>NC_045768.1:1334166-1997500 GCF_008692025.1 Phocoena sinus
TGGCCTTCAGGCTGGGGGGCTGCTCCAAGCGGAAGGGCAGCCCAGCGCCCACCCGGGTGCCGCCACAGGCATGGGGCAGGCCCACTTCTGCCATCCAGACCACACAGGCCGACACAGGCGGGTCCCCAGAACCAGTGGCAGCCTGAGTACCCACAGCCCCCACAGCAGCCCTGGGCCAGTGCCCTTTTGATCCTGTGCGGGCATTTCTTTGGCAGGAGACCGAATCCCCGCGGCCTCTCCGTCCCTCCGGCCTAAAGGAGCTGGGGTGTGGGGGTTCGGTTACACCTCCGAGACACTGGCTTTCCTGGAGCTTTGTTCTTTCACGCTGCTCCCCTTTGCTTTCACCTTATTAGGGAAATTTTCCAACACAGAGAAATGGGACAAGTGTGTCCTGCTCCCCCAGACAGCAGTCACTTGGGATCACCTGTCTCCCCTTTGCCCGCACCCAGACACCACACGTCATGTCACACAGCCACAGGCTGACTCGCCACGTGGGTGTGTGTGTGTTTCACTTTGTGCCTCTGGTACTGGACTCACCAGTTCCAGGTTTCCTTGTGATCTCCTCTGGCCTGTGGGTTATTTAAGATGATGGTTATTTAATTCCCAGACACCTAGTGATTTTCCAGATGTCCTCCTGTTACCGATTTCTAGCTTGATTCTGACATGGTCAGAGAACATAGCGTTGTTATTATTTAATTCGTAAAGACACCACGAGGAAGACTCCTTCCTTAGCCTCATGTCATGAAACGGGAAACGCTGGGTCACGGAGGGCCCGGCACCGGCCCTCTGCCTGCTGGGTGCGCAGAGCCGCAGCTCCTGCCACTCCTGTACCAGGACTTCCCCCCCCAGACCCTCCAGGCGGGGGCAGGATCCCCAGAACACGGCTCCCCCAGGGGGCTGGGGGCCTGCCCACGCCTGGAGGGTCGTGCCTGGAGGGTGACCTCGGGCCTCCTGGAGGCCTGCGGGGAGGCCCGGCCACTCGGCAGCGCCTGGTGGTGCCAGGATTCCCGGGGTTTAGCCTACTGACCACCATGGGCCCAGGAGGCAGAGAAAAACCCTGGGGCTGAGGGGCTCAGGACCCTACAGGAAGGGAGCCAGCAGCGCTGGTCAGGCCCCTGCCCACCCAGCCGCAGCCCCTTCCCGGAGCTGTTGCTCAACCTGGCAGGTGGCAGCTCTCTCAGTTCAACCAGTGAGGCCACTCTGGTGGGGCGCTGGCCTGGGGCTTCCCCTGTGGCCCTGCTGTCGCTGTCCCGTGTGTCCTGGTGGGGAGGGGCTGCTCCCAGGAAGGGAGAGGCTGAGCCAGCTGCACCGTGGGCTGGGGGTTAGGCTTTAGGGCCTGCAGCCCCGCCGCCCCCACCAGCCCCATGCTCTCTTTGGACACCACGCTGCAGTCCTTATGGAACCAGAATGGACGGGACGGTGGCTTGGCCTCGTCCACACTGGCAGAGCCACGGCTCGTGCTCCCACTCTGCAGGGTCGGGGCTGGGCCTCCAGGGCAGGCCCCGGGGCCCTGGCACTGGGCTGGCCGGCGGGGAGGCGCCCGGAGGGGCGGGCACGGGGGGCTCCAAGCAGGAGCCGCTTTCCTCGGGAGCCGGCAGCTTCCACTTCCCTGTCCCCGCCTCCTGGGGCCGCCCTGCTTGGGCGAATCAGAAGGCAGCGCGGAGATGGTCCCCTGCGGGAGGACAGCCAGGCCTCCGTGTGGTTAAGCGGACCCATCAGGAAGTGCACGGCTTTCCCCCGGCCCCGCCCGCCCTCTGTCCCGGCAGCCCGGCAGTCCTGCCACACACTGAATCGGGCGGCCCAGGCTGACCAGTGTCCGGCTAGGTGCCCCAGGAGGACCCCGAGGTAGGCCGGCCTGGTGCCCTTGCTTCAGATGGCTGGGAAGCCGCTGTGGCCCAGCTCAGGCTTGGGGCGGGGAGCGGGGTCTGGAGCAAATACCCCAGGAGGGCATCAGGTGGCCTCGCTCTGCTGCCCTGTCCCCTTCACAGCCACCCGGTACCTGCTGGTCATTTCACTGGAATTAGCAGCAGGGCATTGTCAGGTGTGGGACGCGTGGACATCAGGCTAGGAAGGCGGGGACCGGGCCAGACACTCCAAAGACCCCAAGTTGCTGGTGTTTTCATTCAGTGCTTTGTCTGTTGCTGGGTGGGCGGGCTGACAGGGCAGCGCGAACCTGCTGCCAGCCGCGTCTCTAGGAGGGTGGCCCAGTCCCTTTGGGCTGGAAGCCGGTGTTTCCCACACGGGTCAAAGGCTCAGCCTGCGACGGCGGGGTCAGGGTCTCCGTCCCCACCGCTGGGAGGAGGCCACCACATGGCTGCTCCCGGCTCAGCCTGGCCCTGGAGAGAGTGGTTCCCCCACTGGTAGTGTAGAAGGGAATAGCGGCGGGCGGTTCCAGCGTAGATGGTCCCCTGTCGGAGAGCTGGCCTGACAGTCCCCAAGACTGCGGCCAAGAGCAGGCCTCGCCTGGGAGGCAGACAGGAGGAGCCTGGACGGCTGGTGTCCCAGAGGCTGGAGGAGGCACGGAGCTGCGTTCCAGGCCAGCCTGGGGTGACACAACCACCCCTCCCAGTGCGCCCGGGGCCCTGGCTCTCCCTCCACCATGGGCCGTCCACAGTCACCCTTCCTGGAGGGCACCCTGTCACCGAGCCTGACCCGGAGCAGGCCGGCCCGGCAGCTGCTAGGTGACTGTTGCATCACCAGCTGCGGAAGGAGAGGAGGGGACGGGAGGGGATGTGAGCAGGCACTGCCCGGCGAGGAAGGAGGCAGTCCCGCCAGCGCAGCCTGGCGCCTCGGGGGCTGGGGCTGGGATCTCTCCCCCGTGTGCCAGGGAGGTTGTGCTGGTAGGTGACGCAAACAGCTCCCTGGGTAAGGGGGCAGCCTCCCGCCTGCCCCGCAGCACTTTGGGGTGCTCTGGGGGGACAGGGCCAAAGGAGGGCCGTAGTGCAGGGGAGCGTGTTCTCCTAGATGCCACCTGACCCTGGAGCATCTCCACGCCGTTCCCCATGCTTATTGGGGTGACCCAGGGAGAGATAAAGCCCAGGGCGGCCAGAGGGGCGGGAGCAGGGCCGTGAAGGGCGATGCCCGGCGAGCCGATGGGAGGGAGCGGGGGCTTCTCCCTCTCTTGGCGGCCCCTCTCCTGGACGCCCCTGGGCTGGGTTCCTGGTCTGGCTCTGCCCAGAGCCCTGGCGGGTGAGGCGCAGGCCTGGCTCCTGGCAATGCCTGCTGCTCAGCCACGGCATCCCTCCCAGCCGCCTGCCCCGACTACGCCATGTCAGACTACGAGAATGAGGACGAGTGCTGGAGCGCCCTGGAGGGCTTCCGTGTGAAGCTCATCTCCATCATCGACCCCGCCCGCATCACGCCCTACCTGCGCCAGTGCAAGGTCCTGAACCCCGATGACGAAGAGCAGGTGCTCAGCGACCCCAGCCTGGTCATCCGCAAGCGGAAAGTGGGTCAGTGCCCATCCCCCACCCCCGTCCCCCGGAGGCCCCCTGCCCCGTCTGCCCGCAGCTGTGGTGCTTCACGCACAGCTGAGGCCCTGGGAGAGCCGTCCAGACCCCCGCCACTGCAGCCTCTTGGGGTTCTGCAGCCTTGCGTGCCCACACGTGTCCTCTGGGTCGCAGGTGTGCTCCTGGACATCCTGCAGCGGACTGGCCACAAGGGCTACGTGGCGTTCCTAGAGAGCCTGGAGCTCTACTACCCGCAGCTGTACAGGAAGGTCACGGGCAAAGAGCCCACCCGCGTCTTCTCCATGATCATCGGTGAGGAACGGGACACGGGCCTGGAGGCACAGGGCCCGGATGGATGGAGGGGCGGGGGATGGTGTGGGTTACAGCCGGCGGCCCCCTCCCCACCTGGTCCCCTCATGGATAAATCGCGTATGAAAGGAAGGGAGCGAGCCGTGTGTGGGAAGGGTGCCAGCTTTGGGCCCGGTCTGGGTGTCACTCCCATCCCACTCTCCTCCTAACGCTCGTGGAAGGAGCAGAGGCTGGAGGAAAGGGGGACCCGAACTCCGGAGTGGGGAGCAGGTGGGAGGTGGGGTGCACAGGCTGATTCTTGGCTCAGAGCCCCTCCTGCCCAGAAGATCATGTGACCCCGCTAAAGCCATGCCCGAGAGGCCAGGCCTGCTCGCCCCAGCAGCCCGTGAAGCGGCCCCGAGTCGCGTCCCCTGCCTCTCAATCAGGATGGTAACAAAATTAGACAAAGAGGGATGGATACCCAGATCCTGGGCTGCCCTGCCCTGCCCTGGAGTGGGGGGTGGTGACAGGGCTGGGAGGTGAGTTGACCTCCGGGACGGGGGGCAGCCGCAACTGGGAACTGACCCCTTGGCCGGGCTCCCCTGGAGCCGCTGGTCCTCAAGTGGAGGCCCGGGAGGGGCCAGGGGTGCCACGCGTCACGTGGCGCCCTCCCGGTTCGCAGACGCATCCGGGGAGTCGGGCCTGACGCAGCTGCTGATGAGCGAGGTGATGAAGCTCCAGAAGAAGGTGCAGGACCTGACGGCACGGCTGGGCTCCAAGGATGACCTCGTGAAGGAGCTGCGGGTGAAGGACAGCCTGCTGCGCCAGCACCGGGAGCGCGTGCAGAGGCTCAAGGAGGCCTGCGAGGCGGGCGGCCGTGAGCTCCAGCGCTGCAAGGACGAGAACTACGACCTGGCCCTGCGCCTGGCCCGCCAGAGCGAGGAGCGGGGCGCTGCGCTCACGCGTAACCGTGACCTGCAGCTGGAGGTTTCCTGCGCGGTGGGGCTCCTGGGGTGGGTGGCGGGCGCCGGGGTCCTGGGCTGGTGCTGACAGCCGGTCCCGCAGGTCGACGGGCTCAAGCACAGCCTCATGAAGGCAGAGGACGAGTGCTCGGTGGAGCGCAGGCACACGCTGAAGCTCAAGCACGCCATGGAGCAGCGGCCCAGCCACGAGCTGCTGTGGGAGCTGCAGCAGGAGAAGGCACTGCTGCAGGCGCGGGTGCAGGAGCTGCAGGCCTCCGTCCAGGTGGGGCCCCGGGGGCCGAGCCGGCGGGGCAGGCGCCAGGGGGCCGGCCTGGGCCTCCCAGCCCCGCTGTGCTGCCGCCCTCTCCCTTCGCACCCACAGGAGGGGAAGCCAGACCAGAGCAGCCCCTACGTCCAGGTGCTGGAGGAGGACTGGCAGCAGGCGCAGAGGGACCTCCAGGAACAGACCGCCACCATCTTCTCCCTGCGCAAGGACCTGCGCCAGGCCGAGGCCACGCGCGCCCGGGTACGCGGCGGGCAGGCGGGGGGTGCGCCCTGGGCCGACTGAGCGGGGCTCCACGTCCCTCCTTCCCCCCGCCTGGAGGCGAGGGCCGGCCTTCCGCCCCACCTGGCGCCCGCGCTCCCCGGGCACGTCGGGGCCCAGCTTCGGTCTGGAGCTCTGGGCCGGCGGGGCCACAGGCGGTTCGGCTGACTGCCGCCTCCCGCAGTGCATGGAGGAGAAGGAGATGTTTGAGCTGCAGTGCCTGGCCCTGCGGAAGGACTCCAAGATGTATAAGGACCGCATCGAGGCCATCCTGCAGCAGATGGAGGAGGTCGCCATCGAGCGGGACCAGGTAGGGGCCGCGCAGCCCTCCCCGGACGCAGTGGCCTTTCAGGGATGCAGTTGTCACGGTGGGTTTTCAGGGAGCACGGACAAAAGCAGTTCCTGCTCGTTTAGAAACGTGAACACTAATGAGTTAATCCCCTTCCTCCACCTCTGCCCCACCTGCTGCCAGGAAGTCCACGCTCCACCTTCTGCTGTACCTGCCAGACTTTTTCCAGCGTACTTGTAGTTTCGTTTTTGTTTTATAAAAGTGGAAGCTTTCTGACTCGTTCTGCAAAGACTTCTTTCGCTTAAAAAGCCACGGGCGCCTTGGCCGGCTGCACCCTTCTGGGTGGGGAGGCAGCGCCCCACGCAGGGCTGCACCTGCTTCTTCGTTTCCCATCACTTTCCTGTCACGGCTCGGAGTCGTTTCTGACAGCCACAGCTGTCGCTTCAGTCACTTTCTGGAGGGTGATCGGCAGTCTGTATCAGGAGCCTGAAGAGGTAGATTCCTTTTCCCCGGCAAACTCACTTCTAGAAAGCCCTCTCGTGGGAATAACAGAAACGCAGAGAAAGCCCGTCAGATGCGTGCTTCCCTCAAGGCCGTGGGCAGCAGTGCAGTCTGGGGCAGCAGGTGTGAAATGGGCGCAGCTCACCCAACAGGACAGCTCCTTCCCGGAGCTGCCCGAGCAGAGCCCCCGCTCTGCCTTGTGCATGGCCAGCAGGGGCGCGCAGCCTCCGGTGGCACCCAGGGCAGGCCACCCGCCCAGGGACGCTGGCACCTGGCCGCCGAGGTGAGTGGCAGGGTTTTCTCTGGTGGGTCCCGAGTTGGAAGCTGGCACAGAAATTCAGGATGTCCTGTTACTAATCCAGCCCTGGCTGTCGGGGTCAGTTGAGGCAGGGGTGTGTGTCAGCTCCTGGATCATTGCTGGACGCGAGGCTGGCTTCCTACAAGTGTGTCTCGCAGCCGCAGCCTCCTGGGCCTGTCACTGTAGGTCGTGGGCTGGCCTCCTGGGCTGACCTCAGTGCCCCCGCCATGGGGGACTGGCTCGATAAAGCGTGGGGTGTTCGTCTTAAAGAATGTTACATGGCTGTCAACAATCGTGTTCTTGATATCAAGCTGTACCCAGGAAGTACGAAACGCACGTGTGGGCACGTGAACACGGCTGAATGTGCCCAGCGAGCAGGACTTGAAGACCCTGCAGGGTCAGCAGGGGCTATTCTCAGCGGTATTATCTTCTTTATACTTTCTGAGCTGTCCACACTCTCCATTCTGAGCCTGTATTGCATTTCCAACCCCCAAAGCACGAGTGACATCCTCGGATAAGAAAGGGGAAGAGGCCAGCGCTGGCCCCCGCCCCGTCCCCGGCCGTGTTGCTGGAAACTATCCCAGGAGCACTGCTAGAAATAAGGCGGGCTGTGCTGAGAAGTGAGAGAGCCGGGAGGGGAAATGAAAGACCGGGGGTTGCGGGGGGGCAGGGAGACGGGCCGCGCCTGCACTGCCCTGCGCTGCCCCACAGGCCATCATGACGCGGGAGGAGCTGCACGCACAGCACGCCCGCAGCCTGCAGGACAAGGACGCGCTGCGGAAGCAGGTCCGCGAGCTGAGCGAGACGGCGGATGAGCTGCAGCTGCAGCTGTTCCAGCGCGAGGGCCAGCTGCTGGCGGCGGAGGGCCGCCTCCGGTGGCAGCAGCTGGACACGTCCGTCCTGGTGGGCCTCCCCCGGGGCCTTTACGGTGTCCCTCAGTAAGAGAGAGCCACGGCTCTGCCACGGTGGGGCTCTGGGGGTGCAGCCACATGGGGGCAGGTGTGTCCCTAGAGACTGCAGACCCCGGAGGAGGAGCCACCAAGGGGCCTGGGCCTGGCCTGGCTCGGCCACAGCTCTGCCGCTGGCTCTGGCAGGTCCCCAGACGTTCCTGAGGCCCTCCCTCCTCTGTAAGGTTGCCTGCCCACCGAGCCCTCGTGGAGGTGGGCTGCAGAGCTGGCATAGCTCAGGGCCTGGCAGGGTGTGGGGAGGGGGGAGAGGGGCGTTCTGGCCAGGGGCCAGGCCCAGCCATGGCCTGGAGAGGGGCCTCCCTGGAGGGTGGGCTGGCCTGGGACCCCACCCCGTGCCCTCGAGTGGCTCGGTCTCCCCACAGCCTGCTGACCGACCCCTCTTCTGTGACCACAGAGCTCCGACCTAGAGGACGGCTCACCGAGGAACTCCCAGGAGGTGAGTGTGACTCTGGGGGCGGGCCCAGGGCCAGCCTCACCCCGGACTCCCGGCCACAGCTTCTGCCGGACCACAGTCCCACTGGGTCCCTCAGAAGCTCTGGGAGCTCAGCCCACCACCGGCCATCCTCCCAACGCCCGGCTGGGCAGCGTAGGTCCCTCCCTGAGAAGCCGGTACAGGGGGTGACGGCGGTGGGGAGCGCAGCAGTGGGTGGGCAGCGCTGAGGGTCAGGTCCAGTCCTGGCAGACTGGTGGTCTAACCAGTTGCCCTTCTCTCTTGGGAAGCTCTCGCTCCCCCAGGACCTAGAGGAGGACGCCCAGCTCTCAGACAAAGGTGAGGAGGCGAGCGGCCTGTCCCGGAGGATCTGGCTAAGGCCTCCTTCTGGCCGCAAGCGGGCACCCGTCCCGACCTTCAGCACGCACACGGCATGACGCTGGCACCTGGGGACACGTGCCCCAGCCCTGGCCCATAGACCTCCACAACCCCACTTCACAGATGGGGACACTGAGGCCCAGAGGGATAAGCAACCCCCAAGGTTCCCCAGCCAGCAAACAAGAGCCCCACTGGCACCCGGGGCCCAGGCTTGCAGGTCCACGTCCCATCTCCCACCTTGAGAACACGCCTGGCCATTGCAGCCCACTCAGGCCCAGGGATTGCAGAGTGGAGGCACCCCGCCCTCCAGAGCAGGGAGCTGGGGAGGTAGCCACTACCAGGAAGTGGAACAGAGCAGGGAAGGAGGGACAGCTCAGGGTGACTGGGGCCTTAAGGTGGCAGGGGCGGGATCCTTCTGCCTGCCTGGGCACAGGACAGGGAGTGGCAGGGAGATGGCCCAGCGGGGATGACAAGGGGCTGGCTCTGAAGGTGGGTGTCAGACGGGAGTTTGGGAGGATGAGTGGTGGTGGGGGTGCCACCTCAGAGGTAGCGTGTGAAGCCAGATGGACTTCCTCGGCATCAGGCCTGACCCCAGCTTCTTGAGGGGGGCTGAAAGAGGAAGAGGCAGCAAATGGAGAAGTGGTTGGTCCCTCCGCTGCTGCCCAAAGACATGAACTTGAGGCCAGTGAGCCCCCACGTGGGGACAGGCGGGCAGGACCCGCAGGCAGCCAACGGGAGGGGAAGGCTGTTGGCCCAGCCGTCCTGGGAGCCCCAGCCCAGGGCTGGTGTGGCCCCTTGCGGGAGGTGGCGCAGGCTTCAGGGTCAGAGGCCAAGGAGGAGGGGAAGACCTGGGCCTGGGCCTTTCCCACCGCAATGTCCCCAAGACCTGGAAGCCACAGTCGCCCATCGTGGACAGTTTAGGGGAGCCAGCCCATCCGAGCACTTTTCCTGTGGGTCCTGAGCCCTGGGCCCATCCAGGCCCTGGCAGATGTGGAGGGAGCCCAGCAGCCTGCAGTGTTCTGCTCCCAACGCTGCAGTGCCCCAGCCCTGGCCCCTGCCCAGGGACGGGGCGCAGCATCTGCTCTGGAAGCCAGGAGTGGGAAGTGAGGTCTCTGAGCCCCAGTCCCCATGTCTGTACAATGGGAATGCTTGCAGGGTCCAAGTAAGGACCCAGAAGGTGGCACAGGACTGGCCCGGGCTAGGGGGTAGAAGTGCTGGTGAGCGTGATCCTGGCAGGTAGGCAGGACCAAAAGGTACAACTCTCCCTTGCAGGCGGCCCGGCCATCCGGGAGAGCCCTGAGCAGCCCTTTGTGGCTCTGCAGAAGGATCGGCTTTCACTGACCCCCAAGGTAAGGCTGCCTGGGGTCCCTGGAGCCCTGAGAGGCCCCCTGGTGTGGGTCTCAGTGTGAATGATAACGAACGAACGGGGAGAGTGGTTCCTCTACCTGGACGCCTGGGGGGTGATCACAAGGTCTCTGCCCATGGGCTCCTGGGTTGTGGTGTTTTGGAACGTGAAGCTGAGCCCCCTCCCTTCTTGGACGAAGCAGCGGGAGAGGGGGCAGGGAGCGGGCCCATCTTCTGGATGGGGCGCAGCGTTAACCTGAGTGGGAACTCGGCCTCACTGTCCACTGCACGGAGCCCGACGGCAAGGGGGCCGCACCAGACACTGTAGTAGAAGGAACACTGGCCTGGAGCCCATCCCTGCTGGCTGTGCGTGCGTCCCAGGCCAGTCCTGTCATCTGAGAGAAAGCGCGTCCCGCCCGCCCAGCCCCCAGTGCGCAGCCCCAGGGGCGGGGGTGGGGCCCACGCGGGCGCTGGCCGGAGCTTGAGCCTCGCTCCTCCCGCAGGACGCAGGCCTGAGCGGCGGGGAGCCCCCCGAGAAGGAGAAGGGGCGGCGGCGTCTCAAAGAGAGCTTCGAGAACTACCGGAGGTGGGCCCGCGTGGGCGGAGGGCGAGGGGGGCTAGGGAGCGGTGGCCCCGCGCACACCTGCGCCCACCTGCGCCGCCTGGGTCTCCCGCAGGAAGCGGGCCCTCAGGAAGATGCAGCACGGCGCGAGGCAGGGGGAGGTGGACTGGGAGAATACCACGGGCAGCGACAACACCGACACCGAGGGCTCCTAGCCGGCCCCTCCGTCCAGCCGCGCGTCGTGGGAGGAGGACACGGCGCCACCTGGGAGCTGCCTCGCTAGGCCGCCTCTTCCTTGGCGAGCACGGGCTTGTTCTATCTCTGTGTGATGCACACGCGTGCTGCAGTGTTAAAAATGCATCCCCGTCAATAAAAGACCGCGGTCCGGACACCACCGCCTCCGACGGTCTTGCTGCCGCGCGCACCCTCCGACCCCGCGCCGGCCAGCGCGCAACGCCTGCCGCCAGGGGGTAGCCGAGCGCTGCCCGCCGCCGGGACGGAAGCCGAACAGGGCCGCTTCCGTCGCGCGCCCGCTTCCGAGACGGCGGCGGTGTGGCCTCCGCGGGGCGGGGCGGGGCGGTCTCGGCTGCGCGGGGCGGCCGGCGGGCGGCATGGTGCGGGCGGCGCTGGGCCTCTTGCCGATACTGTTGAGCTGCGCGCGGCCCCGGGGGCCCGGCCTGAGGTGGCTGTGGGGGCGCGGGGCCCGCCTGGAGGCCGCGGGGAGAAGGCGGGCCTGGGGTTGGGGCTGGCGGCGCTTGAGCTCCGAGCCGGGACCCGGGCCGGCGCACTACCAGCTCGTCTACACCTGCAAGGTGGGCACGTGGCGGGGGCGGGGGCGGGGGCGGGGCCGGGGCCGGGCCCACACCTGCGCCTGGCGCAGGACGGCGCTGCGGGACGGCGAGGAAGTGTGAGGTTGTCCTCAGGGGGCGGGGCCTTCCAGGAGAGGGGTGGGGCTATCGCTCGGGGGGCGTGTCCTTCTGGGAGAGGGCGGGGGGCATGCGGGGGTGTGGCTAATCCGGGGGCGGGGCCTTCCAGGAGTGGTGGGGGTATCGAGGGGGGGAGGGGGCGGGTCCTTCTGGGAAGGGCGGGGCGGGAGCAGGGCTTCACCTCATCCTCTTCACCAGGTCTGTGGGACCAGGTCCTCCAAGCACATCTCCAAGCTCGCCTATCACCGGGGTGTGGTCATTGTGACCTGCCCTGGCTGCCAGAACCACCACATCATCGCCGACAACCTGGGCTGGTTCTCGGACCTGTATGGGAAGAGGTGAGGCTACCTGGGAAGGGTTGGGGACAGAGATCTATATTCCAGGCTGGCCTGGTCCATCCTGAGTCTGGAGCCCCACCCAACCTCCCTGGGGCACCGTCCTTCTAATGAGGATTACAGAGCCCACATCTCCAGCCCAGCTTCCTTATCAATGCAAGAGATGTAGTTAAATTTGAAATTCAGATAAAACACAAGTAACGTTTTAGTAAAAGTATGCTCAAGTTTGGAACATGTTTTGACTTGCTAAATCTTCCACCCTAGATCAGCTCCTTCAGCCTGGTTCACTGCCTGACTTCTGCCCTCACTGACAGCCTCTGGGGGCAGGTAGGACCTGGTTACATGTCAGGGCCACGGGCCTACCCTAAAATGAGGGTGTCAGACTAGGTTGACTCAAAGGCAACAGCTTGCCTTTCACTCTGTGGTTCCTTCACCCTACTAGGCACTCCTTCCTGAGTGCCTGCTGTGGGGCAGGGATCCTAGCATGCAGCTTTCTTGTTCTCTGCTGACACTGGTTGGTTGACTGCACCAGACTTGGGGGGGGCGGGTGTGAGGTGGAGTGGTCAGGGCCCTGGGGCTGCAGGGTCAGCCTCACCACCTTGTGGAGAGCAGTGGGGGGGCAGTGGTCAGGAGCCTCCTGGCTGCATGGCCCTGATACCACACCAGCACAGGGACTCGTGTACTCGAGCCTGGCCTAGGGTGCCCTCGAGGGACCAAGACGCAGGACAGCTTCGGGGCCTGGAGTGTCAAGGCACCTCCGTCTTTCTCAGGAATATTGAAGAAATCCTGGCGGCCAGAGGGGAGAAGGTACGCCGAGTGGCTGGTGAGGGGGCCCTGGAGCTCGTTTTAGAGGCTGCGGGGCCCCCCAAATCCACCACTGCTATGGAAGGGGCTGAGGACCAGGATCCCACCCACCCTGGCAACAAAGAGGCCAGCTGACCTGCCTTGTGCCTCCAAGAAGGATGCTCCGGCCCTGAGCCACTCTGGACTTGCCTGTTTCTATCAATAAACCAACATCACTTGCAGATGCGGGGACCTGGGGCTCTCGTGTCATCCCTGGTTCTGGAGTCAGAATGACTCACAAGAAGCCCCTCCAGGCTGCAGGCCAGGGCCTCCTGTGGCTGCTGGCCATGTCTGAGTGGGAAGGGGCTGGATGTGGAGTCTGAGCCCCTCCTGGCGGTGGCTGTGTGGCCTCGGGCAGTCACTTTGCCCCTCTGAGCCTTCGTCTTCCTGTCTGCGGGTGGAGATGCTCACGGCGCCACCTCGTCAGGAGTATAGGTGGAAAGATGGGACTCAGGACGGGCACGGGGTGGCTCAGCCCCGCCCCGCCCCCAAGTGTCAGGGCCCCGATGTTTTGTTTTGTTTTTTGCCACGCCACGTGGCATGTGGGATCTTAGTTCCCCAACCAGGGATCAAACCCGTGACCCCTGCGCTGGAAGCGGGGAGTCTTGACCACTGACGGTCAGGGAAGTCCCAGGGCCCTGATCTCGATGGCCCGTTAGCCACTGTTCTTCCTGGGAGTGGGGTCAGCACCCCCAAGACCCACCGGGGGTCCTGTCCCTCTGGCCAGACACAAGGAGGCCCCGTAGATCCTTCTGTGGCGCCTGCCGTCTCCTCGACGCCCCCTGGATGGCACTGGTGAGCCGGTGCCAACCTCAGCCCTGACCCTTGGCCACTGGCCAAGCCAAGTCAGCAGGCTGAGCTGCTCACGGTGGCTGCAGGCGGGCCAGGCGGCCATGGTGGCCAGCGGAGTGGGAGCTGGGCTGCTGTGGGCCTGGTGGTGGGCCGCTCCCTCCCCGGGGCTGTGCAGTTTGTCTCCCAACCTCGTTTGACCGCCTTCTCAGGATGTTCCTGTGTTTATGAAAGCATGTTTATTTCCAGAAGTGTTCTGGGCTGTGTGACCTTCAACATTAATCACCAGCCACAATCTCGCAGGATCCGAGCTCCTGACGGCCGCCCCCGTCAGCACGGGCCTCGGCACTGTTCTCCAAGCGCCGGCAGCTCGTGCTCCGGCTCGAATACCCCCCGTTCTTCCCGTGGTGAACAACCCCCTATTATCCTGCCCAGAGCCTCCTGTGACATTTGCGGAGTCAGTCATGGCGGACGAACCAGCCCCGGGCGTGCTCCTCCACGGAGGCCCCGAGGGACCCGCTGGCCTTGAAACGCCAGAGCAGCGGGGCCTCGCTGCCGCCACAGGGTTGGAACTGGATGTGGGGAGGCCCAGGGAGCTGGCCGGACTCTGAGAACGCAGAGCGGGGACCCAGGAGGGCCACGCAGGCCAAGCCCTCCTTCCGTGGGCGGTCTGGACATGGCTGCTCGCCACATCTTTTTATGGTCTGCTTTCTGACGTTTTGACATCTGGGCCCTCTGACCCTGGAGAGCTGGTCAGTTCCTGGACACGGCTGGGCGAGTGCACCCAGGGCAGGTTCCGGACGACTCGGGCAGCCCCTCTGCCCAGAGCCACTGAAGACCTCACCGGCCGAGCAGGCCTGCTGGCCCTGCCTCACTGTTTCTTCCCACAGAAACCACAGGAAAGGCTCCGGCCCACTTTTCCTCCCCTGCCTCCTGACCAACCCTGGTGCCTCCCCATGTGGCCCCCGCCCAGCCGCCGTCCATCTCCAGTCCCTTCTCAAGGTACCCCTGGCTCTTTCCACCACCCCCCAACTATCTTCCCTCCCTCGTTCCTGGCCAGGACCCTCTCCAAATGGTCAGATTAGGGAATCTGGGCCAACCTCCTGTGATCCTGTGACAGCACGTCCCCAAGTGTAGTCTTCTAAAGACAGCTTGATGGGCAACGCCAGGTTCGAGGACATCAAACAAACTTCTTCCTGCAGGACTTCTCAGAGCCTTTAGTGTCCTGGCCTGGCTGTGAGCCACTGAGAGGCACGGTGCCCCGCAATATTTCCCGGAGCACTGAGAACTTTCCAGGGTGGGGGGTTGGGGGCTCTACCCTTCCCCGTATGGGCCTTGTTCTCAACCACCCTCCCTTTTCTTTACCTCACCCAGGAGAGGCTGCAGGATGGCAGGCTCGGTAGGGAGGCCTGGGGTTCCCTGTGCCCCGCTGGGGGCTGCCCCACACCGCACTCCATGCCTTCCGGCAGCCTCGTCTCGGCACCAGAGCTCCTCTGGGAGGGGAACGTGGGGCTCAGGGCTGAGGTGTGGGCTTTGGAGGACACTTGGGCTCCTACACCAGCACCCTCACCGGCTGCGTGTCCCTGGGATTGCCGCTTCACCCCTCTGAGCCCTAGCCCCGCCCCCCGATAAACGCAGCAGGGACCGAGCCCGGGTGCGGGGGTGGGCGGGAGCAGGGCCAGCCTGGGGGGCAGGAGGCGCCAGGCCCTTGGCACGGTGCAGGCTTGCTCGCCCAGGTGAACGAGTCACTGGGCCTCTGAAAGCACCAGCACCTGTGCCAGCCCTCATCCTGACACGACAGCTTTCGCTTGGCAGACTTTATTTTTTTCAGGAAAAACAGAAGAACAAATGTACCCCTTGGGTTGGAAAGGACCCCTTGACAACATGGCAAACACACGTGTGAGCAATAAATACGCACGTACATTCGGGTGTGTGGGGCGGCCAAGCAGGAGCCTGTGCTCTGACCTCTGACCCCACACCTGCCGCCCTACCCTCGCCCTCGGGGGCCCCTCCGCCCAGAGCGCCCCGGGCTGTACTGTACCGAGGGGCGGGGGCCCAGCGGCCTCCCCAAGCTCAGAGGGCGCGACCTGGGGCTGGGTGAGGCGCCACGCAAGAGGAGGGCCGCCTGGGGGCCGTGGGGCTGCGGCTCGACCCAGGGACGCTCCAGGAGAGCTGGAGGTGGGCCCTACAGGAGGTGGGCTGAGATGGGGGGTTCTGGGCAAGGGCGCCGGCCACGGTCTCCCCAGAGGCCTGTCTCCTGCCCAATCCCGAGGGCCGACTCACCCCACGGGAGAAGGCGTGATGTCATCTCGCCCCACGGTGGGGTTGAGGGCTGGGTGCTCACCACGGCCACAGAGCTGGAGCCCTCGCACCTGCCGCCCACCCTGGCATGGTCAGGGTGCAGACCCCTACCAGCTGGTATTCCCAGAACCGGGCCGGCTCAGTTCCTGGGCTCCTGGGCTTGGAGCTGAGGAATGTGGAGCTCGCCCCCTTCCCTCCCCGCCCTGCCGGCTCAGGAGCACATGCCTGGTGGGGCTGGGGACCCCACGTAGGAGCCACTGCCTCCACTGCCTGGCAGGCTACAGGCTTCCTGGGACTGGCCTCCTCCTCCAGGCCGGGTAGGAGGGAGGGGGGAGGGGAGAGGGGCTGGGAGGGGACCCTCCCCAGGGGTGAGGCCGGCTTCAGGAGGACAGAAACACCCGTGCCGCTGGTGGCCCCAGAGAAGAGGCTTCAGAGACACCTTTGGGGGTTGGGGGTCAGCGGGGTTTTCACATTTGGCCGGGCGGGGGGCAGGGCGGGAGCGTGGAGGTCTGGACAGCACCGGGCTTTGGGGCCGACATGCTGAAGGCCCGGCCTGGGGCAGGGGCGGGGCGAGGGCGGGGCTGGGTGGGGCAGGCCTGCAGGAAGCTTCGTACCTACCGCAAGGGGCCGTCGCAGGACAGGAGTGGGCCCTGGCCCGAGCCAGTTGCCCTGGGGAGGGGACGCCACGGGGGCCGCGTGCCCAGTGTCCGGCTCAGTGAGATGGGCTGGGTGGCTCAGAGCCTGCCCTCAGCTGTGGCCTCGGGAGGATTTGGCTTCACGGGGGGTGCTGTGGGCATCCTGGACATTTGTGAGCTCCCCCGGGCCGCCGCCCCGGTCCAGGAGCGGGGGTGGGGCGGGCCCGGCTGTGGGTGCGAGGCCTTAGCTGGCGCCGGGCTGGCACTGCTGCCGGGGCTCGGGGGGTCCGCCCACCTCCTGCTCCGGGCTCCCAGCGAGGTCCACCCGCTGCTCGTCCATCCGCTTGGCCTGGACCCTCTGGATGAGGCTGAAGAAGTCCTCGTCGGGCATGGTGGGGCCACGGGGCAGCACGTCCGGTGGCGGGCAGCGCTGGTCGTCGATCCTGGAGGACTGGGCAGACATGGACACGTGGGTCGGCGGCCTCGCTTCCCCAGGCCTTGGAGGGCCCAGCCCGGCGCCTGGGCCCGGCGCTCAGAGGCCCCAGGGACAACTCGGCAGCAGTGCCAACTCAGGAGGGCCTCCCTGGGAATCAGCTCCAGGGCACAGCTGGGAGCCCTGACCCCGAGAACGGCCTACCCGGCGGGCGAGCTGCTGTGGTAGCCTCCCAGGCCTGCTCCTAAGGCCGCCAGACCGTGGTGTGTTCACGAGCCCCAGGGACAGGACGGGGCTGCAGCTCCCGGAGCTCGTGGTGCCGAGACCCCCAGGGCCCCCTCGGGTCAGGGGGCCGGGAGCCGGCATAGCCTGTGGGGCGTGCGTGCGTGTGGGCGGGGGTTCTCGGTAGGGGCTGCTTTTCAGGCTCCTTGGACTCTCCCAGAGTTGCACTTTCCTCTCCTCCGTGGGAAGGAATGTCACATCTGGAAACCTTCCAGCTTCCTGCACGGGGGCGGGGGCTATGAGGCTGCCCCCTCCCCAGCCATTTCACTGAGGGTTTCCTGACCCTGAAACTCCACCTGCAGTTCTGCCCCACCCAGACTGGTGGGTGGCTGCACCCCATGGTGTCGGCCAGGCCCCTCCTGCCCTCTGCAATCTGGGGGTGCTGCCTGGCTCTCGGTTTTCTCCATCCGAATGTGGAAGGCTGGAGGAATACCCGGTGACGCGCCCGGCTCCAGGCTCCTGCACTGTAGGGAGGGGCCAGCCTGAGGATGTCCTGGGGTGACCTACTCAGGGGGCCCAGGAGGAGCCCCATGGGTCTGAGCACCCACGGGCACTCAGAGACACTGGCTGAGCCAGCCTGGGGTCCAGTCCCACACGATGCACCCTGAGACGGAGGGCCCAGGCCCTGTGTGGAGCCTCCCGGGGAGGGGCCCTGAGCTAACCGGGGCCGAGGGGCCTGGGGGGGCAGGCGGGAGGAGGGTGGCGGAGCCCACCTGGCACTTGATGAGCATGTTGAAGAACTCGTCCCCCGGCTCCTGGGGGTCCCCGTCACCACGCAGGTGGCCCAGGTTGTTATGGGTGATGCGCAGCCCGGGCAGGCTGCCCACACTGGCCCGCTGGTCGTCCAGGCGGCGGCTCTGGGAGCTGGCGATGAGGTCGAAGAACTCCTCGGTCTGGGGGGAGGCTGTCAGCGAGGGCTGGCCTGCGGGGCACAGGGGGTCAGGCCCGGGTAGGCAGGGACCTAGCCCACTGTGCCCCCAGAGCCCCCAGCAGCCTCTCTGCCGACCCCAAACCCCAGCTGCTCTCAGCCGCTCCTGATGTGGGCCCGACGCCCGCCTTGAGGGCCTCCAGGGGGTGACAGAGCAGAGAGCCTGGCTTCCCACACCCGCTCCGAGACCGCTGCGCCCTGACACGGTGTGTTCCGGAGGGTGGGACGATTACACGTTTTCTGGGATGCAGCTTTGGGCAAGGTGGGGACACGGGGCTCACGGTGACGGGGCCACTTCGCAGCTGGTCCGCCCCGCCCTCGGAACACTGCAGCGGAGGGAGGGGACCGGCCCCGGGCCCCGCGGGCTCACCAATCCTCTCCTCCAGGGTGGGGGCAGCCGTGGCTTCAGCGGCTGCGGGCTGACCCTCCTCCAGGGGACAGCGCTGGTCATCCATGCGGCTGCTCTGGAACTTGCTCAGCAGGTCAAAGAAGCACTCCTCGTCGGAGGATGGGGCCCGGGGGATGCTCTGGGGGGCGGGACGGGCAGTCGGTGCCGGCTCTAGGCCAGCCACAGGTGGCCCTGCTGTGGTCACCAGCCCCTCACAGACCCCCGGACACAGCTGAGTGGCTGCTCGGCTTGGGCCGAGGTCAGGACCCTCCTCCCCCACCCGCCCCTCCTGCTCCCAGCACCACCACTGCCCCCGCCCCCGCTCCCTGGTGCCCCCCGGGGGCCCCTACTGAGCACTTGTGTCAGCTGCCTGCAGTGAGTGCCACCCATGCCTGTGCACCTCTGGAGCCCCAGCACCCAGCACAGCGCTCACCAGTGTCTGCTAAACAAATAAACGAGTGAGTGACTAGGCCCCTTGGCAGCTCGTCATGCACACTGCAAGTGGCCGGTGCCAGGGCCCTGGCTGCGGTGATGCTGGACCCCGAGGTGCCAGCAACGTCAGGTCATAGCACCAAAGGCAAGGAGCCCGAACTGGGGAAGGTGAGGGCTTCTGTGTTCCCAGTCCCACCCCTTGTGGGGTTTAGACAGTTTTATAAGGTCCCCAGAGGACGGCAGATGTGCGCGGGCCAGGCTAGAGACAGTGCTCTCACCCCCCAGCCCCTCCCTCCGCGTGCTGGCTGAGGCGGGAGTGTGGTGGGCCAGGGTCTGCTCTGGGTGGCTGGGGAGAGCCAGGACGCCAGGCTGGGGGCCCTGGGTTGGTGGTTGGACCACAGGGGCTCTGAAAGATGCCCTCAGTGAGCATCAGTGTGCAGCCTGGGGGCTTCCCTGGTGGCGCAGTGGTTGAGAATCCGCCTGCCAGTGCAGGGGACGTGGGTTTGAGCCCTGGTCCGGGAAGATCCCACATGCCGCGGAGCACCTAAGCCCGTGCGCCACGACTATTGAGCCTGTGCTCTAGAGCCCGCGAGCCACAGCTGCTGAGCCCGTGTGCCACAACTACTGAGCCCACGAGCCACAAGTACTGAAGCCCGCGCGCCTAGAGCCCGTGCTCCGCAACAAGAGTAGCCACCGCAATGAGAAGCCCGCGCACCACAGTGAAGAGTGGCCCCCGCTCGCCGCAACCGGAGAAAGCCCGTGTGCAGCAACGAAGACCCAACGCAGCCAGAAAAATAAAATAAATTAAAAAAGAAAAAGTTACATTAAGTGGGCAGCCTGGGCAACGGGGAGGGCTGACCTTGGGCTAAGCCAGCTGACCCGGGCAAGTCCCACTGCTGGGTCAGAATGGGGGGAGGGGCCGCAGTTCTGAGGCAGTGGGTGGGATAGGGTGAGACCAGGTCCCTGGGTCAGGCTGAGTCCCAACGGGCAGGGTGGCCTCAGTTCACACCTCCATGGAGGGCGTGGTCTCTCAGGGGCTGCCCAGAGGGCAGGACCAGAGCAGGCCCACCCCCAGCGCCAGCCTCACCAAGCCTGGTCCAGGGCCCTGCGGGCTGCCGGCTGGATGGAGGGGCTTCCAGAGGACACTCTGGGTGCTAATCTGCACCCCACTCCCCCCCCCCCGAGAAGCTGCCCCCCCCCTGCCCAGCCCTGGCCCGCCGCCTCGTCGCTCAGAGCCCTGCCTGAAATGCGTGACCCCCAGAGCCCCCGACAACCCAACACCGGCCCGTTTCACAGAGGAGACTGGGGCCCTGGAAGCTGGCCCAGCCTGGGCTCCCAGAGCACAGAGTGAGGGCTGCTTCGAGCTGGGCTCAGGCCGTGGGGCAGTGAGGCGTCCGAAGGCCGGGAGGACCCGCTGGCCGACATGGGCAGGGAGGGGCAGCCGAGCGGGTGGTCCCACCGACCTATGCCGGCAGGTGGCAGCTCAGAGGAGACCCCACCGGGCTCAGGCTCTTGGGTCGCACCTCCCCACCCCCTGCCTGGCCAGGGCGGGCCCAGAGCCAAGGCCAGAGCCGGGGGGTTCAAAATCCACCCCTGAGGGCTCTGCTCTCCTGTGGTGCCCAGGAAACCTGGAGGGAAGGGAGAGCCGGTGCTCAGGGGCCCATAGGGGCCTTGGCCAGGGGGCTGCACCTAGTCCGGGCCTCCTGGGGACCTGCAGGCCCGGCAGAGTGGCTGGGGGCCAGCGTCAAGGTGGGGTCTACGGAGAGGTGCCTCCCCCAGGCACTCGTGGGCTCTGCTCACAGGCTGGGGGCCCCCGGCCCCGCCAGGTGTGGGGTGAGCACAGCACCACCCCACTGCAGGGGGAGCTGTTGCTCCCGCCCCCAGCCCAGCATCTGGCCCCAGCTGGGATCTCCCAGGTGAACCATGGGCCAGGTGAACCATGGGCCAGGTGAACGGAGCCAGGCCCCTCCCAGGAAAGGTGTGACCCGAGGGTCCCACTTCACTGGACGCACGTGTCCCCAACACTCCTCCAGCCTCCCCTGAGCTGCAACTCGGGCTCAAGAGAGGTACCTGAAGGAGAGGGGGGTTTGCTGTAGGCCTCTCACGGTGCCATCACCACCGTGGCCAGGTACGGGCTGAGGGCCCCGCCACGGTCATCCAGACAGGCTCCCGAGGCACTGCGCCACAGCCATCCCAGCCTGAGACCTGGGACTGGCCCGGGGCCTGGCAGCTCTCACCCTCCCCGAGCCCGGGGCCACCTGTGAAGGGTGGGCACCCCCTCATGCAGGGCACTGCTGGCCTGGGACCACAGGCACAGGGGGAGGCCCACGCCCCTCGCTCAGGACACCGGCCTGAATCCCAGGAGGACACGTTCAGGGGACCTGGAGGCCACCCCCTGCTCCCTCCCCCCTCCTCTGCCTGACTCGGGCTCCCTCCGCCCGGAGGTCAGAACTCCTTGAGGCTCACTCCGGCCCCACCGCAGAGGTTTCAGCCCATCTTCTCCCAGGGAAGAAGGAGCCAGCCCTGGTCGTGCAAACTCTCCCATCCGCCAGGCCCGGCTGTCCCCTCCAGCCGGCCTGGCCGGGTCCCCAGGGCTGCAGCTGCCCTGGCTCCCGAGCTGCCCAGGACGGGGACGTCCGAAGGCAGGTGAGTACGGGTCAACACGTGGGACTCACCCCCACTGAACTGGCCCAGGGGAGGCTGCCGGGAATCTGACTGCTTGCCCGCCGGCTGACCATCCACCCGCCCCGGCCCCCCAGGGGGGGCGCTCTGCAGCCTAAGTCCAGCTCCGACAGGCCATGAGCCTCCAGCCGTGTTAGGGAACCCCCTCACGCGGACCCGCAGCCCTGTCCGCCAGCAGCCGAGTGCATTTGGGTGCTGGGCCACGTGGAGCCCAGGCAGGACGCCAAGGCCCCTGTGCCACTGCCCTGCCTGCAGTGCCTGGTGCTACCTCACCGCAGAGACACACTGGCTCTGTTGGCTTGACGCTGAAATAGGACCCAGGGCGAGGGCCCCTCCCCGTCCCCGCCCACCTGCGCCGCGCACGCACCCACGGCACGGCACACACACCCCACAAACACTCGGAGATGGATTTCCCTGAGCACAGAGCCTGTGGGCAGTCCCAGCAGCAGGGCGAGGGGGTGAAAGCCGTCTGGGGAGCACTTTCTCTCCGAGAGCAGCCCCGGCCTCCTGCCCAGCCCGGAGAGGAGCCGGAATGGTCGGTGTCCTTTCCCACTCTGGGCCTCGATGGTCGCATGGCCTGACACCCTTACCCCTGCAGAACCGCAGCACCACACAGTAGCCCCCTCGGCTTCTGCCTGGCCCCAGACCAAAGCCCCTCGGCTGCAGTGCCCTCCCTGGCCTCCTGCTGCCGCCTGGGTGTCCCTTTCCTGCTCCGGGAGGTCGTGGAGTCAGCGTCAGCCCGGCCCTGGAGCCAGCAGGGGCCGACCACCCGAGGCACCTGGGTAGTCCCGGCAAGAGAGGTGAGGACAGGACGAGGACACCAGAGGCCCCTCTTAGGGCCCGCTCTGTCCTGCCCCTTCTGTAGTGGGTTCAGAGCTGCCGGCCCCTTCCATTACAGCCCTGGGGACAGACGGCCACCACCAGCAGCCTGGGACTGGCCCTCTGAGGATGCCTCCTGTCGGGTGCCTGGGTGGGCACGGGGGCTCAGCCCACCAGCGGGGTCCAGGCCTCCAGCTGGGGCCAGGCTCAGAACCCTGTCGTAGGAACTTTCTCCAAAGACACCACCACGGCCCGACACCTTGACGTGTTCTCTTTGGGGGCCGACCTGTGGGTGCCAGGAGCTGACCCTGGCCTAGGAAGCCCAGCCCTACCGTTCCTAGCTGGACGCCCTCAAGCCATTTCCTTCTACCCTGAGCCTTGGTTTCCCACTTAGGGCTGCTGTAAACGAGGCACACGTGGCAAGCCTGAGCCTTGACTGCCGTCTATTTGGCAGAAGAGGTCCCGGAACTGCAGCTACAGGGACGCGGCTGGGCCAGAGCTCCCAGACGGGACAGGCAGGGGCTCTCGCAGCGCTGGTCTCCGCCCGTGGCAGCCGCAGTGTGTCGGGGGGGCCTGGCTCACCTCCCCGGGCCCCGCCTCTGGGGCCCAAGGCTCTGAGGCCCCCAGATGGGAGGTGGGGTGTACGGCTTTGCCTCGGTCACCTCTTTGGGAAGCCTTCCAAGACAGCCCTCGTGCGGGGAGGCTGGTGTGGCTTAGGGATGCGAGAGAATCAGAAAGACAAGTCTCTCTGCACTCCCTGCTGTGGGGCGGGGCGGGGGGCGGGGCTAGGCAGCTGGGGTGCAGGCGCTGCCCCCCTGGCTCAGCCCCCGTTTCACAGCATGAACGACGACGGGGTGTGGGTATGGACGCCGCCGTCACCTAGTAAGTATGGTCTTGGGTGAAGCCGGGCGGTGGGGGCCATGAGCACAGGCCAGGCCTCTGCTTGGCCTTGGGCAGGCCTTTCCTACTCCAGAGCCCACTGTGGCTCCCCAGTGCCCTGGCAGGGCTCCTTCCCTGCCCAGACCCTCTCTGGCTGGGCCGACTCCAAGACTCCCCCTGACCTTTGGGGCCGGCCCAGCCCTGCTCCCCATGCCCGGCCCCTCAGACCACACCCAGCCACCCTCCTCCGATCCCGCAGCCCCCGCTGTGCTGGTGGCAACACCCTTGCACTGCCTGGGCCCTTGCACTGCCTGGGCTCAGGGTCAGGGAGGGGCCTGACGGGGCCTCCTGCCCCGAGCAGGGATCCCGTCCCCCTCCCCAGGCCCCTGTGCCCTCCCCCGCTCACCCCACTCCCCGGACACAGACTCTGGCCATCCTCTGGCCCATCCAGTGGGGCTGGGGTCAAATGGGGTCAGCGGAGGCTGCCCCAGGCTCACGGGAAGACGGGTGCAAAGCAGCCGTTTGGGGCTAAGAATACCCCGCACGGCACCCACGCCCCTCAAAGGCGGGGAAGGTGCTGATTAAACCCCTGGAGGAAACTCTTTTTCGACTACTTCTCAGAGGCTTGGACGCAGGTGTTCTGTGCATGGGGGGCTGGCTCCAGGCTGACCTCTGAACCTGGGCGTGGCCGGGCACATGCCCCTCTGTGCCCCCCCGTACCTCACCTGCTCCTGAGAGCCTGGAGAAGCCAGCCAGGCTCCTGGGCACCATGCGACACCTGCCAGGCAGCAAGAGACCAGGTGCGTCCCTCCATCCCCCACCTGTCCGTCTACTCGATCACTAGTCCACCCACCCCTCAGCCGTCCATCCCCACTCATCTGTCCACCAGACCCCGTCTGTCTGTCCACGTCTGTACACTGTGTCTCCAGGACAAGGCTGCTGGCTGGGCCTGAGGACCTGAGCTGCACCCCCCAAGCTGTCCTGCAGACCCTTCCTGGGCTGCCTGTTGCCCCACCACCACCAGCACGAGGCCTCCCGTCCAGCTGATGAGTAAACCCTGTCCCTGTGCCCACCAGGTCCCAGGGGACAGCCCAGGGCCATGACCTCAGCTCCCTGGAGAGGCCTGGCCCAGCTTCCAGGTGGGCCGTGTAGAATGCTGTGCAGGATGGGCAGTGGAGCCCCTCGCGGCTCCCTGTGGGCCCCTGGGGAGAAGTCGCCTACCGTGCGAGGCACCTGCACCCGGACGTCCGCGCTGTCCAGTGGGGAGTGGCCACCCTCCCGCGGCCTCCTCTCAGCAGCGTCCGGCCCTTCCTGGTACTTCCTGCTCCTCACGGGAGCGGGGAGCAAGTCCCTGCCCGGCCCCCGCCAGTCCCCCGCATGGTGGCTGTCTCCATTCTGCTCCTGGGGAGGGGGGGAAGACCAGGCGTGGGAGGGGGCCAGGCCGCCAACGCCCCCCAGCCCAGGACCCCAAGAGGGGCTGAGCAGATGCAGTCAGCCCCATTTCACTGACCCACACGGAGGTGCTCCGGGGCCTCGAGGAAGAGGGAGCTGCCGGCAGCCTGGGGGCAGGGAGAGGCGGGGCGGGGACCGGAGGGGCTCTGACCACCCCAAACGTCCACCTGCCCACACTAAGCGATGGGTGACCGTGGGCGGCCCTGAGCCTTGTCCCCACAGTGGGTCCCCGTGGCTGTCCACAACTGAACCCAGTGTACACTGGAGGGACTGGAGGCTCCGAGATGTCAGGCCACTGCTCCTGGGCCACACAGCACCCACCCTGGCAGGTACAGAGTGGCCCCAGGGCCCCCAAATCTGTTTGGGGTTTGTCAAGCCCCCGCTGCTCCACCCATAACAGCTCTGCTTCCCCCTGGAGAAGAGTCCAAGTGAGGAGGGAGCAGACGGGAATGGGGACCAGCCAGGACGCTGGGAGTCTACAACATGTAAGGAGCCGGGGGCCTGGGTGGCAGGACCATGGTGAGAGGCAAGGGAGCAGCCCCCGGTGCTGCAGGGTCTCCTGGGGCCCTCTCTGGGCACATGGCCCATCCAGGGTCCTGGGCCGCACGGGGCAAATCTGTCGCCCCTGGCAGGGACATGACGCAGACAGGAACCCTGGCAGGTGCTGGCAGCTCAGCAAACACCGCACCAGCCTCGTTATCCCGCTGCCCACGCTCTGCTTCTAACTGTAGGCGGCTGTCGCTTGGCTGCCACCTGCCCCACGTGCCCCCGGCCGCCCGCCCTGAGCCCCACTCACCCGCTCCAGGGGGAGCCTCAGCAGGTCCCAGGTTTCCGCGCTCAGCCTCTGTGTCCTCTTGGGCCTGGCCCCTGCAAGGCAGCAGGCCCAGTCAGCCGGCGCCGGCCCCGGGCCTTGAGGATCGCGAACTTCCCACCTCCCAGCCCACGTGGGGGCCAATGTGGCGTCTGCACGAGCGCCGCACCCCCGACAGGACAAGCAGGCAGGCGTCCAGGTGGGGCCGACCAAACAGGGGCTCCCGTTAGCTCAGCTCCCGAGCTCTGGGCCCGGCTCTTCCCCGCTCGCCTTTGCCTCCACCGTTCCCCCTCCTCAGATACACTTCCTGCGTCTACGCAGCCCCGGGCCTCAGCCTTGGCTCAGCTGCTCCCCACACCCTGTGCCCGCACACCCTCACCCCGCCCACACCAGGGCAGCCCAGGTCCTCGGGGTGGGGGGCGGGCTGAGTGAACTCTCCTCTGAGGGCTGGGCCTGGCGAGGCCAGGAAGCACAGTGGGCAAAGTGACCGAGGCCTCCGGCACCAGTGGACACCCTGGGGGTCGCGTCTCGGCACCACTGGCCTTGGACCGGTCACTCACCCTGCGGAGTTCAGCCCCCTCCACGCCCCCCCTGACGCCCCCGTCAGATGGTGCTGGCGGACACACTGCCCGCAGCGCAGGGGGACTGGAAAGCATCTCATGGCCCCTGGCGCGTCTCGGGCGCCCAGCAAGCTGCAGCCGTGGATGCAATGGTTCGCTCTCCATCCCCACCGCCAGTGCCCGCCGCCCACGGCTCCGCTCGTGAAGCTAAGCTGCTCTGTGCACGCCTGCGGTGCAGCGTGGGGAGCCGGACCCAGAGCCCGCCCTGTCTAGCCCCTTGCTGCGGCCAGGCACACACGCCACAGCAAGCGGCCTCGAGGGGTGGGCGGGGAGCCCTCCACCCGGCCCCCGACCCCAAGCCTGGCCTGGGTTCTGGGCCCACACCCGCTGCCTGGGACACGGTCCCCAGAAGGGAGCCGGCTCTGGCGCTCGAGCATTCCGACCGGCCCAAACCAAACATGCAGAGCTTCACAAGAACTAACTGGGCAGGTGGCCTGCAGCGGCTGGCGAGGGCGGCCATGCTCTCCTCCCTGTCCTGGCCCCAGGCCCTGAGCAAGCCACACGCCGTCCCCCTGCCCTCCTAAGGCCGAGAAACGTGCCAGTCTGAGGTGGGGACGCAGTGATCCTCGGAGGGGCGTCGGCGATCGCTGTCCCGGGAGCTGGGGAAGGAGTGGCCACAGCGGCCCGACCAGGTGCCAGCCGGGCAGCTCCTGGAAGCGTTCCCCCAGGACTAGGCCAGCTGACGGCCCCCTGTCCCCACTGCTTGGCTGTGGTGGTCGTGCGGGCCTGCCGCTGCCCCCTCCACCCCGAAGAAAACAGCCCCTGGCTGGCAGGCTTCTGCCAGGCCCCGAGCCAGAGGGGCGCAGCCTCGGGGCACACGGCCCACCCACAGGTGAAGGAGAGGAGCAGAGGAGGTCGGGTCGGGTTCCCCCCGCCCACCCCCAGCGGCACGAGGAAGGCAGCTCTGAGGAGGAAATGAAGGAACTGGCCCCGAACCAAAGGACTGGGGACCCCATGCCTGGCGGCCCTTACCCCACCCCACCCCCGGCCTGCAACAGCCCTGCTCCGTCTCCTGCCGCCCCAGCGAGGGGCCCCACTCGCTGCCCGACCCTGTCCACTGGGCCCCGCCCCGCCTGGCCCTCCACCATGAAAGGTCCCTCTGAGATGCAGCCCGCGCCCGGCTGTAGGGTGGGGGTGGGGGTGGGGGCGGGGGCGGGGGCGGGGGCGGGTCCCTCCCGGCCCCTGTGGACAGCGGGCGGAAGGCCCTCCGGGCCTGGCTAAATGCATCCTCTGTCTGGAGAGTGTGTTCCGAACCCAGCGCTTCCAGCAGCCCCTGAGCTGAGCCCGCCCTGACTGGGGGCATTCAGGCACCACTGGCTGGCTTCCTGCCCCGCCCGCCCGAGAGTCAGGCCTGGAAACTTCCCCAGGACTGCGCACCACGCCTGGCCTGTGCGGCACCCTCGTCATCCTCTGTCCCCACCAGGTGTCTCGACACACTCTGTCCCAACCCACTGGTTTCCAGCTGCCCGGCCTGGTGCCCCCGGCCTCCTACCTCATGTCCACTCCCTACTCCTGGCGGCTCCACCTTCAGAGCCAACCCAGAATCCGAGCCCCCGAGCCCCACTGCCTCCTTTGCCCCGCAGGGGCCAGAGAGATGCCCCAAGGATCTGGGTTAGATCTTCCTCTGCTGCTGGACCTGCAAGGGCCCCTCTGCTGTGAGGGTGGGGCTTACACAGGGGCCCACGGCTCCTCCCTGGCGGGATCCCTCCTGCCTCAGAGCCCTTGCACGGCTGTTCCCTCCGCTAGGACTGCGGTTCCTTCTCAGGCTCAGGGCTCCCTCCCTCCACTCCTTCAAGTCTTCACTCACATGTCGCTTATAGATTATTCTGCATCCTCCCAGATTTCATGTGTCGAAGCCCCAAACCCCAATGTGATGGCACAGCAGGTGGGGCCTGGGGACATGATTAAGGTTGGCTGAGATCATGAGGGTGGGGCCCTCACAATGGGATCAGTGCCCACATGAGACCAGAGAGCTCCTTCGCTCTCTTCCCCCCACACCCCACCCACCCCATCTGTAAATCAAGAGGCCCTCACAGAACCCCGCCATGCTGGCACCCTGCTCTTGAACATCCAGCCCCCAGAACTGTGAGAAATAAATGTCCATGGTTTAAGCCACCCAGTCTGTGGAGTTTTGTTACGGGGCTCGAGCTGCCACCCGCTGCTGTATTTATGGCTACATCCTGCCCCACCCAACTTTCCTGACCAGCCCCCAAAGCACCTGTAACATGGGATTCTCTTTCCGCGCATGTATCATTTATCAGTGCTGTGGCCCTAGAGCTCGTACAGGGCTTAGCATGCGGTAGGTGCTTTAAGGATGGTGGAATGAGTAGCTAGCGTTTACCGAGTGCCTACCGTGTAAGGCCCCATGGGCAGTTTCATTCACTGTCCCCTCCGGGCCGTCGCCAGCATAAGAGGTCCTAGCCACCCTCCCAGGACTTTGGACACAGGGGCTCAAGAGAGGGTGACCACCTGGCCAAGGCCAGTGAGCCCAGAGGGGCAGAGCCAGGTCGGGACAGGGGGAGTCGGGGCTGTAGGCGTGCCTGCACAGGGCAGGTTAGTTACAGCAAGTCAGGCTCACCTGGAGAGCCCAAGAGGGTCCAGCTGAGAGTGGCTGGAGAAGAGTCAGACCTAAGGACAGATGAGGGCCCCTGTGGCCCCGTGGCCCTGACCTGTCCATCACAGGTGCCTGGCACGTGGGTGGGCTGCAGGCCACTTGCTGAATGCACAGATGGACCGTGCTATGTCTGCATCTTCAGCCCTCCTGGGGACATGAGCTGTGCCCCTGTCCCCGCCAGGTGCTCTTCCCAAGATGACCAGCGGGCCTGCTTCCCAGATGGGGAAACGGAGGCACAGCTAGGTCGCCACTTGCTCTGCCAACCAGGATGTGCGGAGCCAGGGCCAGAGCACGCAGCCTAAGCAGCCACTCAGACTTCACACCACGAACATCCCAACCTCTCAAGGCGGCTGGACGCGGTGTCCCGGGACTCCTGCTGCTCTGGACCCAGGACGCCCTGAGCAGGGCACAGGGGGTGAAGGGACTGAGGAGCAACACAAGTGGGGGGGGGGGCGGGCAGGGCAGTCCACACCCTGTAGGCAGGCAGAGGCGTCTACCAGAGGGGACGAGCAGGCAGCCCCGTGGGGCTCAGCGCCGACTCCCCCATCTTATGCGCTGACCGTGCTGCCATGTCGAGGGGGCGCAGCGGGACCTCCATCCAGCATGGGCCCCCGCCCGGTGCCCTCCTGGGGTGGGCAGGGTGGGCACAGCAAGTACCCTGGGAGGACTGACCCTGACCCAGGCAGCAGTGGCAGGGAGGTGCCCCGCCCACCCAGACTCACCCTGGGACCTCTTAGCTGGGGTGGGGGCAGCGAGGGCCGCGAGGGTAACACATGGACTGAACCCAGCCAGGCTCTGGGTCCTCCAGCTGCAGGAAGTGCCAGCCACCCCCAGGCCCACGGCCCACCACAGGCCACACCTGTGATGCAAGGCCACGCCCATCACAACGGCCACGCCCACCGGCTCCCTCCCGCCCCCGCCCCAGCCCAGGGCCTCCCTCCTCCCCTGGAGATGCTCCTCCACCAGGACTGGTCAAGGGCCCTCCGGGGGCTCACTTGGCCCCCTTCGCCCCCACCCCCCGCCCCCCACTGCCAGGCTCTGGATATGCAACTCCCCCACCCCCGCACCCCAGGAACAGTTTCCGGCTTTCTGGAAACTGGGCCGGCCCAACACCCGCGCTCAGTACGCCCCTGAAAGAACGAGTGAACGAACGGATGAAGGAATGATGCAGAAAGCCCTGCCGTGGGCTGCACCACAGGCCCTGCCCGTCCGCGCTCACCCGACCGGGGGTCTCCTCCGAGCAGAGCTCTTCTCCAGGGCCGCCTAGACTCAGGGCGCTGGCCCACCTCCAGCAGCTGCATCCCAGGGCCGGGGCCCCCAGACCTGCCTCCACGGGCCTCAGGAGGCCGTCCCGGCCACTGTCCTCCCAGGAGGATGGCCTCTTCCCAGCGGCTGCTGGCGGCCCGGCGCCGGCAGCCTGGTGGGAGGAGGCTTCCTGGGGCCCCGGCTGGGAAGGGTCTGGGCCCGGGGCAGAGCAGAAGAGGCGGCGTGGGGAGGACAGAAGCCGCCTTGTTCCGGCACCCACCCTGTGCCCCCCTTTCCTCAGCTCAAAGGAGGAGGAAAACATCAGGAGAACCCGGGGCTGGGCCGCACCTCCGCGGGAGCCTTTCCAGACACCGGGCTCAGCCCTGCCCCCACCTGCCGCTGGGGTTCCCAGAGGGTGGCCTGGCAGGGCCAGGCGTGCCAGTGGCTCTGGGCGGAGCTGCCCACCCTCGGAAAACCCTGGCCGGAAGGGCAGACGCTGGCCTGCACGTGCCGGGACGGGGTGGGGGACGAAGGGGGCCACACTCCATCCCATCCCCACTGGCTACAGCACCCCCAAAACAAGGGTGGCTGAGGGTCCCGGCAGCCCACTTCCTCCCTTCCGTCTCAGCCTCTGAGCGAGGGTGACAGGTGCACCCATCTTCCAGGACAGGCCATTATCACAAATCCACGAGCGTTACAGCACAGAACCCCGGAGACCTGACACCACAGTCGGGTGGCTTCCCAGCCTCGTCCTGGGCGGGCCTCGGGGCTTTGGAGGCTGGGGAAGGTGGGCAACCCGGGAACACAGCCATGAGGGACCTGGGGCTGGACTCTCCGAGAACTCGAGAACCACGAGTTGCGGACTGTGTGGGCTGGGAGGGAGAGGCAGCTAACCCCCTGCCCAGAGCCTGCCCCGTACCCACCGGCAGCGCAGGAGGCCAGCTCAGGGCGGCCCCTGCCCCAGCGCCCACATTTATTGATCTACTTGCTTGGCCGCGAACTTTCTGTCCTTGTGTGGGTAGCATCACCGACCTGCACAGGGCGACCAGCAGCCCGTGAATGAGGTCGTTACAGCGGCCGTGGCTGATCTGCGGGCCTCAGTTGATGAGCACCCGGCTCACGGCTCCCTCGGCCTCTGGCTGACTTGGCTTCTCCCTCCTGCCAGCAGCCCCCTCCCACTCCATCCCTACAAGAAGCCCTCCCCCAGGCCCAGCCCCCAGCCTGGAGGGGGGTCGTCAACCCCAGAGGAGTCGGGTGGCTAGGGAGGGGCAGGGAGGGGCCCCCTCCTCCTCGTGCCTGAGAAACCTGGGGGGTTCAGGGCGACCCCAGGGCCCCACTGCCCCTGAGACATGAAGGACAGGCCTGAATGCCCCTTTGCCCGAGCTGTGTCCCGCACCTTCCAATCTCAGTATCCCGACTTGCCCCCAGCACCCTGTCACTTGCCCACGCCACTGTGAGCTCTGGAGTGAGCTGGCGACGGGGCTCAGATGCTGACACCCCCCAGGGACAGGGGCTCAACACGTTATGAGGGACCCCTTCCCTTGGCTGGCAGCTCTTAAATATTCTCCTGTTTGAGGGCGGAGCCCACTGGGCCCCAGCGTGAGCCAGCACCCCCTCTACCCTGGCAGCCCTCCTGCCACCCCCCGCCCCGCCCTCTCAGGCCCCTGCATCTCAGGCTGAGGTCTGAGCCCACGGGAGAGCGGCACCCCACACCCAGCCCAGGAGCTCACCTTGGGCCTCGTAGCCGGCCAGGTCTGGCTTCTCCGCGGCTGCCGGGCTGGACAGCCGGCCCAGCGCCAGCTGCAGCTGCGCCACGTTCATGCGGGCCGTGAGCTCCCCACTGCGGTCCCCGATCTGCAGCCGGGCAGGGCCAGGTCAGTGGGCTGCGAGGCCCCCTGTGCGCTCCCACGGGGCAGTCACGGCCCCGGGTCTCCAAGGGCACTAGGCCCACTGCGCCCCAGAGGTGGAGTCTGGCGGGGGTCCCGGGGGCGGGGGTAGCCTCACGTGCCCCTGACAGCCCCCCTCACACCCCAGCCCGACCGTGCCACGTGGGGCCCTCCCGTGGGCAGTCAGCCTGCACCTTTCTCAGCCCCGTGCCCGCCAGGCTCCCGGCAGGGACCCTCCCTGCAGGGAGGCCACACGTTTACCCAGGAGCAAAGCCACAGGTAAGGCGGGTGGGGGGACCCCCACGTGGAGTTCCAGGGCCCCTGCCTGTGCTCAGAGGGACGCAGGGGCCGGTCCCGCCGGCGGCCCAGGCAGAGGGACTTTTTCCAAGCCAGGACCTCCCCTGACGCGAGCTCTCCTCCCCTCCACCGGGACACCTAAGGGCCTTGCCCGCCTGTGGACTTGGGGCTGTCTGTGGCAGGTCTGGGGAGCGCTGGGGTGGGAGGTGACCTGGCTCTGCCGCTGGGGCTGCTTCCCAGAGGTGGGTGGGGGCTGAGGAGGGGACCGGCCGGGAGCCGGGGAGCCGGGGCTCACCCGCGCCGACCCTGGAGTGCCCAGTCGCGGGCTGCCCTGACCCCAGCAGGAGGGTCCTGGGTGGACAGGCCCACTTCCCCAGGAAAGTGTCTGGTTGAGGGGTCCCAGGGAAAGATCCCCCGGGGCGGCCGTGCCTTTGTGCCCCTGGGCTGCCCCTGGTAGGTATTTCCACCCTGGGTGTCGGGCAGAGGGCATTCCACGGCCCAGCCTGGCACACTTCCATCGGAGACAAAAGCAGCCGGTGGTGGCTGCCCAAAGGTGACACTAACCCTCTATGGGCGGAAAACAGGTCCCCACTCCCCCGTCCCGACCCCCTGGCTACAGCAGACAAGAAGCCACCGGGTCTCAGGAGTCACGGGGTGGCTGGGCCCCTTCGCAGCAGGTGGCGACAGCCAGGGAAGGGCCTAGAGCACACGGAGGCACCGGCCCACCTGGAGGGGGCTGGGCAGCTCCAGGGATGCGGGGCTCCAACGCTGGCGAAGGCCAGGGTTGGGGGCTGAGGGGAGGGCAGGCCCGGCTCACCTCCTGGGAGATCTCCAGGTGCTTCTTGGCGAAGGTCAGGGCCTGTGCTGGGCTCCCCATGGATACGTAGGCGTTCCCCAGGCTCCAGCACGCCCGGCCCTCACCCACTCTGCCAGGGAGGGAAACTGAGTCCACGTCTGCACCCCAGGCCTGCCAGCCTGCCCACTAGTCCAGCCGTCCCAAGCCCCCAGCCTCTGGGTGGTCAGGCCCATCACGAACTGGGGATGGGTGTGGGGGGGTGCTCCGTGGGTGGTCCAGGGTCCCTGGCGTGGCCTTGCTTGCCCCCTAGTGGCCGGTGAGGCTCTCACCCCTGTGGCTCCCTGAGCGGCAGTGACCTCATTCCCTTGATCATAAATTTTTAAATAGAGCTATAAATAATGTAACATAAACTTAACCCCTGTAAAGCGCACGATTCGGTGGCTCTGCGTTCATTTACCATCTACGACCGTCGCCTCTGCCTCGTTCCAAAACGTCATCACCCCGAAGAAAAGCTGCAGGCCACTTTAAGCCCCCCAGCAGAGCAGCTTTCTAGAAGACCCCTCCTCCCCACCACCCACGAGGGGCCCTGGCCTGTGGCTCCGAACCCTCTTGCTGCCACTGCCGCCCCCAGACCTGCGTGCACGGCTGTGTGTTCAGCCGTCTTCGGCCAGGCAGTCTGTCTCTCTGTAGAGGCTGCCGTTTACACGGACGTGGAGAGAGGGGGGCACGGGGGCGTTCAAGGAGGCAACGGGGCGGGCACTGGGGCACAGCCCCCCAGCCAGCTTGCGCCAAGGGTCACTGCGAGCAGCTGGCCCAGCGTCCACTGGTCTCACCGGGTCCCACTCAGTGGGCGGTGTGGCCGACTGATGGGGGGGCTGAGCCCGGGCGGGGCCGCCTTGAGCAGGGTCCCTTGGTGGTCGGTGGCAGAGCGGGGCCTCAGACCCGGGCCGGCGAGTCCAGGCCACCGCAGTCGGCTTGTTGCTCAGCCCAGGGGCCTGAAGGGGCGCGCAGGGGGCCCCCCGGCGTGGGCCGCACGCACCTGTCGGCCAGCTCCTGGGCGATGAGCAGGTGCCGTAGGTGGTACTCGGCGGCGCGCTCGTAGTCTTGTAGCAGCGTGTACGTGTTGCCCAGGCTGTAGCAGGCCTGCGCCTCCACTGCCTGGTCCTTGAGCTGCCGGGACAGCTGCAGCGTCTTCCTGTGGGGGGCGGGTGGTCACCCCAGGAAGGACGATTCCAGAATTCCCCTCCACAGGGGCTAGGGCACAGCACATGCTCCCCCAACGCCCCTTTCCAAGGGCTACGTTGGGGGCGGTGGGGAAGCAGCCCTTTGGCCCCGAGGCCTCCAGCCCCCGGACCCCACTGGGGGGTCTCTCTGGGCTCCATCGGTCGCCCTTCCAGGGTGGCACAGAACACCCCGCACGGGCCCCGGGGAGGCTGGGAGGGCAGAGCTTGAGGTGGGCGCCTCCTTGGCCTGGCGTCCAGGCTCCCTCACCCTCCCTGGCTGGGCGGTGGGGGTGGGAGGGGTGCTGCCTACTTGTAGTACTCGGCGGCCACGTCGAAGCGCCCCAGGAAGATGTGGGCGTTCCCCAGGTTGCTATAGGCCCTCCTCTCTGCCGCCTTGTCTCCAAATTCCTTAGCAATGGCCAGGCGCTGAGGACACGGACACAAGGCCCGGGTGGTCACGGAGCAGCCCGGGATCCGACGCAGACGGCAGGTGCTGCCCCCCCCCGCGCTGCCCAGCACGGCCAGCCTGATGTCCGTGTGCCCAGAGGGGCAGCCCTGGGAGCCCCGGCACCAAGCCCAGACGAAGCGAGGGGGCTGGTGGGGTGCCCCGGCCGTCTCGCTCCGACCCTATGTCAGGGCCACCCCGTCGCTGCCACCCACTTACCTCCTTGTGGAAGGTTGTGGCCTCTGTGAAGCTCCCCAGCAGGTAGTGGGTGTTGCCCAGGTTGCCATAGGCCCTGCCCTGGGCTGCCCGGTCGCCCAGCTCCTTCACCAGGGACAGGTTCCTCCTGGGGGCCGAGTCTCTCTGAGCTGTGTCCCTCCCAGCGACCCACCCACCCAGGCTAGAAGATGCTGAGCGGGTGGCCTCCGCACAGCCCCTCCCAGGGTCGTGCCCCCAGATGAGGGTGGCTCTGCTCGGTCTGAGCTCCAAGGCTCGGGTCAGCCTCCGCCCCCGCCCCCGACTCTGGTTTTCAGGTGCAGCCTATGCCGGCCAGGCCGAGGACAGGGCGGGTGGGGTTGAGGAGGCAGCCCACCCAGGTCCCCGCGTGTGCAGAGCGCGGGGACAATCCCGCCTGCTCACTCGTAGAACTCAGAGGCCCGGCGCAGCGTCTCGCGGACGGCAGGCGGCAGGTGCCCAGGGTCCTGTGCTGCATTCCAGGACAGCTGCTTGCCCTTGGCGTGGTACACGTTGCCAATGTTGTAAAGTGCCCTCGCCTCCCCAACCTGTGGGTGACACTGAGGTTGGTGGGGGGGGGCGTCTCCAAAGCCACAGCCCCTGAGGAGCCGGCCGCTCAGGCCCTGTGCGCACAGAGCTGGTGTTCCCATCGCCTGGTCCACACTCCCCGCTGTTCCTCGGGCCCCAAAGGCAAGGGCCTGGGGGGTGGCAGCACCAAGTCTAGACACTAAGGTAGGGGTCACGGGGAGGGAGGGACCTGTCCCCACCCCTCCCGGTCACCCCTCTCTGACACCCAAGGGTCAGGGCTCTGCCTCTGCTCAAACACCTCCGAAGGTGGCCTGGGGCGAGTCAGTCACCTCTCAGCCGCAGTTTCCTCGTCCATACAGGGGCAGGGATGCTTATCCCACAGGGCCACGGGGGGGGGACACAGAGCAGGGCTGGACCCACCGTTGCTCGAACGGTGCTGCCTCTCCAGCCAGGTTCCTTCCGGAGCCGGCCCCCACCCCCATCTCCCTCTGGCCCCAGGAGTGACTGGGGGTGTTGGTGGCTTCAGGGGGGAGGTCGGGGAGAGGGGAGCTGACATGGAAGATGGGAGCCCGGGCCTCAGCCCCACAGCGTCGGTGTGAGCCAAAGTGCCCTCATTTCTGCAGGGGACCGTCGTCCCGCGGGAAGAGCACATGGGGCTGTGAGTGATGTCACCTGCGGCTCCGATCCCAGACCCAGACAGGGCGACAGGCCAGGGGCCGCCACCCACCTTGTCCCCCTGCTCCTGGGCGATGTCCAGGTGCCGCTGGCAGCAGACAACGGCCTCGTCAAAGCGGCCCAGCACCTTGAGTGTGTTGCCCAGGTTCCCACTGGCCTTGGCCTCCCCCATGCGGTCACCGATGGTCCTGGAGGGCAGGAAAGAGCGAGGGGCTGGATCAAGGACTGGCGGGACCCTGAACCCAGCAGGGAGCCCCGGTGACGGCAGCAAGAGTCTGGGGGGACCGGGAGCCCCCAGACACTGGGATGATGCTGGGCAGGGGTCCCACGGCGGGTGGACCCAGCTCAGGACCACTTCTCTGCTAGGCCAGTCTGGGGGAAGGACTTGCGAAGGCCGGCTTGGAGGCAGGAGAGTTGGGGGCCTGGCAGAGGGAATTAACCATGCAGTGTGTATTTGCTGCGTGTCTGCTGCCACCACACACTGGCTGGACGCTGAAACCAGGGCTCACCAGCTGGAGGGGAAGGGCCTGTGGGCAGAGTGGTCGGAAGCTCCGCCCCCACCTGGGATATCTGGGGGCTCATGGGGTGGGGTGGGGGCTCCTGCAGGCCTTAAGGAGCAAAAGAGGGGGCAGGGAACACGCAAGGGGAGGGTGTTCCAGGGAGGGGCAGCAGCGGGGAAGTTCTGGAGGCCCGAGGAGAACGGAGACACTGGGAAATGGGGGGCGGGGGCCGGTCAGGGGGGGCTGAGTAGGTGGGGCCAGCAGGAGGAGGCTGGTCGGTTCGTGGTGAGAGCAGGGGGGGTGGGGGCCCAGGGGCAGGACGGCCCTGCACAGGGCAGGTGGGGCAGCCCGGCTCACCGAGCTAGCAACAGGTCATGTTTGTGGTACTCCAGCGCCCGGGCGTACTCCTTCAGGTAGAAGTAGGCGTTGCCCAGCTGGCTGTAGATGGCACTCAGCGTCTTCAGGTCCTCGGTGCCCACCTGCACAGCGGCCTCAAAGAAGGCCACGCCTGCCTTGAAGTCACCAGCCTTGCACAGCCGCTCACCCTCCAGGGCCAGCTCCAGGCACGAGGCTTCCATCCTGGGCGGAGAGGAGGGGTCAGGGGTCTCAGCCTGCCCCTCACACCCCTGCACGTCACCATTCGGACAGCGGGGCACCTCGGACGGCTGTGGCCAGTGCGGTGCCCGGGGGCGTGGGCGTCGACCTCTCTTTGGATGAATGCCCCGGTTGGCACACGGTGCGGCCCCCCTTCCCCACCACCAGGGCACCCGGCGGCCGCGAAAGCATGAACCTGCAAGGCAGCCGGACCCTCGCCCAGAGGCGGCCTGCAGACACCACCTCCCCCCGCCCCAGTCCCAGCTGCTGCCTGCCACAGTGGCTACGGTGGCCTGGGGCAGGCCCTGACCCCCTCTGAGGATGACGGAGGCTCACAGGGTCAGCCAGATGGTCAGGGCCGATCCCAGCCCCTCCTGGGTCCTGCATCCTGGAGCAGGGCCCCCACCCTCCAAGCTCTCGGGGTGGGGGAGAGGGAAGGGCTGGGGACTCGGCCGTCACCTGTCCTCACCTCCCATTTTCTGGTGGGGCGTGGCTGCGTCTGAGTCGATGTCCTGCGCTGGGGCCCGAGGGGGGCTGGGGGCGCAGGTGCAGAAAAAGCCAGGGAGAGGGCCCCCACCGAGGCAAGCGGCCCCTGCCACCCCGCACCCCACTGAGACCACACAGCAGGAGCAGAGCACGCCCTGGAAAGGCGGGAGCCGGCTCTGGGCTGCCACAGGCCGCCCCGTTATCCTCCTCTTACTCCCATTGCTTTCGGATGTCATCAGAGTTCATGGAAAACCTACAGAGAGTAATATATAATAAAACGTGCACACCAGACAGCCAGCTGCACCCCAACGCACTCGACCTGCTTCGTTGTTAGGAGTGCGCAGTGATCAGGAGTTACTGGAGGGGGAACCAGCGCGTTTCCTTAAAAAACAGAGTTGTTTCGACTAGTGCTTCTCAACCGTTTCTTTTCTTTTTTTAAAAATAAATTTATGTATTTGTTTATTTTCGGCTGCATTGGGTCTTCGTTGCTGCGTGCGGGCTTTCTCAAGTTGCGGCACGCAGGCTTCTCACTGCGGTGGCTTCTCTTGCTGTGGAGCATGGGCTCTAGGCGTGCAGGCTCAGTAGTTGTGGCTTGCGGGTTTCAGTAGTTGTGGCTCGCGGGTTTCAGTAGTTGTGGCTTGCGGGCTTCAGTAGTTGTGGCTCGCGGGCTCTAGAGAGCAGGTTCAGTAGTTGTGGTGCACGGGCTTAGTTGCTCCACGGCATGTGGGATCTTCCCAGACCAGGGCTCGAACCTGTGTCCCCTGCATCGGCAGGTGGATTCCTAACCACTGCACCACCAGGGAAGTCCCTCAACCGTTTTATTCAAACTGCCCCTTTGATAGAAACCACAACGCCCCATTCACTCTGCTCCTGCGTTCTCAAGACAACAAGGCACTTCTATTTACAATAAGAGCTACACCTCAAGAACCAGCTGGGGTGAGGCTGGTGAGCCCCTGGAGAAGCTGAGCCCAGCGCCCCGCACCCCACAGGCTCAGCACCTTCTGTCGGCACCTTCACCACGCCCCTTGTCCAGTCACGACTCCCCAGCATCGGGGCCACTCCTCCTGGGGAAGAGGGCTCCTCCCCCCCAGAGGATGCAGGGCCCGCACCAGAGGACCCCGCCGTCTCCCCCACCCCCGGATTCAAGCAGAGCCCTGTGGCCTCTCAGAGAGCGGGGTCAGGGGCATGGCCTTGAGACCAGGATGCCAGACCCTTTCACCTCCCGCCCACTCCTCAGCAGCCACCTCGCCAAGAGCTCTGGGAAGGGTCCTCCGGATGCCACGTCACAGGAGCCCACGGGCAGCCCCACTCCACCAGGGCCACGCACGGGGCTCCTTAATTAAGGCCTGCTTGTCCCTGCCCAGCTGCTCACTACACGGCTAGCTGCCCTCTCCTCCCGGGGACTCGGTCTGAAACGCAGGTGTTTTCGGAGCCCCACTGGCTCGGGCAGATCTGATCACAGGCGTGGCCTCCCCCCGCCCACCTCCATGCCCAGAGATGTGGCATCAGTGGCTCAGAGCAGAGGAGGTTTCTGGCTTGGGAAGGGCCCTGGGCCTAGAGGTCAAGGGGGCAGGGGCGCAACACTGGGGTGTCTGACGCAGCCTCCCGGAACTGCAGACTGGGAAAGCTAACCAGGCCTGCACATGGGGAGGCCACCTGGGGAGGCACCAGGCAGGGTGTCCCAGGTCAAAAGCCCCACCCCCTTCCTTGTCCCAAGAACCTCCAACGGCATGGTGACCTCCAGCTTAGCGCCCATCCGCCGCCGCACCTCTTCCTCTGCAGGTTGCGCTTCTTCTGCACGTACAGCCACAGCTCCAGGCCCACGGGCAGCAGCGGGCGGGGGCGGGGGGCGCCGTACACCACTTTGCACACGGCCTTCTCAGCCAAGCTCAGGGCCGCGGGCGGGCCCTCCTTGGCGGCAGCCGGCATGGCGGGGCTCCGGGCCTCCCTCCTGGCCAGCCAGCCCTCGCCCCACCTCGGCTGCTGGTCCTGGGGGTGCGCCGGCCTCACGGTCCCCCGCATCCCCCACCCCAGAACGGTGGGCTGAGGCTCCGGTGGCCTCGGCTCCAGGAGACCCCCGGCCCCCTGGCAGCTGGTCCGGGGCCTCCCAGGGCCTGCGGTGGATCAGGGGATCAAGGGCGGCTCAGAGCTGGGGATCAGCGCCGTCAGCAGGGCGGGCCGGCGGGCGCCCAGGGGAGCCTGTCCACGCGCTCCCCTTGGGGGCAGGCGCACAGCAGGGGTGCAGCGGCCGCACCCCCGTCCCGCTCACCCAGACTCTCGCCCCACTCCGGCCCTGTGGCCGGTTCGGGGCCAGAACCCCGTCACGCAGCACAAAGGAGCACCACGCACCTAGCTGGCGCCGGGTCAACGTCTGTGAGAGAAGGAAAGGAGGAGGGACACGGCGGTGTGGCCCCCACCTGGGGAGCTGGGGCTCGGCAGGGTCTGCACTTGGCTCCGCCCCGTCCTCCTGGCGGCCTGTCCCCCAGTACCCAGCGCCCGGCACGCAGCAGGGTCGACAGGTGGGCACAGAGTCCAGTCACCCTGTTAGTCCCCCGGCCCTCTGGGGCACTGCTGGGCTTACCAGAACCTGACCGACGAGGAGCCCCAGGCCCCAGGTCTAACCCAGGTGCGGGCCTAGAGGGCCTGGGGCCAGCCGTCTTGGGAGGAATAGACACGCCCCCACCCAGTTCCTTTCCTGAAACCACCAGCCCCCTGGCCACCTTCCCAGCCCGGCTCCAGCTCCTCCAGCCACCACGGCTGCTGAGGCGCGAGTGGCCATCTCTGGAGTAGCGGGGGCTGGTGCCAACGTCCAGCTAGGGGGAGGGGGCCACAGGGCTCAGTCAGGGCGGAGCAGTGGGGAGAAGCCCTAGGCCCCTCCCCTCCCAGCAGCCCACCCCACGCTGCTGCTGCCTCCCAGGAGCCCCTAGGTTCCCACGGGGCTCACAGAGGCTCTCTCTGCCCCACTCGTAGGTGGCTCCTCCTGCCAGGCCACTTGCCCGTCTCAGCAACGGGCCTTGGGTGGGAGGGGGCTCAGCTAGACCAAGCAGCTGGGAACCTGGGACAGGAAGGGAAACGCAGCTCTGAGGTCAGAGGGCACTACAGACCCAGGGTGGGCCCAGCTCCCCAAGACCATGCTGGGGTCCGAGCTGAGACGGGAACCCAAGGATGCGTAGGAGGCTGTGGTGGTCCAGGGCAAAGGCCGCCCAGGATACAGGACCCGGGGGTCAGCATCGGCCCAGGAGGCCCAGCAGGCATTGCCACTCTGCGGGGTCTGGGAGGGCCGAGACCTGGAAGGGGCTGGGCGGGTGGATGCAGAGGTGGGAGAATGAGGTCCCAGGCTGCCCACCCACCCACACCAGGCCCTGGTCCCCAGGGTGTCCAGGCCAGGGCGTTCTCCTCCCTGCCCGGAGGCCTCTGTCCACCTCCGGGGGAGCTCAGCGGAGGCAGGCGGGGCAGGACCTGGACCATCTCCCCCTTGCGCAGCTCCTGTCAACAAGCTGAACCCTCAAAACTCTGCACTGGGGCTTCCCTGGTGGCGCAGTGGTTGAGAGTCCGCCTGCCAATGCAGGGGACACGGGTTCGTGCCCTGGTCCGGGAAGATCCCACATGCCGCGGAGCGGCTAGGCCCGTGAGCCATGGCCACTGAACCTGTGCGTCCGCAGCCTCTGCTCCGCAACAGGAGAGGCCACAACAGTGAGAGGCCGGTGTACAGCAAAAAAAAAAAAAAAAAAAAAAAAAAAAAAAAAACTCTGCACTGTCACATCAACCCCATGCCCCTCCTCCACCCCCCGGGGCGGCGCCCCCAACACCTGCACCGCAGGCCATCCTCTCCCCTCCTCCGTGAGACCTGCCTACACTGGCCAGGCTCACTTCCTTGTTCGGTGAAGAAGGTTCTGGAGCCTGTCTCTCCACACTGCCTCTGCAGGCCTGTGGGTATCTGTGGGTGCTCGTGGCCACTGGGGATGCACTGGGGTTGCAGCAACCCTAGGTCACCCGCTTCAGCATCGGTCTTTGGAGCTGGCCTTCCCGCCCACTGCCCACGCCCCCATGCTGCAGGACTGCAGGGGCCTCCAACAGGCCTGTCCGCCCAAGGGCCTGACAAGAGCCCTACTGTCAGGGCACGAGATGGGGCTCCCTGGGGCTCTGGGCCGGACTGGCCAGGGCTCTCAGGGGCCAGAGGCTGTGGTCTTAGCTCCCCCTTCACCAGCCTCACCACTCAAACTCTGGGAGAGGGGGTAGCCTTCCACCTGGGATTTGCCACCTGGGCTAAATAGATGCTTAATTTTTTTAAATTTGATTAATTTTTCTTTTTTGGCTGCGTTGGGTCTTTGTTGCCGCGCACGGGCTTTCTCTAGTTGCAGAGAGCAGAAGCTACTCTACTTGCGGTGCGCGTGCTTCTCATTGCGGTGGCTTCTCCTGTTGCGGAGCACGGGCTCTAGGCGCACGGGATTCAGTAGTTGTGGCTCGCGGGCTCTAGAGCGCAGGCTCAGTAGTTGTGGCGCACGGGCTTAGTTGCTCCGCGGCACTGGGATCTTCCCGGACCAGAGCTCGAACCCGTGTCCCCTGCATTGGCAGGCGGATTCTCAACCACTGCGCCACCAGGGAAGTCCGATGCTTAATTGTTAATCTACAGTCCTCCACGTCCTGGGGAAAGACCCGGCCCACCACCTCAGGGGCCTCAGGGGTCAGCCTGCCTGCCCCAGCCAGGCCTCGTCCACCCGTGAGATCTGCTATCCAACACCACGACGGCCCAGCACATCTCTCCTTGAAAGTGGCTGACCAGGGTCAGCCTTCCCAGAAGCCAGACCGCAGCGACCAGGAGGTAGGGTAGTGTCTGCCAAGCTCCCGCCACCTGCCCCCTGGCTTACCAGTTAATGAAGTGATTACTGACCGCCCAGTGGCTGGCCTTACTGCTCTGGTCACCATGTCAGCCCCATACCCCTCCCACCTGTCTGCGGCACCTGAGACAGCATCCCGGGAGTAGCCATCAGCCCGGCCCCGCCTGGCCCCTACTGCCCTGCTCTCTGGCGCCACAGGCAGTCCATCAGCACTCATGCCCCACCTGCCTGTCTCCCCGGATGGCACGCCGTCCTCTGGTGCCCACCAGACCACCGAGGCTGGTCTCCAAGCCTGGCCCCCGGCTCCCACCACCAAGGCTCACTGACCAGGGGCTGCGTCCCCATCAGCCCCACTCTGCTAAATGTCAGCGTCCCTGTCCAGGGCTGCCGCCCACACTGGGCCTCTGGGCAGACGCTCCAGGGCCCCTGTTCACCCCCTGTCCTGCCGTCCCCAGAGTGCAGCCACACTGACTCCCCTTCAGTCTGGGCGGGGGATCTAGGAGCATGATGGGACAGGCAGCCTGGGAGAAGCAGGAATCACTGCAGAGGAGAAGCACGACCACCACCTAGCTTTACAAGTGCCGAGGGGGGTAGGGCCGACTGCCACGGGGCGTGGGACCCCCGTCTGGGCGCCTGCCGATGGGTCACGCCTCTAAAGAGCCGCCCCGCAGTGGTGTGCTCGCCGCCCAGCTCTGCCCTCGCAGCCCCAGCAGGAGCACTCAGCTGCCGGCCTTAAGGGAGCCAGAGGGCCAGGAGAGGGCGGCCTGTGGCTTCCCCACTTTCGGGGGCTTCTCGGCCACCTGCCCATCCCCCCTCGGGCCCCTCGGCACCCCCTCCCAAACCCCTGCCCTGGGGAAGCACGCCCAGGCGCAGCGGACCGGGGCTCTGAGTGTTAACCGTCTCCCACCCCACGAGACCCCGCCCACTCCTGCCTCCCTGACCCGGTGCCCCCCCCAGGGCCCCATCTGGGGACGTGGCGGGTCACGAGCACCCTCACGCTCAGGCCCTTCTCCGTGGGCTTTCTAAGCCCAGTTCCACCCAGAACCCGCTTTGTAAGAACTGAACTCACCTCGCCAGGCAGCGGTGTGGGTGTGCGGAAGGGGAGTCACCAGGCGGGAACACAGCAGAGGGGACCTGGCCTGGCCCCCCACACAACAGGGGTTCTCCCAGAACAGCCACCCCTGGGGTGCTCAGACCAAGGGGATGTCCGCGGGGCATCCACGTACCGGGCTGCCTGCACCCCTCCACTCCCACGCCACGGGTGGTCTTCCCGGACACACAGGCTCTGAGGGGACAGATGACCTTTTGAGGGCGTCTCGGCAGCCTCTGAACGCCAGCTCCGACCGGGCACGGGCCCGCGCACACCCAGCCGCGGCTACACGCGCGGCTCCAAACCCTCACGGGCGTCTTCACAGCCCTGAAGGCAGGCTGTGGCCGCACCCCCCAAACCTCTGCAGGGCTTTGCCCCTTCGGCCTCCACTCAGGGCTCAGCTTGCAAGGAATCCAGGCCGGGCTCCGGGCCCCTCCCAGCCTTCGCTCTGAGCTCTGCCCCCGCCCAGGGATGGCTCCCTCAGGCCAGGGTCCTGTCTGGTGTGTCCCCGCTGGGCCCTGGTGCCAGCCCACGCCCCAGGCCGCCAGGTCAAGCCTGTGGGGAGACTAGCACGATGTGGACCCCAGGCTTGGCTGCGCAGGGTCTCCCAGGGCTAAAGCGGCCCTGGACCTCCTCCACCATAGCTCCCCTACACACACACACACACACACACACACACACACACACACACACACACAGCCGGTGGCCGCCAGATCAACACGTGTCATTCTTCCGAAATACCCCCTCTCCATCGGAGAAACGATGCTGGGGCAAATGCAGCCCCGCACAGCTCTCCATCCCAAGGGGGGCCATGGAAAGGGTCCTCTAGGACAGGCCTCCAGCGTCAGCTGCCAACAGACCCACTCACACGCCCCTCCCCCTGCGTGGGGCCCAGGAGCCAGGCCGGGGGCTCAGCGCTCCATCCCGAGACCACACAATGGGGGCTGTGTCTCTGGCCAGCAGCACAGACCAGACCAAGGTGGGAGGGGCCCCAGAGCCTCATTCTGCACATCAGGGAAGGGGGGGCACCCAGCAGAGGTTTGCGGCTGCTGGGCTGCTGGCCAGGCTGGAGAACCCTCGCAGGCCAGGCTAGGCCCCGTGAAGGCTCAGCAGCCCCCTGGTCCTAAGGGTGGCTGGGGGCAGCCAGGATGACGTCCCTCCAAGTCGGCGGCCTGTCCCCACTGTGGGGAGCCGGCCCGCCTCCGGGAGCTGCAGTCAGTAAGCATCCCCGGCCCAGCACTCACGCCTGCCCCGCTCTGCCGGACACCTGCACGCCAGTGCCCGTGCCCGTCGGGGCCAGGCCCAGGGCATCACCTTATGGCACACCCTCGACAAGCCTGGAGTCACCAGCCAGGCACGCGGCCCTGGCCGGGGCCACCCTGTCATCCCTGATGGGCGTGGGGCGCAGAGCTCAGACCGCCGGCATCACTCACGAACCTGCCCGCGGCAGGTGCCTCTTCAGGCAGGTGCCCACCCACCCACCTAGCTGGCTGGCTCTGCAGCCCCACGCCAGCCACAATCTACTGGACCACAGGCACCTGGTGGGCTGGTGGGGGCAGGGGCACGGCCCCACCCGTGACACGTCCTGGTCTCTTCAGCATACCATGTCTCCCTGCCCACCCAGTACTCGGGCCATGGCAGTGGGGAGGTGGTGCCAGGCTTGCGAGGGAAGCTCCTGGAGCTCCCACCACACGCCTGCTGTGCCACAGGGCCCAGCTGCCAGGAGAGCAGGGCTGTAGAAGCTGCCAGCCTCCCAAACCCTGGACACCGTTTGCGAGGGGGCGATCCGGCAGGCGGCAGTCCATCCCAGCGGCCCACGCTGCCCACCCGCTAGTGCCCTGGTTCTCGAGGGCGTGGGCCGTGGGAGGCCCAGCGCCCCCAGCCTCCGACCCCCTCCCCCGGCCCCCTCCTTCCCACCCCGCGCCCCCAACCGCCGCCGGCCCCGCTGGGAGGGGCGTCCCCGCCACGTTGCGCGCTCGCCGCCGCCTTTGTTCCAGGCCGGCCAATCCCGCCTCCAGCGGCCCCAGCGGCCCGGTCCCCGCGCGGCCCCGCGCGGCCCCACCGCCTGCCCTGCCCTACCCACCTGGAGTAGAGGCGCCGGGCAGGGCCGAGCAGCTCGTCAGCGGCGGGCGGGGCCGGACCCGCCATGGGGCCGAGGGCGCCGAGAGCCGGGGGCCGCGCACCTCACGCTCGCGCCGCTCGCGCCGCCCCGCGCCGGTCCGCGGTCCGCTCTCCGCTGTCCACCGCCCGCCAGTCGTCCGTCCGTCCGCGCGGGCGGGAGGCGCCGAGGAAGTGATGTGCGCGGCGCCGCCCCTCCCGCCGTGGCCGTGATGTCACCGCCGCCCGAGGGGGAGGGGGCGCGGGCCGAGCCGCCGGTCCCTCCCCCCGTCCGCTCGGTGGGGGGAGGGGAGAAAGCCGGGGTCGGGGGAGCGGCCCGCGGCGGGGGAAGGGGCGGAGCCTTTGAGCGTTCGGCGGCAAAGGGCGCAGGAGGGTGCGACCCCAGCCCCCCAGGGTGAGTGCAGGAGAGGGGCCTGGCGCGGCATCGCTTCTGGGGGCTTCTGGGGCTTGCGAGGCCGTTTGCGTGGAGGCGCAGCGCTGCTGGCCTCGTCACCCCCGTTTCTTCCCCCCGTTGGAGGCCTGGCCTCCCGCCTTTGTTTGGCAAGTGACCTCTCCCCGCTTGGTGGTTCTCTGCCTCTCCTCCAGTCCAGCCCCAACGTGCCTCAGCCCCTCTCCAAACTGGCAGTGGGGTGCAGGCCCCGGGGATGCCCCTCTAGCTGCTATAGCGAGTCTGTCCCCCACGTGAATTCGTCCGTGTGGGAGGATGGAGAAGCACTTACCTAGGCATGTGTGTGGCCTGGCCCCAGAAGCCACGGATCCTGAGAGCACGCCCCCCTCCCCCTCCCCGTTTCTTTCTCACTTCTGAGACCTTGGGTTGCAGGGTCCCCCCTACCAACCTTGGCCTTCTCGGCTGTCTGTGAAATGGAGATGGCTGAAAACTTGGAAGGTTGCAGGTAGAGCAGCGGGGCCGTGCCCACCCACCCGAGTCGAGTATCCCAGTGCCAGGCCACCTCCTCCCCTGCGAATTCCCGGGAGCCCTGGTGGCCCTGACCGGTGATGTGGCCTCATCTCCACCCCTGACTGCCCTAGGGTCTCACTGGATCTGTCCTGCTCCCCTTCTCAGCCTCAGCCCGCCTCCCCCCCACCACCATGCAGCCAGAAGACTCCAAATCCTGGAGAAGCTGCTGTGACCGAATGGGACAGGGACAAGTCTGGGGGCAGGAAATGGGCTACTTTCCCCGGGAGCACCCTGGCGCCTATCCGGAGAGCTGCCCCAAGGTCAGGAAAATGCCATGGCCACGCCAGCCAGACCCTCGGCAGAGCGCAGACCCCAGGACGCTGGCTTCAGGCAAAGGCAAAGGCCGTGAAAATAAACACGAGGTAGAAAAGGACAGTTGGCCCCGAGCTGGTTTGTTTTTCCTGCGGAAGAGGCAGCGGGGATGGAACCATCTGTGCCCAGAGCACAGCGGCGGCGGCTTGGCCCACTCACCCTCCCCCCATGACCACAGGGGCTGGGCAAGGCCTTGCTCTTGGCCGCGGCCGCGGCCGTCGGCTGGCCCCTGCAGGGTGGGTGGTGCAGTGGGTAGGGGCACCACCCTCATTTACGGCAGCCCCAGGCCTGCGTCCTTGGGGAACCCCTGAGCTGGCAACAGTGTCAGGGCAGGGGCTGCTGTGGACCCCGCCTGTTCCAGGCCTAAGCTCAGTGTTTCCAGGAGGCCGCTGCTGTGAGCCCCCTGCGGGTCCCCTGAGTCTGCGGCCGGGTGCCTCATGCCAGGAAGGCCACCCTCATAGTGATGTGACGTGAATGGTGGAGTGAGGGAGCGATTCCTGGCCCCAGAGTGGTCCTGCAGGGAAGGCATCTTCTTTCTTCCTTCCTGTGAGCGGGGATACTGGGGAGCTCAGGTCTCAACTTTCTATCAGAGCTTCCCGGGGGAGCTAGAAACCTCTTGCGGGTGCTGGGCAGTGAGCTGGCCAAGGGCTCCGGCTCTGAGTTAGGCCATCCCCACCCCCACCCCGCTGTGTGCCTGGTACAAGTGGCTCTCCCTGTCTGAGCCTGGGTTCTGCCATCTGTAAATAGGGTTCAGCAGCTCTGTCCTGCAGGGGTTGGGAAGGATCGTGGGGTCTGGACAGTGATGGTCACTGTGCCTGGCACACAGTAAGAGCTCAGGGAATGTCAGCTGCTGGGACCATGCTGCCCGTGCCAGGGCACCTGGCCCCACTGGACCCCTGCAGGCAGTCCTCGCCACACGGCACAGAGCTGTGTCTTCTTCCATCCAGAGACCCGGTTGTCTGCCATCGAGAGGACCCACAAAGGAGAGTGGAATGTGGGCAGGCACCAGGCCCAGCAGGCATTGCCCACGTGGCCACCCAGTCTTGAGACCAGGCGTGGCTCGGCTCCACGGAGGGCAGGGGGCTGCCAGGTGACAGGTCTTGGGGGGCAGGAGCTCCTGGGGGCACCGACCCTCCATCACCACCTGCCTCTGCGGGCGCTGCACCCATCTCGCCCCGCCATCCACTCTGCTCACCCTCCCGGTTGCTCATCCCACCCCCCCGCAGCCTACAGGTGCAGAGACCTGCTGCCCTCAAACACCTGGGCTCTGTGCATTCTGTCGTGTAAATTCCCCTGTGACACTCGGTGCACCAGCCCAGGCAGAGTGCTTCCTCAGGAGGCTGTGAACACAGCCTAACAGTCCTCATTGCTGAAGGAGCATCGGAGGGAAGAAAAGCAATTTCGCACCTGGATCCTCCTTCTAGGCCCAGTCGACAGGGAGCAGGGAGGGGCTGCGACGGGCGGGTGCAGGCAGTGATGCTGGACCTGGTCCCAAGAGGCACCACCTCTCATGAGCTGGCCCACCGCACTCAGAGTGCCAAGGGTTTAGTGTCAGCACACCCAGGGCCCTGCTCCTGGCGGCCGTCAACAGTGCCACCTCCAGCTGGGGGCATCTGCCGCGTGCCCGCCCGCCATCACTCACTCTCCCTGGCGTCCTGCCCATGCCCTTCCCATTGACGAGCAGCCAGGGCCGTGATGCCCCTGGTGGCAGGGCTGGGCCTCGGGGGAGCTGAGGTCAAGCCCTGATTTCCTAACTTGCGCCTTCCTGGTTCTGTCCCCTGGAGAGGCCAGTGAGAGATGACAGTGGACAGTTGCAGGGTTGTGGCTGAGCCCTTGGAAGTGGAGAGGCCTGGGCGCCTGCAGAGAGGTGGTCACTCAAGGCTGACACGGACCCCAGATGAGGACCAGACTGGGGGAAGGTGACCGGGCTACCCGGGGCCATCCGGGGACAAAGAACCAGCACCCGGGCTTCGACAGGATGTTCGACCTCTGAGACCCACCCAGGCATCTGCCTAGGGCCGGCGGGAGATGGGGATGTCCTGGTGGCCGTGACAGCTCCCAGACAACGGCCTCCCAGACCCCGCCTCCTCCTACCCACACCTCCCGGGGCCCCCTCCCCTGCTCCTGCAGGGCCCAGTGGGGCTGGGATCACCACCAGGTACCACCGGCCGAGGCGCCTGACCTGGACCTGAGGAAAGAGGTAGACAGAGAGAGGAGAGACCCAAACACACAGGTGCATGCGTACACATGCGTGCGCATACGTGCTTAAGTAAAAAGAACACTCATTTTTACCACCATTTCTAAAAATCTCATTACCCCCGGGCTTCCCTGGTGGCGCAGCGGTTGAGAGTCCGCCTGCCGACGCAGGGGACACGGGTTCGTGCCCCGGTCCGCGAGGATCCCACGTGCCGCGGAGCGGCTGGGCCCGTGAGCCATGGCCACTGAGCCTGCGCGTCCGGAGCCTGTGCTCCGCAACGGGAGGGGCCGCGACAGTGAGAGGCCTGCGTACCGCAAAAAAAAAAAAAAAATCTCATTACCCTGAGAAAGAGCTCCTTCTTCTGCACAGTTTTAGGGTATGTGCCCCCCATTGCCCCAAGGCCCCTAAGACATCACCCACAGCCCCTTGGGGCCTCAAATTCCCTGGAGAGTGGGGGCTGCAGGGTGGACAGCAGGTGTTGCAGGAAGACCGGAAGGAAACGGCCTGTCCACCCACGGGGTCCTGAGCACCTTGCTGGGAGATGAAACACATCCAGGAAATGGCTGGAGGTGTGCGTGAGGCTGTACGCCACCGTGTCATCGATGGCACCTGGCCATGCGGCATTCCTGGGCCTCTGGCTGCAGCTGCTTATCACCCAGTTTATGCCCCCAGGCCCTGTGGGGAGGAAGCAGGTGTCCATGAAGCTGAACCACGCTCACTTGTCCATGGCGGGGCTCATCCTTGGCCTGTGTGATGGAAACCCCTGCTCTGCCTGTCTGTGCCCCCAGGCCTGTGACCAGGCCTGTGAGTGCTGGAGAGAGGGAGAGAGACAGAGACAGAGAGAGGGAGAGACAGACACAGAGAGGGGAAGAGACAGACACAGAGAGGGGAAGAAACAGACACAGAGAGAGGGAGAGACAGACAGAGAGAGAAGGAGAGAGACAGAGAGAGGAGAGTGTATTTGGGCTCCAGGTTCCTGGGATGGCTCCAAGCCCCTCACTGCTGTGGGCCCCTCCCGTTGCGGAGTACAGGCTCCAGACGCACAGGCTCAGCGGCCATGGCTCATGGGCCCAGCCGCTCTGCGGCATGTGGGATCTTCCTGGACCGGGGCATGAACCCGCATCCCCCGCATCGGCAGGCGGACTCCCAACCACTGCGCCACCAGGGAAGCCCGGGAGGGGACCTTTTAACAACAGCCTAAACCAAACAATTAGGAAGGCAAATCTGCTGGTCCAAGTAAATACTAGGAAGCCCCCCAGGCAAAGAGAAAATGCGGTGGGTTTCTGCCTTTTGGGGGTTCTCTGCCCACTGGCAGCTCCCCATTCCGGGAGTGTGTTGATGGATCGTGGACCCAGACCCTCTGGGGAGAGAAGCCAGGCCATGCTGTGGTTAAGAGCCAGATGTCTGGGTTCACATTTCAACCCAGGCAAGTTCTGTCTCTCTGATACTTACCTCCCAGGCTCGCTGGAAGGCTGGACCCATTGGGACTGTGACAGGAGGCACAGTAAGTGCTGGTTAAACTACCTGATGGGGCGTGGGCCTCTGTCTTAGTCTCCTAGGGCTGCTGTAACAAATGACCACAACTGGGTGGCTTAAAATGACAGAAATTTGTTCTCTCTCAGCTCTGGAAGCCGGAAGAATCTAGGTGCTGGTGGGGTCCAGCTCTGTCTGGAGGGTCCAGCAGGAGTCCTTCCTGCCTCTTCCAACTTCTGGGGCTCCAGGTGTCCCGTGGCTTGTGGCCAAATCACTCCCATCTCTGCCTCTATCTTCATGAGCTCTCCCCTCTTCTCCCTGTGTCTCTCCTCTCAGTCTATGTTTTCTCTCCTCCTGAAAGGACTTGCTTCGGATTTAGGACCCACCCTAACTGGGGATGATCTCGTCTCAAGAGCCTTAATTTAATTTCATTTGCAATCACCCTTTTTCCCAAATGAGGTCGCACTTACCGTTGTAGGTGGATGTCTCTTTGGGGACCGCCATTCACCCCACTACACCCAGTTCTCAGTATGCACTGACAAGGGTTGCTACATAACTTGGATCACGTAGCACAGGTGGTTTTGTAGCCTTCTGCTCCCAATTAACATAAAAAAAATTTTTTTTTGGCCACAGCTGCACAGCATGTAGGACCTTAGTTCCCCTGACCGGGGATCAAGCCGTGCCCCTGCAGTGGAAGCACGGAGTCTTAACCGCTGGACCGCCAGGGAAGTCCTGCCCATTAACATTGTGTTGTGAGCATTACCTGGATGTCACAGACACAACTAGGGGTGGAGGCTGTGTGACAGTCACCTTATAGACGTGTCACTGTTATGTACCAGGTCCTTACTGGTGGGCAGAAGGCTAGGCAGAGCACCTGTGTGTTCCAGGAGGGCAAGGCCCAGCTGGGATCGCTGAAGCTCCTGGCATGACACACAGATACTCACGGACTGATGACAAATCCTCTCTGCATTTAGACGCCCCCATTCATCTAGAGTGTAGGGCAAGTGTGGGGCTTGGGACACGGCAGGGCTACTCAAGAACTGGGGCCCCAGCCCTTCTCTGGGCCTCTCTGTTCTCTCTCAAATGGGAGCCCGGTGAATGAGGTCTTGCCTGCGAAGCCCTTGGCGTAGCCCTGGAGCACAGCAGACACGAGACTCATGTGTGGGACCGATGGGCCGGGAGTTTGCCTGCCCCTCTGGGACAGGTGCTCCATTTGACAGCAAGGCCAGAGGGAGCACAGGTGCCTCTGGGGCCACCAGGCTGAGGGACAGGAGCAGGCCTGCTGGCTGGGAACCTGGAAAAACAGCTGGAACTTGAGGAAGGTCCCTGAGCCCTGGGCCCTGCAGCAGGGGCCTCCTCCCTCCAGCACCCCTCCCCTCATTCTCATTGCCCCTAGCCTCGGCCCCTGGGCACTGGATGCTCATCACCTGTGTGCCACCTGCCACACCGGGGGTGTGGTCACAGAGCCTGGAGGACACCTGGTCCCCGGGACACCCACTCACCCCTGCAGGAGCCCCCCGCACCTGCCTGAAGACCCTGCCCCCCGCCAGGTGTGGAGGAGACGAGGCCCCAGCCCCCAACCCTGCCCTGCCCTCAGACACCGTCACCCCCAGGCAGGCCTGGAGGGGGAATGTGCCGCCCCCAAGTCTGGGCTGGAGCTGCAGGAGTGCAGAGCCGTGTCAAGGGGACGGAGGGCACTCAGGGGGCGTGCGGCCACTTCCCGGGGGGGAGGGGAGGGCAGGGAAGGCAGAAGGCAGGGTGCCGAGCTCAGGGGTGCCCTGCACCGGGAAGCAGTGTTGGGAAGGCCCGGGGGCATGGACTCTGGGCACAGTGGGGAGGCGGCCAGCTGTTCAGCACGCCCTGGGCCCTGGAAGCCCTACCACAGGGGTCCTCCAGAGGTGCTACGCACCCCTTGCCCTTCGCCGCCGGCCCACGTCTGGACTTGCCTCCCGGGAGGCGTGAGGCACAAAGCGGGTGCGCAGAGCAGCTGCCTGCCTCAGTGGGGTCCCTGAGCAATGTCCGTCTGTCCGTCCAGCAGCGATGAAGTGAAAGGAGAGCAGGAGAGTGGGACCCCACTCCTGCCAGCCTGGCCCACACACCCACGGGGGTCTCTTCCCTGAGCCTCTCCGCCCCGCGGTTCCCGGCCTAGGCAGCTGACGGTTGCCATGGAAACCCCGCGTCCTCCTCAGCGCCCTCTCCTGGCCCTTCTGCTCTGCCAGCAGCCTCCTCTCCCGGGCCTGTGTGGCCTCAGCCCAGGCTTACAAAGGGGCAGGGTGGTAGGGGCCATTTTCATGGGTTGATCCTTCACAGTTGCCCTGGGACAAGGACAGTGGGTCCTTTCCCTAATTTCCGAGTCATCTGGTCAGTCCCTTGGGGAGAGGGAAGGACCCTGGGGACGCTGAACCCTGAGGCCGTGCATGGTTTTCAGGTTGCCCTGGGTGTGGGGCCTCTGTGTCTGTGGTCCTAATTAATCCAGGGGCGACGGCTGAGGTGTACAGGGACAGCAGCCTTAATGGAGCAAAGCGCGTGAGGCCCTAGGGAGCCCCCAGTTGGGAGAGTACCTGACCACCTGCCCCTCCCTGTAGCTGGCACTGCCTTCCCTCCTTCAGACCATGAATATCCCAGGGCGGGAGCATGGACGTTTCCCAACAGAGCTGTGTCTGGCCCCGGGCAGCTGAGCGGGGAAGCAGCAGGAAGGAAGGGGAGGGCGGCGCCGGGGCCTCCCTCCCCAGATACAGGGCCCCAGGCCCCAGGGTCCCTGCAAGGCTGGTCAAAGCTCAGAATTAGGGCAAGGAGCCACTGTGAAGCATCACAAAGCCCCTTTGTGACCCGGTGGCCTGATTGGGCCCAGCTTGTGGTGGGCAGTCCCTGCCATGTCATGTCTGGAGCCTGGCCGGGCGTCTGTCTCAGGGCCCAGTAGGCATGTGTCTTAGTCAGCTCAAGGCGGGTAACAAAACACCACTGACTGGACAGCTTACACAACAGATGTTTATTTCTCACAGGCCTGGAGGCTAGACATCCAAGATCAAGGCACCAGCAGATCTGGTTCCTGGTGAGGAATTTGGGGCTTGCAGATGGCCACCTTCTCGCTGTGTCCTCACGTAGCCTTTCCTCTGTGTGTGCACGTGGGGGCCAGGAGACAGAGCGTAAGCTCTCGTGTTTCCTCTTATCTGGACACCAGTCCTATCGGATCAGCCCCCCTTCCCCATGACCTCATTTAACGGTAATTACTTCCTTATTCCAAATACAGCCGCACGGGGCCTTAGGGCTCAACATATGGATCTGGGAAGGACACACATTCAGGCCACAACAGGGTGAAACTTTCCCTCCGATAGTGTGGCCTCCACGCAGAGCCCGGGGCCTGGGCCATGACTCTCCCTCCCTCTGGGCCTGCCCCCAACCCCACAAGCCTTGCCCATCACAGATGCGGGCAATGCCAGCCTGCCTGCTGGGGGCCCTCCCCCGCTCCGGGTCGCCCTCCTCGCTGGCGGCCTTCTGCGTCACCGGGGAAATGGCCAGAGCACATCCCTAGGCGTGGGCTGTGCCGCCTCCAGAACCCGAGAGGCTTGAGAGGCATGGTGCTTCCCTGCTACCGGCGGGAGGTGCAAGATGCAACCACCTGGCCTTTGCTTGGAGGGCACGCCCGGGGACGCCCCCCTCCCCTGGACCTCTAGAATGTTCATGGTGCGGCAGGCCTTGCAGTCCTTCCGAGTCCTGGCTGTTCTATGTGCTGCCGCTGGAGGCCGCCCTCTGGAGAGCACGTGTCACCCCGCGTCTTGTCCGGCCGGAACAGCAGCATCGCGCCCCTGATGAGCTGGGTCCCTGTGATGCCTGTGGCTCAGGGCAGGGAGTCAGACACAGCCCCAGACAGATCTGCAGTAGGCGCCGTGTGCATCCCACGTAGAGCAGGCGGTCTGTCTCCGACGGGATGGAGGCTGCACCACACTGCAGGGCCTCGTATCGCTGGGGCCACGTCACCCTGCCCTGGAGGCTGTGGTCGGGCTCCACGACCTACTCCCTTTCAGCAGGGACTGGGCTGGAGAATGAAATGGAGGTATGCTGGGGACCAGCCCCCCTGCATCCTTCGGATCCTCCAGGAGGGCACCCGTCTCCCCCTCCCCCTACCCTGGAGGTGATGCTGTTTTTGCTTTACTCTCTGGGCCATGGAGGGGAGACGTTTCATAACCTTAACCTTCCCACCATGATCACAACAATGGCTCTTACCCCACAGACCACGGATCCGACGTGGGGTTTGTGAATTCTACATCCGCAGACTGCAGAGGGTACCACCAAGGGGTCTGTGACCCAGCGGACCCACTCTAAGCTGGACCGTGATCAGAACTCTGTTAACGGCCTCTCTGACGGGGTTCTCTGGGCATCAGTGTCAATAAACCCTGGCCCTGTGTCCTGATGTCTGTACCATGTCTGCCATTCCCTTTCCCGGTGCAGCTACCCCAGGTGCCTCTGGGGAAGGCCTCTTATATTTGTCAGAGTAAATTAAGGACAGATGACTGAAAGGCGGAGGGTGGCTGCCCCGATAGAAATGCCACAGTCCCTGGCGTGGGTTTTGGCCGAGCCAGTTTTCAGACCTGGAACCCGTGGACTGAAGAGGTGGCCCGGTGGCCAGGAAAGTTGTCTCAGTGTTTGCATTGACGCATTTCCTTTTCACAAAGAAAAAAATTAACATGTTTTCAGTCGTGGTGCTTTTTGGATCTGAAGTCTGCATCTCAGAATTCCAGCGGGAGGTGTTCTGCACAGGCTGGTGTGGCCGCTCAGGGCAGCGACCAGACAGCCGGACCCCCCAGGGGGGTGCCAAGCTCCTGGGGGCTGAGTCTGGACAGCGGATGCGCTGCTGCCGCCCCCTGGAAGTGTTGGGGTCTTTGTTGGTCGACTTGGGGTGGGGAGGATGTTCCAGAAACTAAGGGAGGAAGAACTCGGCTCTTCTTAGGCTCCAGCCACCGTGTCCAGCCCTCAGGCCAGGGGGATTCTCCCCATCTCTCCGACATCGATGGACAAAGCCAGCCCGTGCACACACCTGAGCCCCTCCATCTTCAGGTGCCAGATACCTCCTGGCTCATGGCGGCCGAGGCAGGCCCAGGCAGAGGTGCAGAGCTCCAGCACCACACCAGCCGACGGCAGGGGTCGGCGCCCTACGGACCCTCTGGCCCAGGGTCCCAGCCACCTCCAGTGTGGTGTTTCTTGGAGGGTCCAGCTCCAGTCCAAGGTGACCTTTCCAGGTGCCTGGCTCTCCCAGGACAGCATCCAGCAATTCCCCAGGGACTGAGGGCCTGCTGCCCCCCATACCACCTCCGGGGGGCAGACATACCTCTAAGTATTTAAGAGGCCAGCCTGCTCTGAGTCTCCGTCCCTAAATCCAAACTTCCTGAACACCAAGAGGAGTTTCTTCGCAAAGGACTGCTTTTCTAGAGTTTTTTGGGAGAGAGACATAACTATGCCGGTGGGGTGGTGGCAGGAACAACAAAGGCCTGTGCAACAGTCCCCTGGCACCCCCGTAGGGGACTGGCTCCCCCTCCACACCTGCCGGTGTGGCCCCATAGCCAGCTAAGTCGGCAGCTGGGAAGACTGGATGTTTATCGGGCAGCCCCCAGGACCCATGAGCACCCACCCTGCCCCCCTCCCCCGCAGGCCTGTGGTTGGAGCTGGATGGGCGGGGACGGGGGCGGGGGGGGACAGCACGCCCTTCCCCACACTCACCAGCACCCTTAGTTGGAAAACCAGCGTAAGGGCCATGGGAAAGCGCCACCTTCCATCGCTCGGCTGAGGTTGCCACGCCGACCCAGAGGATGCGAGGGGCTTTCTGGTCTGTGGGGTCCGTGTAACTAGACTGCCCGGGGCTCTGTGCCTGCACACACGTCACCCCCCACACACACGCACACCGCCCACCCGGTATCCACGCCCGGAGGGCTGCTCTGGAGGTGTGAGCTGTCCCAGTGACCCACGCCTCACATCCTGTGTCAGAAGGGATGGCACTCGTCCACCGCCAGGCCCCCTGCTTCCAGCCCCCCAGAGCCCCGGTGCGGGGTGCGGGTTCTGGGGAGGAGGGCGAGAGCGGGGCTCTGGGCAGCTCCTCGTGCGGTAGGGTGGGTGCCCCATGTGTGTACCTCCCCCCGGGTGGGGCGATGGTGCAGGTGAGGCCCCTGGCGCCTGGCACGGGTCCTGCAGGCTCCCAGCAGCCTGGAGGAGGAGCCCGCCCGGGGTTTCTTTGGCAATGTCGGGGCGGGCCTCTCCCCGCCTGACCTCCCCGGACCTGGAGGCCTGGGCGCCCGGGTCCCTGCGCTCTGCTTGCCGCTGGCCTTTGAGCCATGGTTGCTGCCCCGCACCCTCCCACGGACGGGGAGGCCTGGAGCCTTCCAGCAGGTGAGTCCTCTGGGGCCTCTGCCTGAGCCCTGCCTGGCCTCCCCAGGCACTTCCTGCCGTGGGCTTGGCTGAGCGCAGACCAGTCACCCCTCCTCCGCCCTGCCCCCCTCGGGAGGGGTCTTCCTGTCTGAGGGCTCCCTCTGAGGACTTGGGACCTCCTGGGGGCAAAGCCATGCTGTCCCCAGGCTCCTTTCCCAGGGCTGCCAGGTGCTCCTAATTTGGGGGCCAGGGCCAAGGGCAGGTCTCTGCTCTGCGTTGTGTGACAGTGGGCAAGGTGACAGGGCCAGGTTACCTGGGGGACATACTGGGCCTGTGTGTGTGTGTGTTATGTTGTTTGTGTGTTTCTGTGTGTGTGGTGTATCTATGTGTGTGTAATTCGTGCGTGTAGTGTGTGTGTGTGTAAGACAGGCATCAAAAGGGAAGCGTGTGCCTCTGAGCAGCAGGGCGCAAGTGCCCAGGTGCCCTTGCCATCTGCACATCACTTCCTCGATGTGCCCGGAGCCTGGGTCAGCCTTGGGACGGCTTCCTCTGGCCTCTCAGCCCCTGTGCCCCTTGGGCCCCGGCTGACCTGTGGCTTCTGGCGTGGCCGGGGCTGGCGTGGGTGTGTCCCCTGCCGGGCTGCTGCTTCCCCAGGGCTGCGTCTGGCAGGTGGCTGTCAGGTGCCATGCCAACGTCCAGGCCTGTGCCAGCTGTTGTCGCTGCCGCCTCCTGTGTGCTTTCTGACCCTGGGGCCCCAGAGGCTGTGGGCAGGGTGGTCCAGCTGTCCCCAGCCTGCTCAAGCCTGCTCAGGGCCGGCTGTCCTAGGGACACAGTGGGGAGAGTAAACAGTGTGGCTGTTTAGAGTAGAGCGAGGGCTGCGTCCAGAGGCAGGAGTCCCTCCCCACCCGCTGCCCCACCCGACCCACCAGCCAGCCCGGCCACTTCTCACGGTGCAGCCGGCTGTGGGTGCGGTGGATGGCACGCCAGGCCCCAGGCCAGGGGGAGCCCCTGGTGGCAGCGAGGGACAGAAACGGCTGCCCTGGTGGGTCACCACTCTCTGGCCTCACGGTGCAGGTGTGTCATGGGGGGCTGGGCAGGGTGGGAACAGAGGTGCCCGGCTCTCATTTCTCAGTCTGTGCCCAACCCAGGGGGCACTGAGTACCAGGTGTCTCCTGACCCTCTCGAGAACCCTGACAAGTGGGGGCTACTGTTGCGCCCACTTTCCTGATGAGCAAACTGAATGACCTGCCCGAGGTCGCCGGCAGGCACCTGACATGTCTGGAGTCGGGGCTCTACCTCCGCGTCCACCACGTGCCAGGCAGGGGGGCACAGGCCGCTCGGTTTGCTCTTCATACAGCCCCTCCCAGCTGAGAAGCCCGTCCCTTGTGACCCCTCTCAGACCTGGCCAAGCTTGGCGTGGCCCCGGGGACCCACGGGTGCTGTCTCTCCAGGCCCTGAAGACCCCCGACCCCCCCGCTTCTGACCCTGCCGGGCCCAGGATACTAGACTGGGGCTGAACCCGAGGAGGGGAGCTGGACTCCTCCCACAGGACCGTGGGCGGGACAGCTGAGATGGGATCCCCACGCCTCCCCCCGCCCCGACCGTGCTGGGGGCTCCCGAAGCCAAAGGCATCTGCACACAGGGCACCCCCACCCCCCAGCGGTCCCCACCCCGTGGGGGGCAGAGGGACGGGGCCCCACTCACGGGGGGTGAGGGGACTTTCTCAGAGTGGCATCAGGCCGGCACAAGCCAGGGAAGGGGTCAGGACAGGCAGCTGCGCGTGCCACACCCGCCGGAGGGGCCTCAGCCTCAGGGGCCTGCAGCTCTGGGCTCAGCTGTGGCGCTGCCAGGTGGGCGAGCCTGCATGGGGGCTGCACACTGCCGCTCGCGGCCACCCAGCTGCAGCCCAGAGCCAAGCCCAGTGGCCGCCGCAGCCGGGCAGGGGCGACAGGAGCTGGGGCCCTGGGCAGGGAGGCCTTTGGGTTTGTTTTCAAGTTCACCACGCACTTGTTTTCATGATTTTGCTTTTATCGCGAGTAGAGGGTTTAAACTGACAGCGAGTCATGTCTATGACGCGGCTTCTTCCTGGAGGAGGAGGTCTCCTTGACCCCCCGGGGGCAGCTTAGTCCCTGCTAAAGGGAACAGAGGGCCACCAGCTCCTCCCGTCAGGAGAAACTTCCTGCGTCTAAGCTGCTGCTTCTGCTCGCTTGGAACGAGGGCTGGAGAGTCCAGCGGACCCTGGGAGGACACCCCCCAGGACCCCAACTGCGGGGGGAGCCTGAGGGTGTGGCGGGGAGGAAGGCCTTCAGTAGAGGGGCCAGGCCTCTGCCTGGGAGCACGACCCTGCGGCCGCGGCGCAGGCGCGGTCTCTTCGCAGCGCGGTGGGCGTGGGCTTTCACTCTTGCCGGGGCCGCACAGGGATCCTGCCCCGGGGTCGGGGGCTCTTTGTGAACGCAGGAGGCGGAGCTGTCTTTGAGCGTCCCCTCCCCTATCCAGGCTCTGGGGGCCGCGTGGGGGACGCCGTGGTCATCGCTGATGAGATCGCCCCACCCCCGAGGGGAGCGGAAGCCTTCCGCAGGCCCGCGTGCGTGCGTGCGTGGTGCGTGCGTGGCGTGCGTGGCGTGCGTGGCGTGCGTGCGTGCGTGCGTGCGTGCGGGCGGCACAACGAAGGAGCCCACGCCGCTTCCTGCAGCTCTCCCGGCAGGGGCCGCCTAACTGTGTGGCCCCAGGTCAGCGCCCTGGGACACCAGCCCGTTGCAAACGTCCTAAAGAAACACACGGGTGGGACCTGCTCCCTTTCAGCCTCGCCGGGCAAGGTGCCCAGTGGACCGCGCGAGCCCAGGCAGGCCGGGGCTCCAGGCCAGGAGGACGGAGCAGAGCCGGATGGTGGTCGCGGTGCTGCCGGCAGGGGGACCTGGACGCAGAGGTACGTTGTCTGTCTGGGCCACCGGGTGTGGTTGAGGGCCCTGGAGCCGGAGGCTGGATCTGGGGTCCTGCTGGCTCTGTGCCTGCCTCACCCCGGCCCCAACTACGGAGGAGGCTACGCGGGGGTGGAGGGGGCACCTCACGTTCCCGGCAGGGTCTGTCCGGGGCGACTCCCCCTCTTGCTGGCCGCTAAACGTGGGGCTGTGTCGCAGTGACCAGAGCCCCGCCCTGCGCGCTGCCCAGACGGCAGCGTCTCCAGGTGTCCCCGGTTCCCCAGGACAGGTCCTTTAGAAGGAGCCTCAAGGACGGCTCTCCATTCTCCATGCCCGCCTGGAATTAGGGGGTCCTTTGCTGCAGACCCGCCTTTCTCTGGGGCCCGCTCTGGAAGGAGTGCCTTTCGGGCAATTCCTAAACTGAAGGAGTGTCTCTAACGATATCAGCCCCTCCCTGAGGGCCACTCCGCAGGGCCCTCCTGTGGTAGTGAACTCACCAGAGTCTTACAATACCCAGAGGCAGGGTGGGGTGAGGCGTCTGGTCTCCTCCAGCTCTCCTCCGCGGGGCACCACGCTGAGCCCACGGCCGGCAGATGGCAGAGGCCGCGTCCCCCTCACCGCACTGCCCTGCCAGGGCGGTCGAGCAGGTGGTAGGAAGCCCACTGGAGTTGGACAGGTTGGGGTGCTCTCCTGGCGCTCAGGCCTCTCCAGCCTCTATTTCTGTGGTCGAAGGGGTGCACTGAGCTCGTGCCAGGGAGAGCGGGAAGTCGGCGCCTGCTTCCCCCAACCAGTCCCCACAAGCCGAAGCGTCAGGGCCAGAGCGCTCAGCCCCTCGTCCATCTGCTGGGGACGTGGCCCGGGCTGGCTCCTCTCTCCTGCACCCCGACTCCCAGGCTGACCCCACCCGGAACTGAACCTTGAGCCGGCCACCAGCCTGGGGCTGAGCCCACCCCTGCCCCTGCCCAGCCCAGCCCCCAGCCCTTCACGTCGTCCCTACTCCAGCCCAGGCCGAGCCTGACCCCCGGCGCCCTAGGAGGACTGGAGTCGGGTGCTGCCTGGAGCCCCAGCAGGCGCTGAAGGCCCTGGCTGTCACTGAGTGACACGGGGTTATTATGCTGTCACAGGGCCGTGCGGAATTCTCACCCCGTGCTGAGAGGCAGCGCGTTGGGAAGGCCCCAGGCTTTTGCCAGCCCAGGGCCTTGCAGCCCACTGTGCCCCCCCAGTTTCCATAACCGTCCTTAGGGTTTCCATCATGGGCCAGGGGACCGGCACAGACCGGCATCCGGAGCTGGGCAGGAGCCAGCTTGCCTTGAGTGAGGTTGGGTGCCGGGCTGCAGACCACGGGGCTGCCCTGGGAAAGCACCCTCTGACCCCAGGGCTGGTGGTGATGGAGGTTCACTGGCTCCACCCTTGATTCCGCCGTGCTGCCGTGTCATCCTTGGTCATGGGGATGCCGCCCACCTGCCCGGGGGAAATGATCCAGCCCTGCCCCAAAGATAGATAGAGGCAGTGCCCTCTCTCCCTTGGGGCCCCAGGGAGACCAGCCGTTGGGAAGGCCAGTGCCAAGTCCAGGTAGTGTTTGTGCCGACTTGGTGCATGTGCTAGCACACAGGGGCCGAGGCACTGCTGGGGAGGTGCCTTCTTCCTGGAGCACAGCCAAGTTGGTGTGAGGAGTGAGGACTTGGGCCGGATGGCCTCTGCCGCGTGCCTTCCCCAGAGCCTGTACACGAGGCTGATGTAGTGCCCACCTCAGAGGGGTGTGGTCGGGATCCGAGAGAGAACGTTGCAGCACTGCCACCACCGGGGGGGTACTTTTTATTGGCACCTCCCACCTTTCTCAGTCTGAGACAGGGAAATGGGGAGTAGGAGGGCGCTGGAGACAGTGGGCATGCACGTGAGATGTTTTGCTCAGCACCACCACGTCTCCGCACCTGACGGGCTGTGTCTGCCTCTCTCTCCCAAGGGAAGACAGGCTCCCTCTGCCTGCAGCTGAGGGTGAAGTCATGGCTGCTGTGAGCTGGCCTGAGCCCTCCCAGCAGACAGGCGCCCAGCGCGGATCTCCCCACGTGGCCTGGTCTGACTACCCTGAGGAGCCCGGCCCCCGGCAGAAGGCCCGCAGCCTCCTGGTGTGGTCGACAGACGAGGAGACCAAGGATGGGGACAGCTCGGTGTCGTCGGGCCGCCTCTCCGGCTCCTCGGGGGGCCACGAGTCATGCACGCCTCCCCACGGGACCTGGAAGGAGAGGACCCTCCGGGTGCTGGGGCCCCCGCAGCAGCCCAGGGAGAGCATTTCCCGGCTGGAGCAGCTGAGGGAGAAGATCCGGGCCCAGGCACAGTGGCAGGCGAGCTGCACCTCCCTGGGCACCTCGGCACCCGCCAGCGCCTCAGATCTCTACAAAGCCCCCGCGCCAGCCCCCCGGAGGAAGGCCCGAAAGCCGACACACCCCGCTCCGGCCCTGGCCTACCCAGGTCAGCGGCAGCTTCCCCTGGCGAGGGACAGGCAGGGGGCGGGGGGAGAGGGCTGAGGTTGGGCTGCTGCAGGCCGGGCCGTGCTGGGTACGTGGGCGGCCCCGCCTGGGCTGGTGGCCAACTGGGGAGGCCGGTACAGCATGCCCCGTGGCCCTGAGAGGGTCTCGCAGCCTGGGAAGCCAAGAGGAGGTAGAGTCCTCCCGGGGATGGGGGTGCATCTGAGCTGGGTTTAAGCAGAAGGAAGCATCGACTCATCCAGGAGATGGAGATGGGTGGGTGGAAGCCAGAGGGATGGTGGATGGGAGGGTGGGTACGGGGGGCTGGAGGGCATGCGGGAGGCGTGGAAGGGACTGGTCCCCGGGGGGACTGTGCCCTCCGGCTTGGGCATCAAGGCCATGTTTAAAGGTTTTTGAGCGGCTGCCAAACGGGGACCTTTCCCTGGACATTTCTTCACGGCCTCTCTGTCCTCACAATTCTCCTTCTTGTCTCCTTCAGGCTCAGGCATCCTGAGTGGGGCTGAAAGTGGAGTCGAAGACAAGGCAACACCTGGCCAGGGGCGCGAGGCCTCCAGGGTCTCCCAGCGGCAGGCCTCAGGTGAGTGGCTCTGCGGCCAGCCATCCTGGCATCCCCCCACCACTACCCCCACTGGACACTCAGGCCCAGGTGTGGGTGGCACGGTTCTGGAGCCAGCACTCTCCAGACAGCTTCTCTCTCACTCTGTGCGATTGTCTCTATTAGCTTCCCACTCATAGAGGAGGACACTGAGGGTCAGAGGGGAGCCCAGCCATGAAGGGGCCAAGCAGGGATTTGAAGCGAGCCCGCCATTCTCTGGAGCCCGATTTCTAACCATCAGGGAAGGAATCCAAGCAGGCCCTGAAGGGCAGGCTGGGGTCAAAGGGCAGGGGGGCTGGGCAGGGGCATCTCCTTGCTGAGCTCTCCTGCACAGAATAGGTGAGGTCTTCCCTGCACGGTCACATGCCAGGCCTGAGGTCCTTCAGGCCCCATCAGCTCCTGGGCTCGTTGTTCCATCTTGCAGGCAAGAGGCGCTGCCTGCCTGTCCCACAGATGGCCTTGCCCTGCCTGGGAGATGCTGAAGGGTTGGCAGTGGGTTGGCAAACTTCCAGATGGGGTAGGAAGGGTCCCGAGGCCCAGGGAACCACTAGTCTTTGGCTGACTCATTCACTCGACAGACAGGAGGGATGAGGATGGAGAGGCGGGCCGGAGCTGCTCCCGGGGGAGCATTAAGGAACCTCGGCATCCCCGGCAGCGGGGCGCTTGGAGGGTTTTTAGGCAGGGGGGCCGTGGAGGGTTTGGGCGTTGGCAGGCTCGCTGTGTGTGCAGGGTGGGCCCTGGGTGGAGGAGCTGTCTCTACAGTCCAGCAGGATTCTGGAGACCCCAGGAAGCGGGGGAGAGGGCTCCGGAGCAGGGGTCAGGCTGTCCTGGAGGCCTGAGACTTTCAGGGTCTCCAGCCAGGGTTTTCCACGGGGCTGTTGGGGGAGAATGAGGGAGACCGTTGCCTATTCCAGTGGCGCCGTGGTGACCAGGGTGGAACAAAGGCTGGTCGACACTCGAGTCGGGACCCTCTGGGTGGCAGCTACAGACTCGTTTCCGGTCTGTCCCAGCCAGATGTGCAAGCCAAGCACAGCCCTAGGTGGGGTGCGAGGGGCCGGCCCGAGTGCAGCCAAGGGGCAGAACCTTCTCCCTGAGCCCAGCTCTGGCCTAACTGGGCACCGGCAGCTCCCCCAGGAGCGGGGCGCCCGCCCATCCCCATTTCAGCTGTGACTCACGCGGAACGCCCCCGTCTCTCTCCTCGGGGACAGAGGGCCCCGATGACCTCAGCTCGTCCAGCAGGTCATTCTCCCTGTCCCCACATGCAGGGGCCCATCAGCCAAACTCAGGACCTGGCCATTGGTCACTCAGGGGCCTCAGTGCCCAGTGTCATCAGTCACCAGCTTCCCCTTGGAACCCTCTGGAAGCAGGGTATGGGGCAGGGCCTGGCTCTTTTTTTTTTATTATTGTGGTAAAACACACATAACATAAAGTTTACCATTTTAACCGTGTTTAAGTACAAAGTTTCTTTGTTTTTGCGGGTTTGACTCCTCTAGGGACTTCATATGAGTGAAATCCTATAGGGTTTGTCCTTTCGTGTGGGCCTTGTCTTGAGGCCCCTCCTGCCAGTGGGGTTGGGTGCGGAGGACGGAGGGACAGGCTGAGGCAGGGACCCAGCTGCACCGCGGAGGCCTGGAGAGTCCCTCGGGAGAGACTTTCCCCGTGCTCCCCAGGCCCCTGGGGACGCGATGGGCCGGGCCCAGCTCTCACATGGTCACTGGCTGGTTGGCTTCCGAGATGCAATGTCCACCCAGCGGGGGACAAAGACGAATGAGACCAAACAGAGCAGGGCCGGGTGCCCACCCTGGCCCTCGGGCAGCTGCTCCACTCCAGTCGGCCTCTGTGCCTTCTGTGGGACTTGGATCTCCTGTCCCCGCCTGTCCAGCTGGGCGGATCCCACTGTGCGAAGGCCCCTCTGGGTCCAGCGCTCACTCCTCCTCTCCCTGAGGAGCTGATGTCCCGTCTGGCCGGCTGCCCTGCCGTGGCTTCGTCTGTGGGCCTGTTCAGTCGTTTATTCATTCAACAAACATGAGTGCCATGGGCCGGCCCGAGCTGGGTGCAGGGGATGGAGATGGGAGGCTACGGCTGTGCTCGGGGGTTCTCGGGACGTGTGTCCAGTCGAGGCTGCGAGGGTGGGTGAGGTGAGCCCAGCCCGCAGGGGACTGCCCGGGGGGGGTGGGGTTCCCATGCAGAGGGCCGTGAGGGGACAGTCAGGGGCCTCGCGAGCTGGCTGATCCCGTGTGTTGCATTGCGACTCAACCTTCTCTCCTTTCTTTCCGTCTGTCTCCTCTCTCTGAAGTTCCACGGGAAAAAACCAAAAGGATGAAAAGTAGCTCTTGCAAAAGAGAGAAGACCCCCAAGCTGCCTGCCCCTAGGAGAGCTGCCAAAGACACAGGTAGGGTTGGCCCATTTGGGGCCAGGCAGGGCGTGGGGACGGGAGGTTACCATCCAGGCTCAGGAGGTGGGCACATGGCTTGTTTCTGGAGCCAGGACGGCTGGTGCAGCGCTGACTCCGCCTCGGAAAGGCGGGCGTGCAGTGGGGGGCATGTGAGCTGGTGGCGGACAGATGTGCGTGCTTTCTCGTGACTCGGTGTCACTGGCTGAGCTCTGGCCGTTTGGCTGCCATCGGTGGCGGGAAGCATGGCTGTGGTCTGTCGCCTGGTTTGAGATTTAGACTCCAGGCAGTGAGGCCGGGGTGCCTGTTTCCCCTGGGGTGCCCAGTGGTGGGAAAGGCTGGGTGACGTCCGCTTCCGTTGGAGACGTGTCGGCCGTCTGTGACCCAAGAGAGGTCTGTTCAGGGATCTTGGTGGTGCTGGGTCACACTCACAGAGGAATTCCTAATTCAGGTGTCTTTTCCTGAGGGCTGGGTGGGGTGTTGGCATCCAGCAAAGACCCAGCTGCCCAGCCTGGTAGGTTCGTGGAGCTCGTGGGGTGAATGCGCTGGACGTGGGTGTGTGGGGAACAGAGGGGGCGGCCTTCCTCCGGGGCCTTCCTTCAGCATGTTCTGGGCCAGGGAGGAGTGGCCTCGCTCAGTGTCGGACTCTGTCCGAGTGTGCCATGTGCTCAAGCGACAGTAGCTCACGTGACCCTCACAGCTCTCCTCGAAGGCAGGTGGGCTCACTCCCACTTTGTAGATGAGGAAACTGAGGCTCAGACAGGTTCAACAGCCCTGCCCAGGACCACACAGGCGAGCCGGGGTTGGGCCCTGGCAGCTCCAAGCCTGTGCTCCCTACCTGAGAGAGTCCAGCTGTGCGTACCTGGGCCCACGCCAGGGCACCTTCTCCAGGCCCACCCTCGGGGCCTGGGCTCTGGGACCACTGTACCATGGGCTTCGGAGACGCCAGCCAGAGCCCCCTGGTTGGAGAAAGCCCTGGGAGGCTGAGGTCGGCTCTGTGGGGCCCCTGGTCTCGGAGTCAACAGCACCGGGGGGTTGAGCTGTTTCTGTGCATCTCTATGCCTCAGTTTCCCCAGGGTATGAGGTCACAGTCCTGGACGGGAGTGGGCCATGTGTGGTGTGCCTACGCCACCAGACACCGCCTCCTCTGCCCTTGGGCAGGCCGACGGTTCCAGCAGGAGGAGCACCTGTCCTTCTCTGGCTGGAGGTGGGCCCTGAGTGAGGTGGGGATGTATCAGGAAAACCTCCACTGGAACCAGAGTGAGGGATGCTGGGAGACATGGAGAAGGTTCCGGAAGGCCACTGAAAAAGCACAAAATATAACAGTTTTCTGCATCGCGTTCCCCCCACCCCACCCCACCCTCCACCATTCCTCGGCATTTTGGTTTGTTTTATTTTAACGGCTCCCTTGAAAGATGACCTGCCTTCTGCCTGACACTGGGTCAAAAGGGCGTGGGCCGCATTCGTCACCGTAACCGCCGTGTCACCCTGATGGAGGTGGCCATTAGTTTCTGTCAGTTACGAAGTCACAGCTGGGCTAAGGAGAGATGAGTTTGGGTTCAGAGGTCAGAGCCACAGGACTTGGGAATTGGATGAATTAGAAATTTGCTGTAGTTAACAAAAAATTAAACCACAATAGTTATAAAATATTCATCCATCCGGGGCGCAGGAAAATGAAGCCCGATATTTAATTTCAGATCATAGCACCTCACTTTGCATTTTTTATCATAGATTAGGTCGGCCCTGGAACTTTGACAGGGCACTTGGGCACTTCATCCATTTCCACAGATTAAAAATCCTCTCGTAAGAAAATTAATTGCCATTGAACTGCTCCGTGGAAGAAAAAAATGTGCCCATCAGGACCCATTTATTGACCTGGACCCCTCTGGCGGGCTAATGGGAAAGCCAGTGATGGAGGGGGCCTGGGGATGGGGGTGCTGAGAGGGGCCTGGCCAGCAGGTGGCCCCCTCCCTACCTGGTGTGGTCCCTGCCTAGGGCCCCGACCAAGGGAGTGAGGCCATTTTTCTTTTTTTAACATCTTTATTGGGGTATAATTGCTTTACAACGGTGTGTTGGTTTCTGCTTTATAACAAAGTGAATCAGTTATACATGTACACATGTTCCCATATCCCCTCCCTCCTGCGTCTCCCTCCCTCCCTCCCTCCCTCCCTCCCACCCTCCAGGCGGCCGCAAAGCACCGAGGAGTGAGGCCATTTTTGTGCAGTGCAGCAGCTTTAGGGACCAGGACGCAGGACCCTCTCTGGGGAGCCCAACCCCCCAGGTCCCACTCATAGGTCACATGTGGCAGGTGGGCAGTCCAGACTCAGTCCTGATCAGCAGAATTCTGACCTTTCTGAGCAACTCCTGTAGTGAGCGTGACTGCTTTGCTTTTGCATCGTGGTGGCCTTGTGGGGAGACGCTTACAGATGGCGAAACTGAGGCACGGGGGAGTTGTCACTTGCCCAAGGCCAGTGGCTACACAGGAGGAGCTGGGATTTAAACCCAGGTCTGGGACTCCTGAGACCTCACTCTTACCATCCGGTGTCACCAGGGGCCTGGGGCGGAGGGCGTGGTCTCAGGGAGGGGCAAACGAGAGTGCCTTACAGCAGAGACCACCCACCTATCACACCCCGCCCCCTAGACACAGCACGTTCCCCAGCCCAGACCAGGAGGGACTTCAGCCATAGGCCTGAAGGTGGAGCTCCTGCAAGGGGAAGGGTGGTACAGAGCCACGCCCCGAGGCCACGCCTCAGGAAGTACCCCGCCCAGGCCACGACCACGCCCCCGTAAGCCACGCCCCTGGAACAGCCCTGCGGGACACACCCTTCCCTGGGCTAGCTCCCCCTACCCTGGAGATGCAGGCTGTGTAAGCGTCTGAGCTTACACATGTGTGTTTGTGAGCTCAAGGCCGGCGCTGCCTCTGCCGGGGCCCTTGTGGATGGGTTTGTTGTGATGGTGGGGCTGCTATTGGCATTTGGTGAGCGTAACGTGGGATTATGAAGTGAAACATGATGAATGATGTTTATTATGTGACAGCATTTATTAAATAAAGCCGGTTTGTGTTTGGGATGTGTTTGGGATGGGGTGGCTGTTTGTTTCCACGCTCTCCGGGACCCCTTGTCCTGCCAACCTGATTGTCTTCCTTGAGTCCCCTCCCCTATCCCCGCTGAGTCTCACCAGTTTAAAAACAAATTAATTTCCTCTGGCTCAGAGCAAATGATCAGCCGTAAAATTGCCTTCCCCCTCGCCCTGTGTGAGCCCTGCTTGTGCTGGTGACTAGCGTTACTACTGGCCAGCCTTTACTGAGCGTGTGCGGTGTTCCTGGGCCTGTGTTGAATGTTTTACATACAAATCTGAAGGGAGCGCGTTTTATTACCCCCAAGGGTCAGAGAAATCAGGTCACGTTTCAAGGTCATCCTGGGACTCAGCCCTGCCAGGATGCTGGCTAATGGCTGGGAGTGTGGCCCAATCCCCAGAGTGGCCTGGACACGAGGGTTTTCACCCCATCCGCTCTGGGAGCGTGTGAATTGGTCTCCTGGGTCTGCGTGGAGTCACCAGCCTCCCTGTCTGGGTCAGCATCGGAGGGCCCTGGGCACCTGGCTGTGTGTGCGTTTTGTCTTTAAGATTCTGAGTTGGTTGGTGTTTACGCCTGGAGAAAAGGACAAGCTCTGGTGAGGGTGCTGCTTGGGCCCCCTCCTTCCCTCCCTAGGCTTCAGAGCAAGGCACCCTCGAGAGGCCGGGCCCCACCGCGGAATTAGGTACCTGTGCTTCCGCCTCGGCTCTGCTCCGCTCGGGTGGCATCTGGAGTGTGGGCCTGAGGGAGAGACGCCCAGGAAGCAGTGGCATCGGGGTGCGGGCCCGGCACCTCTCTCCCAGCGACCCGTCAGACGCCCTCCAAACCCCCCACCAGATGGGGACTTTGGGGAGTCGCTCCGTTTAAACGCCCAGGGAGAGGATTTCTGTCCCCGAGAGGCACCCTTTCGGCTCCCAGAAGGCAGGGCGCGGCCACCAGGCTTTCCTGACTCAGGGACTGCAGGACGGGAACCACAGCAGCTCCCGGGAGACGTGTCACCTCCCCCCGCGCCCCCCCTTAGTTTTCACCACATTCAGAGGGGGTGGCTCTGCGCCAGGTGCCCAGGCTCAGCCTCGAGTCACCCGACGTGGCACCTGCCCCCAGAGGGCTCTGTGAGTGGATGATGGGTGCAGAACCAACGGGGCCTCAGGGAGAGGGGAGGGGCTGGCTCTGCTCCTCCTGAAGCCCTGCAGCTCTGGCCACCCCTGCGACTACCTGTCTTTGCAGGACACGGCAGGAAGTTGGGAGCTGGTGAGAGTTCCCCTGTCCGCCCCCGGCTGCCTAGATCAGCCTATGCCCACAGCGACTCGCAGGTGTCAACCAGTGCTCCCCACCTGGCTTCCTACCATCAGCCCGTGAACATCCAGGCTGCTATGGCCGTCCTTCGAGACCTCCACCAGCAAATCCAGGCCAGCCTGGAGCTGGCCCAGGGCCACCACCCAAGGCGAGGGCTGGAGCCGCGGGGCCTGGCGGGGAGGAGGTGGCAGAGCCCCTGGAAGCCCCCAGACTTGCGGGACTCCTGGAAGAGCCCTCGGGCCGTGACGGAGGGGGTGCCTGCGTCCGAGAGGGCTGGGAGCCTGCCCATGGCTCCGAGCTGGAGCACCTCGGCCAGGTGGGAGTCCTGTCTGCAGAGGACCTGGGCGGCCCAAGGACGAGATCCCTCCTTCCGGGGGCCCGGGAGCCCCATGGAGAGGCTGAACTCCTTCCCTCAGCGGCCCTGGAGCGCCTCGGCCAGGCGGACCTCCTGTCCACAGAAGACCTGGGCGGCCCAAGGACAGGACCGCTCCCTCCGGAGGCCCGGGAGCCCCCCTGAAAGATGGGGCCCCTTCCTGCAGCGGCCCCAGAGCACCTCGTCCAGGCAGGCCTGGGGTCTGCACAGGGCCTGGACCTCTTGTGAAGACTGGGAGGGCCCCGCCCGAAGGCCCTGGAGCCCTGCCTTCACGCAGGGGCCCGGCCCCCAGTGCCAGGGCAGGGATCCACTGCTGACCCCCGCGGGGACGAAGCTCGCCTGGCCAAGGCCCAGCCAGGGTGCCCTTTGGAACATGCCTGGGAAGGAGAATGAGGTGCGACCCTCGCCGCCCTGCCCGAAGCCCCGGGGCCCCCTGCACAGCTCCGAGTCCCTGCAGGAGTTCATGCACCAGAAGACGGAGGCCTGGTGGCAGCAGGCCCTAAAGAAAAAGGTCTCTGCCACGCAAGCGCTGGAGCTCAGAAACCAGAGGCTGCAGGGCGTCTACAGGAAGCAGAGGGAGGCCATCCCCGTGGTCTCCCAGACGACGCCCGGCATCGTGACCTTCATCCCGCATTCTGCACAGTCCAGGGTATGCACCAGCTCAGCCACCGAGGTCCCCCGGGGTCCCCTGGCTGTGGCAGGGCTCTGCGGGGACCCCACTGCCTCTGTCTCTGTCCCCAAAGAGGGGACCCCTGAGGGACCCAGCCTGAGACCCTTGTGGAGGCCGGGGCCAGCTCTGAGGCTGAGACAGGGCCTGGGGCCTTCTGGTCCAGCCCGGGCTCTGACGACGTCCTTCTCCTCTGCTTTAGGGCCTGGAAGCCGCCGGGGGCCCAGGAGCACCTGTGCCGCAGTGGAGCAGGGTGACTTCCGGCACGGTGCTGGGGGACCAGGACGCCCCGGGCAGGTGGGTGTTCAGGGGCCGGGACTGCACTTCCCGGGCGGCTCTCCCGGGCGGGGGGTCGCGCCGTCCGTCCAGAGCTGCACGGAGCCTGTGGTCAGGGCTGCGTTAGTTTTCGCTGAGGTGAGATTCCCATCACGTTAGGTTAACATTTATAAAGAAAACTGTTCGGTGGCGTTTGGCACGCTCACAGTGTTGTGGAGCCACCATCTCGTCCCCAGAACATTCCGCCACCCTGAAGGGAGACGCGTCCCCGTCAGCCGTCACTCCCGGCCTGCCGTCCATCTGTGTGTACGCATTCACCTGTTCTGATGTCTCGTGTCAGTGGAATCCTATAGCATGGGGCCATGGTGCCAGGCTTCCTTCCCTGAGCGAGTTTTCCAGGTTCGTCCACGTTGTGGCCTGTGCAGGACTTCCTTCCTTGTCATGGCCGAGTAATACTCCACTGCACGATCTCCCACGTTTTGCTTACCAGGGGCAGCTGATGGACTTGTGTGCTCTTCCTCCTTTTGGCTGCTGTGAGTGGAATGTCTGAGCACCTGTTTTCGGCTCTCTGGTGCACGCACCCAGGAGTGGCATTGCCGGGTCGTGTGGTAGCTCCATATTTAACCGGTGGAGGAACTGCCAGGCTGTTTCTGGCAGTGGCCGCACCGTTTTGCATTCACAGAGCAGTGCACGAGAAATCCAGTTTCTCCCTGTCTTCACCAACACTTATTTTCTGGGTTGGTTTTCTTTTCCCTTGCATTCGTTTATGCTTTGTTTTCACTGCCGTGTGCTTTCATTTCTCTGGGGCAACTGTCCAGGAGGCCACGCCCCGAGCAGCATCTTGAAGTGCAGGGTGGGAGACCTTCCCCCACTTTACTGGGGGAGTTGAGTGTCCAGGCTCCCTAGAGGCTGGCCTTCCCAGCTCTTGCCCTCGCGGTGAAGGGCTCCGGGGAGTGCCCCGTGGGCTCCAGGCCGGTGCCAGCCACTTCCCGGCCACCTGCCCAATAAAGGAGGGGGAACTCACAGCCAGGCTCCTAGGGTATCATCCGCCCATGGCTAGGGGGAGGGGCTGGCCCAGAGGCTAAGGACAGGGGTCCCCACAAGATGCCGCCCACCGGGAGCTTCCTGCCCTGGGCTCGCTCTGAGCCTGGCTCCTGGATGGGTCTTTGGCAGCCAGAGTTCTGGGAGGGGGCTTTGGGCTGAACCCTTTGGAGCTCAGCGCCCACCCCTCTTTGCAGCCCCTGGACCCCCCACCCGTCCACCTCGGTGGGATGGACACCCTCCCCTGGCCCCTGGCTCCTGGAAATTTCCCTCTCTGGATCCTTTTTGTTTCATTTGTCTTTAAAGTGCGCACTCCTCCCCAAGATTCCAGGTCCACAGGGCTGCCCAGGGGTGTGCGTTTTTTTGTTAACTTTTTAAAGTTGACATCTGATCATATCCAGACAAGGGCGCGGGTCCTAGGTGTGCAGCTCAGTGAATGCTCGCACGCTGAGCACGTGTGTAACCTGCACCGGGGCTGAGAAACCGCTCGCACCCGAGGGCAGCCCCCCGCCGTGGGAAGTGCTGGCAGGGGCTCCTGCCTGTCGGGCTCCTTCTGCTGGGCACGATGCTGGAGCGGGGGCTGTCGCTGTGGTGGAGGAGGCTGCAGGTCCTTCATCGTGCTTCACTCTGTCCTTTTTTTTTTTTTTGCCACTTAAAAAAATTGTGGTAAAATACACATGACAAAATTGTAAAATTTTGTTAAGACCATAAAATCTTAAGCAGTTTTCAGTGCACAGGTCGGGGCGTTACGTACATCCAGACTGCTGTGCGACATCACTACCGTCGTCTCCAGGACCTTCTCATCTTCGGTGTCACAAACTGAAACTGTCCCCGTGAAACACTCGCTCCCCATCCCCCACCCCCCAGCCCGGGGCCCCACCGTCCTACTTTCTCTCTCTATGAATCTGATTCCTTCTGGGACCCTTTTGTGACTGGCCTGTTTCACTCAGCATGGTATCCTCAAGGTTCATCCATGTTGTAGCCTATTTCAGAACTTCTTTCCTTCTTAAGGCTGAGTGATATTCCATTGTATGGATGGACCACACCTTGTTCATCCATTCGTCTGTCCATGGACACTTGGGTTGCTCCTACCTTTTGGTTGTGAATGGTGTTGCTGTGAACACAGGTATGCAAACATCTCTTCAAGCCCCTGCTTCCAATTCTGTGCGATATGTACCCAGAATTAGAATTGCTGGGTCATATGAGAATTCTGTGTTTACTTTTTGAGGAACCTCCGTACTGTTTTCCATTTTATATTCCACCAACTGCGCACGAGGGTTCCAACTTCTCCACATACCTGTCAACGCTTGTTCTTTTCTTTTTCTTTAATAGTGCCCATCCTAAAGGGTGTAAGGTGGTGTCTCATCGTGGCTTTTTAAAAATATATTTATTTATTTGGCTGCACTGGGTCTTAGTTGTGGCACGTGGGATCTTTAGTTGCGGCATGCGGGATCTAGTTCCCCAACCAGGGATCGGACTCGGGCCCCCTGCATTGGGAGCGCGGAGTCTTACCCACTGGACCACCAGGGAAGTCCCTCACTGTGGCTTTCATTTGCATTTCCCTAATTATTAGTGATGTTTAGCATCTTTTCACATGCTTCTTGGCCATTTGTATGTCTTCTTTGGAGAAATGTCTATTAAAGTCTGCCTGTTTTTTCATTAGGTTATTTGGGTTTTTGTCGTTGTTGAGTTGTAGGAGATATACTCAGGGGAGAAGTCTCTGATCAGATCTGGGTTTGTAAATGTTTTCTCTCATTCTGTAGGTTGTCTTTTCATTCTGTTGATTGGGTCTTTTGATGCATATAAGTTTTTAATTTTGAAGTAGCCCGGTTTATCTATTTTTTTCTTTTTTTTGTTACCAGTGCTTTTGGTGCCATATCCAAGAAATCATTGCCAACCATCCTCCTCCTTTCTAACAGCCACGTGTGGTCTGCCCTATGGATCCACCATAATCGCCCCCTGGTCATAAGTAGACGCAGTGAATAGACTCTGGGCCTGCCACAGAAGCTGCCGCTACGCGCATCCCTGCACACGCGTGTTTCCCACGCGCCTGGAGAGGGTGCCCTAGGGCTGACCGTCTTCCCCTCTCTCCCTGCAGCTTCTGCCTGTGTTTGAACAGAGCCTTGAACCCGACTGAAACTCTGGAGGTGGGAGGCCCCCGAGATGGCTGGGAGGGCGCCCCCCTGCTGACGTCAGCCAGTTCTTCCCTGGGCCCCCTGCAACTCCAGGACCTGACCACCCACTACTCAAGCCCGGGGCTGTGCATCTGCCTGGACCCCGAGGAGTCCGAACGCCTGGGCACGCCAGGCCCCCTGCACTTCTGGTACAAGCAGGCCCGGCTGCAGGCCCTGGAGACCATGGCCAACATCCTGAAGCAGCGAATCGATGTCCTGACCGACAGGCTGAGCAGGTCCGAGGCGACGGACGCAGCGCGGGGGCCCGTCCCAGGCCCGCCGCCCCCAAGCTCCAGCGCACCAGCCTGCCCCAGAGCCCTGGTGCCCAACGTGGGCGGAGGGGCACCCTGGGACTGGGCAGGCATGCGGGCCAGGCCGCTTCTCTCTACCACCTGCTTCCCGGACACTGAGACGCTGCCCTGGAGCCCTGGCTGGGAACGGCTGCAGAGCGTCAGCCCAAGGGGCCACCAGGCCAGCAAGCCCCAAGGTAGGGCCGGCCCCGGGGCCGCGGATGACCACTTGCCCCGTCGGTGGCCAGGGGGACCCCACTTTCTCCCTGCCTCTGGGTTTCTTCTCCTGAAAGGGGCGGGGGTACATTGACAAGACCACAGAAATTGTCCCTCTGCAGCTGTTGTCACCATCTTGCCTCTGGCTGGCGGAGGGGTGGGGCCTGGTCCTGAGCCTGACGTGCCCACCACCTCTCTGCCCTGCCTCCTGCAGAGGGGCAAGAAAGCAGGACCAGGGTCCCTCCTGCCAGGGGGGTGGGGGCCCCGTCCTCACTCCCCACCGACCAGCTTACCGGCGCCCGTCTCTCCAAAGGTTTCATGGAGGATGGGCACTCGGAGCTGGACAAGAGGCAGGCGAGAACCCTGGCTTCCTTCCAGACCCTCAGCCCCTTCGCAGGGAGGTAAGCCTGGGCGCCGCTCCTGAGCAGCCTTGTGCCCCCAGGGTGGGTGCCGCCGGCCCGTGACAGAGCCCGTAACAGGTCCAGTGACATGGCTTCTGACCCGTCCGGGGAGAGGTGCTGGCCTTGGACGCCTCTGGCGGGGCTGTGCACAGTGGGCCATGTGGAAACACTCGGCCAGGCGTCCCGTGTGGCTGGCAGGCTGGTTGTGTCTGGGGGACACGGAGACAGGCAGTCCTCCATCCGGGTCGGTGGCCCATGTCGAGTTCTCAGGACCACCCGTCCACAGCCCCTTGCACCTTCTCGTGGCTTCCGTCTCCAGCACTGGCCTCCTCTGGGGTCACTTCACACAGGTCCCTTTGCACGGGCCCAATTACAGACAGATGACCGGCCCGGGGCAGGGGCACTTGGGGCCAGCCCCACCTGGGCCTGCAATGTGGCTTCAGTAGCCACCATCCAGGGCCAGCCGCTCTCCTGGGGACCTTTTGCTGTTCCGGGCCTCACCCCAGGCCCCCAGAGTCTCGGCCGGCCTCCCCCTGAGGTCCAGTTGCTGTCACTCCCTGTCCTCTCTGTCCTCCGGCTCATTTCCCCCCAGCAGCCAGTGACCCTGCTCTGTACCCCCAGCCCCTCCAGGAGGGGGCGTCCTCCAGCCCGGGGCAGGTTTTGTCCACAAAGCCTCCAAAGGTTGGGCTGCGCAGGGGAGCTGCTTTCTTGTCACCTGGCCTTCCCTGAGCAGCTGTGGCCCCCAGTCTTCCCAGGACTCGGGGACAGGCTTGTCTCCTTCTGCAAGGACGCACCCCTCTCCCGCCCCAAGAACTGTTCCTTCTGCCACATCGCCCGCCTGTCTGCCCAGGGGTTCCTGCAGGCGCGGGTCCCCGTCCAAGCCTGCTCACCCGCCAGTGGTGCCCTACTGGTCCCCAGCCCCGCCCACCTCCTTCCTTGGCACCCGCACCAGGCGGTTGTCAGACACCCCTGGCCCCCTCCCCTCTCCGTCCTGGGGCTGAAGCGCCGGGGGGCAGCCGTCCCTGCCTGGCCCCCACGCAGGCCCTCCCTGCTTGCCCACTCACCTTGTGCGGCCACACGTCCTCGTCCTCCGGGACTCCAGGCTCGACAGCTCAGAACCGGGGCGGGGGAGGGGGTTCCAGAGGGGGACAGGCCAGTGGGTGGTCTCCAGGGGGCTGGCCTTGGCTCGTTGTCAGTATCGTCCAGAGCCCGCTGGGAGGGATGCCGGGGGCTTCTCCCCGCCCCCTTTACCCGGTCTGTCCTGGGCTTGCTGCCCTCCTACGTGTGGCTGCCCTAGGGCCTCCGGGGGTCAGTGCAGATCCCAGGCCTGTGCTTAAAGCTGGTGGCCTTGAGCACATTCACGGCCCCCCACCAGCCTCAGAGTTCCCCCTTGGAGATGGGGGGTGGCCCTGAATCCACCCTGATTCCCCCAGCCCTGCCTCACCCTCCCTCCCCTCCCCCAGCCCCTCCCCTGCCCAGCCTCAGCGCAGTTACTGAAACTGAATTGTTGACACCAGTAGGGGTCAGCATCGGGCTGGACTTCACGTCCTCTGCACCTACCCCCCCAATCCTGCTCCCCGTCTAGAGCTTGAGAAGGGGAGACGGGTGGGAGAATTCTCCAGAGGTTACTTTCAGTGCCCTAGGCTGTAAGGTGGACAGCCTACAGTTGTGTGTCCCGCTGCTGGAAAGCCAGCAAGGTCTCCGGGGCTCAGGCCCAGAAGGTGTCAAAGCGGAGGGGTGTTCGGGACCTTCCCACCAGGGGCACTGTGTCTCCCTCCCCACCTCAGCCTGGCCAGGCCGGGAGAGACAGGAGGAGGTGGAAATCGTTCAGAGCCGTGCCCTGGACGTCCCAGCACCCTTGGAGCCCAGGGATCAGGGCCCAGGGGCTGGCTGGGCCTCTCAGGCCTCCGGAAGGCACCTGGCCCGGCCCAGTCTTCTAAACTAGCAGTCTCCACTCACTGCTTCACGGGGCTGCTTTGCTGCCGTGCCTCTGGTCACCTCGCTGCCCGAGTGAGTCCAAGGATGCAGGTCACAGCTCTCCTCTCCAGGGCCTGGCCCGTCCTGCCACCTCTCAGGCCAGTTCCTGAGTCGGGGTGGGTCTCCTCCACCGAGTCCTTTCCCTGCTGGGGCCACAGTGCTCGGTGGCCTGGTGGGGGCCAAGCTTGTTACCGGCATCGTGTGGTGAGGACACCAGGGTTTCCCGCCCCCGTGGGGCTTGGGCCCCTGAGGCCCAGTCCACCCCAGCATCTCTGGAAGGAAGGACAGAGGAGTGTGTGCCCCAGCCGTGTGCCTGCCGTCACCCCGCAGGCCTCCCTGCACCTCATGCAGTGCTTGCAGCAACGCTGAGGGCTGTGTGCTCACCCCCATTTTACAGATGGGGAAGCTGAGGCTGGCAGAGGAGAATTGACCTTGCCCAGGGTCACGTAGCCTGGGGGAGGACAAGCCAAGTTTCAGACCCAGGGTATGGACTCCAGAGCCCCCAGTTTTTCTGCTACACCTGTTCCCTGGCCAGTGGTTCTCAAACTGTTCCCTGGGAACTCGTTAGAAATGCAGAGTGCCCGGCCCATCCCAGCGCGCCTGAATCTGCTATGCTGGGGGTGGGCCCAGTGATCAGGCGATTCTGATGCTCACTGAAGTTTGAGAACCACTGCCCTAGAGAGTCTAGACCAGTGGTCAGCAAGCCACAGCCCTCTAGAGCCACTGCCGGTCTTTGTAAATAAAGTTTTATTGGCACACAGCCATGCTCATCATTTACATAATGAGTGTGGCTGCTTTCCTGCTACAAAGGCAGAGCTGAGTGGTTTCCACGGAGACAGAGACCGTGTGGCCTGCGTCTGTCCCTCTATGGGAAATGCTTGCCGTCCCTGCTCTAGACACTTGAGGGAGAATGGCTTGTGGACTGATGGCCTTCCCTTTGAGCAGCCTTGGAGGACGCAGCTCCTTCCTGCCCTTTGTTGATCCCAGGTGGGGGTTATAGCATCCTAAGTTCTGGGTTGGGAAGGAGGGAGCGAGAGAGTCCCCCTGTCTCCATGACTACGCGTTCCTGGAGCCCCTGCTGCCACTGCCTCTAGGAACTCACCCCTGACCATCGGAGCCCGCGGTCGGCGCTCCTGCCCCAGCATCCCTGGGGTCATTCTAGGATCAGCCCCTGGGCCCATCCCTCGCCTCCTCGGCATCTCTCGTCTGGGCCCCAGGGCCACTCCCTCTTCCTGGAACAGTCTTTTCACGCCATCTCCCCGGCAGGACTGTGAGCTGTAGGGTAGGGGCGGGGTGGTGGGTCGCCTGGGAAGCACAGCAGGTGCTCAGCGAACACCTGTGGGGCTGGAGGAGGGCCCACCTCCATGGTCTGCGGGTGTGGCCGGTGTCTTCAGTCACTCAAGGGCATCCTGGGTCACTCGGTGCAGGAGGGGCAGCCACGTGTGCCGATGAGACGTGAGGCAGGCTGTCGGCACAGCTCGTCCGAGCCCGTCACACACACCTGGGCTGCACAGCCATCTGTGCCCCAAGCCCCTGATCCGGGCAGCTGCAGCCCACCTGTGCCCAGCGGCTCTCCCACCCCACCTGGACTGCTGCCCTCTCGGGGGGGGGGGGGGGCCCAAGGCCACGCCTTCCTTCTTCTCCTGTGGCGGATGTGCTGGGCAGCCCTGGGTGAGGCTGAGCTCGCCCTGTTGGAGGGCAGGTCTCTGAGTCTGACTGGACCAGTTTGACCCCGGCCTCCTTGGTCATCCGGCCAGCTCAGGCCCCTCTGTGGACAGGGCGGCAGTGCCGGCACGAGAAGATGGTGCTGATGCTTAGAGCTAAGATGTGGGCCCTGCTGCACTCTGGGCCTGGTGGACAGTCCTCCTTAGCAGATGGCCGAGGGGACAGAGACAGAGGACATGCCCCATGCCTGTCACTGCTAGAGCAGCCGCTTTGCAGGAGCAGACCCAGGGCAGGCGAGGGCTTTCGGGCAAACGGTGCTCTGATGCTGGCCCCAGCGCCGATGGTGACCGTGGATGCCGAGCGCTCCTGCTGGGCGCTGGTCCCCCTGGGTCCGGGTGCAGAGCCTGAGTCGCCGCTCACAGACCAGGCCCCGCAGAGCTGGGAGATCCTGAGGGTGTGGACATCTACAGGCCCCGCCTGCTCGCCACTGCCCTCCTGGCCCTCTGGTCCTTTGGCCCTTAGGTCTCCCTGGCCACTGGGTCTGCAGGAGAGCCCAGATTACCACCCCTCCCCGCCAGCCCTCAGCTGTCCCCTGCCTCGAGGATGTTCGCTGCTCACACAGGTGTTTGTGTGTCCCCAGCTCACTCGGGGCGCCAGCCGCGCCAGACCCCCGCTGCGGCTCCCTGCGGCTGGAAGAGATGCGGTCGGCCAGAGGGGCGGGCTTGGTCACGCCCTTGACCCTCCGGAGCTGCGGTAAGGGCGAGCCTGTGGACAGGCCCTGGGCCGGCTGGTCGGGTGGCCAGGGAGGTCCGCTGGGGACCCGCTCCACTGCCTGATGCTCGGCAAGGTTCTGCGGTGGAGAGAGATGCTCTTCTACGTGGAGAGCATCCACGCATCGGGATTAAAGTTTTTCGGAGGCTCTCAGGGCCCAGCCTCTTGCTGTGTTCTCTTGCCGTGCTTCTGTTGTGACAGTTTGCTCCCCCGAGAGTCAACGGCTTGTTTCATCAACGGCTCTGCTCCCGGGGCCCAGCCTTCTGCCTTCTCCTTTGAGCCGAAGGGTTTTTCCCCCGTTACAGCTTAGGAGGCTTGCCCAGGGCCGGTGCATAGCCAGGGCCAGGGCAGGGGGTGCTCCCGCCTGGAGCCCTCCTGGGTTCAAGCCTTCTTCGTGGCAGCAGGCCAGGCCTAAGCCCCAGCGTGGGCTGGACTGTGGGATGCTCTGTCCAGTGGGGGCTCAGGGAGGGGCAGCTGGAGGTCCCTGGCACGGTGCTGGGGACCGAGCACCTACTCTGAAAGGCCTGGGATGTGATTTGCCGTTTAAGCCTCATTTTTCAGTTGGTTTTCTTCAGAAGTTTTAAGAGCGGGAATAAAACGTGCTCACGTCTGTCTGTAGGAGAATCGGGCACTGCAGGTGCATCCGGAGCAAACCCCCAGCCCCTGCTCCTCTCAGGAGCAGCCCCAGATAAAACCTGTACCTCCTACAGGGCCGGCTGGAGTTGCCCGTCTCCCAAGGCGGGCAGTGAGGCGTGTGGGGTCAGTGGCCTGCGAAAGGCCCGGGGGCAGTCAGAAGCCCCAGGTTTCCCCCTGGTGTCTGGGTGAGGGGAAGGGAGGGAGGAATTTCAGCCCTGGGCTCTGGCGTCCCGCAGACCTGGGGTTGCAGCACGGGATGTGGCAGACCCCTCGTGGATGAGCAGCTTCCCCAGGGGCTGCCCAGCAGCGGCCTCCCTGACAGACGCCTGCCCCTCCCTGGAAGGCAGAGGGCCCTCAGGCCAGGCAGGGCGAGGGGCTGGGGCCCAAGCCCTCAAGGGGCTGCCAGAACCCTCCTGCAGACCAGGCTTCCTCAAGCCCACCGGGGTGGGGCATATGTGTGCTGTTGGACACGTGCACGTGCGTGTGTGTGTGTGTGTGTGTGTGTGTGTGTGTAGAAGGGGCCCCGGGCCCTCTGAGGCAGGAGGCTCTGTGCCACCACATCCCCCTGCCCCTCGCTCCGGGAGACCTCCCCAGCATGGGGAGGGGCTGCTGGGGAGCCCCCTGGTTTCTTGGGTCATCTTCCCTGTGCTCAGAAGAAGCTCGCTGAACACCTGCTGAGCCTGGCACTGACTGGGCACCAGGCCATGCCCTCAAGGTGCCTGCCTTTTGGGGAGGGTGGGGCAGGTGATCAGAAGACACACGTTACGACACATAGCACGTCAGGTCCTGGCCAATAAGTGCCCAAGGGGAGAATCTACCCCGAAGAGGGTAGACATTTCCAGCCCCTCCTCGTCCAGGAAGTGCGGCCCAGTGAGGGGCAGTGAGCTGCCTGGGGCGCCCAGGGATGGGCTGGGACCAGGGCTTGGGCTCAGATGCAGTTCTCTATCCACCCCTCTCCGTCCTAATGGCTGAGCTGGAACTGGGAACCTGGGCACCACCGTCTGTTCCAGAAAGCTGGGAGAGCTCGGGCAACCCTGGCCCCTCTGCACCATCAGCTGCGCCCTGTCTGTAAAATGACGTAACGCAGGGACGCAGGGACGCAGGGAGCTAAGACAGAAAGCAGGAGGGCCGAGCACCGCAGCGCCCTTAGCTTTCACTCCTGCTGGTCCCCAGTGCCAGCTCACTGCGGCCTCCCGGGACGCACAGCCCACGTGCGTCCTGTACACTTGTGTTCACCCACGCAGGGTGGGCAGGCGATGCCCAGGGCGGCGGCAGGGAGGTGGTACAGCGCCTCGGGGGACGGGCAACCCCGCCTGGATCCCATGGTGAGGGCAGAGAAGGGCATCCTCTCAACATCCCCAAGGGGAAAACCATCAGTTGCTGGTTAAAAGGACAAAATCCCTGGGTGGTGGACCACACATCAGGGGTGGGGAAGGTGTGAGCTTTCCCACGATTCATCCCCTCGAGTGGTAGCCTGGGTACCAAGGCAAGGGCAAACAACAGCTGAGGTCAGCGGCCCCTTTGTGCGGAGCTGCCCTTTCCCCAGGGGTACCTCTTGGCCGGGCAAGGGGCTGGGCCATAGCCCTCCTGAGAGAGGAGCAGCCTGGTGGGAGGGTGCCCGGCTGGCCACCAGGGGGCCTATCCACCCCTGCTGTGCCCTCCAGGGAAAAGAGACAGGGCAGAGCGCTGCTTCCCCCCCAACCCCCCCACCCCGCCGCCGCCTCCCACGAGGACGTCCTCCAGGTGGGCGGAGCTGTCGGCCAGGCCCCATCCCCCCATGACCCCCAGAAGGCCCAGGGCCCGATCTTCCAGAAAAAACTGCTGCTCTCCCAGTTCTGCCTTCAGGGAGGCGGGGAGGTGGCTGGACTACCGGCTCTCAGCTCTCAGGCCCTCCTGCGTGAAGGGGCGGAGCCCCAGCTGCCCTCACGCTGTCCTCTGGACAGGGCTGGGCAGCGCCCCTCTCAGTGCATTTGTGGACTGAAATTCTCTGACAGGGTCTCTTTATCCTGAGGCTACAGGCAGCCCCAAAGAATCTTCTGAAATCTGAGCTGCTCCTGCCTGGAGTGGCTGAGAGCAGGATCTCAGGAGCCCGACGCCAAGCAGTGAGCACAGACCAGGGTGCCTGCACAGCGCTCCCGCCAGACGCCTCCTCCAGGAAGCCTCCCAGATAGCACCTGCCAGATGCCTCCTCCAGGAAGCCTCCCAGATAGCACTTGGGCTGGGTCAGGTGCTGCCGCTCGGCATGCCTGGTGGGAGTGAGACTCGTGTTTGTGCCTCTGTCTCTGTGGCCCACAGGAACTTGAGAGTCTGGCTTTCTTGGCAGCTCCGGCTCTTGGGACAGTGCCTGCCAGGCCGGGAGTACTTGGAGAATATTTGCTGAAAGCATGAATGATCTCCTGAGGGCCCCGAGGACCCCTGGGCCCGGCACTGCGCGTCACACACGACGTCTCGCCCTACCTCGGGGCAGGTCCCATCCTCGTGCCCACGTTCACGGAGGAGGACCCCAGTGCTCGGAGAAGCACCCATCACCTCCCTCCAGTAAACGGCAGAGCAGGGATTCGAGCCCAGATGAGTCGGCCAGCCTCCAGCTTTCACCACTGGCGGCAGTGTGTCCCCCCATAGAACTTTCTCCGATGAGAGAAATGGTCTCAATGCTGGGCTCTCCGATATGGTGCCCACCAGCTACACGTGGCTGTGAAGCCACTGGGACGTGGCCAGTGCCACTGAAGAGTGGAATTTTACATTTCTGTTTCCTTTGAGTTTAAATGTAAGCGGCACAGGCAGCTGCCGGCTGTGGTCGGACAGGGAGGCTCCGGCGCTCAGATGCGGCGGCCCCACACCCAGGCGGGGCCCCGTCGGCTTCGTCCTGGTTTGAGGCCGTGGGTCCCCGACCACAGCCCTGTCACCGAGAACACACCTGTCCTCATCCTCATTGCCACGTGTTGAGTGTGTGTTAACCCTCGCGGCCACCAGACGCTCTTGCGGGGCAGGTCGTGCTGGGTTCTTGGGGCTCCTCCCCGGTTGCCGTCAAGAGCTGGGGAGCAAGGCCGGTGCCGTCCTCTGCTCTGCAAGGTGACTGCCAGCTGCTCGGCCACCCAGGGCCGCGCCCGCCTCAGGGACGGCTTGCTTTCTCCTGGGTCACAGCTCAGAGCTCAGGGACACGCAGCCCGTGTCTCCCTGGTGACCTGTCGGGGGTGCCAGCCTGGCCACAGATGAACACAAACTCCCTTCTGTGGGCTGAAGTGCTGGGGGCCTCGGGTCTCTGAAGCTCCTGGGCCCCTGGAGCAGGGTCAGCGGGAACTCGGGGCGGGACCGGGCACCTTCTCCAGCTTTACCCTCTCTCTCGAGGGCCACAGACAAAAGCAAGGGAGGAGTTTCCCCTTCTCGAGGGAACTGCAGCTCAGAACAGACACCTTAAAGGAATTCTGCAAAGTGTCTTCATTTCCCGACGTGGCCAGTCAGCTGGGAGCAGGAAAGAGCACTCCAGGCATCACCCCGAGCGAGCGCTCAGCACGCCAGGCGGCCAGAGCCCCCGCCCCGCCCCTGGGCTCGGTGCTTCAGCGTTTCTTGAGCGCCGTGGAAACGCCCAGGAGCAGGTTTAGCCATCGTTCACAGCTCTTTGGCCGTTCTAGTGTGGAAAGCTGAGCCGCTCTGTTCTGGGAAGGAGGGCACAGTCGGGAGGAAGTTACCCTCTCGGCACACTGGCCAGTGACGACCCAGGAGCTTGTCCAAGAACCAACAGGAAGGAGTGGCCGTCCTGCATGCCCTTCTCTGACGCTGTCACTGGGGTCGGCAGAGAAGGTGGAGGGCGGGGCAAGGAGGGAGCCCGCCGGCAGCCCCACCCTCTGACTGTGGAGTCAACCCCACCCCAGCCTTGACCTAGGCAGCCTCCGCAGGGCCAGGATGGGTCCTCGGAGCCACCAAAGGGGAACAGAAGCCCTCGGCTGCCCCTGGGGAGCCTGAGGTTTCTGTGCCCACACTCTGGACAGTCCCAGAGGTCCCAGGGAGGCCTTGGGCTGTGACCCTCCGCCTGTGTCACCGCGTACCCGCTGGGCTGTGATCGTAATTAGGGCAACCGTGACGGCTACCCGTGCGGAGCAGGTGTTAGGTCACCTCACTACAGGGATGTCCCCGAGGAGGCTCTGGCGGGCTGGTGCTTTGTTCCGGGTCATCCAGCGGATGCGTGGTGAGCCGAGGCCTGTCTGGCAGCAAGGCCTGTGTTCTTGGCCCTGGTCACGTGTCTGCAGACTGGGGTCCCTGCTCCCAGAGGAGTGTGGCCCAGGGTCAGGCAGGGCGAGCCCCTCCCCACCTGGGAGGGTGGGGCGACGCAGCAGCCTCTGTCTCCCTCCCCCGCAGGCTGCAGGCCTGCCCACCCTCCCTGGAGGTTCAGGAAAGGGACCCTCCCCAGTGTGTTTCCCTGCAGGCCCAGTGCTGAGGCTGAGCGAGGGCTCAGCCGCCCCTTTTCGTGGTTTCTGCAGGTCTGCTGTCCAACATCTGGCAGAAGTCCCTGAGCTTTCTGGAGTCCCTGAAGGTGTGTCACCTTTAGGCCCCTTCTGTTTGGGGGTTGGCTGAGCGGCAGAGGCCCCAGGCAGGGAACTGTAGAAATTAGAAGGAGGGAGGAGAGCCTGGAGAGGGAGAAAACCCCGGGACCGGCCCAGCCGAGGGGCGAGGCTGCAGGCAGGGCAGCAAGGTGGTGGGCTGGACGGAGTGGTCCTTCCGGGGGACCCTCCAAAAAGGCTCCTGTTCTTGGAGGTGGCACCGCCTGCCCTCTGAGCTGAGGACTTACCAGGGAGCCACGGAGGGCAGCAGGCGGGGGGGTGGGGGCCGGGGAGCCCTGAGGCCAGGTCCTCCACGCAGCTGGGCGAGCGGAAGCAGGAACAGACGCTGGCCCTTCTGCGGCAGGAGGCGGAGCTGGAGGTCTGGGAGACGCAGAGGCCCTGGGGGAGCTGCTCTTGAGACATGGGCTGGAAGTCAGCCGGCCGACCCTTCCGGGGCTGCCACAGGCTGGCCCCACTCCCTGCCAAGGGGCAGCACTGCCCCTGCTGCCCGGCCAAGCCTGTGGAAGGCTGGCGGAAAGCATGGGTCAGGGTGGGGAGGGTGTGCCGAGGAGGGCGGAGCACAGCTGCCCGCAGAGGCTGGAGGATGGGCTGAAGAGGATGCCCATTTTACAGCAGAAACAGGACTTATTTCCACCAGTGTCCTGGGGACCCCTGGCTGGGGTGACAGACGACAGCCTGGGCCTCCCACCTGCCCGTGTCCTGGGCTTGTGGGCACCTGAGCTTCGGGCTCTCCATTGAGCTCAGGAGCTGAGGTGTGAGGGTCCCGGGGCGTCTGCCCCAGAAGGGAAGGGGCCGCATCTCCGAGCCCGCCTCTGCCCAACCCCCGGCCCAGCGGTGCCCCGTGAAGGGGAAGATGGTACCCAGCCCCGGCGAGGACAGGATGTGTGTGATCTAGCGGCATGTGACAACCCTTCTGGGAAGTGACTCTTCCTCTGGGCCGTTGGTCCAGGGACTGTTCATGGGATGTACTCAGTGCATTTAGGGAGGCCTTCCCAGGAAAGCAGCCAAGCCCCAGGCGCCATGTGTGCACGTCTGTGTGTGCACACCTGGCCCCGTTTCCCTTTCTTCCTTCCCCTTGTGCCTCTTTTCAGCTTCCCACCTGCTGAGTAATTGTGGCCACAGTAGCGGAATGCAGAGCTGTGGTTTCCTTCCCAGGTGTCCCTGAAGCCGCACTGCGCCCCCCTGTGTCCCATCCCCCAGGTGGTGCTCCAGGCCTGGCCGTGCTCCTTCTGCTGGGCAGCTGCCACCCAACCCCCACCCCTGCCATGTCCAGCCCTCTCTGGGGGGCAGGGAGGGTCTGTTGGACCCCCATGGAGGATGGACAAACGAGGCCTCTGAGGTTGGTGACTTGCCCGACCTTGGGCGCTTCCCTGGGACCCCACCTGGCCCACTGCTTGTGAGGCTGCCTGGTCCCCGCTCCGCAACACACACCATCTTCCTGCCCTCCCAGCGGCTGATGGAGAAACGCTCGACCCAGGCCAGGCCAGGAATGGCCTTGGAGCTGGAGCAGCCACAGGTGTGTGTGGACCCGGAGCTGCAGAGCTCTGGGAGCACCGTGACAGCCAGACCCAGGTGTGGCCCCCTCCCAGCGCAGAGTGGGGGCCGGGTGGGGTCCCAGACAGGCAGTGTGAGCCGCAGTGGCCGCGGCCTCTCCGAGTCCCGAGGAAGCAAAGAGTTGGGCGGACGGGTCAGCTCAGGCAGGTGAGTCTTCAGAGCCAGCCACGCAGCAGCCGGTACAGCACACTCCCCGCGTGGGCCCCGAGGGGGCGGCTGGGTCAGGCACCCAACAGAGACGCCCAGTGATGGGGCGACCTGCCCACGGCCGCGTGGGGAGCGTGGACCTGGGGTTTGAAACTAAGTGTGTCTCATGCCAGAACCGTGTGGTTGACCATCGGGCAGCACTGCCTCCTGCTCGTAAGGGCAAGCACGGGCCACCATCCCCACCCACCCAAACCTGGGGGCAGTGAGCCTGGATGACAGCGAGAAAGCTTTCGGTTAGACACGCAGTGAAACAGCCCAACAGTGGGGCCGTGGCCGAGTAAGGAAGAGTGCGGGTGGGTCGTCTGCCCTGCTCTGGGCAGACCTGCAGGGTGGGCGTCACCATCTCCCCCAAGTCCTGCTTACAGCCTGTCCCTGCCCCTTGGGGAACAGGCGACCCCACACTCTTCCCAGGTTTGCAAAAACGCCCACCTCCGTCCCTCTGTCCCTCTGAGAGGTTTTCCCTGAGGCCTCTCAAGTGCGGGCCCCATGAACGTCCTGCTCTACTCCCCTTACTGCATTGTGTGTTGGCAAATAGGGGTCCCTTATATGCAGGTTGTAGGGACAGCGCAGCACAGCCTCTGGGAGTTTGAGCCCTGGCTGAGCCGGTGGGGGCAGACGGTGTGAGCACACCCCCAGCCGGACACGTCACTTCCCCGTGAGGCTTTGCTCCCGCACCTGACTTCCAGTTTCATTTCCTCGTGGTCGTATGAGCCTAACTACGTTGGGACGTGGGTCTGTCTTGGCGGAAGTTCCACGTGCTCTCGAAAAGAAACTCTGGTGTTAGGCACGTCACCATTTAGGAGTGTCTGCGCTCTTGGGGAACTGATTCCCTTAAAATTCTCTCCTTATGGAATAACCCTCTCTGTCCCCAGTGACCCGCTCTGCTCTGCGGCCTGCTGTGTCTGCTACTGACCCAGCCACTGCGTCTTCCCCATAAGGAGCGCTGGCTGGTCTGTCCTTTCTATCCTTCCACTTTTCGCTGAGCTGTGGTTTTGTGTCTCAGGTGTGTTTCCTGGAGGCAGCGCCTAGCTGGAGCTTGGTATCTGTCTTGTCCAGTCCGGCAACCTCCGCCTCTAAACTGGAACGTGTGGCTGTTTCCGTTTAACAGAATCACCAGTATCGTTAGGCTCTGAGTCTATCATCTTGCTATTTTCTTTTGTCTCAACTGTCTTTCTCTTTCTTTCCCCTCTTCTGCCTTCTTTTGGATTAAACGAGGTTTTCCTGGTTTGTTTTTATGATTCCATTTTCTCTCTGCTGATGGCTTATGAGCTATAACTTACCTTACTGCTTGCATTAGGATAAACAGTGGCACCTGGGGCCCACCTTCACGTGACATTCCACCGGCTCACCTAGTGTAGGAGGCCCTTACAGCCCTCCATTTTTTTCTGGACTTTAGGCTACTGTGGTCATGCATTTTCTTTATTTTATAATTGCACAATACATTGTTATTGTTTTAAACACTCAGCAATCTTTTAAAGTTTATATATCAGTATATTTATCTATACGTATATATACACACGTATGTATATGCATATGTGTATGTATGTGTATATGTGTGTACATATATATATATATATATATATATATATTTTTTTTTTTTTTTCCATTTCTGGTGCTCTTCATTCCTTGCGGTCGCCCAGATTTTCACCTCTGGCCTCATTTCCCTTCTGCCTGAAGGACCTCCTTTAACATTTCAGGGAGTGCTGGTCCGCTGGAGACAAATTCTTCTGTTACCGAGTCCAATCTCATACTGCTCACCCCTCAAAAGACAATACTCGAGAGACAAGTGTTGGTAGAAAGGAAAGGTTGTTTTATCCCAAAGGCCAGCAGCTGGGGGGAGAAGGCAGACTCATGTACAAAGGCCAACCCCCCCCATTGCCTATCAAGGGGAAAGAGCTTTTTTTTTTTTTTTGGCCACACTGCATGGCATGTGGATCTTACCCAGACTGGGATTGAACCCCGTTCCCCCTGCAGTAGGAGTGCAGAGTCTTAACCACTAGACCGCCAGGGAAATCCCTAAGGGCAAGAGCTTAGAAAGGGGACTTTCAGGGGTAGGTGGAGGGAGGGGGCTACGTGCAGAGCAGCACAGTCAGCTCCGATAACCATCGTGAAATTAGTCACGTGGTGGTCTGATCACCATCCTCGATTGCTTTTTTTTTTTTTTTTTTTTCTCCCGGCTGCGTTGGGTCCTCGTTGCTCAGCGCGCGCCCTCTCTTAGTTGCGGCAAGGGGGGGCCACTCTTTGCTGCGGTGCGTGGGCCTCTCACTGCAGTGGCTTCTCTTGTTGTGGAGCACGGGCTCTAAGCGCAGGCTCAGTAGTTGTGGCGCACGGGCCCAGCTGCTCCGTGGCACGTGGGATCCTCCCAGACCAGGGCTCGAACCCGTGTCCCCTGCATCGGCAGGCGGACTCTCAACCACTGCGCCACCAGGGAAGCCCTTGACTGCTTTAGGTACAGTCAGCCTTCAGTTCCAGGGTCGGTTTGTTCCCATTTCCTCGAGGCCAGTTCTCAGAATTGCGGCAGCTTATGTCCCGGCTACTGCCTGGTCATCATGTAGGTAACTTCTTCCACCCGGCGGGGCTTTCAGTATCTATAAGACAGCTCACAGGATACGGCTCAGAATATGATCTATAGCCCTTGAGGAGGAACTAAAGGTCCTCGACTTTGTTTAATGACTAAACTATTATTATTTTGTCCTGTTTGACTACTTCCCTTTGCTTCCACATTTTCTCACTTCTCTGATTAAATTTATTTGACAAAAGTTTTTCTACAGACAAAAGGCAGGCCAGGGACATGGCGGGGAAGGACCATAGGGTCCTGCTCTGTTTCACGGCCTCTTGAAGATTTGGCGTGAAGGTTATGTGTGTGTGGAGGGTGGGCATTAGGCAGCCCAGACATCCTAGCTCTGTGAGGTCCTCTTGTAAGAAAAGGCCCCTGGAGCCCCTACGTGACCTGACCATGCCTGCTTTCTGTCCTCAGAGCCTGTGTAGGAACGGAAACCAGACCAGACCCCCTCCCAGCTGCCCCTGGCCAGGCTCTACCCTTGGGACAACCCCATCCTCCAGGTACCGGAGAGGTCCCTGGGGGAGGGGCACGCAAGTGGGACCCAATGGTGTCACTGGTACTGGGTATCAGACCCAGTCCTCCCTCAGCTGCCTGGGGCCATCAGGTGTTGAGACCGACCTCTCCTAGAGCCTGCACCCAGGGGCCTCCACTGCAGGTCCTGGGCTGTGGGAGGCTCTCCCTGCCGTGGGTACCACCCACCCTTCCAACTGACATCTGCTCAAGCCCCTTCCTCACACCTGCGGTGGCAGGTGACGGGGAGGCATTTCAACAGGTGTTTCGGGCTGGGCTGGCCGGGACAGTGCTGGTGGCACATTTCAGGGAGGGTGGCCCAGCCTTTCCTGACCCTTCTAGAGCACAAACAAGAGCCTGGCTTGGGCGCAGGGCCAAGACGATGCGAACCCCGCCCTGCCTTCGGGAGCCAGCAGTCGGGAGGCGGGGTGGTACCCTGCCCCGGGAAGGGGGGCGTGACATGGCGAAGAATGAGGCAGCCAGTCCGGGAAGGCTCCCTGGAGGCGGCAGCCTCTTCCCTGGGCTGCGTGCTGCTCCCACTCGGTGAGGCTGGTCTCCAAGCGGGCTGCAATCTCAGAGGCGGTGACACAGCCCGGTCGTCTGCCCCACCATAGTGGAGCCAGACGAGGCCTCAGAGCGTGACGCCCGCACAGTTCAGCCACTGCACGCTCCAGATGCTGGAGCAGAGCCTGCGGGAAGAGGAGCTGCGCGCGCAGCACCAGGCCGCGCTGCTGCGCCTGCGCGAGAAGACGCGCGCAGAGCTGGCCTGGCTGGAGCATCGGCAGAGGGTGAGCGCATGCGCGCCGCGCCGGCCCCGCCCGCGGTCCTTGCCGCGGTCCTCGGGGCTAAGGGCTGCTGCGTATGAAAGATAAGACGGGAAGTACCGAAAAGTGAATACAGAGACAGTAAAAACACCCATAGTCCCACGTCTCTGAGATAATCTCTGCTCCTTTTCCAGTCTGTCTTGAGAGCTCTTGTTGATGCAAATGCACGCATGTCTATTTAAACAGCATTGGGAATAGTCGCACATACTGTTTGTAACCTGAGTTTTCGTAGAGACAACACAATCGCCCTAGCCAGCCCCTACAGCTGGACCTCCGGGGGTGTCTCCAACTTTGTGTCGTGAGATATGACCATCCCAGGGGCGATTTCCTTAAGGTAAATTCCTGGAAGTGGAATTGTCGTCAGTGAGAAAGCATTTTTTAAAGCTTCTTGAGATTCCCGTATTGGTGTCCGAATAGGTCCTTCCAGTTAAGATCACCGGCGGTTTACTATCATGCCAGGCTGTGGGTCTTCTATTCCATGATGGCTGCCCCCTCCATCCCCAAAGAGCCCTCTGGCTGGGCGGGGGCACCAGGGTGGGAGGCGCTGCCCTCCCTCTATCAGGTCTAAAGGTGGTTGTGAGGGGTGGGATGTCTGACAGCCTGGGCTGCCCACGCACGGCCGCCTCCTCCCAGTGCCCTGCTGTGGGAAGAGGGCGTGCCAGGTCCACCTGGACCGCCAGACCTCGCCAGGCCTGCGGTTTTCACACCTGCTTGCTGGGCCCAAGGTCAGCAGTCAGTCCATCTCCTGTCCCAGGTATCTGAATAGCACCGGCAGCTATGCAGCGCCGGTGGCCTCGGCACAGAAACAGCAGCAGGCCCTCGGCAACCTTGAGCGGGAGCTGGTGAGGGCTGGATCCACCGGGGCCAATACCGAGGGGGGTCCCGCTGCCCTACTGGGGCTGCGAACGTGAGCACAGTGGCTGGGCCTGTCCAGGCCTCGTTATGGGAAATCTACAGCAGTGTGTGTTTCGTGGGGCTGCGGGAGGGGCTGGGTGTGCCTGACCTCAGAGGGGATTCCCAGCTGCTCTGAGCCCAGTTTCCTTTCCTTTTGGTCTCCTGACACTCTGTGGGGTGGAGGCTGGTGGCCATGCTCTTTATACAGATGAGGAAACTGGGGCTGGGGCTGGCCTTGCTTGGGGACCCTCAGCTGGGAAGTGAGGGGTGGTGGTGGACTTGACCTCCATCCTAGATGACTTGTGTGGACCGGGGAGGTGGGGAGGCAGGCGTGGGGCGTTCCAGGCAGGGGGGACAATGGGAGAAGGGCAGCGAACTGCAAAGGGGGCTCGGAAGGGGTCCAATTATCAAGTGAGGCGGTGATCCTGGGGTCCTGTGTTGCAGGAGGAGACACTGGTGGACTCTGGGTCTGGACCCCTGACCACTGGGGCGAGGGACCCAGCCCTGCTGAGCCTCAGTTTCATCCTCTGACCTGTGACGGCTGTCACCTCCCACGGGGGGCGTGCTCCTGGCAGGGAGGTTCTGCCGAGAGGTGTGCCGTCAGAGACACAGCAGGGGCGAGTCAGGGACGGTTCAGCAAAGGGACAGAGCCCAGCACCTGGCGAGGGAGGGCTGTAGGGGTTAGGGCAGGGGTGCAGCCAGCCTGTGCCAGCCTCGCTTGGGGGCGCCCGGGGAACGCCCGCCTTCCCTCCTGCCAGAGTCTCCTGTTGGCCAAACCTAAGAGAGGGCCAAAGTGCGTGGGGCCTCCTGGCTGAGCAGGGTGAGAAGGGCAGGGGCATCTGGAGGGGCACAGGGAGGGGCCCCGCACAGCGCCAGAGCCGGGCTTTCCCCCCGACACTCCTCGCCGCCCAGCATGTGTTGGGCCAGGGGGTCGTGCTGCCGTTTTCTCCTCCGGCTGGTTCAGAGGGAGATCCGGTACCTGCGGACCATCCACCTGTTCTTCCCCCCAAGAGAGGAAGCTTCTCCTGCAGCATCAGAAGGACATCCTCTCCTTGCAGAGGTCCACGGCCCTCTTGCGGCAGGAGTTTCGGGCCCGGAGCAGGCTGCCTCAGGTGGGTGCTCTCACCTGGCCTGGCGGCTCGGCCTCTGGCCAGGAAACGCTTGTCACCCGGCTGCTTTGTGGGAATGTGCGAGTCCCTTGTAAAAACATCTGTGACCCAGGGTGGAAAGGGACTCTGGAGGGGTCAGGTGGAGGGCAGGACGGGCGGCAAAGTGGGTTTCCTGAACTAGGCGGCCCTGGCCGGGCCCTGGAGGAGGATCCAGACCCCCAGTGGCTGGAAGGTGCTCCAGGCCTGGAGGTGGGGGGCCCGGGGGGGAAGGGGGCGTGAGGCTGGAGTGGGGGCGGGGCCAGGGCTTTACTCAGCACCTGGGGGCGGTGGTGGAGGAGGGGGCCGAGGCAGGAGAGAGCATGGCCTGGGCTCCTCGGAGAGGCCAGCCCCTTGGGAGCCCTGAGCCATGAGGGCGCCCTGGTTCCCGCTCCCCATTCCTGCCGCTGTCGCGAGAAGGAGGTGCCCGTCCCCAAGCTGAGCGTCCCTCCTGTAAGTTAGGGATGCCGACGGTCTTGTCTGGCGAGGGGAGGCTGGAGTGGACCGGGTTCTGTGAAGCAGCTGGGGTAGGTTAGCAGTTGCGCTATTAACCTGCACGGATGTGACCACCAGACCCAGGTGCTGCCTGCAGGAGGGGCCAGGACAGCCTGCAGGAGGGGCCAGGACAGCCTGCAGGAGGGGCCAGGACAGCCTGCAGGAGGGGGCCCAGGACAGCCTGCAGGAGGGGCCCAGGACAGCCTGCAGGAGGGGCCAGGACAGCCTGCAGGAGGGGGCCCCAGGACAGCCAGCAGGAGGGACCAGGACAGCCTGCAGGAGGGGGCCAGGACAGCCTGCAGGAGGGGGCCCAGGACAGCCTGCAGGAGGGGCCAGGACAGCCTGCAGGAGGGGCCAGGACAGCCTGCAGGAGGGGGCCCAGGACAGCCAGCAGGAGGGACCAGGACAGCCTGCAGGAGGGGCCAGGACAGCCTGCAGGAGGGGGCCCAGGACAGCCTGCAGGAGGGGCCAGGACAGCCTGCAGGTGGGGCCCCAGGACAGCCTGCAGGAGGGGGCCAGGACAGCCTGCAGGAGGGGGCCCAGGACAGCCTGCAGGAGGGGGCCCCAGGACAGCCTGCAGGAGGGGGCCAGGACAGCCTGCAGGAGGGGGCCCAGGACAGCCTGCAGGAGGGGGCCCAGCACAGCCTGCAGGAGGGGCCCCAGGACAGCCTGCAGGAGGGGCCCCAGGACAGCCTGCAGGAGGGGGCCCAGGACAGCCTGCAGGTGGGGGCCAGGACAGCCTGCAGGAGGGGGCCCAGGACAGCCTGCAGGAGGGGCCAGGACAGCCTGCAGGAGGGGGCCCAGGACAGCCTGCAGGAGGGGGCCCAGGACAGCCTGCAGGAGGGGCCAGGACAGCCTGCAGGAGGGGGCCCAGGACAGCCTGCAGGAGGGGCCCCAGGACAGCCTGCAGGAGGGGCCCAGGACAGCCTTCAGGAGGGGGCCCAGGACAGCCTGCAGGAGGGGGCCCCAGGACAGCCTGCAGGAGGGGGCCCAGGACAGCCTGCAGGAGGGGGCCCAGGGCCACCGGATTCCACAGCCCCTCTTCTGGTTCCAGCTCAGGGACCTGGGCGTCCTCAGGCAAGGACCCCCCCGGCTCTGGGCCTCGTGTCTGCACCTGACGTGGACCGTTAGCGACAGGGTGTGGGGCTCCTACGAGTCAAGGACCCCCTGTCGCAGCCTGGTGCCCACTCTCGCGAGTGCGCTGTCCACCGTGCCGCCGGCCGCCCTGTCGCGCCTGCTGCCCGTGCAGCCTGCCTCCCACTTTTCCTAAGAGGAGATGGGCCAGCTCGCTCTGTGCTGTTTCTCATAGAGCTCCAGCCCCGAAGTCAAGGCCACTCGGGAGAGGGCCCTGGGACAAGCCAGCAGCCGGAGGGGCCCGCCCAGGCCTCCTCGCGCCCCCCCCGCGCACCTCGACACCACACAGGCCTGGCAGCCAGCGGCCCCGGAGGAGCCCCGCGAACCCCCAAGTCCCGCGGTGAGTGGTCGGGGGAGCCCTGGTCCTGGTGCTCGCCGTTAAAAGCCTTTCCTGTGCTGCCTGGCCACTGTGTCACGGCCGCTGGGCCCTGCGCACCTGGCCCTGCCTAGGGGAGGAGGGGCGGGGGCGCTGGGGGCACCGGGGGGGCCCGGCTCTGCTGGCCGGCCCACAGGGCTGTGGGCAGAGGCCAGAGCGGCCCAGTGGGAGGAGCACAGGCAGATTCTGGCACAGTCCCAGCTGTGCCGCTGGCCCAGGTGTGTCCTCCCCTCTCTGAGCCCGTTTCCTCATCTGCTGAATGGGGCCAGGGGTGCCACCATCCCTGGGCTACTGTAGGGCACAGTGAGACAGAGCAGATAGACCGGCCTGGCTGGAGGACAGAGGGTGGTGCATGTGTGGCCACCCAGCTGCTGGGCACCCCCCTTCAGGACTGGCGTGGCCTGCTCTCCCGGCCGGGACGGCTTGGCCTTCTCCCGCAGGCCTGGCCTCGGGGCTACTGGCCCCAGATTGCAGCAGAAGAGCCTCTCCTGGCAGATGACAGGGGCCCGGCCCAGGCTCAGTCATCTGGGGCAAGGGCCGGGGGCCCTGGTGTGGGCGGAAGTGGAGCTGCTTTTGCCATCGAGAGTTTCCTGATGACCCCGCACCGGCACCACCTCCTTCCCTTCCATCTTAATTAAAATGGCCCCGGGAGGCCCTTTTTCCTCCTAGCAAGCTTCGAAGTCCCCAGGGCTGGCCGCCTGCCAGACTGTAATCTGAGCACTGCCCACCCCGAAGCGACAACCTGGGGGTGAGGACGCAGAAGGCGGCCCCTATCCTGGAAAGGGGCTCGGCCCCCAAGAGTGGCTTCGCAGGGACCCCACCAGCCCTTGGAGGCACCACTGCTGTCCAGCGGCCCCCTTCCAACACAGGGGGTCCATTTTCATGCCTCCCCCAAGAAAGGGGGTCATTGCCCACTCAGCCCCCGGCCCGAGCGCCACTCTGCCGCCCTCTGAGAGCGCTTCCATGCACTGATGTATAATTCACGTCGCTATTGATCGCCCACCCCAGGAATCTCTGAAAGGCTTCCCTGGACTGACTGGACCCTCTTGGTACCCGAGAGTTTGTTCGTAGCACTGGGCGGGTAGGGCCGCTCGCCCCGAGGCTGGTGGGCCTGGACCCGCGGTCAAGGTCGTGGGGTACCTGGCTCCTATGCTCTTCTCATCACACCAGTGATGCAAGTCAGAAAGGAGAGAAGAACTGTGTATTTACCGAGAGGCTTCAGAGCACCTGGAACCCACCACGAGAGGGTGACTTTATGTTCCCGGGAGGTCCTGTGACACGGAGGAACAAGGGACGGGTGTACTGCGTTCTTTCGTTCCTTCAAGAGAAGCTCAGTGGAGCTCCGAGCGGGTCGGGGCCAGGGTGCATCCATGAACCAGTGCTTGTGGGGCCCCTCCCCTCCCCAGCCCCCCAGGATGCCCTGAGCTCCCGGCCTGAGACCCCGTGTGTGTGGGGAGGGTTGGGGGAGGGGTGATAAGCTTTTAAGAGGGCAGGGGGCAGGGCCTCTCATTCCGGTTCTCCTTGGCCTGGTTCTGGGCCCGGGCACAGCCCCTTCCCTTCCTCTGCATCCTTGCTCCGGGGCGCCAGGCGGGCCCGGGTGAGGCCCTGCATCTGGACACACTGGTGCTGACAGGTGCCCACCAGGTCCTGCCCCAGCGAGGTTGGAGCTCTGGCCCCTGAGCCGTCTCCTCCTTCAAAGGCCCGAGACACGGCTTCTCGGCTCTGAGATGGCCCTCAGCCCGCCATCTCAGGCCCTCCCCTGTCTACACCCTGATGTGAGTGTGAATCCCAGGGGGGACGCTCAGGGCCACCCTGGGGAGAGCAGCAAGCTGTGTCCGGTTGCGGCATGTGCCTGGGGAGAAAGGGAACAGAAGGAATGCCGAGCTGCACCTGAGAGAGCGGCGGAATGTTCTAGAACAGGCCTCCCCGGGGGCATGACCTTAACTCCAGGAGGAATCAGGAGACCCGGCAGCCCTGCTCCCCAGCCCCCTCCTTGAGGCTGTGATGGGGCGGTTTCTTGCTGCCCGTCCATGTGCCAGGGCTCAGGTGGGACGAGCAGGTCCACGCGGTACTGGCCCTTGGGCCAGCGGTCGGGCTCCACGCAGAAGTCCTACGGGGGCAGGCGTCTGCCCTGCCCCGTGCTGGGGCACAGACGGAGTCTCCCTCCCACCATGCCCCGTGGCATGCCCGCGTCTCGACACACCAGCAGTGGCCCCGTTTGGGGGTGTGGGCGCTGCTTGGGAAGTGGCCAGGCAGGGAGGGGCCAGGAACCGTCGTCCTTCGCCCCTGTGCTGACTGAGCGGCCTCCGACCGCAGCTGTCCCCTGGATGTGACGTGTTGTTCCACTTGTGGAACGTTCTGGTCAGGGCTGGTCACCTGGGGGTGGGGGCAGTGCAGCCTGGGTGGGCAGTTACCACCTCCCTGCACTGCCTTGCAGCCTACTCACCAAGCAGGAGGACAGGACACCACCCGCCTGGGCAGCTTCAGCTGGGGATGGTCACCTGCAGCCTCCGAGGCCGGCGTGGGGAGAGGACACACCCGTGGCCAGCGGCAGGCCTGACGCTGGAGGCCAGCTGGCGGAGAGCCACGGCCACATGGGCCAAGGTAACCAGCAGGGCAGAAGCAGTGGCGGCCCCTCGGTGGGGCCCCGGCAGCTCGCGGCAGCTTCAGGCTCAGGGTCAGACACACCCGTGTCCTGGTGGGCCTGGCCCGAGCTGTGTGATGGGGGCGACCCCGGCCTCACTGTCCCTGTGTCTGAGCGCACAGGGCCCTGCAGGAGGGCCACCCGAGCACACCTCGGCCAACGTTTTCAGACAGCGGGGGCGGGCCGGGGGCGGGTGAGGCCACCCATACCGGGCACTACTGCTCCCTCCCAGGGGCTGCGACTGCTCGGAACAGCCGGCCGGGCTGTGGACTATCGTCAGGCTGGTCCCCCGGCCCGCAGACCTGCCCAAGAACACACCAGAAAAACTAACATGAAGAGGGCCCTACATTTTAAATGATGTTTCTAAAGCTTTTCCTGGGTCCTCACATCCGTAACTATCCAACAAGTGGGTAATTTTAAGAGCAGGTAACCACGTATTTTTATGTCCTCATTCTAACCAAACACAAGCAGGTGTGGCTGTTTTGAACTTTAAGGCTATTTTCCCGTGGCTTCAGAATTCCGGGACCCCCCCTGTCCTCTGCGTCCTGCGTCTGTCGGCGCTGACAGCCTCTGTGCCTCCTAGGAGACCCCCAGACCAAGCCCAGCCCCCAGCCAGCAGGGGAGAAGACCTCGGCTCCGACAGAAAGCCGAGCATCAAACTTCCAGGGCCGGAGCTGACGCTCACCAAGCGCAGGGGGTCCCCTCAGCCCCCGGGAAGCCAGTGTGAGTCTAGGTTTGGCCCTGCGCTCACCGCAGGCTGGTGGGGGCCTGGCCTTGCTCTGTGGGGCCCTCCCGTGTGCCTCTGGTGGGGGGGGGGCGTGTTGTCACCTCGTCCATCAGGTGAAAGTGTTGACCCATTCCAGCTGGATCTGTCCGCTGAGGGGTCTTTGGAGCTCACCGAGAGGAACGGTGTCCGATGAGGGGGGTCTCCATGGCCCTCTTTGGGGGACGGCCTGTGTTCCTTACTGTGGCCACAAGAGCACGGGGCTCTGTCCACAGCTAAGGGACACGGACTGATGTCCAGCAAGGTGGCCACACCCTGCCCACGGCATTTCTCCAGTGTTTCCAGCAGGTGGTTGAAGGCAGCAGGAGCCGAGCTGGGTCGGAACTGGGGCTGGACTTTGCCAGCAGCCCCGTGGAGGAGCCCGTCGCCATGGAAAGCTGCTCAGGGGAGCAGAGGTTGGAGGCCTGGCGGGCTGCTCGGGCTGGTGGGGCCCTGGGGCCTGGAGACGGTTTGGCCAGAACATCCTGCCCTCTTGCTGAGAGACCCTCACGCCCTGCTGGTGCCCCTTGTGCTGGGCCAGGCCCACCGTGCACCCCAGCCCACGCCCACGTCCTCTTGAATCTGATCCCCCCCCGCTTTGGAAACAAAGATGCCACCTGATGAATCGGCCCAAGATCCTGGGCGGAGGCAGCATGAGGGGTCCCTCCAGGGAGCACTGCCTCTGAGCCTCTCAGATGGTGACTCCTCAGCTACCTGACCCAGTGCGGACTGAGGCCAGAGCCCCCCCTGAAGGCAGGTCCCACTCAGGGAGCCCTGGCCTCTGACGGTCACCTCCCTCTGGGGGCAGACGGCTGGCAGGCAGGTTTTTCAAGCATCTGTGGTAGCTGAAGGCCCCCTGCGGAGGCTCTGGGCCCCGGGGAGGAGGCTGGAAGACGGGGCTCCCTCCAGGGGACCCCCCAGGACGTCCTGATGTGCTTGCAAGGTAGAGACCAGTTGGCGGGAGAACCCCCGTGCCCCTTCCTCCCGCCGGAAAGCTGCCCAGCTGCCCGCCTCTCCAGGTGACGCCCCTGCCTCCTGCATGAGGACCAGTCCCCACGTAAGGGGACCGGCTTCTCAGTCAGAGCCAGCCTGCTCCTACAGCCCCTGCCTCCCCACTGTTTGGACACCCTGCCTCTGCCGGGGTTGGGGGGGTGTTCTGGCTTTGATCCTCTGGTCCAGGGGCTGTGAGGTGTGGGGCCTGCGCTTCCCTGTGCTGGGGGGATGTCCTCAGCGTGAAAGGTGGTGACATCATCCCTAAACTCTCCTCTCTCTGCAGCAGCTGTGGCAGCCAAGGGGGTGACACCCCCCGCCCAGCGCGAGGGCAGCACCTGGCCCAGCTCAGGGAGCCCTCGGACCTGGGCTCCGAGTCTGAGTCTGCTCCCAGCACTTGCTCGGGGTCTTCGGCACGGTCCCCCACCCCCCCGTTCAGGGAGCATCCCATCCTGTCCCTCCCTCCAGGAGTCTCAGAAAGCATCTGCCATCCTGGTCCAGCTTTCCGAGAGCTCCGTCTCCTTGTCGGATGGGGAAGCCGGGGACACCCCGGGTGCAGACCTCAGCCAGTCTGGGGGGCTCTCTGCTGGAGGCTCCCGGGGGTCCCACTGGGGCGGAGGGCCGGAGACCTGGGAGGGGCTGAAGGGCAGCGGGGCCCTTTCTCTGCGGGGCGCCTGCGCTGGGGCGGGCAGCCCGGAGCCAGCAGCAGGGCTCCCCAGCACCCTGTCTCCGCGGTCGGGCTCAGAGCTGTCGGAGGCATCCAGCGAGGTCTGGGACCCGGAGGGCCTGAGGGGGCTTGCCCACAGGGGGCTCATCCCACCTGGAACACGCTGGGGGCCCCCTGTCCTGCTTCGCTTCTTGGGCCCAGGGGAGGGGCAGGAAGATTCTGGAACCCGTGGGAGCCCGACTAGTGGATCAAACACAGGAAAAACCAAAGGGAGGTCCCCAGAGTCTGCTGACACAACAATCCCATCCCAAACCGCTTCCTCTGGTGACTTACACTTGTCCCTTTCCTTTCCTTCGGGGACCTCGGCCTCTGAAGGGGCAGAGTTCGGCCAAAGAGGAGAGACGGGGCCTCCACAGGCCTCAGCTGGCTGCCCAGAGGGGCCCTGGGGTGCCCGCCCGAGTCCATCCACTGACGGGAAACCCCTACAGGCCTCATCTGAGCCTGAGGTCCCGGGGAGCCCACGGGCTCCTCCTGGGGCCCCTGGTGGGCCGGCAGCCCTGACAGCCGAGAGCCAGGCACCTGGGTGTGGGGAGAGCAGAGCCCCCTCTGTCCTGGAGGAAGCCTGCCCTCCCTTGACCAGAGGCGTCTTGACTGAGATCCTGTCCCCTGTCCATGAGGTGCTGTCCTACGGCAGTGCCGACCTCCCGTCCTCCACGCACTGGGACCCCCACCTCCCTCCTCCGCTTCCCATCCTCCCAGCAGACAGTGAGGCCAACCCTGCCAGTGCCCACTCAGAAGACTTCCCTTCCCCGCCGGAAGATGCCAAGTGTCCTGGGGGCTCGTGGGGCACCCCAGGGGAAGACACCTTTATCATCATGGGAGAGCTGTCCTCCTTGTCTGAGGAGGGCCTGCCTGAGCCACTGTCCCTGGGGCCCCAGGAGTCGGGGTTCTGTCTGGGGGTTGCCGGACAGGGCAGAAACCTTGGGGACAAGTTGGGTGAATCTAGTTCTGTTGGGAGGGACCAGGCCATGGGTGGCTGGTGGTCTGAACCGCTCAGCTGGCTAGGGTCTCCCTTGTGTGGGAGCACAGGTGATGCCCCGGGGGGGGGCTCCCAAGGCTGTCAGCACAGCCCCCAACCCTATCCAGAGTGGGCTGTGTGGCTGGGGACGTTCTGGCAGCTGGGGACCCAGGGCTGTCTGGCTCTGGGCGGGGGGACCCAGCTCTGGGTTTGGGCTCAGGCCCCCGCGCCGACCTCCCGGGTGTGGAGAGAGCCAAGGTGGTGGATCTGGTCTCCACCCAGCTCACCAGAAGGATCCTGTGCGACACGCTGGCCGAGCTCTCAGAGGCGAAGGGGCCAGCGGGTGGCAGCTGTGTCGCCTGGGCTCACACAGCGGCCACGGGGCAGTCGTGGGGAGACAGGACTTCTGAGAAGATGGGGGGGGCGCTCAGGTGACACAGATGTCTGTGATGTTGCTGTGATCGCATGTGTGCACGTGTGAGCATTGGGGGGTGGGGGGGGCTTCAGGAAGCCTGGACTTGCCCTGGGCAGGGCCACCATGCAGAGCAGTCACCTGATGGAGGGCCATCGACTGGACGTTGACTCTGACCCAGAGAGATTAAGGTAAAAGGATGTGCGGGTGTGTCCTGAGCTGGTTGGCCAAGAAAGGCCCAGAGGTCACGGCCCTGAGGGAGACGGTCCCAAGGAGCCGGGCAAGGAGCAGCTCCCACGGACTCACTTGGAGGCCACGTGCCAGGACAGGGTGCCGTGGGCCTCAGCAAAGGCCAGGAGAGAGGCTTCGGTGGGTCGGGGAGGCCAGGTGCTGAGTCTGGGGTCACGCCTGCGCTGACGTGCGCCTCAGCTCTGCCTCGTTGGGAAACCATCCGTGGAGACGTTTGCTTGCTTCTGATGTACGAAGGCCAAGGGCCTGGTGCCACCGTGGTGTCCAGTCAATGACTTGGGGCTGGGAGATCAGTGTGTGTCCCCTGCGTGCAGATCAGAGGAGGTGGCAGTTCAGGGGCAGAAGGTCACTTCACCTGTGGCCAGCCAACCCTCCGGCCCGTCCTCCGGGGGTGGGAGTGGGCCCTGGCCTCCCCGAGGGTGCTCGGGACGCCTCGTGGAAGATACAAGAGTCCGTTGCCCGGCTGGCCATCGAATGAGCCCTCAGCGACGCAGTGAGGCCCCGGAGGGTTCCAAGGGCTTCGGCATGTGGGCCCCTGCGCGAGGTGCTCCTACAGGGACGTCCCTCGGGCCACATGGGCCTCCAGGTGTCCCCTGACAAGAGTGCCTGCCTCTCCCAGCACGAGACTCAGGCGGGCGTCCAGGAAGTTAATGTTGATTCAAGCATAAAGATGATTTCCTGTGGGAAGGAAGTGGGGAGAGGCTGAGCTGGGAGGACAAGGCGAGACCGCTGGGTGCAAGCCCTCGGGGATGGGGGCCTCAGTAGGCCGGGCAGGGTGGCTCTGGGACTGGCTCAGTGTAAGGACCAGGGCAGCTGACCTTCACGGGCTGAAGGACAGGCCACCGCAGCACCGACCTCTACCCACAGCAGCCATCCCACAAGCTGCTGATGGGCTCTGAGGGGTCCCAGCAGCCAGCCCACCCCTCACCCAGAGCAGCCCTGCAGAAGCACAGGTGCCAGGGCACAGACTCGGACAGTGGCCGGCCCTGGTATCCTGTCTGCCAGCTCCCTGAGTGTTGTCTGCGGCCACAGTGGGGGCCTGTGCCGCGCCTTCCCCAGGATGAGCAGAAAGCTGGAGAGCGTGTGTGTTGGTTCTAACGTGAGAGCACATCTGAGCTTGTGCTCCAGGGAACTCACTAGAAACCAGTGCAGTATCTTCTCAACATACTTGTCCTGATGGGGGTCTCTCATTTCAGTATTTTCAGTATTTTTGACCTGGATCGTCTGTGCACTTGGAAAAGTGGCTTTTCAATGAGCCTAACAGTCAGTTCTTTTATAAAGGAAGCAGCTTTCAGATCTGTTTCTAACTTCTGATGTGGTTAGGATTTCTTGAGATGGGGCTCACTTATACTGTGCTTGGATCTCTTGAAAGTTACTTCCAACGCCCTACGGCAATCTCTCTGCCTGTCTGTCATCTATATAAACGATCACTCATCTATCATCTATTTAGTTATCTATCATCTATCATTTATATCATCTATCAGTCGTCTACCTATATCAACTATATCATCCATCCATCCTCCATCTACAATTCTCAAATTGGAAAATACCTGCTTGCCGGGGAATCAAGCAAACGGTGTGTTGGCTTAAAATGTCCTGCTGTTGATCCAGCTTTAGGAGAGGGACTCATTCACTTAACTACACTTATGGACCCTGGGGAGACCCAGACTTTCATACGCTTGTAGTTTGGAGTGGGCGGCATCTCCAAAGCTGGTCTGGCAAAGCTCCCAGGGGCTGCCTCTCAGATCCCATAGAATACTGCAGGGTCCCTGTGTGAAGGCAGGATCCCCCACAGCCCTTCACCAGGCTCCAGCCTCTGGGGCCGACTCTCAGATCTGGGTGGACCGGCTCACCAGCCCAGCCTCCATCATACCTCCAACTCGCCGAGAACAGGGTCACGGTCCCGGGAAGCACCAGCTACGAGAGTTCATGCTGATTCCCCCCCGCCGATATTCCCAAGCCCACCTTAGAGCACAGAAGAAGTTTGGGTCCATGGGGCAAAATGTGTGTTCATTCTCCAAGTACACAATTTCAAAACAAATTTTGAACTACAGCTTTCTTATTGATTTCCTATTAGTTTTCTGACAAATTAGGCTGTAATTTTTTATTTTTTTCTATTCATTGCTGACCCTTTCGGCTTTACGAGGCCGTGTGAGACGAATTATGTATCTTACACACACACGTCTGGCAGGGTCATAAATCTCCCACGTCGAAACCCTGCAGATTTGCCTCAAATTTGATAGTCTCGGGTCTGGCCGCTATGGGCTGGGGCTGATGGCTCTGCGTGATGTATGGCCACGCCTGCAGCTGGACAGAGGGCCTCCCGGGGTGCCCAGCAGGCTGTTGTGCCCCTGGAGCCATTTTTCAGCCCGTGGCCCCTCGCCCTTGAAGGGAGTCTGGTCAAGGGGGACTCATGAAAACCCTGGCCTCGCCTTCCTGTGACAGCTGGATCCAGGGAGCATGGGACTGTGAAATGACCGGCCGGAGAGGAAGTACATCCACCGAAGGTGTTGGATGCATTTAATCTCAGCCGACGTCACGTGTGTGTGCGGAGCTGAGGGCTGTGGCACTCAAACATATTGACCTGGGGCAAGACTTCAATTTCAAGATTACTCTCTCCAAGGTCTCACCTTGGCTCCAATCCCTGTAACCTCTTGAGCCAATAAATCTTGACACCAGCCTCCAGAGAAGTCATTATCTTTCATAGGAAATGATTATTTCTCCGTTAAACCCCTCATGGAATTTTCCTGGGATCTGTCTCCTTCAGCTTCCCCACTCAGCTGTTCCCTCCTGCCTAAAATGCCCAAAACTCACCTCCAGCGCTTTAAACCCCAAATCATCAGACGAGCTTTACGAGTCCTTTTGATGCTTTGCCCTGCGCAGCCATAACAGCCTCTCTACGACATACAGATGAAGGCCACGGGAGCGGTTGGGGGCGATGGCCGCACACCTGCAGCAACACGCCGCATCCTTTGGGATGGTGCCTTCCCGTGCCCGGGGCGTCCGGCTCACACCAGGCAGGAGGCGAGCACACTGGCCTTCCAGAGGGAGCTGGGGCCCCGGGGTCAGGTCGGCCTGCAGCTGGGGGACGAGGCTGTCGGTCGAGTGCTCGACAAGCGGTCAGGGAGTCCCATCCCACGCTCGCTGGCTTCCCTTCAGCCCCGAGGTCCCAGCGGGGCTGCAAGTCCCACATTTGTCCCCCGTCCCTTGTCTTATCCGCCCACCCTATGCCAGCCATCAAATGCCAAGCTGCTCCTTTGCATTTGTCCCCCAACCAGTGTCCCCTTTGCCCCAAGCAAAGTCTCCTCTCTGACACCCTGTGAACACAGCTGGGAGCAAGGGTGGTGTTTGCAAAACTTGACCGCAGGCTGAGGGGGAAGGGCGGGATCTCACACACACACAGACGCCCTGCACCCCTGGCCCTCCTTTGGGAGTTCCCTGCGCCCCACCCCTGCCTGCTGCTCACGTGTAGGGGCCTTTGCAGCGGCCGTGTCCATCCACGTGGTAACGTGGGCATTTAATTATGCTGGGAGCCCACGTCCTAAGTCCAGCTCTACCTCTTCCTGGGGGTGTGGCAGGGACACCCGCCCCCCAATGCCTCCATGACTATGTCACTGCCCTCTCTACCGTGTCATTGTGAGGACACAGAGGAAAGTCTGTCCCTGCCAGCCTCCATCCCCGGCACGTGGCAAGCACTCAGGAATAATCCTCCTTGTAAGTCTTCCGGAGAACGGTTGGTGTCCTTAACCAGCTGAGCCCGACACCAAAGGCCGGCTGAAGGGGTGTGGAAGGCGGCACCCGCTCCAGGGCCGGGGCTGCAGGTGGAGTTTGTCTGCCCACTTCTTCCCTCTCCCTCGTGCAGAACTTCCCCCATCTGGGGGTGGGGGCGCTCAGAGAAGGGACAGCTGGCCCTGCCCTCCAGGGCTTATGTCCATTCAGCCGGACACTAGCTGGTATGACCAGGATGATGAGCAGGGAGGAGACTCAGGGATGGGAAGGGGGTTCTGCCTTTGTCACCAGCGTCAGAACGGGCTGGCCCTCCAGGTGTTGGGGGCACCCGGGTTTTAGAGTCCCTCTGCCACAGACGTTCCAGGCATCCTTAACCACGGCACTCGACTCTCCGAGCCTCAGTTTTCCCCTCTGTAAAACGGGAATACCAATATCTCATTTCATCAGCTCTAAGATGCAAAACTTCCCGACATTTCAATCCCTTTGAACTCAGGGTGCGTCTCACAAATCTGAGAATTGTCTGTGATACGTGCCACCCCACTAGCAGCACATACAATTGCTGGGGTGGCTCTCCAGCAGGGAGGAGGAGCTGACTTGAGGAGCGGCGCCAGGCTTCAGCAGGGCAGCAGGGCCTGGCTAATCCTCGTAAGTTTTCACCCTCCTCAGACACAACCCCACCCCCGCGTTTCACTGTTTCCGCACTTGGTTGCATTGTACAATCAAAGCATATGCTTTTCCTAAGAACTTGTCACTAAATCATTCGTGTGTTCTAGGGCCAGAGGCCCTTTGGAGTTGAGAAACTGTGGCATTGTTTTTAGGGTGCCGCCTCCCAGCGCTGCGCTAAAGCAGCACGTAGGCCCACTGGCTGCCCCAGAGAGCAGGGGTCCCAGAGACATCCCCTCCAACCCCCTCAGTGTCTGGAGGGGGACACAAGGCCTAAAGAAAGAGCTGTGAGTGACAGTGGGTCTTGAACCTGGGGAGGGAAGGGGCACGGTCCTTCCAAGTGGCCTTGAGTGTCTCCTAAGGCCTGAATTTTGTTCCCCCCAGAATTCCTATGTTGAAGCCCTAAGCCCCAATGGGATGGTGTTAAGAGGCACCTTTGGGAGGTGATCAGGGTTTGATGAGGTCATGAGGGTGGGGCCCCCACGATGGGGTTAGTGACCTTACGAGACCAGAAAGCCCCCTCTCCTCCGTCCACACACAGCACAGAGGAAGGGCCAGGTGACCACAGGTGAGAAGCGGCCCGCCGTCTGCCAGCCAGGAAGTGAGTCCTCACCAGAAACTGACAATGCCTGCACCCTGATCTCGGACATCCAGCCCGTGAGAAATAAATAAGTGTCTTTTGTTTAAGCTGCCTGGTCTGCAGTGTTCTGTTACGGCAGCCTGAGCAGACCAAGACAGTCTTCAAAAGCTAAGACCCTTGGGCTTCCCTGGTGGTGCAGTGGTTAAGAATCCACCTGCCAAAAAAAAAAAGAATCCACCTGCCAATGCAGGGGACACAGGTTCGAGCCCTGGTCTGGGAAGATCCCACATGCCGTGGAGCAAATAAGCCTGTGAGCCACAACTACTGAGCCGGTGTGCCACAGCTACTGAGCCTGCTCTCTAGAGCCCACAAGCCACAACTACTGAGTCCACGCGCCACAACTACGAAGGCTGCGTTCTCCACAGCAAGAGAAGGCACGACAATGAGGAGCCCCCGCACCGCAGCGGAGTAGCCCCCACTCACCACAACTAGAGGAAGCCTGCGCACAGCAACGAAGACCCAATGCAGCCAAAAATAAAAACAAATAAATAAATTAAAAAAAAAAAAAAAAAGCTAAGCCCCTCCTAGAAGAGTGAAGCAGGTGTGCAGGTGAGGCCTAGACTCCTTCCCGCCAGCCCGGCCTTGACCATCTTTGCCAACTGCGTGATCAGATCCTGGTCTGTTTGCTCAACAATCACCATAGGACTTCGTGGCCATCCCTCCCAGCCTGAAGGTGGGGGGTGGTGGCGGTGGTGGTGGTGGTGATGATGAGCCAACCCCCCCAGACCAAATCCACTCGCTGCTCCGTCTTGATCTCCACATGTTCTTCTGCCTTCTACCCCCACCCGCCGCCACTGCTCCTCTGGTCCCCTCCTCTCCTCAGCCCTGCAGCCACAGGCCCAGGGCTCAGCATGTGGCCAGCCCTCTCGCTTCCTCCTGTGGGGACCTCAACCAGCCCCAACTTACCATCTGAGCCCCAGCCTCACGCAGCCAACCAGTAGCCTGACACCAACCGCAGATGTTGAAAAGGTCTCTGGAACTCAACAGGGCCAGGGCAACTTTGATCTCCACTCTCACCTCTGCACTGCTCTCCCCTCCCCTCCCCTACAGTCTTTCATCTCAGCCAAGGGCAGCTTCGTTCTTCCAGCTGCTCCGACCAAAGCCCGGCAGGCAAACGTGACCTCTTTGTCCCATACCCTGGATTTAACCCACCATGTGTCCTACCTTCTTACATACCCGAAGTCTAATCCTTCTCACCAGCACCACCGCCCACCCCTTGCCTGAGCCCTACTGTTTCTTGGAGGGCGGCGATGGCCCCTCAAGGTTCTCCGGCGTCTTCTCTTCCCCTGGTTTGCCGTCCTTCCAACACGCTCGCCGCTTCTGCCTCAGGGCCTTTGCAGTTCCTCTGCCTGGGCTGCTTGCCTCTCCTCACCTCCTTCTCAGAGAGGCCTTCCTGACTCCCTGTGTGCAACAGCCCCCTCCACCCGCCCTGCTTTACTGCTTTTTATGGCACTTAACTTCACCTTACTTGTTTATTTGTTTTGGGTCTCTCTCCTGGAACGCAGACCCAGTGGCACTCGGGCTTGGCTTTGTCTCCAGAGCTTGGTGTTGAGCAGAAGCCCAGCAAATGTTAGTGACGGAAGGCAGGAAGAATGAATGGGGAGGGGGCACAAGTGCCTCATCCAGGGGCCCTTTGGTTTGGATCATCTTAACCAGGGTTTTCTAACCCTTGTCTGAAACAAAAACAACAAAGCTCTTTTCAGACAAAATCTTACACAGAACCTCACAATGTAAAGGGCAGAGAGAGGATTGCATTGCTATAAATGTAGTTTGTGTTCAGATCATATCATTTACATATTTAACAATCACACATAAGAATGAGGTGGCCTGGAACGTGAGAATTTGACCTTCCAGGCCAACGGATGATGGATGCTGACTCACGTCCGCTCTGTGGTCCACTTCTTTTCTTTTCTGTTTTGGTCACACAGTTCAGAGAAAATCTTGATATGCATAAAACAATTAGGAATAGCATTGAAAAAACAGGTCTGCTGTTATATTGAGCAAACAAGCCGTAGGAATCTTTATGTCCTAGGTGCGCGGAGAAGTCATCCCTGAACGCTCTAAAATTTACCTCTGTAACACATCTGAGTTTGTGCGGGTGTTTTGTTACATTTTATGAGTTAAAATATCATATTAAAAAGTCAAGGTCAGCGTTGCAGACCCTCTGAAGCCGCAGGTAGGGTTGCCAGAGAAAACACAGGACGCGCAATAAAATGTGAATTTCATTTAAACAGCGGATCGTTTTGAAGTCTAAGTATGTCCCATTAAATTTGCATTTCAGGTATGATACATACTTAGACTTAAAAACAACTCTCGAAAAAAAACCCAAAAACAAAAAACAGCTCTCCGTTTATTTAAAATTCACATTTAACTGAGCGTCCGGTACCTTCACTTGTTAAATCTGGCGAGCCCATCCCAGCTTGGGGTGGGGAGTGGGGTGCGTCTGCGGAGGCGGTGATAGTGGGGGCGGGGCATGGAGGGGCGGAGCCGGGCGCGCGGGGGCGGGGTCATAAGGCGTGGCCAGGCGGTTGGGGAGGGGCCATGAGCTCAGGGGCGGGGCAGGAGGCGTGACCAGGGGGCTGGAGGAGGGGCGAGTCGGTGCATGGCGCTCAGGGTCCGGGACTGAGGGGCGCCTGGGAGTCGGGGCCGGGAGCGGGCGGAGCTGGGGGCGGGGCCTGGCCTCCGGCGGTGGGGGCGGGGCCGGGCGCTGGAGGAGGGGCCGGGCGCGCGCGGCGCACGTGACGGCGGTTGCCAGGGTGAAAGGTCAGGCGCGGCGCGGCACTCCCAACATGGCGGCGGCCGGGACGTCGGTGTCGGCGGCGCGCAGCCCGGGAGCCCCGGCGGGGACGGAGGCCCGAGTCCGGCGCCCGCCCCCGGCGCGGCCCTCGCGGCTGCCCCCGCTGCTCGTGCTGCTGGCGGCGGCGGCGGCGGGGCCAGGCGCGGGTGGCGCGGCGCGGCTGTACCGCGCGGGCGAGGACGCCGTGTGGGTGCTGGACAGCGGCAGCGTGCGCGGGGCCACGGCCAACAGCTCCGCCGCGTGGCTCGTGCAGTTCTACTCCTCGTGGTGCGGCCACTGCATCGGCTACGCGCCCACCTGGCGGGCCCTGGCCGGGGACGTGCGAGGTGAGGCGCGCCCCCGCGCGGGACTCGACCCCGGCCGCTCGGCCTGGCACCTGCCCTCCGGCTCGCGGCAGCTTCTCAGGCCCCTTTCCCGTTGCCCTACGGGGGCACCTCGCATAGGCCGCCGCTGGCCCGCACCCCGGGGTATATCCCCTATCTGACCGGTGAGATCTTGGGAAGTCGGTCGTCTTAAGTCAGAATGACAAGAACCCTTCTCCTCCAGCCCTCACTCCACAGCTGGGGACAGGGAGGCCTCCCCATTATCGCCTAGCTCTCCAGACCCCTAGTTTTGAGCCCCTAAGACCTTCATTAACGCCCCAGGCCTTTATCCCAGCTGTGTCCCGACGGGCACGCCATCCTCAGTAATTCCACTCCAGCGCCTAGACTCCTCATTCTTTGAGGATCCCCATTCCTCTTCCAAGCCACTTTCCCTGTAAGTCCTTCTTCATCCTCTTCAGGTTTGGTTAGCTGAGCATATGGTGGATACTCAGAGTGTCCACAACATAGATGTCCAACTGTGCTGGAGACTTCTCTATAGAAGCAGAAAAAGACCTTCAAAGCATTTCATTGGTTGGTTCCTTGTTCATGGACGTGCAGCCTTGGATAAATCTGTCACCCACCAAACTTCTGGTCATGTTCCCACAGTTTATTGATGTTTGGCACCTTTGTCATGTTGCAAATTGCTAATCAGTCACTAAGCTATTGGCCTGCTCTAAGTGGCAGAGTTGTAGCCAGTCAGGCGTTTTGCTGCAGCCTCCCTGCAAGCTGGCCACGCTTCAGAACGGAATGCGAATTGCTCTGAAGTGGGAGCTGGTCTCCGGCAAGAGCTGGGTTTGGCAGGGCTCTTGCTGAGGTTGAGCTGACCTCTAATTATGTATTTCGGTGGGCAAGAGAGCAACAAATTGCTAGGTTCTCTTCCTGCACTTTAGTTTTACATCCAACCCTGTTGTGATTTTTTCGTATCTAGACAGACTCATAAGGGAACTTTAAAAAAGTCTAAATAGGGCTTTAGTGCGTGACTGTAAATGATTATTTTTAGGTGCGTCTCCTTTTGCCTTAGGGTGTTGGGGCCTGTTGATTCTAGAGGGTCTGTTCTTTGATCTAATGTTTTCTTGAGTCCCTAGTGTTTGGCACTGGTCAGAACTGAAATCAGAGACTATGAAACGGATGTTTTACTCCTTAGTAGGTTTTTTTTTTTAAGCCTTTGCTTTGACACCAAACAGAGGACTTTGCAATTCTCTTTTGTCATTGGGTGGCGGAAACACAGGTAAATTAAAACGCGGGTCGCTCTGGCAAGACATTTGTCACCTGTTCTGTGCATATTTTGATTTTTTTCAGTTTAGTGTCTGAAATATAAATGTTATAAACCAGCTTTGAGTGTCGCAAACTATTTCATAGTTGAACCAGCGTGTAAGGAGCCTTGAAAATTGTCCCTGGAACTCAGAAGCAAAGTTGTTTTTGGAACCGAAACTAGTAAAACCCATACCTAATGGTGTGATTAACTTAACTGTTAGCTAAATAAGGTTATCTTAAATGAGTTGGACATCCTACAAGTCAAAGCAGGAAGAGCAGGCCTGAGACAGGAGATGTGGCTGAGTGAGAAACAGCTGTGGCTCGGAAGACAGGGCAGGCGGGGCAGGGTGAGGGGAGCGGCGGCCAGGGGGCCCTGAGAGCCAAACTGCCCGGGGGGCTCCCGAGCACCAGCTCTGACTGGAGGCAGAGCCTTGGCACTTGGGGTCCCCAGAGAGAGCTCACCTGGGGACTTGGTCGGCCCAGCCCAGGCCTGCTGGATCAGAAGCTCTGGGCGTGAGGCCTGGCGTCCTGTCAGCACAAGCCCCAGAGGTGGAGGATTTCTGTGCTCGGGACACTAACCCTGCAGGACAACTGCAGGGATGGGCCTGTGGCCAAAGGGGGCGGAAGCGTGGCTTATGCAGTACCCCCTCGTGGCTGTCCACACACGAGAACTCCCCAGTAAAGGAACCCGTTACTTGGCCCTGGGGTCCCACGTAACTGGCCACAGGGCCCTTCCGGTGCCTCATTTCCGCAAAGTCCCCGTGGAACGCGTTGGGAAGAACTGCCCTCACCCTCACCCAGGAGGCGGGCGCAGCCCCTCTGCCCAGCGCCGCCTTCTGGCCGTGGGCCGTCACGCAGGGGAGGGGGCGCCCAGCGCCCACAGGGGTCAGTCTGAGCGCAGTCATCACTCCCGCTGTCGCTGCTTTGGGCCGGCTCAGTCACTTGTGAATTGGAGTGTCCAGTGAGTCCCCGGGGCACGCAGGCCTTGGACTAGGCCCGTCAGGTGCCTCTTCCCACCCCTCTTGAAATGCAGTGTCCAGCCAGCTTGCCCCATCTGCCCCCCACCCCAGTCTCGACAGCACTGTGGCTTCTAGAAGGTGGGTGGTTACAGTACAGCCTCTACTCCCTGGCTTGAGATTGCCTGGGGTGGTGGTGGTCACTGAGCTAGAGGAGCACCTGCTTCCCCTGCTGTCCCCCCACGAGCGCCTCCTAAGTGGCCTCTTCCACTTGCTCAGCGTGGGTAGGGGTGCAGAAGGCGGGACTCCTCCGCTCGGCAGGGCCTCTCTGTGCACAGCTTAGGGACACCTTTGTTTTCCTAAAAGATTTGGATTGAACTTTAGCTCTTCGCTGATATTTTCAAGATTTTGAAAATAATTGTTTTTCCTTCGAAGAAGATGGCTTAACCAACAAAAGATCTACTGTTGGGTGTCAGCTGTCCTCCCAGCGTTTATGTAGATCTGGCTCAGGCCTGTCACTTCTGAGTCCTTCGCAAAACAAAACCCTTCTGTGTCCCTGAAAATCCTTTTGCCCGGAGCTGTGATGTTAGCTCAGTTGGTGATGCCACTTCCTTTTGAGGTGGGAGTTGAGACACCTGTGGGGGGGGCAGCCCGCCACCACCGAGATTTGTCAAGGCAAGGAGTGTCCCTCTCAGCATCACCGGGTCCTGGTGTCTGCCCCGGCCCATCTCTCCTCCGCTCTGTCTTTGGGGAAGAGCGCCAGGGAAGCAGGGGCAGGTTTTCTGTCATTGGCCCCAGAATTCTTGATGAGAGACTCAGAGGGGCGCCCCGGAGCTGGCAGGCAGGCACCCGCCGCACACCCCTTCTCCTCCCGTCACCCACGTGTGGTCACACGGTTGAGTGGCAGGCCAGGGGCACCAGAGCCCCGACGGCTCGCTCCTGGCATCTGCGGGGACAGCCGGGCCCCTTCTTGCTGCCGGGGCTTGGTCTCACCTCCGAGTGAGCTCTTCATCACCAGCAGTCTCCTGGTCAGCATGGCCGCAGGCTTCGTGGACGTGAACTAGACCACCTGGTGTTCCCCACGGGTCATTACCTGTGCACCGCAGAAGGAGGCGGGACTGAGGGAGGAGGGGGTGCTGATGGAACGGGAGCTCACCTGGACCCCAGAGAGGTGGGTGGGCAGGGGCGCCCCCCCCTTCCCCGTTACGGGCCCAGCAAAGCTTGTTGTGGGCTCCCGCCACCAAGACTTGTCTGCAAGACCCAGACTTCATTGCGACCAGGTCCAGAGGGACACCGCCGCTGTGTGAAGCCCGCGACACTGAGTGAAGGAGCCCTGGTGGTAAATGCCGCCGGCCTGCCTGGGCTTTGCAGGCAAGTCAGGGACCTTACCCATCTTGGGGGCTTTTCCTGCCTCGCGGTGCACAGCCTCCAGCCGGCAGGAGCCTGTCCGCATCCAGTGGGCTCACTGCAAAGCCTGCGGGACCACGTACAGTGTCAGCTTAACCATACCGGGCGAACTCGGGGGCTGAAAGGACGCCCGAGACCCAGTCCCGGCCCTCTGCCCCGTGGCGAGGCTGAGGCAGAGCGCCCAACTCCAGGCTGCTCTGGGGGCTTGTGTGTAACGCGTGCTCCTTAGCGTGAGGCTTAGTTTCTGCCGAGGCCTGTGTGTCCTGGTTTGCAGCCTGAACTTGGAGCTTGTCTGAACAGCCCTTTGCTCGTCCAGGAGGGGGCGTGTGCAGGGACCAGAGCGTCCTCCAGCAGCTGGAATGTGGGATCAGAAACGCCAGTGGCACCCTGACTCGCCGAGGGCGAGGGCGAGGAGGGAGAGGAGGCCGGGGTGGAGCCGGGCCTCAAGCATTGCCCCCGGCCGCGCCCGTTCAAGCCTGGAGGCCACTTCATCTCTACTGTAATCATCTCCTGCAGCCAGTTGTCGCTTGCCTGTAAGTCAGACTTCTGTAGATGTTTCATTAGAACGTGACAGGTATGCGAGAAGTTTAATCCTGTTAGGTTAAGTAATATGGCTACTTGACAAGCAGACTTGAAAGAAATTTTAGTCCCCTGCGCATAGAAGCTTAATTGTTTCACGAGTATTTGTTAAGCCTGCGGTACTGAAAACAGACGGGCTCACGAGTGGGAGTGCGGAGCAGGCGCGCGGGCCTCACCGCTGCTCCCTGTGGAGGCTCTGGCGGCCTCCCTGCCTCGCAGCTGGCGCGCTTCACCCCCGTGTCTGGTTGGGGGTGGCTGACTCTGTCTCGTCCTGAAAGCAGGCAATTTGCATTCGGTTTAGAGCGCTTCTCTCCTTTGTGTGGTGGGGTCCCAACAGGTGGGAGAGGCAGGAGGAGGGGAGGGTACCAGCTGAACGGGCGAAGACCCCGAAGCTCAACCTCTGAAGTGGTTTGCATTTTATTTGATAAAATAGACTGTCTCCCTTTTGTGTGGCGTGAATGCCGTCCATCTGCTGGGATACTTGCAGTGGCTGCTGGCGCCTCTATAACCGAAATTCTCCCTCATCTGCCTCCTTCCGGGCCTTCCCGCGGCTCCGTGTGAGGTGTGGGCAGGCCCCGCCCCAGGCTGCCCCCCGACGGGGCGCGCCGTCTGGAGTGGAGCCCTGGCCGCCTGTGGACGCGGGAGCCCTCGGGCCGGGCAGGGGGCTGTCCTCTGCCTGCCAGCACGCGCCCTGCCGGAGCAGCGTCAGACTCCGGCTCTGCATTAATCCAAGTGCGTTCCCCCTCCCGTGGACCCCGTCCTTGTGGGGAGGTGCGGGCAGCATGGGCAGTGGGTTGGGGGGGTAAGTCCTGGGAAGGGGAGTGGGGCGGTGGGAGCGGTGCAGGGCAGGGCCGCTGAGTGAGGGGCCCGCCACGTGGGGGCACGGCAGGGCCGGGGCGCGCCCAGAGGGTCCAGCTCCGAAAGGGGCCGGGGGAGCCGTGTTCTCCCTCCGCCTGGCCAGCAGAGGAGGAGGAGCTTTCAGCCGGGGCCGCATGACCTGCTTCCTCTGGAGGATCCCTGGCTGCTCCCTGGAGGACTGAGGGCCAGAGGCCCACTGGCCGGCGGGAGTGCCGCCGGGGAGGGAGGTGCCCCACCCCGTGCCAGCTCACTTCGTGAGGGGCTGACGGGCTCGGGGGGTGGGTTGTGGAGGGTAGCAGCGCTTGTCCTCCAGAGCGTTAAGGTGTTTGGGGGGTAGTGTCCGTTTGCGAACGGGAGGAAGGATGGCCTTCCAGGTGGAGTGCACTCTGGGGTAGGTGGGGTTCGGCCCAGACTTGCCAAGTGAAACAGTTGGCAGCCCGGGGCTCTGTGGCGTCACTGTCGCGTTCATTTCCAGGGCCCAGCTGCCGTTCCTGCCCTTGGTCAGGCACTGCCCGGTCGGGCTAGTTTTCTTCCACATCCTGCTGTTGAGACATATGTAAAACTCGGACAGAAGGTGGGACTCGTGTCCTCTCAGCGTCATGTGGCCTCATCCCCAGGTTCCCCAAGGACTGGGGCCAGGGGTGCACCTGTGTTTGACCTCTGCTTAATGACCGTTAGTTCAGGCTGCAGCGAACTCACAGACCCTATCGGGCAGAGATGCAAATCCCTTCTGTCCAGTGGCAAAGGGAACCCTGCTGGCGCTGGCCAGCTCTGTCTCAGCTGGGCTGGTGCTGGTGGCCATGTGCTTGGTCCTCTCTCACCCCGAACGGGCCTTTCAGTAACCGGGTCAAGGGCATGTGTGACACCTGTTCCCTCTGCAATGTATGGGTCATGCTCTTAGCTTTTTGAAACTTATACCCTGATACTGACTTAGGATGGACTCGGTGTAGGGACCCCTCATGCTAGTAACTTTACCGAGCATTCCATATATTAGAGATGTCCAAGGAAGGACTAGGCCAGCGTAAGTTTTTCTTAAACATCCCACAAGGCATTGCAGCACAGCCGGACTGCTCCTGAGGCACCATTGCTTTTTCAGGTAACACCTCAACTTTTTTTTCTTTTTCATTTCGAAGCCACTGGCAGCTGAACCCTATTTTGAAGGGCTGGGTCTACCTACTGGGTGCCTGGGACACTTGAAGGCACTTTGGAGGCTGAAAAACCTGAGTAGGAAGGTGTAATCTAGGGTCTCTGTTTTACAGCTGGGGTGACACAGGCACAAGGAGATTCCTAAGTTTCCCAGCTCCTCGAAACCTGGTGGCAGAGCGGGTGTGGGCCGGGCGTTCTGCCTCCGGCCGGGTGTCCTTATGCTGTCCGGCGCTGCCTGCCGCATTGGGGTGGGACACAGTGAGGCTGGAGGACCTTCGGGGTCCATTCAGGGCGGCGGCCCGGTCCCAGCTTGAAGGGATGGTGGGTGCACACTGACTCCCTCCCAGGAGGGCTCCCAGGGTGCTGGTGCATGCGGGCGCCCACCCCCAGCAAAGCCTGTTTCCCCACCCGAGCGTCCCCTGTGTCAGGCCGAGAATTTTCCACCTTTTCACTGGGAAGGTGCGAGTTGATGCTGAGCTGGACGAGGGTGACCTGCCAGTTGTGGGCGGGCTGCCCTGCCTGGAGACTTCGTAGAAAAGCACGCTTGGGCCTTCCCTGGCGGTCCAGCGGTTAAGACCCTGCGCTTCCACTGCAGAGGGCGCGGGTTTGGTCCCTGGTCGGGGAACTAGGATCCCACATGCCGCGTGGCCAAAAGCAAGGAAAAGCGAGCTCAAGGTCCGTGTGTCATGAATGTAACAGGAGGTGGGGAGGTTCCCTGCCTGGCGGTCTCCTCTGCCCTCCCGGCTACTGCCCAGAGGTCCGGACCGGCACAGCTCCAGGGCAGAACGCCCCGCCCCCCTCAGTCATCCCGTGGGGACTTGGAGCCGGTAAAGCCGGAAGGGAGACAGTCGCATCCCAGGCTTGGCTGTGAGGCTTGCCCGGGGTCGCGAGCGGCAGAGCTGCCTTGAGAGCTGAGTCCTGAGCAGGAGGGAGGAGGTGACAGCGGCCCTCGCGGCACAGGCGCGTCGTGCGGGTCGGGCCTGGCCCCGTCCATGCGTTCCGGCCCGTGACGTGGCTGCATCCTGTGGTCGGGGTGGGGTGCCACGCTCGCGAAGGGGTTCCTGCCCTCTGGGGTGGCCCACGTCCAGTGAAGAGAAGGTGTGAGATGTGTTGGGAGTACAAGGATTGTCTGTACGTTTAAGAAGGGGCCACGTTGTGCAGGGCTTTTTAAAGAAGTTGTCAGAGGAAACGGCTGCTTCATTCCACGTGTGACCGTCTGAGGGTTTGGGGGGGCGGGCGTTAGGGTGGCAGCGTCGGGGGGCGCTGAGTTGGAAGTGGGGCACGTCTTCGTCTGGAGGCAGCAGGGCCAAGCGTGGAGAAGATCCTGGTGGGACCCTCCGCTTGGGTGGAGGGCGGGCCGGGCGCCTCGGGTGCGGCGTCTGCTCTGCCTGCCTGGACGACGGGCCGCCGGCTCTGGAGCCACCGAGCCGACTGGACCTCGCGCAGAGCTCCAGGCCCCGCCTGCGTAACGGCCAGCTGCCCGCCAGGCAGGCCCCACAGCGCGTAACCTGTGAACTTGCTCCGCTTGGGAAGAGAGGCTGGCAGGGCTCCTCTTGCCCTGGTGACCGCTCCTGGGCAGGACCAGGGATGGCCCCTGTGAGGAGGCGACGTGTGTGACACTGAGGAGGAACGTGGCCGGCCACTCAGAGGACAGCGTCCGCCCGAGGACTGTGTCCTGTGGGCTGAGAGCCGGGCACGTCGTGGTGGGGCCGGTGTCCCTGCGCTGGCCGGGCAGAGTCTCGGGCTAGGGTGGGCACCGGGCCCCGACTCGGCTCTGTGGGCCAAGCAGCCCGTGGAGCCCGCGGTTGTCGTTTGCAGTCGCGGAGCTGTTGAAGCGGGGCCGTGTGTGAAGCCAGCGCCGTGTTAGAGTTGGGAGGGCCGGCACCCGGGCCTGCGGCCTCCTCTCCCTGCGGCCGCGCGTGGCAGCCGTGCTGGGTGCTGTTTGCGGCCTCCTGCACCGGGAATCCTGGGCGGTGTGAGCTGAGGAACAGGACGTGCGGCCTGCGGTGCACGGACGCGTAACACGCGGCCCCCGCAGGTACCCTGAGGTTCCCAAGTTTTCTACATTTATTTCTATAACACACACTTATTAAGAAAAATCTGAAGAACAAAAAAGTGGGCCCAAGTCCCACCGTGAAAACCGCACCCTCGTGAACGGCTTTTTCTGCCCGGGGCTGGCTCCCTTGTGTGCATGGTGTCAGCTCTTGAAGCAGTTTTCCGTTTTCTTTCTGTCTGGGTCCTAGAGCACTTTTTTTGAAGATGGAGTGAAAGTGTGCCATGGAGATTCTCAGTAAGCCCTGAAGCCCTGTGTCTGTGCGCCAGGGCGGAGGTGGCCCTGGGAGCCCAGCAACTGCCAGCCGCGCGTCCTGTCCTGCGTCTGGGCCTCTGCCGCACTAAGTGGATGAGAGCATTAACTGTTCTTCCTCAGGTCCTTGTAGTTGGAGACTCCGGAGAGATGTGGCCTGTGATTTGGGAGGGCTCTGTGAGTTTTGTTTTCCATCCGTTTAAATGGCCTCGAGATGAACTGGTTTCACTGAGGCCACATTAAGTGCACGTTGACTGTGAAAGCAGAACTTTGGTTTTGGTTTTTTTTTTTTCCTTGATTCTTTGCATTATGTTAACGTCGGTAAATATTTTGTATAATTACAGAGGAAAAGGCATGTGTTTTTAAGATGTTTTTGACGTGGACCATTCTTGAGGTCTTTACTGAATTTGTTACAACGCTGCTTCTATTCCGTGTTGTGGTTTTCTGGCCCCGAGGCATGTGGGATCTTAGCTCCCCGACCAGGGATCGAGCCTGTACCCCCTACATTGGAAGGCAAAATCTTAACCACTGGACCGCCAGGGAAGTCCCAAAGGCATGTATTTTTAAGCAAAAGTGGTGTATGAGGTGGAAAAAAAAGTAATGATTGAATTGCTAGTATGTAGAATGCGTCATGTTTGTATAATACTTAGTGATGGGCAGTATTTTCTCTCTCCTTCCAGGCATGCTTTTAATACAACCTCTGGAGTCTCAGGTCGTAGCAACACTCAGAGAAAACCCGTTTGGCGTGATTTATAACCAGATGACTAGTTTAGATGGGTGGTGTCTGTCGGAACTCACCAGCGCCTCAGGGATGGACCGTTGTCAGTTCCCACTCAGAAGTCCCATGGTGCAGACGGCAGCTAGCGGGACTCGCCCTCCGGCCGGTCCTGCCCGGGTGCTCCTCTGTGTGTCTGCAGAGGCCGCCAGCTCATCCTGCTTCCCCTGCAGCCCATTCCCCTGTAGGCGAGGAGCCAGGAAACATTTGGGAGTCTTACCGTCCCAGAGGAAGGGAGCAAATCTTTAAAGGGAAAACCTCACTGGAGCATGTTGGGGAGACTGCTCCTTGGAAGCTGGTGACCGAAGGGACGAGCTCCGCCCTTACCGCCGGGCGAGCCGTGCCTCGGGGTCTCCAGGGCACAGCTTCGTCTGTACAAACTGCCCCCGCCCGCCGTCTGGCCTGCAGCCCTTGGGAATTAAAGTGTTGGGCGGGGAGCGGGGGTGTCAGTAAGAAGGAAGGCAGCCAGAGGTCACCCATCTCCTGTTGGAAGGATGCCACACCACCTGGGAACTGTTCTTCCCCAAAGCTGAGATCTAGGTCCGCATGTTTACAGAAAACCCCGGGGGCAGGGGGCACTCACAAAATCCAGATGGTGGGAGACCACGGGTGTAGAAGACAGGCCTTGTTTGGACGCGATTTAAACAAAGTAAGCAAAAATGGGACAGTTAGGAAGATTGGACTCCCGACCAGATGTTTGTTGCTGCTGAAGCTGTTGGTCTGAGCTGGTGTGGTGCCGAGAGGACGCTTGTGCTGGGAAAGAAGCTCTTCCCTTTTGGAGGCGCGTGGTCGGTTATGTTGAAACGACTGGCTGGCGGAGGCCCACTTGGCACCGCTGGGAAGGGGCTCAGGGTTTGAGTGAAACAGGACTCAACTGTGAGCTGGTTAAGTGTTGATGTTAAAGGTAGGAAAAAAGGTATTTGAAGCCGCTCCTTTTCTACTCGCGAGAACGGCAGCAGTGTCTGAGGGTGCGGGAAGGGCCTCGGGGAAAGGGTTCGGAACCACTTCCTTGGTGTTTGCACACAGCTAGCTGTGTCTCTGGCCTGAAAGACCGGGGGCCGGACGCTGCCGGCCTTTCCTCTCGTTCGAGTGAGTACACGGGAACGTTCTGGCTAAACGGCCTGGACCACATGCGTCCAGTTAAACTGTAAACACTGGCTCGGTGTCCCTGACGGAGGGCCGCCACGGGCTGATGGCAGCCCTCTGTTCCCAGCGCTCTCATCCGTCTCGGGGTCGTTTAATTAGGAGACCGAGGAGGCCGCGGGGCGATTTGCAGGTTAGGCAACAGCGCTGATGAGGGTCCCATCCTCTTTCCCAGCTCAGCTCAGGGCTGTCCCGAGCGTGGACGGGCTTGCGGGATGGCCCGCGAGGCTGCGGGCCTGGGTGGACCGTGGGGACGCGCCCGCACTGACGGTCTCACTCCTGCTTTTCAGACTGGGCCGCTGCCATCCGAGTCGCCGCCCTGGACTGTGCGGAAGAGAAGAACCACGAGGTGTGCCGCGCCTACGAGATCCACTTTTACCCCACCTTCCGGGTGAGTACCTCCTCCCTGCGCGTGGCGGCGGCTTTAAGTTGGAACCCACCAGCTGTGTGACTGCTGCGCTGTCAGCGTTTGGGGCGGGCGTCTTGAAGCGTGGGGGGTTCTGTTTGCAGAGGGGCGCCTCTCCTCCCACCCTGCTGGGTCACCCGTGTCGTGGTGGGACGGTACCCGCAGCTCCTGCTTACACCCAGCGAGGGGAGGTGGGTGAGGCCTGCGGGTGGGGGAATGGCCGGGAGCTGCCCTGAGAGCCGGTCTGAGGCCCCCAGGTGTCGGTGTGCGGCGCTGGGTCTGGGTGCCGGCGTGTGGCCCGGCCGTGTGCCTGCACGGCTGTCCCTCCCACGGGCCTGTCCCTGTCTCTCCCACTAGGGGGCGGACTGGAAGCTGAGAAGCAGACCCAGGTCTGTGTGCGCACGTGTGCGGTCACTCGCCTGCACCCGAGCGCATCACGGTGACTTTACATCTCAGGAAAACAGCTGAGCTTTTGGAAGTGACCTCTGAGAAGCTTGGAGACCCCCCTGCCTCTCAGCCCTCACATCCCACGCTCTCTGTGGCGCAGCGTCAGCTGCTTCTCCTCTAAGTGTTGACCTGGTGACAGCCGTGCATCCGTCTCCTGGCTGGGCTGCTGCGCCCACTGGTTGGCCTGGTGCCCCAGCCCCACCAGAGTCACGCTCCCCTTGAGCCCCGTGTCGAAACGTGTTACTGTTTTATTTTCCTGTCTTATTTTGTTTCAGCTTTCCACACAGGGCTCTGTGTGCTGTGTGTGAGCTTCGGGCCTCCTCTCTTTCCTAACAGGACGTTGCTGGAATCACCCGCACACCGGGTGGGGCTGGCCTCCGCCGGCAGCACGGCTTACCGCCACGGGCCCTGAGCTGCCCGGCACTCGTGTGTGTCCTGTGCCCCCTGGCGGCGGCCTGGAGCGCGGTGCTGGGCCTTCCCTGCTGACGGGTGACAGGCAGTGATCACTGCTCCGCGGGTGGCCCTGTCTGTTGGAGTCATTCGCCCGTTTTCCTCTCCCCCGTGTGTGCTTTTCTGACTGATTTACAGGAGTCCTGTGTCTTCCCGACACTCGCCCTCCTTCAGCTATGCGTGTCCGGGGGTGTCGGCACCCAGCCTGTCACTGTTTCCACTGTCTTTACTGTGTGTTTTAACGAAGAAAGTTTTTAATTTTGATGTAAAGTCCTTTTGTTCTGCTCAAAGACACTTGATGTAGTGCCTGCCCTCGTCCCTAGGAGTTTTTGTGTCGTTGAGCAGACATACCGTGAACATCTAGCACCAGGAGCCTTTAGGGGACGCGCCGTCTGCCATAGCTCCAGCCCTGTTGGGGCAGAAAATGTAAAGAGCAGGGTCCCGCTTGGTACTGAGCAGCCACTCGTGAATCTGGAGGGAAACACTGTCATCCACAGAAACACATAGAAATGTGGTTCGTCATCAGTCAACGTCAAGTGTCTGGAAAAAAGGGACTAAAGCTCTCAAAGACGATGGTCGTTTTGTTGCTTAAAGATTAAACGTTTACACAGACGCCAGGCAAGGCTGTTTCTTATTCTTTGTTTTTCTTCTTAGTATTTTAAAGCATTTGCAAAGGACTTTACAACTGGAGAAGATTTTAAAGGTAAGGACCTAAGTGTTCTATTCTACCGTCCTAGATTCCTTCCCTCTTAGATAGATCTATTCACGTGAGACTAGAACACGCCCTGGTTGGGTCTGCCCCTCACCCCGGCTTTGGCACGTTTACATCGGCACCATCGGCCCTTCCTTTCCTGTAAGGGTTCAAACGGTCCTAGTTTCAGCGAGAATTCTTTCTTCTGTGCTTTGCCTTCCTTGGCAAATGTGGTGAAATTTACTTTCTTAAGTAAACTTTTCTGGAAAAAAGAAAAGTTTGAGAAGTGCACACATCACAAGGGCACCCTGATGAATTTTTGTCAGTGATCCCCCCCCAGCTCCCCCCAGGAGCCCACAGTGAGGGCAGTCTGCCTGCCTCTGAACTCGGTGTAGATGGACACATGCCTCTGTCTCCACGCCGCGTGCGTGTGCGTGCGTGGGGGGGGGCGCCCCCCCGTGGCCGTGTGTCCCTGGAGCTCACCGATTCCCACGCTGGTTGCTGAGAGGCCTCCCGGCGTGTGAATCCACGGCCGTGTGTGCTCGCACTGTCGGGGGCCCTGGGGTGGGACGGGCGCTCGGCAGGCAGACGCGGCCGTGACGGTGGGTACCGCCCTGCAGGGCCGGACAGGGAGCCGCAGACGGTGCGGCACGCGCTGATCGACTTCCTGCAGAGCCACGCGGACGAGGGCAGGCCTCCCGGGTGCCCGTCCTTGAACCCCATTCGGTGCGTAGTGCCGTAAAAAGGTGGCGCGCTGCAAGCTGAGTGTACTTTTGTGAAGTAGCGACTTGCGTTAAGTGACGTGGGCACTGGTCTGCGATGGCCTTGAAAGCACTGAAAGCCTCTTTTCCTCTTCAAAGGCCCAGGGACGTTCTTTCTCTCATTGACAGCAGCGGCGGCCGTTACGTGGCTGTCTTATTTGAAAGCAACAGCTCCTACGTTGGACGTGAGGTACTGTCTGCGCCTCTTCCAGTGTCGGGTCTGTGATCAGATTCCTGTGTGGCAGTAACTACGTCCGCCTGATCTGTTGTATTCTTGGGATTGGCGTTTGTGTTATTCAGCAGACGCACTGGTTACAGAGAAGACTGTTGGGGTGAGGCTCTGCCTCCAAGGGGAGAGGAAGCAGCTCCCGAGTGCAGCCTGGTCCTCTGGGTGGGGGGGGGCCTGGTCCCCCGGGGGGTGGCCAGGAGGGACTCACGGCAGACCTGGCCCTCGGGACGCGCGTCTTCCCTGAGGGCATTCTCTCTTTCCTAGGCGTTATTTATTTATTTCCTGGTACGCGGGCCTCTCACTGCTGTGGCCTCTCCCGTTGCGGAGCACAGGCTCCGGACGCGCAGGCTCAGCGGCCATGGCTCACGGGCCCAGCCGCTCCGCGGCATGTGGGATCTTCCCGGAGCGGGGCACGAACCCGCGTCCCCTGCATCGGCAGGCGGACTCTCAACCACTGCGCCACCAGGGGAGCCCTCCTAGGCGTTATGATCAAGATTTTTTCTTTGCTGTATTCTGAACTCCCAACTCTTTTGCCAAATCCCAGGTTCTGTAAAACAGTGTTTCTGTCGTGAATCTTTGCTTTGTTATCACTTCACACGTGTGGGTCTGAAGCCCTTGCCTTTGGCAAAGTCTCAGTAAAATCCAGGTGCCAGGAGCCGGGCTGGAGGACAGGGATTCTTTACCCCGAGGTCTCCTAGGGATGAGAGAAGACACCTCACTCCGGAACTTAGCCCCGGGTGCCATGTTTCTCCCTCCCTGCTGGGCTCTCGACTGTTCTTCCGAGATCGGGGCTCTGGGAAGGAAGTGTGGTGGTCCCAGTGGGGCTTTGGCTGCCAGGCGGGTGCCCGGTTCCCGCTCTCAGCAAGGCCCCTGGTTGGGACACGGCTCTGTCGCTCCTGAGAGAGAGGTGGTTCCGCACCCGACTGTCCGGGTGGCACGCCTGGGGCTTGCTGTTAGTTTTTCACACTCTTCCAGCTCCTGAGATGCCACCCGGGGGTCCCACTGCCACTGCCCCCCACCACTGCACCTTCAGCCTCAGCAGCCCTGGACTGGGCAGCTCTGGAGGGAGGAACGGCCGACCGGGGACGCCGTCAGCCTCCCAACGCAGGCCCCGAGGGTGGAGGGGAAGCTGGAGGCTGGGGCGCGGCCCCAGCTCACGTGGGGCTGACCGTCCCTGTCTGACGACTGAGGGCCTTGGAGGGTGTGTAAGGAACACAGCACAGACCCGTCTGATGGTCTGCTCGGTGAGGAGGCTGTAGTTCCTGCCGTGCGACAGTCGGGGGCCTGAAAGTGCCACAGAACAGGGATGTCGGTGGTCTGGCTTAGAGGGGATGAGCTGCGATGCTGTGAGAAGCTGCGTTCGTCAGTCCGTTTCCGGAGGACCCTGCTGTCCACAGCGAAGGCGACCTACTTTCTCGTTGCCCAGGTGATCTTAGACCTGATTCCCTACGAGAACATCGAGGTGAAGAGAGCGCTGGGCTGGGATAAAGCCTTTCTGCAGAAGCTCGGTGTTTCTTCTGTCCCCTCGTGTTACTTGATTTACCCAAATGGGTCCCACGGATTAGTTACCGTGTAAGTAGAGTCTGGCTTCAGGGATGTTCGTGACGCCACCGACACCCCCAGCCCCTGGGCGCTCACTGGTGTGTGGGGTGGTGGGGGAGACCGGCTGCAGGCCCCACACGGGCGCTCGCCTTGCTGACACCTGCAGCACCATCACGAAAAGGCCGCTGGCCTCTGTGCTGGGTGCCTGCACGCCCGTCGGGTAAGCTTGGCTGAAGAGGAAGCAGGTTGAGGCGAGGCTGGGAGAGCGTCACAGGCGGGCAGGTGAGCTGCCTGCCTGGCCCCCCAGCCTCACGCCGGAGGCCCCAGGCCAGCCTCGCCCGCGGCCCCGGAGCTCTTGGCGAGGCACCACGTGTGGACACGGTGGCGGGAAGGCGGGCGCTTTCCTCCCTTGGGGCTCCTGTCTCAGCCTCTGGGAAGTTTAGCTGGGGCACCGAGGGCGCCGCCCCCAGGAGCCTCAAGCACGCCGTAGTTCCTTGGGTGTATTTTCTGTTCTTTAAAAAAAATGGAATTCAGGGTAAGCCAGGAGGTCTTACCGGGGGCGCCCGGCTCTACAGCAGACCTTCCTTGAGCAAACCGCCATCTTGTTTCGGAGTAAAAAGCTCGTTTTACATTCAGAGCGTCATCTGTGCGCCCTCAGCCCAGAGCGTCATCTGTACACCCTCAACATAAAGTGACGTTGATATTTTTACCCGTAACTGCTGCGTTCTCCTTTGGGGAATGAAAATAAGCTCTGGACCCTTTGGGGGGCCCCTGAGCTACCTGGGGAGGGCACAGTAACGGCCTCCACAGCCCTCCACTCCCCGCCAGTGGAGGGGCCACTCCGCAGTGCCCAGGAGCCACCGGGCTGTGAGGAGGGGCGGGGCGCTCCTTCCCCTCCCCGCCCGACTCCGGACGCCCCACGCGGAGCTGGCAGCCTGTGGGCAGAGGATGTCGAAACCACAGGATAAAGCTGATCTTGGCAGATGCTCAAACCAGCGTAGTACTACGATTCATTTTTGTTCCGTGGGGATGTTATGTTCTCAGGTGGGGGGCCAGCTCCCCGAGGCCCGGGCTTTGCCACCATCCCACCCCGCCCAAGATACCTGCAGTAGATGCCCAGAGAATGGCTGGGCTGGGTGGTGCACGTCACCCTGGAGTTACAGAGGGAGGGCTGCTCTGAACCTGGGGCCACAAGGTGCCTGTGGACGGGGGCCAGGCTGCCGAAGCCCGCCTCTGAGCCCGCGCCCTGCCCTCCCCTTTCTCGCAGCGGGAAGCCTCTCCGATCGTTTTTCTCCTCTTATTTGAAGTCATTGCCGGGTGTGAGGAAGAAATCGCTTTCATTGCCTGAAAAAGCAAGCAAAGAAGACAACTCTGAAGCCGTGGTTTGGAGGGAATTTGACAGGTGGGTGAAGCTGCCGGGAGTGTGTGGCTGGGGGTCCGGGGGTCACTGCAGGGCCGCTCGTTCAGAAGCCTGCCAGCCACCTGCCGGCGCTCGGGGATTCTCCGCGTTGTCTCCCCGGGGTGGCGTCCCTCTGGGGTAGGAGCCAGCATGCAGGAATCTATGTGAAGAGAGAGGCGCCCACACTGACCTTGTAGCGTTTCCTCCCAGGTCGAAGCTGTACGCGGCTGACCTGGAATCGGGGCTGCACCACCTCCTGAGGGTGGAGCTGGCAGCCCGCAGGTCCCTGGCCGGGGCCGAGCTGAAGACACTCAAGGACTTCGTCACCGTCCTGGCCAAGGTGCATGGGCGTCTGGGCTTGACCACGCGACCTCGCCCGTCCTCCACTCACCCAGACGCCTGCCGTGTGCTGGGGGCCTGCGGGGCACAAAGCCCCTGGCCACGTGGAGGCGCCCGCGCACTCGGCGGGGGCGGGGCGGGGACTGTGCAGGGCAGCGCCACGGTGCCCGGGGAAGGCCTGAGGGCCAGCAGGACGAGCGGGGAGTGGGCAGGAGGCCTGTGCGTCGGGGAGCTGGGAGGAGAGGTGGGAAGCGGCGGGCCGCCGGGCAGCGAGACGGCTGCGGCCTGCAGTGTCGTGTCGGTGGGCCCTGGGTGGGGGGCACGTGGTGGCTGCTGTGTCAGCTCACGTTTAGAGGGGAGTGGGTGTTGGGGTTACATTCCTGCCAAGAACTCTTAGCTCCAGAGCTGAAAGTCCAGGCTTGTGGTGTTTTTCTGGGCCCAGAGCCCCTGCGCTGGGCAGAGGTTGGAGCAGTCGGTCATCCCTCTTCCCTGGGAGTGGACCTGGGCCCCTGTTCTGTTGGCCCAGCAGCCCTGGCCGTGGCCCTTCCTCTCTCTGAGATCTCTCTGAGATGGCCCAGGCCCTAGGCACGCCCTGCCCGCTGTTGGTCTCCTTTGGTCACCTTTGGTCTTGCGCTGGCTATGGCAGCTGCCTCCAGAGGCCACCCCTCATAACACCTATTGTTATCTAAGAGATAAGGAAGCTTAATTCTGAAAGGTTTCCCTTGCCACGTGTGTGCGGTCCCTGACAAGGTGCTTCATAGCCAACACTTCCGCTGGTCAGGGTTTACTCACGTTGTAAGATCTTTGAAGAAACTCAGGAGGTAGAACTTAACGTTTAAGGGCATAAGGAGTCGGCTGATTTGTTTCAAATGAATAAACGGAAGCTGTTTAGACAGTTCTCCTCACGCTGCGCCCCGCAGAGGTCGGAGCCCCCACACTGTCCTCGTTCCTTAAGAACGCCCCCGCCTGCCCTCCGCATCGGGACAGGGGTCTTGCTGCACACGTGCCTCGCGTTCTCTGTCCTCGTTCCAGCCCAGCGTCACGCTGGAGGGCTCCACACCTGGGCAGAGCCTGTGGGTCAGATCAGCGTAAATTATTCTGAATAACTTTTCTACCCTTTACTTAAACTTTAAATGCTGGTCCGTTGGTCGTGGTGCCCTGGAACCAGTGTTGGCAAGACCCAGATTTTGCAGAGCTGAAGACGCGATGTTTCCGCTCTGGCTGTTCCCGCAGCTGACGCAGCTACATCTGTCTCAGCACCGTTGATAGTCAGGTCTCAGCCCAGGTTTCCAAGAGCTCTTTCAGCCTTGAATTTGCACATTTCATTGGCAGCATCTAATCGAAATTCCTCACAGAAGGACTGCAGGACCGCTGGGATCCTTGCACTCGAGGCTTCCCGGGCTGCCAGCGCGGCCTGAGTGTCACCGTGGAGTTAGCCAGCGATGGCACTTTGCATGGAAGCCGCAGGGGTGTGCATGCCTTTTCCAGTTAGTCTGACAGTCAGAGCTGGCAGCGGGGGAGGTGAGGGAGTGTCAGGACAGCGGGCGGGATTAGCGTGAATTACCATGAGGAACGTGGAATGAGTAGGCAGTGATTTCAGAAAGGCCCACAAGCCCTTGACAACGTGATAAATAAGGGCCCCGGCGGCCGGCGGCCGTGTGGTCCGTTGTCGTGAAGTGGCTGCTGGGCATGAGGATGAGTGGCTGTGTCCCGGGTGCCGGGCGGTGGTGGAGCTGCAGGAATGGGGTCCAGTGCGGGCTTCCCCCTTGTCTGTGTTCTGGGGAAACTCTAGTTCCCCCAGAGACCCCCACCCCTGTTCTCCGTGGGAGCCTGGGTGGACTGGAGACGCTTGCTCCCTCCAGCTGGTGGGTCCAGGGCAGGGCAGGCCCGGTCTCCGCCGCTGGGAGGCCGCGCCGTGGGGGCCGCTTCCCGACCCGTCCTTGAGTGTGGTCTTCCCTGCTCAGCTGTTCCCCGGGCGGCCGCCGGTCAGGAAGCTGCTGGAGACGCTGCAGGAGTGGCTGGCCAGCCTGCCCCTGGACAGGATCCCCTACGACGCCGTCCTCGACCTGGTCAACAACAAGATGCGGGTGAGGCAGCCCCTTCGACGAGCATGGGGGACCCCGCACCTGCCCTCGTCCGATGAGCCGCCAGTCTCCCTCCCCGGTTCTGCCGCCTGGTTTCTACGGCAACCTCCAGCCTCTGCCTGGGTCTGGGACAGACGGCCAACCGAGGCGATGGGGGTTTTGTCAGGCAGTGAAGCGTTAGGGTTTGTTTTCTGTTTTTTTAGTGAACTCATCTAGATTTCACACTTAAAAAAGTAGTGAATGAAGGCGATGGGTCGAGCTGCCGTGCAGGCCGGGTGTGCAGCCAGGGTCTTGGGCCGGCGTCTGTGGCCACAAGCTCCAGGACGTAGGCTCCCCGGGGTCTGATTCCAGCGGCCCTGTGGGTGCCGGTTTCTAGCCTTGGCCTCTGATCCATGGGACCTGAGCCGTGTGACGGGGAAGGTGGCTGAGAGCAGGGGCTCAGACCCGCAGGGACCGGGCCTGTGCAGTCACCCGTGGGGACCGAGGGGCCGGGACGCCCACGGAGCGCAGTTCACAGCCCCACTTCTGGGCTGTTACAGCCCTTCGGCCTTCGGCTCGCTGCTTGTAAGGTGAAGGTCCTATTCATTCAGATGGAGAATTGCCTGACAATTGAATTTTTTTGTTATTAGTCTTCTATGAATCTCGTTGTAACTAATTCTAACTTTAAAACAAGATGGGTGCCAAAAAAAAAATGCTGGGTGTCTTGGATGCTGCCTAGGGCTGCTTCATGAGGACACAGGTGAGCTCTTCCCTTCTCCCCAAAGACTGGAAAAGAACGGGCCACGTTTCCGTATTTTGAGAACTCTTTTAGTAAAATAGAGACTTCTTTTTCCTCTCATTTATTCGTTATTGGATTTAAGTTTACACGTGGTGAGATGTACAGTTGAAGTTTTGAGAGACGTGCTCCCTGTGTAACCACCGCCCAATCAAGACTGACCACATTCACCAACTTTTTTTGGTTTTTTGGCTGTGTTGGGTCTTCATTGCAGCGCGTGGCTTTCTCCAGTTGCAGCTACTGGGCTCTAGGCGCGCGGGCTTCAGTAGTTGTGGCTCACGGGCTCTAGAGCGCAGGCTCAGTAGTTGTGGCGCATGGGCTCAGTAGTTGTGGCTCACGGGCTCTAGAGCGCAGGCTCAGTAGTTGTGGCGCACGGGCTTAGTTGCTCCGCGGCACATGGGATCTTCTCTGACCAGGGCTTGAACCTGTGTCCCCTGCTTTGGCAGGCGGATTCCTAACCACTGCGCCACCAGAGAAGTCCACCACCAACTAATTTTAACAATTCAATTATCTCTTATTGTTTTCCCACCCCCCCCCCCAGATTTCTGGAATATTCCTTACTAATCACATAAAGTGGGTTGGATGTCAAGGAAGCCGACCAGAGCTGAGGGGCTACACGTGTTCTCTGTGGAAATTGTTCCACACTTTGACTGTTCGAGCTGGGACCCATCCAAAAGCGCTGGACGGCACAGGTGAGCTGTCCCCACCTGGGCCACCTGACACGGGTGCTGCGCTACTGCCTGCCGGGGCCGTCCCAAGCTCACGCAGAGGGTGACGTGCCTTCAGGGGGCCCGGGGTCCATTCTAAGGAGGGTGGAGGTGAGCGTCTTTTCTGGAGGTCTGCTCAGCCCCCGTGCCGGCTTGGGGTGCCGGAGCCGAGTCCCCACCCTCTTCCCTCACGGCCAGGGCCTGGCTGAACCCTGGGGATGTGAGTCATGGGCGGGGTGAGGGAGCACTGGCCAGGAACGCCTCTCGGTGTCAGCGCCTCCTTCTTTGCTTTAAAGAACACGAGAGTAAATGAAACACATTTGGAGAAGCGTATGGTTACCTGTTGTTTCTAACAAGTCACCTGGAGCAGCGCACGCTCCTTACCTCACGGCGTCTGTGGGGCGGGCACTCAGGTGTGGCCTGACCAGGGTCTGCGGTTCGGGTCTCCCAGAGCCTGGGCGCAGAGTGCTGGCCCGGGACGGTGGGGAAGAGACACCCTCCCCACACTTGCGCCCCACATGGGGGGCTATCCTTCCTTGCCGTGTGGCCTCCCCATAGGCAGCCGACTTCATCGGGGCCCTCGGTGGTGTTAAGTCCGTCACCTCTGCCATGTTTGTTCGTTAGAAGTGAGCCAGTAGGCCCACGAGGGTAGGCGACGACACAGACGTGGCTACAGGAGGTGGGACCACGTTTATATCCCACGCAAAGTGCTAAAAAACGTGTTGGATTTTTGGATCCTCTCTGGACTGTGTTTTGTGTGTGCCTCTCAGTTTCAGCAGGCCCCTGACAGCCATGGGAACGTCTGCTTTTAGTTCCGTATTTTATTTTATTTTTTATTTTATTATTTATTTATTTGTGTATTCATTGGCTGCGTTGGGTCTTCGTTGCTGTGCGTGGACTTTCTCTAGCTGTGGCGAGCGGGGGCTACTCTGTGTTACGGTGTGTGAGCTCATTCCAGTGGCTTCTCTTGTTGCAGAGCACGGGCTCTAGGCGTGTGGGCTTCAGTAGTTGTGGCACACGGGCTCAGTAGTTGTGGCTCGTGGGCTCTAGAGCGCAGGCTCAGTAGTTGTGGCGCACGGGCTTAGTTGCTCCACGGCACGTGGGATCTTCCCAGACCAGGGCTGGAACCCGTGTCCCCTGCATTGGCAGGCGGATTCTCAACCACTGTGCCACCAGGGAAGTCCTAGTTTTGTTTTTTTTAATCATTCAGGTTCACTGACGTCTGTATTAAGTCAAAGTGAAGTTTTGGGACCCACACCGTCCAAATATTCTTTCCAGTAAAATTGTAGAATTCTTTTAGAGTTACCTTTTGCTGTGTAACAAACGAACCCCAGACGCCGTGGCTTAAAACAACCACCAGGTTTTTGCTCATGGTTCTGGGGCTCGGCTCTTTGGACGGGCTCACCTGTGGCCTCGCTCAGGTGGCGGCGGCTGACTGGTCTAGACTCAGAAGGTTGGGCTCCCAGGCAGCGCCAGCTCCCCACGGGGCATCGCCACATCCGGGAGGGGCCTCGGGGTCTGGGCATCACTTCCGCCACAGCCTGTAGCTCGTCCAGCCCGGGTTCGTGGTGGGGAGATAGAGGCTACCTGTGGGGAGAAGCAGCAGAGGGGCAGGTGGCGTCTTCAGACACCTCTACCACCCCCGGCCCTGCCCCAGGGGACGCTGGATTTCTACTCCTCTGGGGTCTAGTGGGAGAGGTGGGCTTTCAATCGAAAATTCTCTCAAGAATCTCACAGCAGAACACGTAGGGTGTGTTCAGGAGAAAGCTCGGGAGCCCAACAGCAGGTGAGATCAGAGCCTCAGCACCGCCCGGCGGGACGCCGGCCGCAGCGCTGGAGCCCACGTCTGAGACGTGAGCCTCAGTTGTGCGGAAGGTCTGCTGAGAACAGGGAGACACGTAGAAGGAGGTGGGGACAGCAGGGAGGAGGTCATCGCCGGGACGCGCTGTGAAATCCCACAGCACCGATGCCGGCAGAATGAGGGCAGCGGGATGACAAAGCACACAAAGAAAGAGGTCTCGAGCGCGCTTTCTCCTCGTCGCGTAAATGGAAGCAGTATCCGAGGAGTCTGTCTCACGCCGAAAGAATTGGGTCAGACTGAGACCCGGATTATGTCTTGGAAGGTTTTTCCTCTCCTTATTGCATGCTTAAACCCCATCGATGAAAAGCCTGCTGCGGCCTCTAATCCCCCACAGGTAGGGCTTTAGGTTCTTGTCCACTTTAAAGATTAGGGTGGCCCGAGCGTGCAGTGGGTCGGTGGGGGCGCGGGAAGGAGGATTACCCCGCCGGGCGCGGCAGATGCCAGCCACAGGCCCGCAGCTGGGACAGCAGCACCCGGCCGACAGTGAGGCCGCAGCGTGTGCACGTGGCCTTGGGGCTGGGTGCCCCCTGGCTGCCCTGGGAAACACTGGGAGCCCGGGGCAGGTGGCGGGGTGCGGCTTCGGGCCTTCTCTGAGCGACACGAGCAGGACTGCCGAGGCTGACGGCCCACGAGGCCTCTCCGGGCGGGTCCGGCTTCCCGGGCGTCAGGACCGCACCGGCCACAGAGAGAGGCGGCTCGTGAGGGCTGCCGTTAAGATGGACTCAGCCTCCAAAACCGTGTCTTCTTTTTTTCCAGTTATTTTGCTGGATGTCTTTTAGCGCTGACATTTAATGTTTTAATCTCACAGCCTCTTGTTCGCACGCCCAGTCCCCCGTATTAGTGTCTGGACAGGACTCTGGTCCAGGCCTGTGCTGCTGCCCCTCTGCCGTCCTCTGGGGTCCTCCTTTCAGCGCACTGTAGGCTGCGTCGTCCTGCTCTTGGCATTGCTTTCTTCAGACGTCGTGCCCCACGCTCCCAGGACCTTTACTCGGCACCCGTTGTCCTCCCGTTAGGGTCTGTGTTTACAGCCGGTGGTGAAAACCGTCCGTGTGGCTGGTAGATGCTGGAGGGTTTCCTCACACGGAGAGTCTCGGCCTCTTTGAAAGAGTGCAGACCTTCACCAGCCTGCCACCCCGTCGCTCCCAGAGGGAGCCCCAGCAGCTGACCAGCCCGTGACCATTGCTGCCCCTTTCGTGGAAGATCCGCCACAGGGCGGGGCTGGCAGCAAGCCCGGAGGCCCCTCCTAAGGCCTGGTTCGTATCCGGGCTTGTGCTCCGCAAGGATTCCAAAGCAGAGCAAACTGCAAGTCCGAGTGAGCGGCTGCCACGCCCGGCACGAGCCTCCGGGTCGTGTGTAGGGCGGGGAAAGTCGCACATGGGACTCAAGCCTGGGGCGAGCCCGGACCTCTGGGCGTGGGCTAGGGGCTCCTGGCAGACCTAATAGCTCCAGGCCTCTGGCTCCTTCTCCTGAGGGCCAGCACGTCCTGGAGTGGCTCCGGCAGCTGGACACAGGCAGCCGTCTGCTCTTGGGTTGCACGCATCTGGCGCAGTGTCGAGGCAGCAAGCAGCCATCTTGCGGTCGTGGTGGGTGTCCGGGAAGGGGCCGGTTTCTTCCCGTGTCCGTGCGAGGACCCAGGGGGCTGGCCCGTGGCCTGTATCAGGCACTCAGCTCGTCCCTGGCTCCCCCGATGCCACCCCAGGCCCTGCGGTTCTAGTGGAAATAGTCCGACACGCTTTGGTCCCTCCGCAGGGTTTGAAGACGACCCCCAGGCAGTGCTGCAGGCCATCAGGAGGTACATTCACATCTTCTTCGGGTGTAAGGAATGCAGTGAGCATTTTGAGGAAATGGCTAAAGAATCGATGGATTCCGTGAAAACCCCGGACCAGGCGATTCTCTGGCTTTGGAAGAAGCATAACGTGGTCAACAGCCGCTTGGCAGGTGAGCAGAAGCCGCTCCGCGTGGCCTGTGCCCGGGTGCGGAGCCCGAACTGCGGGTGGCGGGGATGGCACCTGAGCTGCGCCACCGCGCTGCCTGCCCCCCACGTGCCAGCCTGCCTGCCCGCGGGGCTCACGGCCGGGTCGTCTGCCCTGACCAGATGTCAGTTTCCTGGTGACATTGGCCAGGGAGCTGCCAGAGACAACAGCCATTCCCGGCTGCCAGTCCCTGGCGTTCCAGATTGTTCTCTCACTGCAGGGCTCCCGGGCTGCGTGGAAACGGAAACGTCTGTCCCCCTCGGTAGCCCGCTAGGCCCCTGAGTAAATTCGACAGTGGAAGACTTGGAATATAATTAATTTTCAGTAAGGAAAATTTTAGCATCGTTAAAACCTGCTCTCAGACCGTAGACCAAACTCCTCGGGGTGGTTTTGTTTAAAAAAAACTAGGGCGCGTGTATTTTCTCATAGTTAAGTAATTCAAACTGTTCCTAAATCAATGGTAGATTAAAATTAGGCTTAAAAATAATCCACTGAGAAATAAATTTTACTAGAGATGAATAGAAAATGCCACTAAACTATTGGTTTTTACTTAATCCACCGTATCGTAAAAACATCTTACAGCTAAAGCACTAAAGAGAATTGGTTTTCCTTTGGACTCGGAGCTGACCGCTGCGGCTCCAGTCACGTGGCCGCGGCCACTCGCGTTGGCGGCTTTGTCCTTCGCCTTCGGCTGCAGGTGAAGGCACATCCGCTGTGGCCCTGGTACAGACGGCTCCACGGCCAGGGCGTCAGTCTGCCCGCCCTCTCAGGGGCCGCGTGGTGACCCCGTCCCGGCAGCGCTCAGCCCCAGGGCAGCCGGCGGGACTCCAGCCAGGCTGCCGTGTCCGGGCACCGCCTTGTGCCCCACGAGATGCTGCGCCAGAAAGGCGCCTGTGGTCGTGTGGTTCCTTAGACTCTGCGTGTCCCCCCAGCCCCCTCGGTCCCGCCTCTGGCCTCGGGGTTGAGGTCCACGCAGTGCTGCGCGGGACACGCTCTGGCATCTCCTCCCCTCTCGGGGTGTGAATCCAAACTCCCCGCTGGACGCAGACCCCAAAGGGGCGCGCCCAGGCCCTGAGTGGTGTGCGTTGCCCTCCAGCTTCTGCCCAGCCGCGGCCCGTCGTGCGCACGGTGAGCGGGCCGGAGGAGAGCGCCTCTGCTGAGTCAGGAGGCCCACAGACTGACCGATTCCCTTTACGTGTGCTTCCGGAAGCACTCTGAGGTGGCAAGGCAGCCCCAAGTCAGGTCAGCGAGTTCCAGGAGCCCGGGGAGCCACGGGCCACGCTTGCTGTCAGCGGGGCCTGTGGGAGCCGGGGGTCCGGGGCTGTCGCAGCATCGCAAGTGGAAGAGAAACAGGAGTTTGGAAGTGCAGCTGCGAGTGCAGGGGCTTCGTGGCTCTGCCTCGAGGGCTTGCCCCCCAGTCGTTGCCTGACAGACCAGGCAGCGCTCTGCCCACGGGTGTTGAACGAGGGAGCGAGGGAGGGCGTGGGAGAGGGTCCCCTCGGCCCGTCCGCATGCTGAGGGAGCACCTTGAGGGAAGGGAGGACAGCGGAGGTGGGGACCCCTCGAGCAGGGCTGCGAGGTCAAGGGCGTGGAGCTGGGAACTTGCCAGCCCGCTTGGGTGTTTGGGGTGGGGTCTGGCCAGGTGAGTGGTGGTGCCTGAGTGTGGACGGCTCCCTGTGCCGTGGGCCGGGAATCCACCAGAGGGCGTGAGGGAGGATGCGCGGTGCCGTGCCGGCAGCCGTGCAGGGAGGGCGCGTGGGAGGGGAGCGTCGTGTGGACCCCACTGGACGGTGGCAGTGGAGGTCGTGGAGGGAGAGGGCGGTAGTGGGCAGGCAGGAGGCACGGGGGCCCGCGGCGCCGGGGTGGGCGGTCAGGTGGCTGGGAGGCCTCTTCACGGTGGCCCTTCCTCCTCACAGGCCACCCGAGTGAGGACCCGAAGTTCCCAAAGGTTCCGTGGCCCACTCCGGACCTCTGCCCGGCCTGCCACGAGGAGATCCAGGGCCTGACCAGCTGGAACGAAGGCCAGGTGCTCCTGTTCTTGAAGCGGCACTACGGCAGCGACAACCTCGAGGACAAGTACTCCTCGGACTTGGGAGACGCTGGTGAAGGCGCCCCGGCCACGGGCGCGGAGCGGGCGGGGGGCCACGCTTCCCCAGGGCAGCCGCCCGCAGACCGAGGTGCCGAGAGTCTCCGTCCTCCCGGCGTGCTGCCCCCCAAGCCTCGCCTGTCAGAGAGGTCGCACCAGGCGCTGGACGTGAAGCTCGGGAGTCTGAGCGGGGCCGAGGGCCGCGGGGGGGCGGGGGCGGGGGCGGCCTTCCTGGGGACGGGCTTCTCCAGCCTGGACATGAGCCTGTGTGTCGTGCTCTACGTGGCCTCGTCCTTGTTCCTCATGTTGATGTACTTCTTCTTCCGGGTGCGGTCCAAGCGGTGGAAGGTCAAGCACCACCACCCGTCCGTGTAGGACGCGGCGAGACCGTGGAACCGCCTTCAGAAAGCCTGCAGCTTTAATCTTCAGATCAGGGATTCGGTCAACACGTCGGACCTGGTGTCGCCTCGATGGCGCCCTCCGCTCCCCCACGTGCTCTCCCTGCAGGGGACGCACCCGGCACGTGGCGAGACTGTCTGCACTCCTGGAGCCTTCAGGTGGCGCCTTGCACAGATCCTGGAGCGGAAAGCCTTGTCTGCTTTTACTCTTCCGGGTCTGAAAAAGAAGTGGGGAGGCCAGGCCCCACGAACAGAGCTTTGCCACCCGCTTTCAGCTCGAGTTGCTAGACTGCGAGGCCTCGCTCTGGGATCTGGAGAAAACCCACTCCCTTCCCTCCCGTGCTGGGGCCTCCGGACGCCTCCCCTTCCCGCTGCTCCGTGAAGCCAGCGTTCTCAGTGGTTCGCTTTTCAGCCGCTTGGTTCTGCTTGAGGCAAGAGAACATCTCCGGGCGCCAAGGCAGCTCCAGACCGGGGAAGGGAAGCCCCTTAGGCGTCCCGGGCTCTGCAGACGTGAAGATGAGAGGGTGGAGGGGAAGGGGGGCCGGTGGGCTTGCGGGGCAGGGTGGTGCCCCTCTAGCCTCCAGGGGCATCGTCTGTGCTTGTTAATCTGGTGACCAGAGGCTGTAAGCGAATCCCAGTCTGCGTCCACTGTGGGAGGGGAGGACCTTTGGGGAGGGGGCTGCTCTCCGGGATCTCTGAAGAGATCCTGTGTCGTCATCCTCCAGCACCTGCAAGTCCCCGTGAGGACCTAGGGCTCAGTGTGAGGGAGCCGGCGGCGCCCGGGGCCGACTGTGGTCTGGGCCAGACTTCATTTGCCGGAGGCTATTTCACCGTGGGTCCTGGTGCAGGGCCCCAGGGCCCCAGGCTTCGATGATTAATTTTCTAACATTGAATGGTTTTAACACATTATTTGTAAAACCCAAAACATTTAGAAGTAAATTTGCCTCTGAAAGTGTAAACAAAGAAACAGAACAAACTATGGCAGGGAACATTTCCTTTGAGATCCTTTGTGGCCTTGTTGGTTTGTCTCACAGGCTCAGATGTATCCATGTGCGCGCGCGTGCGCGTGTGTATGTGTCTGTGTGTGTGACTGTGATGGTTGTGACAGTGTTCCCTACTCTGCCTGTTCCACACTCCAGCTGTGTGTTTACTAAGTACCGTCGGCCATGTGACCGTGTGACGCTGACGTGACCGTTGCAGCTTGGGGAGAACAGGGGGCTGATTCCTTGAACAACTCGCGTGAGCCTCGTGGTCACCTTCAGTGGGAGGCGCGGTCTGGAGGCCTCCGGGCGGGAACCTGCTCTTGAGCCGCCGCGTCCTCTGCCCTTCTCTGCCGTGAGAGGTTTCTTCTTGTTTGACACTTTTTTAACCCCTGGGAGCCTCTGTGTTTTAAAAGCCAGGAGCTTGTCTTCGTGGCTAAGTTGTGTGCCTGGGTTACTGAAGACACCTGTTGTTTCTTTGCAACTTGAAAACCGGGCGGATTTACAGAGAACCCAAAGGGAATACTTAGAGCCGTTAATTAAACTGCCTTTTGGTTTGTATTGAATGTCTTTTTCTCCCCTAAAGGCAGTTTCTTTCGACAGTGGGAACTGGGTGATTTTGCAAGTGTACCGTCTTCTGTACTTTACAGAACCTAGCTGAAGGGCGACGCTGGCTTCCGCGGTTTGTAATAACACTGCAGCTTGAGGGGCAGTAGGTCAGGGAGAGGACATGCCAGGGTGGCCCACGGGGGCTGTGTCCCGTCGCTGATCAGAACTGGACGCTCCCTCTAGGCGAGGGTTAAGTTCTGTTTTCTGAAGCTGTAAGTATTGAGAGTAATGAACATAATAGTTTGGTAATTTAAATGTATATTTATTTTTAATGGAAGGATTTTGATTAAAAAGAAGCTAATGGACATGGAAATGTCGGTGAAATTTCTTACCTGCGAGGAAAATGAACATTTTGTATTTAAGTAAACTATATTGTGCACATTTTAAGAATAAAGAAATCCGATGTTTGAAAAAACTGTAATTCTTTTGAAGTGGGAACTAGCTCTGCAAGGGATGCGGTGTCGGGCGGGAGTGTCAGACGAAGCCTCCTCTCCCTTCTCGGGTGTGTGGACAGGACGTCTGAAATCCCAGAATTTCTTGTATTGAACCAGAGGCTTTTTGGAAGATGGCCCAAGGGTCAGGTGGAAGGTGAAAGATGAGAAATCGATGATAAATGATAGATGGTCTTCTTGGAGCCGAGCTAGACTGAGTGGGCTCAGGACAGCACCCTTCCTCCCACGAGAAGGGAGACGGGATGGTGACTGCGATGGGTGTAAATCCTACTCACAAGGCACCAGAGAGGCCCCCCCCCCCCAGGTGAGGGAGCTGCCGGACCTCGGCTTTCCCTGGGCACCACTCTCCTGGGCCGCCCCACTCCCGCCAGGCCTGAATGCCCGGCATCGCAGTCGGCCACCAGGTTTGCCTCATGCCCACGGCTTTGCCCCAACACCTGTTTGCTGCGTCCGGTTCTGAACTGTTCAGTTATTTTATTTATTTATTTATTTTTGGTTGCATTGTGTCTTCGTTGCTGCGCGTGGGCTTTCTCTGGTTGTGGCGAGCGGGGGCTACTCTTGTTGTGGAGCACGGCCTCTAGGCTCACGGGCTTCGGTAGTTGTGGCTCGAGGACTCCGGAGCGCAGGCTCAGTAGTTGTGGCGCACGGGCTCAGTTGCTCCGTGGCACGTGGGATCTTCCCGGACCAGGGCTCGAACCCGTGTCCCCTGCACTGGCAACCGCTGCGCCACCAGGGGAGCCCCTGTGAACTACTTCGATCTCTTCTCCCGCCTCCCCCACCTTGTTTCGGTCGCGTGTGACTTCAGGGGCGTTCTCTTGCCTGCAGTTTCTGTGAATTCACCTTCCCAGACGGTCTGTGCCCCCGTCCGGAAAGGGCACAGGCAGCCGCTGGCACTGAGGGACCGGCGGGCACCCTGCCCCCCCAGCCCGGTCTGTGTGGTGCCGGTGTAGGCTTACCATCGGGTAACCCCCGTCACCCAGGGTCTTGGCGCTCACGGCTCTTGGGTCCTTCTGTCTGAGTAGTTTATGTTGGGGGCGCCCCAGCTGCCCTTCCTCCCCGCTGCCCTGGGGGAGTGGAAGGGGGCTGTGGCCTGAGACCCGGGGGCATTGCGTGTTGGGGAGGTCGGGCGTGCAGAAAGTGCCTCCCGCCTAAAGCAGCCGTTGAACGGGGCAGCACCTGGAGCTAGAGCCTCAGTCGGAGCCTGTCTGGAGGCCGATGGGGCTGGAGAGCCCTCGGCCTGGACGCTGCCTTCCAGGAGGCCGGGAGCAGGAAAGAGCAGGAACGGCAGGATGGAGCACCCGCTTGGGGCGAATCCCCAGCCCTCGGGCCGGCCTGGAGCTCAGGGCGCAGCCAGCTGCCGCTGCCGCCCAGGCCTGGCGGCGGAGGGGATGGGGACGCGGCGGGGCGGGCCGAGGGACCGGGGACCTGGGAAGGGGGGCGGCGGGCGGGGGCGGGGAAGGGGGGCGGCCGCGCGCCTCCTTCAGCACCGCGGACAGCGCCCGGCCCAGAGGCTCCTGCGTCTGGCCGCTCTGCGCGCACAGGGACGCGGGGAGGGCCAAACCCTCCCGGCGGGGGCGGAGGTCGCAGAGGAGGAGGAAGGAGCGCTGCCCGCACCACTTGGGCCCGGCCTGGCCCCTCGGCCGCGATGCTGCTGGAAACGGATCTCGAGGGCGACCGAGATCGGCCCGGGGCCCCCGCAGCCGCCGCTCTCTGCACCTTCAGCGGGACTAGGGGTAAGAGCCCCGCCTGCCCGCAGCCTCCAACCTGGGCAGGAAGACCCGGAGGGGAAAAACAGCAGGGTCGGCAGAGGCAAACAGAGGGACAGCAGGAAGGAACGGGTGCAGCACACCAAGGGCAGGGAGGGAAAAGAGTCTGGGGAGACCTCTGGCAGGACATCAGACAGGAACTGGGGTGAGGGGACGGGAGGCTGGCAGAGCCCTGAGTGGGCAGAGGGCCTGGAGCTCCCTGCGATGGTTCGGGAAGCCTGGACCTGCGCTCTAGTGTCCGTGGCTTTTTGCGGAGAGCCCCAAGAACAGAAGGGACCTCATAGGCATTTCTAGTGGGGAGGGGATGGGCAGAGAAAGGGCCGCCGAGTAAATCCAGAGACCCCACGCGTCTCAGCTCCCACACACAGCCCAGCCCGGGCCTCGCCAGCCGGCCCAACTGCGCGGCACCGAGACCCCTAGGTCGGCCCACTGCCTAAACTGCCCTCCCCAAGGGCCATTCGATCGCAAGGAGGTCGGGAAATAATGGAGGCATTGTTGGCCAGCCGGCCAGATGCCGAGCGCATGGGCCCGCCCACCCCTTCCCCAGTCGGACCACACATGGCTCCTCTCAGGCAGGCCTCTGCAGCAGCTGACACTCAACGGCCGACACCCCAGCGCACCCAGCACCCGCTCAGCTCCCCAGATTGCACGCTCCTTCTCTGTCCCGGGGAGCAAATGTAGCACGGAGTGAAGGGGCAGGCGCTGGCGGCATGGGGCTTTGCTCAAACGGAGACATGGGGTCTGCTCAGAGCTAAGAGGAGCTGTGCTTTTCCTGCCCAGGTCCTTCCAGGCCGGCCTCCAAATTAAAGTGTACAGACCGGGCCACTGGAGGCCAGGCGGAGGCAGGGTGAGATGGGGCATTACTGCGGGACTCCCAGGTGGAGCCTCTTGGAGGGTGGCGTCCACCTCTAGTCCCCCAGGGCTTCCTGGGGTCCCTGCCCTCGCCATGCCCTGCGCTGCCAGGGGCCCACCCTGCTGTGTGCTGACTGTGGGTGACTGCAGGGGGTGGCCTGGCCTGTGGCCAGGTGCTGGATGCCCTCTGGGGTAGGTGCGTCTCTACATGCAAGGATGGTGCGTTCCCGCAAGCTCACCTGTTTGGACTGGGGGCAGGGTGTGGGAAAATCGGGCACGGGGGCTTTCTCCTGTGCTAGCAGGCGTGCTGGCGGGTGGAGGGAAGTGAGAGTGGATCCCGGCTTTCCCAGCTCCATCCCTCCTGACCTGGAGTCTTGGCTCCATCCTGGAGTCTGAGCCGAGGACACTGGGTTTCCCTCCGGAGACTCACCCTGCTTCCCTGCGCCCACTGTGGGCTGCAGTTCCAAGGGTGGGGCCCAGAAGCTGCTCAGAGCGGGAAGGTTGGGTCCAGCTCCTGGTGGCTTCGCTGTGAGCCCTTGGACGCCACACTCACCCTCCCTGGGTGTTGGGTCGCGCTCATGCGACCAGACATTGTGACCAAGCCTCCCAGCTCGTACGTGGCCTCTCAAGTCCGAGCCTCAGCGGCGGTAGGACCCGGCTCCCTCCCTGACCCCCAGGCTACCCGCGGGCTTTCACGCCCGAGCCCCAGGCCTCAGCCCTGAGCCGGCGCCGGGGCAGGAAGCTGCCGGGCTCGGGCAGCTCCGGCCCGGCTCCTCCCCTGAGCGTCCCCACTCTCGGGCCGGGCACTCGGGGTGGCGTCTGGGCACAGCAGTTCTCCGCGCAAAGGCGCGCGGAGTCCGCGGACGCCACCGGCGAGTCTCGGCGACCCCGGCCCCGCCCCGCGCCGCGGCCCCGCCCCCCGCCGCTCCGCCTCCCCGCGGCCCGAGCCTCCGGGCCCCTGGGCGGCCCGCGGGCGCAGCGCCCAGCAGCGCCGGGAGTCGTTCAGACGCCGGCCCGGGGCCTTTGAGGCCGTGGTCTCGCCGGGCCCCTGGAAAGTTCAGGGCCGGAGAGCCGCGGCGCTGGGCGGCGGGAACCCATGGAGGCGCGCGGGGAGCTGGTCCCGGGCCGGGAGTCGGCGGGTGGCGACCTGCTGCTGGCGCTGCTGGCGCGGAGGGAAGACCTGCGCCGAGGTGGGTGCCCGGGCCGAGCGGCTGCACCCGGGAGGGCGGACCCCGTGGAGACCCAGAGGTCCTCGCTCCCTTCCCGGCCTGGCCACGGAGGCGGCGGGAGCCAGGGAACGCCGGCAGGAGTAGGTGCTAGGTCCCCAGCACAGCACGACCCTGCGTGCTGGGCATCCCAGCAGCGAGGCTGCCTCTGGGCCCCTGGAGCTGTGTTGTCGGGTGTTTGGTCGTGGCGCCCAGGCTGGGGAGGGAGGGGGGCCTCCGGGTCCCAGGACCGGTTCAGGAAATACTCGCCCTAATCGGGAGAGCGCACAGAGAACAAACGTGAGACCCAGTGACGACGGCGTAGGAGGATCTGCAGCAAGGCTGCCTGCACCCAGACCCTACACACTTTCCAGGGGAAGAGAGTCAAATGCAAGGGCCCGCGTGGAGCTGGACCCCGGCCGTAGGACACCCCTAGCTGGGGTCTAGGTGTCTGCACTCACACGCACCTGCTCTGTTGGCCCACTCGGGGCTGGTCCTCCTACAGGAAAGCCCCCAACTTCCCGGCGGCACCAGTCTCGCCCCCAGCGCCTTGGCTTCCTGTGAACTGGGATGGTTCTCCGCGGGCTTCCAAGCAAGCGGGACCCGCAGGATGGAGATGGAGGTGGCCCTGGAGGGGCGGGGAGCAGCAGGGATGGAGCAGGTGGGAAAGGGCTTGCATCTAGGCTGCGGGGTCTCATCCGCCTCCTACTTACTTATTTATTTTCCGAAGGTTCCTGGGAGGGGTGGCTACAGGGGCTGGGAGGAAGGGGCGGGAGGGCGGAGAGAGAGGAAGGGAGGGGTGCGAGCTCTGGGCGAAACGGCTCAGGCAGGAGAGCCGGCGGGGATCGGCGGGCGGGCGCAAGGCTCTGCTGGGCCTCGCCAGCGCGGACGGTAGGAGACCCCGCCAAGTCCGGAGTCGCCATGCAACGTAAGGCCCGGGTCGCCAGGGCTTCGCGAGAGCGCGAGGGGCGCGGCGGGAGCGGCTTTTGCCCGACGCGGGCTCCGCGGGTAACACGGCCGGGGCGCTGTCCGGGCCGCGGTGCTGAATCCGCGCTGCGCGGGCCTGTCCAGCCACCAGCTCTGTGCCGGGTGTCCTGGCCGCCCTGCCACCGCCGCCCGGGGTTGGGGGGCCAGGGCAGGCGGCAGATCCCCGGGCTCCACACCCAGGGCTACGGTTTTGCCCGACGCGGGACCCCGTCCTTCGTGGTTTCCTGGGGCTGAGGGAGGTCCCTCTCCGGCCCTCTCGCCGCTGCCAGGCCAGCCTGGGGCCGGAGGAGTCCGCCGTCAGTGAGGTGAGCGTGGTGCGGTGGTGCTATATTTCTGTATGTTCCAGTTCCTGCTCGTGGCTCTCTTCCCTGCGGAGACCTTTTCTAAAGTAACAGGGAGTCCTCACCTCACAAGCACCCTGCAAAGCCCCTCACGGACCTGTGGCTCCCTGCGTTTCCCCAGCCTGGTTCCCCCGGAGGCCTGCAGGCCCAGGGGAGCAGAAGCCAAGTGTCTCTGGGGGGAGGGCAAACTGCCTACTGTGAGCTCAGGCATCCACGTCTGAGCATGAGGACAGAGGGTCCATGTGCCCAGTCCACTCACAAGTACCCTCACGGCCGCCCAGAGACAGGGAGGGCAGCAGCGTTTACTCTGGTGGCCTGCAGACAGGGCCACGGGGCCGGGCAGCCACACCTGCAAGGAGCCCCTAGCCGCCATGATGCTTAATTGTGCAAGTAATGAGGGCAACTGGGTGGCGGATGCCCCACGACCCACACGTGCCTGGCCTCCAGTGATGGTAAGGACCAGTTTTCCAGCCCAGCCTCTAAGAGAGCCCCTGGGGCAGGGGTTTCATTTGAGCTCAACGTGTGTCCTTCATGAACTGGAAACGTTTTGCAGTTGAAGGTATCTGGCCTAATGGGATGGCCTGGGCACCTTCCTGCTCATGGGCGTGTTTCTAAACCTAGTTTCAGTTGTCGTGAATTTCAACCGTGTGCCGGGCTGTGGACTTCAGAGTCATGCACTCCCTGAACTTGGGGAGCTAGGCAGCCGCTCACGCTGGCCGGGGAAGAGGGTGTGCGGGGAAGGTGAGGCCTCTCCCTCTCTGTGTGGTGCCCATGACCACTGGTGGCTCCTCTGCCCGCAGAGATCCCACTGTGTGCTGGCTGCGACCAGCACATCCTGGACCGCTTCATCCTCAAGGCTCTGGACCGCCACTGGCACAGCAGGTGCCTTAAGTGCAGTGACTGCCACACGCCGCTGGCCGAGCGCTGCTTCAGCCGCGGAGAGAGCGTCTACTGCAAGGACGACTTCTTCAAGTGAGCCTGGCTGCCGCCTGGGAGGGAAGGGCTGGCTGCAGGCTGCCACCCTGAGGGACTCCCCGGGCCCCCGCAATAACCAAGTCTGGAGCCCCGAAAGCCCCCATCCCCAAACCCCTCCTTTTCCCCAGGCAGGGCACTCTGGGGCCTCTCCGATGGCAGCTGGGCTAGCACATTAGCAATTTCTTAAAGTAATTAATTTTGTGAATCATCGAAGCAGTCGTTAAGAAGGTAACCCCAAGTTTGTAGCGCTCTATTGGACTGACTCCCTCTTCATCTTGATCTTGTTTTTGTCCTTCATGCTGGGGATGGGGCGCCTACCGGGATTCACATTCCCCTTCCAGCACAGAGGACCGCCGTGCTCCCCGGGGCCCCTTCTCGGTAGTCTGTGCGGCTCTGCTGGAGCTGCCGGGCAGGCGACCGGGGGCAGGGCCCGGGGGGAGCCTCCCTCCGGAAAGCGCCCTGCGCGGAGGCGCCGCGTTAGCTGCTCTCCTACCCGCCCGCCGCGCTGAGCCGCGCCCTGTGCGTCCCGCAGGCGCTTCGGGACCAAGTGCGCCGCGTGCCAGCTGGGCATCCCGCCCACGCAGGTGGTGCGCCGCGCCCAGGACTTCGTGTACCACCTGCACTGCTTCGCCTGTGTCGTGTGCAAGCGGCAGCTGGCCACGGGAGACGAGTTCTACCTCATGGAGGACAGCCGGCTCGTGTGCAAGGCAGACTACGAGACCGCCAAGCAGCGAGGTCAGTGGGAGGGGGCGATGGTCCCCGGGATTGGCCCGGGCAGGCCCACCCTCCGCTTTCCTCGCCTGCAGAATGGGGCTAAGGCCAGGCCGGATCGGGCGCGGAGGGATCCTTCCCCTCCAGGGTCCTTTGCGAAGCGCTCACCACGGGGCGAGAAGTTAAGCGCCTTCCCACCCCCAGGCCCCGGAGCTAGAGTTGGCGGGAACAAGTATCAGACCCGCTCCGGGGAAGCCGGGGTCTGGGGTCTTAGTGGCCGCCGCCCTTGGGAGCGCAGGGCTGTTGGTCTGAATTATGTGGATTAACTTTCCGCGTCTGAATTATCTTCCTAAATCCCTGACCGTGAAGATCCGGCCCTACCCGCACCCTTGGAACAAAGAGGAACCCGAGGGGTGGGGGTGGGGGCCACTTGTCAGCGAGGGGCCGAGGCTGGAGGCGCCTGCGCCCCGATCCAGGGTCGCGGGGTCCCTAGAGAAGGCCGCCGCAGGGCCGCCCCTCGCAGGGCCCGGACGCCCCCCGCCGCGTTTGCGCCATCGCTCCCCGGCGCCCGCGTCCCGCGAAAGCCGCTGGCCTCCGCGGCCGAGACGGGCTGTCGCGGCGGCGGCGGCGGCGGCCTCAGTGGCCCCGACGTCCGCGCGCCCGGAGGGGGGTGGGACCGCTGGGCAGCAGTAGGAGCAGGCCCAGGCTCAGGCTCACGGCTCCCCGCGGTGCAGAGGCCGAGGCCACGGCCAAACGGCCGCGCACGACCATCACGGCCAAGCAGCTGGAGACGCTGAAGAGCGCCTACAACACCTCGCCGAAGCCCGCGCGCCATGTGCGCGAGCAGCTCTCCTCTGAGACCGGCCTGGACATGCGCGTCGTGCAGGTCAGCGCCCAGCGCCCCCCGCCCGCCCTGCGAGCCGCTGGCCGACAAGGGCCGCCCCGGGTCCCGGGGCGCCGGCCACTCACCCGCCCCCGCCCCCAGGTGTGGTTCCAGAACCGCCGGGCCAAGGAAAAGAGGCTCAAGAAGGACGCGGGCAGGCAGCGCTGGGGCCAGTATTTCCGTAACATGAAGCGCGCCCGCGGCGGCTCGAAGTCGGACAAGGACAGCGTCCAGGAAGAGGGGCAGGACAGCGACGCCGAGGTCTCCTTCACCGGTATGGCGGGCGCGGGCGGCCACCTCACCCGCGGCGCCCAGAGCGGCAGCCCCGAATGGGGAAGAGCGTTGGGTTGATTGACCGTAGGGAGCCTGGAAATTTGAACGTCCTGGGTCCTGGCCTCTTTAGCGTCACCTATAAAGCACTCGTTTATAGACCCTGGTCCCCATCCCCAAGCCCTGTGATTTGGCCACTGAGGACCACTGCTGTTCCTCTGGAGGGGGACAGAACCCCTGTGACCCGAGGGCCTGTCCCCCTGCAGGCTTTGTCCTGGTGGGAGGGTGTGGACGGTGTCTTTGCCCCCCGGCACTTGCAATGATTTTTAGGAAGGTGGCAGTGCAATTTGGGGGTGATGAAAAGTCCGAGCTGCTTGGAGCTGGGGGAGGGTCCTCTCCGGAACCCGATTATCTCCTCCCAAAGCAGGAAGACACCCCCCCCCCCCTTAATGTCCATCCTCAGAGAGTTTGTGCAAGAGACGCTTTGGCAGCATTTGTGACCTTAAGCTGCTCACCTAGCCTCTCTGGGACTTAACTTGTCTGCATAATTGGGCAACCCTGGGATCGTACTGGAGCCCCGGGCGCTGACTGGACTATTCCTGGCCCTGATCCCACCAGGGGAGCCCACCATTCCTTAGGCATCAGGTGGGATTGAGCTGAACAGGCTCAGGGGTGGAAGGGGTGAGAGACTTGGGCTGAGCTGTCGTGTGACGTGGCGCAGGTCACCCCTGCAGGGGGCACTGAGCGGGGCCAGAGGTGGCGGACGGTGGGCACCGAGCAGTGCCCTCTGCTTCCGCCGCAGATGAGCCAGCCATGGTCGAAATGGGCCCTGCCAACGGCCTCTACGGCAGCCTGGGAGAGCCTGCCCCAGCCTTGGGCCGGCCCTCGGGGGCCCCAGGCAGCTTCCCGCTGGAGCACGGAGGCCTGGCCGGCCCGGAGCAGTACCGAGAGCTGCGCCCCGGCAGCCCCTACGGCGTCCCCCCATCCCCTGCTGCCCTGCAGAGCCTCCCTGGCCCCCAGACCCTCCTTTCCAGCTTGGTGTACCCGGATGCCGGCTTGGGGCTCCTGCCCTCGGGAGCCCCAGGTGGGCCCCCACCCATGAGGGTGCTGGCAGGGAACGGACCCAGCTCTGACCTCTCCACGGGGAGCAGCGGGGGCTACCCTGACTTCCCTGCCAGCCCCGCCTCCTGGCTGGACGAGGTGGACCACGCTCAGTTCTGACTGAGACCCTCGGCTCCACCGAGCACCGGACACGAGGGGTCTGGGCAGCAGCACGGCCCCTGGCTGGGGGTGGTCTGGAGCTGAGCTCTCCTGTCCCCAAAGCCCTGGACCCCTGCAGGACGCAGTGCCACCGGCGGGGGACAGGATGAGGACTTAGGGAGGGCTCGTTTCTGCGGAGTGCCCCCCCCCCCGCAGCCCCCTCCCCTAGGCAGAGGGACTCTCCAGGCTCCTGTCTGAGAAGCTCCTCCTGGGACAGGGGGCCAGCCCACCTGGTGGCCACTCAGCAAGCCTTGTTTTGTAAGCAGATCTCTCCCTTTATCGACCAATTAACCGAGTGCTTGCTGCAGTTTCCAAACAGGAAGTGTCACACACACACACACCCAAGGCCAGGCCTTCACTCTGCTCTGGGGCCTCTGCCCTGACCAGCACAGCCCTCAGGCCGGAAGATGCTTTAATTTCTAAAATTAAAAAGAAAAAACATACTAATTGTGCTTTCATTTCCCAGGCTCCGTATGTCTGAGTTCTGTAGCCCCCTGCCCCCCCCCCGCCACCTTTAGGTCAGAGATTGGCCTGTCTGGCCAGGCAGGAGGCCACGCCTGTGTCCTTCCTGGTCCCTCTGGGGGCCTCCCAGCCACCAACTCCTACCTTCCCCAGGAACCTCCTTACCCCTCTCCCCTGGGGCAACTGGCTCTAGATATTCCCGTACTTCTGGGCTCCACTACCCTGGGGTGGGGGGAGATGGACTCCTTAAGCCCCTAAGGAGCTCCCTACCAGTCACAGCCGCCCCCAGGCCCTCAGCGTCCAGGCTAAGCCCAGGCCCCCGATTTCCGTTGCCAAACAGCCCCCAGTTCCCCCTCTCCACGGGCTCCAACTGCCAGAGGATTGGACGCCCCGCTGGAGAAGGCTGGAGCAGGGGCTTCGCCGAGCCCGCGCTGCCCTCCTCGACAGATGCTTTGCTGCCGCCTGCCACGGACACAAAGGCTGGCTGGGTGTGAATCCAAGTTATTCCTCAAGCCTGCATCCCAAGCTACCTGTTGGTTTTGTGACCGTCCTGTCTTTTATTTATTCTCCGACCATCGGTTCCTTCCCAGACTTCAATGAATTTGTCAATAACAGTTGTTGGAAAGCCCGTGCCTTTCATGATGCCGGGGGGTGCAGGCGGAGGGGGTCATCGGGAGTGGGGGACTGCTCTTTGAAAGCTGGAAGCCCGGTTGGAGTAGTAGTTGGCTCCTTGCCAGGGATGGCACCTGGTGTGAACTGGGGCCCCTTTGTCCCTGGATCTCAGCCAGGCTTCTGAGCACTGGAAGGAGATGTGAGAGAACAGACGGCCCAGCCATGGGTGGAGGGGCTGGGCCTTCCCGCTCTCTCCCTGGGAGAGGCCGGTGCTGGGGTGGCCAGGTGACACAACCAAGCACAACTGCTCACAGCTGGGAGCTGGCTTCAGCAGGGGGAGGGGGACTGCTGGAGTCAACCAGTCAGGAGATTCAAGGAACGTGGTCACGGGGGGGTCTCTGCAACTTGGATTCCAGTCCCAGCCATCTGCTCACTTTCTGTGTGACCCTGGGCAAGCCCCCTCTGCACCCTGCTTTCCTCCTGTGGAGATAGTGGTGACCGCCCCCTCCAACGGGGGACATAAAAGGAGAGTTAGTGAATTTGGGGCCCCCCCAACCTTGCCCGAGGGCAGAGGCCTGGCTCTTGAGTCCTTCACTGGACAACAGGGCACTGAGTTGGGTGGGTGAACAGGCCCCCAGTGGGGGGGCGGGGGAGCTGGGCACCAGATCAGAGCAGAGGATGGGGGACAGGCTGAGGGTCCCCTGTGTGGGAAAGGAGGAGGGGGAGCTCCCCAGACGTCCCCTCGGCCAGGCAGCCCAAGGGGCTTTGGTCAAGTCACCCCCGGTCCCACTGGCCCTGGCAGGGACTGCTCCCTCACCAGCAGCTGCCACTGCCCAGCGCCCAGAACGTGTGGCCCCACCAGGAGGCACGTTGCTGGCAACTCCCAGGCACACCTGGGCCCTGGGTATCTAATGGGGCAGGGGCATGCCAGGGCCAAGAAATGGGGGAGGCCCTCGGGAGAAAATTCAGGGGTGGGAGCAGAGGCCCTGATCTCCCTTCAGTCGGGGGGAGTGCCCGGGGAAGAGCCGGCTGAGCAGAGGTGGGGGTGGGTGGCTGCATTAGCCACGGGGGGACCCATGATGAGCAGAGGTGTCCGTCGGGAAGTGCAAGGAGTCCCAGGCAAAGGTCTCGGACTCCCAGGGGCGTGGCCGAGCGGCAGGTGGGGCGGGCTCCTGGGGGGAACCACTTTGGACTCTTTCTGGCAACGGATACCCCGAGCGGAAAGCGGCTGAGCCCGGGTCGGATTCAGGATTTAGGGAGGGGGCCCTGGCGGCCGCGGGGCGGACGCTGCCTCCTCCAGCAGCCCCGAGGGGGGTATAAATCCTCAAATCGCGCCCCCCCTCCAGCCTGGAGACCTCCCCAGGCCGCCCGGGACCTTTCAGGCGCTGACAGGTTAATAAAGCGCCGGCTGTCTGCAGGTCCGGCCGCGCTCGCTCCAGCTGGCGGCGCGTCGGGGCGGCATCGGGGCCCCAGGCCCAGCCCCCACCCCCCACCCCCACCCCCCGGCGCGGGGAGGAGAGTGGATGCCGCAGGGGCCGCGTCCGCCGGAGGAGACGCGCTCGCCACGCGCCCCGGCCGGGACTGGGGGCTGGCGGGCGGGCAGCCGGGCGGGGGGCTCAGCTGGGTCAGACCCGCGGTCACCGCTACAGTGCCCGTTTGCACACCTCGCGGGTCTGTTTCCGCATCTGAGCTGAGCGCCAGCTCGCGTGTTCTCCCTTTCCGCTCGCCCCACCCGGGCAGACACTCGAGCTCCCACCTCCGGGCCCCGCTCGGCCAGCAGACGTGACCTCGGACTGGAGGCCCAAGCCCGGACTCGAGGCTTGGAACCCGCAGTGAGGAGGTGGGCGGGGCAGACCTCCGGTGGGGAGGACCTCGGGCTGCGGGCCTTCCGCAGGGGAAGGCGGACGCCCCATCTTTCGGGCCCCGTCTGCGGGGGTCACCTGGAAACCACAACTTATTTCCCACGATGGAGTCTGTTAACCAGGCGGGGCGTCTAGGCGTTTGTGGGTGTCACAGCTCAGGATGCGGGTTCCCGGCGCGCCCTCTCGCCGCAGAACCGGGCGTGGGGGACCCAGCTCCGAGTCCGAGGACCGGCCCTGGGGTCTCGGGGCCTCGGAGGGGACCCGCCCACGAGGGGTGCGCCGCACCGGGCCGGGCCACTGCCCCGCCCAACCGGCCCCGGGCGCCGCCCGCGAGGAACAGAGCAGGAAAGGGCGCTGCGAAGCCGGTGGGCGCCGGGCGGGGGCGGGGGCGGGGCGGGGCGGGGCGGCGCCGCGCCCTCCCGGGACCCCCACCGAATTGCGGCGAGCGGGAGGGGCGCCGCAGGCTCGGGGTGGGAGGCACCCTGGCGGGCACGCGGGACCCACTTGAGCTTTTTTCGTGGAGAGGGGGACGGGGGCTAGGGCTCGTCAACTTTTTCTTCAGCAGTAAGCTCTTTATCATAATAGTTAGAACATTAAATTTTAACATAGAATACTCATCTTGACATATACATTGTTGTTAATTTTTGAACCCGACGCTTGTATACATTATCACACGTAAATACCTGAATAATAAAAATAATAATTTCGACCAGTACATAAAAGGACTGCTTTCCTTTTAAATATAAAATTTGCACAGGGGATGAAGGACCATAGGGAATCAGAGGCACACCTCTCTCCCTGAGACCAGGGGACGCGCCGCTCCCCTTCCTGCGTTAACTCCCTCCTCCCCACCTGCTGGCAGGAGGGGGCGGACGTATCTTGGGGACTGGTCCCCCGACTGGGGCAGGAGCGGACTGGGGGCCCCAACCCCGGGGGCTCGCCTGGTTGAGTAGCAAAACGATAAATCAGTGGGTTTTCAAAGGAATCAGTCTGGAGCGCTAAATCCCAGGGGCTGTAATGATCAATTCTTTAAGCCCATAATTGTTCAAATTACTCTGAGCAACATAAAACATTAATTTTAAGAAATTTAATAGAAAAAAGCTCTTTAAATCCGCAACGAGATAAATGACACCCAGCATGACGACCTTTTTCCATACCTTGGTGACATTGAATAATCTGAAAGTTATTTACATTTTCATTCTTCGTGGAAAGTGTTGACAAGCTTTTGGCCGTGGGCGAGGTGCACAGTGGCACGGAGGGGCCCCCTCCCCCCTAATTAATGGGGGAGCAGCGACTTCATAAGCAGAATTTTCATCAGTCTGCCTGGGTGACCTGCGGTGACGGCTTCCCCCGCTACCCCCCGGAGCTGATGCAACTTGGCTCATTTTTTACCATAAAAATATTCCCTCCTGACCAGCGGAGCCCCCTCAGCATTCAAAAATAGATACGAGCCTAAGAAGCAAGCCGTCACGGGGCCATCACAGGGATGGAGTCCAAGGCCAAACCTGGGAGAAAAGTACAGATTCTGCAGACCCCAGAGTCAGCGAAGCGTGTGTGTGGGGGGGTAGTGCGTATGAGTGTCACAGCGGGTGTGGAGGCCGTCCCTGGAGAAGTGGTCACAAGCCCCCAGACACTCACACAGCCCTCAGACCCTCAGTTCCATGTGTTCCCAAGAGCCCGTCCAGGTTGTGGAATGTGACCTGTCAGGGGTCCACCCGGCTGACATCTGCAGAGCTGGGGTGAGGCTAGGTCCGGGGAGCCTGAGAGACACAGGGTAGGGACGACCCGGGCTCCCCACTGAGTCCCACGTCTGTTGTTATGGACCTGGTAGAGCCCAGACTCGGGTCAATGGACTCAGGGACCCTCCCATCCGTGCTACTTACTCACTGCAGCTGTGTGACCATGGGTGAGCCGCTCAACCTCTCTGAGCCTGCAAAGGGCAGCACGTGCAACCTCCTTTCCAGGCTTACTGGGAGACTTACCAAGGCAAAGCCGGAAACAAGCGTGAGTGAAACGCTCAGCAAACCTTGGGGCAGCACCTAAGCCACCTTCCTCAGGTTCTGAGGGCAAATCCCATTGACCTGGAGGAGGCGGAACCCACCAGACCCGCCGGACCCGCACATACTCACGACTCAGAACACAGAGCTCCGTGCAGAACAGACGCACACACCGGCGACTCTCACACGCAGGCACGCTCACCCGTGAGCACATTCACCCACTCTCTACACAGCTCACACTCACAACCCCCCAGCCACGCTCTTTGAGGGCAGTGACACGTGAACCACGGGAGCGGCCTCTAGCCTGTTGTCACAGAGGTCAAATACCCACTCGGCCAGGTTGGATCAGACCTGCCCTGAGGCAGGGGCATGGTCAGAGTTGCCCCAGGACTTTCTCCCTAATTTGTAGGTCTGGTGGCTGTGAGGGAAACACGGCTTCCTTCCGTGCTGAGGTTCTGGGGCCCTTGTGTGCCCTGTGCTTCTGAATGGAGCATTTCCAAATCTAGGGGTGGGGAACACAGACAGGGTCAGAGGTGGCTTACATCCATCTGCCCTGCTCCGGCCAGAGTCTGCCCCACTGGTGGGCAGGAAGGGGGAGGGTGGGGAATGGCCGGAGGATGTCCTCGTCCACGTGGACCGCATCCCGGAACATGAGGCCCGGGAGGGAAGCCCACGTCCATCCCCGCACGCTTGCGGTCCACACTCAGCACCTCTGCAAGCCCTGTTTCCTCAACCATCAAAGGGGATGATCCTGGTCATTGAGCATGGGAGGAGCCGATCACGGCCCCAGGGAAACAGGAATCAGAGCCCCGGCGGCACCGCTGCAGGGAATGTTCACAGTGCAGCCACTGAGAACAGTCTGTTGGTTCCAAAGCCGTAAACACAGAATCACCAAGTGATCTGGCCATTCCACTCCTAGATCAAACCCAAAGGAACCGAAAACAGGGACTCAGACAAACACCTGTACAAGTACGTTCACAGCAGCCGAAAGGTGGAAATGGCCCAAATGTCCATCAATACATAAATTAATTTTTTTTTTTTTTTTTTTTTTTGCGGTACGCGGGCCTCTCACTGTTGTGGCCCCTCCCGTTGCGGAGCACAGGCTCCGGACGCACAGGCACAGCGGCCATGGCTCACGGGCCCGGCCGCTCCGCGGCATGTGGGATCCTCCCGGACCGGGGCACGAACCCGCGTCCCCTGCATCGGCAGGCGGACTCTCAACCACCGCGCCACCAGGGAAGCCCCATAAATTAATTTTAAAATGTGGTCCATCCATAGCACAGAGTGGGGCATGGACATGATACAACACGGGGGACACTTGGAAATGTCGTGCTGGGTGAAGGAAACCAGACACAAAAGGCCACACGTTGTATGTAATTCAGTTTCTATTAAATGTCCGGAACAGGTGGATCCACAGCAGCAGAAAGTAGATTCGTGGCTGTGGGGTGGGCGGGGATAGGGAGTGGCTTCTAATGGGTCCGGGGTTTCTGTTTGGGGTGATGGCTGCACCTCGCAGGCTCTAGAATGGTTAATTTTATGTTATGTGAATATCACCTCAATTTCTTTTAAAGTCTTTATTGAATTTGTTACAATACTGCTTCTGATTTATGTTTTGGGTTCCCCCCCCCCCCCCGGGGTGGCACGTGGGATCTTAGCTCCCAGACCAGGGATCGAACCGCACCCCCTGCATTGGAAGGCGAAGTCTTATCCACTGGACGGCCAGGGAAGTCCCTCACCTCAATTTTATAAAGGGGGCACCACTCACCCCTCCCAGACAGGCCCGGCTCACAGCCTGTCGGCAGACAGGAAATCATGTGATTAAGGAGAGCAAGCAGGACCAGCAAGGGCCCTCCCTCCTCGCCCCCCCCCCCCCCCCCCCCCCCGCCGCCCTGCTGGGTCATGGAGTCAGCATCAGCGTCCCACCCCTCCAAATGCTTCCCCTCCCCAGAGTGGTCCCTGGAAGCCCCCCTCCCGGGAGACCCTCCCCTCCACTCACCTCCCCCTCCAGGGTGGAGCGCACAGAGGGCCCTCAGCGCTGCTGCCCCGGGATGGGGGCTGGTGCATCTGTGGTGGGGTCCATGGGCCCCACCTGCAAGGCAGGAGTCCGGCCACAGAGGGACCCTCCCCAGCTGAGTTCATCGGCCCAGTGTCACCAGCTTCCAGCAAGTGGCAGGAATGGATGTTAAGGACCCTCTCCCCTTCCTGGAAAGGGCTTGTCTGGAGAGGAGGGGGGCTTGGGAGACCCCACTGGTTGGGGGAGGCCCTTGGCACGGGCGGAAAGTGCATTTCCAGCCCCCAGCCCCTAGGGCCTGGTGGTCATTTGGGGAGTGGCCGTGTCCTGGCCCCCTGGCCATTGTACCCAAGCTAGCCTGCCCTGACCACCAGCCTTGTTTGACTTCCAGAAAGGTCAGAAGTCGAGACCTGTGAAGTTCCACTCTCTTCACATGCTGCCCCCGCCCCCGCCCCCGCCCCGTTTTCTTTCTTTGCTGTGGGAACAATGCTGGCTGCCGGCAGGGCAGGTGGCCCAGCGCTGGGGGCGGCCCCTGCAGCCTCTGCACTGGAGGGACTCGCCCTGGCCTCTCTGGGGGGCAGGGGAGGCCAGCCAGACAGCCAGCCACCACCAGCTCTGAGCTGTGGGGACCAGTCCCCAGGTGATGGCAGGTGGGTGAAGAGAGAGATGGGTGCTCGGCCCTCGGAAGGGGGCAGCCACCAGCCTGCGTCGGGTGCCTGGCATCCCAGGTGGGGTGTGGGGGGAGCATTCCTCACCATCTCCTCCAGCGATGGCCTCAGGAGCCCGGGTCATCCTGGGGCCACGAGGCTCTTACACCTTCCAGACGATTCCTTTTTGGCTGGTCAGGCAGAAGCCTCTCAGTAGTTTGCACTCAAGACCTTAAACTGGACTTTCCTTGGGTGGGGGGGCGGCTCCCTGTCTCCCTGACAAGGCTTTGTTCAGAGCTCCGGCTAATCTTTAGAATGACAAGGTTTAAAATTTAATTAGCAAGTTCCTCTTATGCAAACTCTCCTCATTAAACTAAGTGTCCTATTAGTTAAAATGAAGCCCGGTGGGGGGTGGGATTTGGATACAGGCTGGCTGGCCCCGCGGAGACGGAGATGGATAACGAGGCAGGAAATTTTACGGGCGGCCTTGGCGGCTCCACGTTGGGTCATAACTTAGGTGGGCGGAATTCTCTCCTAGTCCTTCAGGTGACATCAGGCGTCAGAAGCCGGAGGCGGGAGCAGGCTGGCTGGCGGGGAGGCTGTCAGGGAGGTAAAATATGGGGGCGTGGGATACGCTGCAGCCTGGAGAGATGATGTCACCTGTGGGGACCACTGAGCCCGGGGCCCTACCAGGTATTTGGAAAACGGGTGGATGGCTGCTGGTGGGTGGCTGCTGGGGCCCTCCTGGGGTCTCCTGGGGGTCCCTGCTCTCCTGTCCCATCTCCCAGGTCCGGGGCTGCCTGCTCACAGCCACCGGAAGGCAGAGGCCACAGTCAGTGTTTATAAACGAATGCGAATGGCTTATGTTCTGCTTATGAAAGTAATATACGCTCATCGTGCAAACTTTGGAAAACAGAAAAACCCACTTCACCCCACCTGCAAAGGCACTGAAGTCCTCTAACCAAGAGACCATTTTGGTATTGCTCCTTCCAGACTGTTCGCTGTGGCGTGTATGTTTTGGGTGGGTTGCATCTATGCACAACGGCTTTGTGACCTGCTTCTTCTCTTGGGTGTCGCACCATGGCCGTTTCCTGGGCCTCCAAATGCCCCTTCTGAGATGTGTCTGCTGGAGGCCTTACCTGATGTCTGACTGGCCGTTCAGGCCTCTCCTACTGTCTGTACTGGGCTCCTGGGCGTGTCAGCTCCTGGCAGAGCAGACCAGGTCCAGCCTGGGCAGGAGGGGGCAGCTCACCGGGCTGATGGGAGCACGCTAGCACAGCCTGTCCCTACCTGCGTGCCCTAGAGTCCAGAGCTGTTGGCCCAGGACCCACTGGCGAAGGGTCAGCGTCTTCCTTCTCCAGGGACGTCTCCCTGGCCGAGCAGACCAACCCTGTGTAGACTTCCTCTTCTTTTCTAGAAGGTTCCCATACCAAAGCTACTCCCACCCCCCATCTATAATCCCCCCTGTCTCTGATGGGGCTCTGAGCACAGTTTGGGGGAGCCCACAGCCATCTCCGTGGCTCCCACCCCCCCACTAGCTCTCTCCTCCTCCCCCCGGGGTCGCTGGCTTGGTCCTGTGGACTTTCTCCAACTTCGGCCAAGGGCCCCCTGCTCTCGGAAGCTCCTGGGTGCTCTACACGAGTCCTTGACGTTGTGCATTGTGCCAGGTGGTGGCTCTGGCCTGGGGGTGGGTGGACGTGGTTATAGGCTTGGGAAGGTCCGGGGGGCGCTGAGAGGACGCAAGCGTTCTCTCTCCGGGAGCAAATGGGTGGAATCGTTCCATTCAGAGGAGGGTTGGCATCTGCGCTTAGATGTTGGCTTTGGGCGGCTTTCAGCCGGGCGTCTCTGGAGCACACGGTGATGGGGTGACGGCTGAGGCTGGAGGGGACGCCCTGGGGAGCAGCTGGTGGAGGGGCAGCAGGTGGGTCCACACCGGGATGGGTGGAGCTGCAGGAAAACCCAGAGGCAGCCCAGAACCGCGGCCGTTGCTCCTCATTGCCCGTTCCTGTAAGTGTCATTGTCGCCCTCCCACAGAGACGGCACGCCTTTCCCAGGCTTTGCGCCCCTTGTGCCGGGTCCCCCACCTCTGTGCCAGGTCCCCCACCTCTGTGCCATCTGTGCCATCCTTAACCCGACAGCGTTCTCCACCACCGGCTCCCAGCCCCTCGTCCGGCCCAGGCACGCAGGCGTATGGCCTCCCAGCTGGCCAATGAGCTGGGGGCTCCCAGCGGGTCTGGGGGCTGACTCCAGAGGGCCGGCCCCTGGGAAGAGGCCTGTGCAACCCATCCCGGTGGCCTGCACCCTCCACCCCTACATCTGGCCGTCCATCTCATCCATCTGGCCCTTTGTGTGTTGGCTGCAGTTGGCGGGTGGCTGGGCAGGCGCCCCACTAGGTCTAGGCAGGCGGCAGTCCCCTCCCCAAGAGACCAGGCGGCCTCCTGTCACTGCCTTTAACAAACCCGCTGAGGAATTTTTCAATGGAACCGTCTCCTGACTTCCCCCAGCCGCTGGCCAGGAAAGGGGTTAATGAGCCTGGGGTCGAGGGGGATGGGGGAGCCCGGGCAGCCGCAAGGGGCACAGCCGCCCCCTTCCTCCTGTGCCCAGGCCCAGCGGGACCTTCTGTCCCCGCACCCCGCAGTGCTGGCCCAGAGCTGGGAGGTGGCCCAGGGCAGCAGCCGAGTGAGGGAGCAGCGGCGGGGAGGGAAGCAACTTTAACTCAGGAAAATGCAGAATTAAGGATATTTCCCCACTTGGAGTTTAAGGAATCTGTGTGTTTGCTGTTTTCTGTCTTTGTCTTGGTCCATTAGTCATCAGCTTGTGATTCCAACTGATATGTTTAATTAAATAACCGATTCCAACTTTTAGGGTCAATCTCTCACTAACTTTGTAAACCGCACTGGAAACGTAAGAAGACAGAAGAGTCTCTGTGTTTCCACGTTTATTGTGGGTTTTTTTGATACACAATGATTTATACTTTGGGGAATTTTTCTTTGTTCCGTCCAGAAACTAAAGTTATGAACAAGGAGACAAAATATTAAGGTCGTTAAGTGGATTTTAAATGTTTAAGGGCATTTCATTGAGTTGTAGAAGTTCCCTAATGTTGTTCTCAGCATTTGCTAAGCTTCATCAGAGAATTATATTTGTAAACTGAACTTAAAAACTTAGCAAACAACTAGAGTTTCGAGTTAATTGAATATTTGAAAAACCAGATTACACTGAATAATCTTTTTTATGGAAAAAAAAGAGAACATTCAAGAGCACAGGATAAATTAATAGCACTCGGGCTATTTCGTCCTCCGGGCGTCCTCCGGGTCTGAGGTGACAGATGCCCCTCCCCGCTCCTGCTGTGGGGGCTGAATCATGTCCCCCCAAAAGAGGTGTCCGTGTCCTCACCCCCAGTACCCGCGAATGGAAACTTATTTGGAAATCGGGTCTTTGCAGGTGTGATCAAATTAAGAGGAGGCCGGGCTGGGGTGGGGTGGGCCCTGACCCTGAGTAGTTAGTGTCCTTCAGAGAAGAGGGAAATTTGGACCCGGGGACACAGGGAGACACAGGGGAAGATGGCGCTGTGATGACACAGGCAGAGATGGGGTGATGCTTTACAAGCCAACGGGCGCCAGGGACTGCAGCCTCCACCAGAAGCTAGAGAAGGGCCTGGAACGGAGGAACCAGCCCAGCGGACACTGGGATTTCAGACTGTGGCCTCTAGGGCTGGGAGAGGGTACGTATCTGTCCTTCCGCCGCCCAGGGTGTGCTGCCTTGTCACCGTGGCCCCCTGCAGGGAGGATTCTCAGCTCCACCCCAGGTCAGCGTCCAGAGCTAACCAGCCCCCAGGAGGTCCGCTCAGGACCTTGGTGAGGGGCGCTCAGGGTCCTGCTCACCCCAGGCCCGGGGGCGAAGCTAGTCAGCTGGGTGCAGAATCGGGTGCAGGGCATCCCCAGGGGGCCTCCGTCCTTCCCCCCACCCAGGCTGCCCCTGGATGCCCGCAGCCCTGCCCCCTGCAGTGGGGCCCGTCCCCTTTGGCCGCCCATCCCGTGTGGACATCTGCAACTTCACCTACGGCCCAACGGTGCTGCCAACTCCCCCATCACTTTTGTCTAGGCAGAGAGGGTGGAAAGCAGCCCACCAGCTGCCCCCTCTCTCCCCAAAGGCCCCAGCAACCCTGCCGGGCCCTCCCAAATCCGCCAACGTTAGAAAGGATTTGTGTCCCCGATAAATAATGCAAAGTTAAATTACATCCGCTCCGGCTTAAATTTTCATATTCTTATGTCTCATCTCCATAAAGAAATTCCATTCGCTGGCCTCGCAGGGTGGCCTCTGCCAGCTGCCAGGACTCCTAATGAAATTTGCTCCTCCAGGCAGGATGCCCGAGGGGCGTGGGGGCGGCCCGCCCTCTGGGGGAAAAGGTAAAAGGCCAGAGTTCAAATTATTTATCTCCCTAATAACTAAGCAGATCCCCTGCCTTCTGCGGTAGAGGCCGGCTGGGCTTGCAGGGCGGGGCGGGGTGGGCGGTGATATATGAGGGGGCGGGCCATCCTTACTGGCAGTGACCCCACCGCAAGGGCACAGCAAGGACGTGCCTTTTCAATGTCCCCAGGGCCGGGGACCCGCCACTTCCGGCGGGGGGAGCAGTGCGGGTCAGCCTGACCATCCCCAGGCGCAGCAAGGAAGCACTGACCCCACGTGCCCGTCGTAAAATACGGGATCGGGGTCAGGGCCGGCTTCTGCAGACCTGCTAGCGGTTTCCCCCGGCCTGGGACACAGCGGGCTCTTAGAGGTGTTGGGTGTACGATGTCACCCAGGGGCCTCGAGGCGCCAGGGGTCCAGGCAGAATGGACTGGAGTCCCAGGCGGGAGCGGAGAGGCCCGGATGGCTGGCATCCGCGGGAGCGCCAAGCAGGGAAGCCTGCCCATGTGCGACTCAGGGAGCAGCCCTGGCGAGGAAGCATGAGGTCAGAGTGTGGGAGGAAGCGGCTGGACAGCCCTGGAGACCCCAAAGCCAGGGCGAAGAGCCGCAGCTAGATTCTGAATCCCTTTGTTACCATTAAAAACAGGGCGCACGCCCCTGCCCCGCTCCCCGAGTGTCCTTCCGGGCGGCAGGGTCCTCCAGCGCGAGAACTCACTGGGCCCCTGGCTCTGTGGGCCAGGTCTCTGGGCCGGGACCAGGGTCTCTGCAGTTTCCTAGGTCCTTGGGCCCCAGTGGCCATCCTCTGTCCTCCCCACCTCCGGAGGGGTCATCCGGCTGAGCACGCCAGCTCCTGTCCTGCATCACAGCGCCGTACCCTGTTCGCGCCCCCTCTGGGTCTAGCCCCCCTGAGGACCCCCGCCACCAGGGCCCGGGAGAGCCCCCAGCCTCGCTGGAGAGGCAGCAGGGCCCCATCTTCCTCCTTCCCCTCCGCCGGCCGCCCCCGCACCTCATATCTACGGCCACTTAATCTGTGTGAGCGGCGGCCCCCAACCCCGATATATCTCCAAGTACCGATCCGCTTTAGGCTGACAGAAGTTCAAGCTCATGGGGTCCCGCTCTTTGACCCCCAAATAGGGTATGAATCTCAATCGAATAGACTGATATTCACACGTGGCTTCTCCCGGGCTGGAAGCTGTGGGAAAATCAATGAAGCGCGCTGATGACTCACAATTTATGGAACACCTGCCATTTTAATATTAGAATAAATGTTACAGCTGCACAGGGAGGGGGGCGCAGGGGCCTTAAGGAAAATATTTCTTAGAGAGCCTTTTCTGCTGGAAAATGACGTGCGTGGAATTTTATGAAGTCAAATTTATAGACCTCATTTAGGCTTATAATTGAAAACTCCTTATGAGAAGGACATTAAGCAGAGTGCTGGGGGCGGGGAAGCAGGGGCTGGGCAAGTGGGTGGTCCCAGAGCTCTGCGGGGGCGGAGCCGCTGGGCGGCAGGCACGGGAGAATTACGGGGGCGGGGCGCCCAGGGTGCGGCTCGGCAAGGTGAGCGGGGGCAGCTGCGGGCCGGGCTGGGGGGTACCAAGTCATACCCATCCCAGGGCGTCAGGCCTGGGGAAGGAAGAAACGACCCAAGGAGGTGAGCCCCCTTGCGGGTATCAACACACGCGCCAGGCAGGTACACACACTCACAGGTACAACTGCCCACCCCCCGGCAGGCACGCACGCACACGGCCACGTCGTGCCCACTCATGCACACGCTGTACACGTGTGCACACGTGCGTGCATGGGCATGCGTGCCCGAATCCACATGCCCACAGTGCACCCACACACACACGCACCCTGCACACGTGCATAGAGACACGCACACCTGCTGCTCCACAGCCTCCCTGCCACCTCCTGCTTCGAAGCCACGCCTCCGATTTCCCTGCTGAGAGAAGTTCTTGGCACCGAGGGTCCCATCCCCTGAGGGGCTCAAAGTCACAGTGTCCTGGGGTGGGCAGAGGGCAGAGGGACACCCTCTACATTTTTACTTAGATAAAGCCGCGGGAAAGCACTGCTGGGTGACTGGAGGAGGCACCACTGTTTGGCAGAAATGGGCGCAGGCCAAGGGCAGAGCATCACGGCCGGGTCTGATACCGCAGCAGGAAGCAAACCTGCGGCCTGGACGGCGGACGGAGGCCAGACGGCCCTCCCGCGCAGCCTGAGTCCCAGGCAGAGGCCGGCCTGGCGTGTATGTGGGGGGCCAGGAGGCCAGGTCCAGGGCCTCAGGGGGTCTCTGGGGGACACTTGGCCCATCCCAGCTGGCGCATCACCTCCGAGGGTCTCAGTGTCTGTTGGGGAGAGCTGGGGGCTGCCCGTGGGCTCCCAAGGGAATCCCGCCCCCTCTGGGCCTCAGTTTCCCAGCTGTAACTAGAGAGGTGGCTGGCCAGACCGTCTGAGAGCCTATGACTCCAGGCCCCAGTCTGGACACCCCCGCCCGAGGGGCCAGTTCAGATCTCACACCACCCTTGCCAGGAAACACCCCCGATCTCAGATCGAGAGAGGTCTAGCCGTGGGGATCAGGCATTTCCTGAGGGGTGGATTAAGGCCGGCTGGGGCAGGGATTAGCTCTTCTCCTAAGGGGTGTCGTCTTCCCCAGGCAGGAGACCCTCCGGGTCTGGGGATCTCCACAGAGAGCTCGGAAGGTTGTTTCCAGGCACGGAGCAGGGGCAGGGCGTGCAGGGGGCTTGGGGAGCCCCTGCGCCATCCCCCATCCAGGCCTGCCACCTTCCCTGCCCCGGCTCCGGGCCATTATCACCCCTAAATCATAGACGCCCAGCGTGACCTGGGAGGTCCCCACTGCATCTCTCTGTCTCTCCAGAACGGAATGGCGAGCAGTCATGTGTTACTACCCTCCATAAACTCATTGGCCGCTGCCCACGGCTCCCAGGGTGGGACGGGCATATCTTACATTTTCAACTTTATTAAAGGAGTGAGTGTAGCTTGGGAATGTTGCCTTCTCTCTGTGGTCAATTCCACTCCTGGAGGTGATAAATCTCCCCGCCTATGATTTGTGACTCCGCACTTCCAATAAATTAAATCTTTCTTGATGAAAAGGTTGGCGCTCCCGGCTCTGCTTTAGGTCACGGTGTTTGTCCAGAGTGGGTGGCTCAGAAGAGGCACCAGCCAGGCTCCCGTTCCCACCCCCGCCAGCCCCTTTCTTGTAGTGGGGATTGGGGGCCAGGGGACGGCTCGGGGGAGCCGGGCAGGGAGGACACTCGGGTCGCAGCAGAGCCGGGCCCTCCGCGAGGATTTGCTCCTGACTCGTGGCTAATTCCTTCTCATCCTCCACCACCAATGGACATTTTGGCTCTCGGTCTAAAATTTCTAGAAATCTCTGTAGTAATAAAGAGCTAGTCACTCTTGCCCTTCTCAGCGGCAGGGTTGCGGGTGGACAGGGGCCGAGCTGGTGAAGACCGTCAGAGCTCAGAGCGCTGCCTGGGCCCCGCACTGTGTGGTGTCCTTAGGACTGTGCCAGGCGTGACCTTCTGGGTGGCCTCAGCGGGAGTGGGATGGACAGAAGCTTTGGGCTTGAACCGCTGGGCTTCCCCGGCCGCTCTCCAAGCCTCGTCCTTAATCTGTAGGATGAAGACACAGCCACCTGAGAGAGACTGCACGGCCCGCGCAGGCAGTGACCACTCGGCCAGCTAGACTGCTATTAAGCAAGGACTTCTGCCGGCCCTAACTGTTTCAGAGCAGAAACGGCTGGACTGTGAATGCCAAACACCTGCTCAGAGGCTTCTAGAACCAGCGAGGAAAGCGGTAGACCCACCAGCCCACTCCGGTCAGGGTTGCAGGTGGCACCGAGGACATCGGCCCTGGGCAGAGGGAGGGTAGAGATGGGCCCCTGACCCCAGGCGGGTCCGCGTCGGCAGTGATGCCATCCGAGGGGGGCAACATTGCCACGGAAAGCAATTCACAGACTCATTTAGGGCTTTAGACCCCAGCTCCAGGCCCCCTGGTCTAATATGCTGCAAGTCTGTGTCAGAAACCAAAAGGAATGAGGTCTACATTTTGGAAGAAAAAGACTTATGGCCTCGGTTAGGAGCTGATCCCAGGGAAAGTGCTGGAGAAATTGCTCGGCCAGGGAACAAAATCCCGCAGAGCTGAGAGGAGCTGGGCCTTTGCGGAGCCAGAGTCACCGGGGCAGCGGCGTCGGGTTTCAGGGTGCGACCCGGTCGGGCCCACATTCCTGCCCGGGCAGGAGCTTAGGCGCTGGCACCGGAGACAAAAGCCCTAAGCCTGGCTTCCTCAGCGTAGGGCTGCGGAGCCATCATTCTGATGAATCCGATCGTTTCGGAAGCACTCGGGCCTTTTTGGTTGATTGCATTCCAGTGCCCCCTCGGAATTCCCATCTATTTATTTTATTTAGGTTTTGGTTGGGAGGGGGTGGGGAGCCTGGGTCACCAGGAGTGGCGAGTGGGAGGCCTGCCGTTCTCCACGGGTCTGAACAATAGCGTCTCTGTTGAACCCAGGGAGGAAAAGGAGGCAGGAAGCGGCCTGGGCAAGGGTCAGGAGGTCCCTTGGATCCAAAGCCCCCCGCTGGGGAACTCAGTCCCCGCCCCCAAGAGCTGCCCCAGGAGGGAGTCCATCCTCAGGCTCCGGGAACCCAGGTCCCGTGGGTCAGCCCTGGGGCATGGCTGCTTCACTAGACAGCCTGGATGAACCCAGGTGGGCAGGAAGGCTGGGCCAGCCGCCCAGGTGGCCTGTGGAGCCTCCTGACTGGGGCTTCAGGCCCTTCAGGGGCTGCCCAGAGTGGTGACCTGGAAAGGGCCCTCCCCCGGCTTCCGCAAGCATCTGTTCACACCCGTTACCTGGCTCCCAGGGCCCCACAGTCCTGCCCCGCCCTTGGGGAGCTCCCAGCTCAGAGCAGGTGTACCAGCCAGGGGGCCACCAGGTAAGAAAGAGGACTGAGCAGTCCCTGGGGCTGGCCCTCTTTCCTGTTCTCCAGCAGTGCTGGCGACAGCACCCCACCCACTCCAGCCCCACTCCAGCCCCCTGTGACCCGGCTCCTTTCTGAGTCTTTGGCCTCAGGACCTTTGCACTTGCTGTGTCTTCTGCCTGGCACACTTTCCAACTGTACGCTGGGACCCCCTCCCCAGGCCTATGGGACATCGGCTCAGCCACCCACACCAGCTCCCTGGGCCCTTTCCATGTGGCTCACCCTACTTGGAATCACTGGAGTGTGGTCCAGGCCTGTGCTGGGGAGCCCGGTCCCCTTGGGTCACAGTGGAAATGTCCGAGGCCAATGAAAGTGGATGAGGGACAGAGCGGGAGCTTGTGATGGGGTTTGGGACACACTACCCCAAAATATGGCACCTGGGCTTGATGAATGTTTAAAGCTGAAGAAGTCTGAGAAAACTTTGGAAACAGAAGGTCACTCTGACCTTCCCCCACCTTCTCCCCTGAACTGTCGGGTGAGACAGGCCGTCCCAGCAGCCGGAGGACAGGCGCATCCTCATCTCTAAAGACGAGGGACCCGGGAGGAATCCAAACCAGCAGGCCTTGCTCAGCGCCCCGTTTACCATGCTCACCTCACGCTCCTGACCCTCCCGGCTCCTCCACGACTGCCCACCCCCATCACACACGCCCCCGTCGCATCCCGGGGCTCACTGATTCTTCAGGTGTTCACTTCCTTAGCAGGACCCCATGTCGTGTAAAACTTCGACCAAATAGACTGTGTGCTTTTCTCTGTTCATCCATCCTTGTCAGTTCACTTTTCAGACCCAGCCAGGGGCCCTAAGACAGGGAGGAAACTTGTCCCTGCCTTGATTCCTGGAGCAACGGGAGTGAGGAGGGATGGGGTGAGAGGGGCACAGACACAGCCGGGGTCGCGCACACCTGGGGCCGTGAATCAGTGTCCTGGAGCCATTGTAACAACTGTCACAGACTAGATGGCAGAAAACAACAGGACTTGACTCTCTCCCCGTTCAGGAGCCCAGAAGTCTGAAATGAAGGTGCGGGCAGGGCCGCGCTCCCTCAGGAGGCTCCGGCGGAGGCTCCTTCCTGGCTCTCCAGCTGCTGGGGGCCCCAGGTGTCCTTGGCTTGTGGCCACGTCACTGCAGTCTCCGCCCTGTCTTCACCCGGCTTCTCTGGGCTTGTCTCGAATCTCCTCCGCTTTTCTCTTATAAGGATGCTGGTCATTGGATGTGGGACCACCCTAAGCCAGGACGATCTCAAGATCCTTAACTAATTACATCCGCACAGACCCTGGGTCTGCTGCTCACTGGCTGACAACGAGCCCTGGGCAGCCTCCCCGGCCTCTGTGTCCCTTCTGGATGTGGCAGTCCCCCCTTAGAGGACCGTGGGGGAGGCCAAACTCTAAGAGGCTCCCTGCCCACCTGCTTGAACTCTGGACCCAGAGAAATGCCCCAGAGGGCCCAGGATTCAGGGCCGAGCTGACAGCGGTGTTTTCTGCTCTCCCAGGGGAAGGATTTCAGTCTGAAGGATGTCTCCAAACGTCCACTGGATGCCCCCAGGTGCAGCTGGCGGGGTAGCCCTTGATCATAGTGACTATCCAGCCGTGTTTGCACCGTTGAGGCATCTGTGGCAGGGGGGATGGAAGAGCTCGTGTCATCAATAGCGAACCCGTCGGGGCGTGCTTGGCGCCTCTGCGGGTCGTTAGAAGAACCCTTGTCCCTGCCGCTCACCTGGATCTCACCTGCGGGGTTTGGATGGGGGTCCAAAGCCGTGCTCAGGCCCTGCCGTGTGCCCACCACCGCGGGAGGGGCCTCACATTCCCAAGGCCCGGCGCTTCTGACCCCACCCGGCCCACCACACGCGCTCAGCCAGTTCAGAAGCTGGAGCCCCATGGGGCCACGTGGTCACCGCAGAGCGAGGCCAGGACGATGCCTCCTTTTAGGTATGGGCGTCCCCCCTCCAGCCCTTCCAGCAGCGCCAGTGGCAGGGGTCCCATTCCCACCCCCGAAAACCTCACCTGCTCACGGGGGCTTCCCAACCCTGACACTGTGACCACTGCCACCAGGCACAGCTTCCGGCCACGCAGCCAGACGCTGCCAGCACCAGGCTTGGTGGACGTCTGGGCCGATCCCAGCGGCAGTCAGCGCAAGGGGCCCGCCACCCACTCACAGATGAGTAAACTACGTCTCCCAACAGTGAGGCCACTCGCTCAAGTTTACAAGCAGCTCCGGGGCCTGGGTCCAGGGTGGGGACCAGGCCCAACGCCATGACCAGCTGGTGTCAAAGACTTGCTTCCCACCCTGCTCATCCTCCAGGCCCTCCAGCCTAGCGGGAGCCCCCAGGGTGGCCAGCGCCTCCCCAGAGGCCCCCACCAGCCTCCCCGGAGCAGCCTCCAAGGCTGCAGCAGGGGGGGACAGGCTGCAGGGCATGGCCTGGAGGGGGGATTCCAGAGGCCTCCTGAGCGCTGCGTGCGGGAGGAGGGGCCTTCCCACAGCCCAGAGCACCCCTCAGTGCCCTAGCTCCCCCAGGGACCCCTCCCCATGTCTGACCACCCAACACCCGAGGGCAGGTGCAGGTGCCACGTCCCATCGGGGTGCCTCTGCCAGGGACCGTTGGTGCCAGCCCCGAAGGGAGGGGTACTGCCCACGGGTTCCCGGGGTGGCTTTAAATTACACAGGATGGAAATCAGACTCCACGCAGCCCGCACCTGAGAAGGGGATGTGCTTTGTTTGCTCTTGGGGGTAAATTCCAGCCTCCCGGCCTCCCCACTGCAATTCTGTCCACTTAATTTGGCTTTTGTTTGGGTGGCCCCCAGAAGGGATTACCCAGGGGTCCTGTTACAATTCCCAAGTCTCGGCCCTGCTAATGAGCTCAGGGCCAGTGGCAGAGGTGAGCTCTCGGCCTGTTTTCGTGTCGTCCTGGCAACAACCTGCCGTGGCCGCTCCCAGGCTCAGGGAGGCCTCCAGGTGCCGCTGCCCGAGCGGGGAGGGCGGTCAGCGCACAGGCCAGGCTACAGGCAGGCGGCGTCCCTGTGCTCGTGGGGCTGACGGTCCGGCAGAGAGATGGGTGAGCAAGCCCACACGCTGGGAGATATGCCAAATGGTGGCAAGTGCTTTAAACAAAAACAAAGGTGGGGTGAGTGTCCCAGGGATGGGAAGGAGGTCGCCCACGTGGAGGACAGAGGGGGCTGAGAGCCTGCAGGGGAGGTCAGAGATGAGGCGTAAGACGGGCTCTGCGGGTGGATGGGCTCCACTTTACAGAAGAGGAAACCGAGAGTCAGAGAGGCTCAGAAGCAGTGCCCGGTGATGCAGCTGACGGGGGCTGGGCTGGGATCAAATCCTGGCCTGGTGATTTCAACCTGCTTTCATGACCTCTCTGGCCCCCATCCCCTCTTCCATGAGTCCCTGACCCGAGAGGGAGACCCCATTGTAGCCGGGCTCCCAGCCTTATACACACCCCGTCCCAAGGCAGTGAGTTCCCAGGGGTGGGCACAGAGGAGTCTCAGCCCTGGCCTAGCTGTGTCCACCCCACCCCACCCCCAGCCCTGCCCACCCCCACCCCTACCCCTACCCCCCAGTGGCTGGCTGGCCTCTGCTGCCCCCTGGCTGCCACCCTGGCCTGGCCCGAGCGACCCCACCATATACGACCCCGAGGCTCCGTCTAGGGCCCAACCTGGGATTTGCAAATTTTGCAATTTCACCAAATTGTCCATTAAGTGAAAATCAACCCTGAGTCATTCATCACAGGCTGCTCAGGCAGCGCGGGGGTCTTCATCGATCGGCGCCCCCAGGGAGCGATTGAGGCCAAGTGCAGCCCCGCATCTGCTGCATCGGGGCAGCCTCTGCGATCCATCATCTAGATGGTCACTGCCCACCCCCAGGGGCGCAGGGCCCTCTGCCCACTACCCGGAGGCTCCGCTCCCCAGCAGCCCCCACCTTGCCCCGCCCCCTCCTCCCAGCCTTCGGCTGGGGACCAGGGCCCCTCGGGACCACTGCTCCAGGGTGACTCACCTTTTCTTCCCCGCTGGCTCCCATGGCCCTGCCGTCTCCCTCTCCCAGCACCTGGGGACACTCTGGGGTCTCTTCCTCACGAGGAGCCGTGGCCCTGAGGTCATATCTGGGACTGGGGGGATATATGTGGCGGAGACTGCCCTCCCCCCATTCTCAGCCTCCTCTATCTGTCGTCTGGCCTCCTCGTACTGGGGGCACCCTGACTATTGCCCTCACCCCCAGTGGGGGGCTATGACCCAGGCGGAACCTTAAATGTGCTGAGCTGAGCTCCAGGCCCCCTTTAGGGACAGGGTCCGGTGAGGCCCCCATCTAGGGGCCGTGCAGGGGCACAGCAGGCTGGGGTGCTCCCTGGACTCCCCCGTGGCTCCCTGCGCTCACGTGGGAAACCTGCAGGCCCAGGAGAGCCTGAGCCGTAATTCCTTTATAATGTAGCACTCAGACCGTCATCTTTATGTCAAGAGGAAATAAAGCATCTCCACCCCGCCTGCAAACAGCCTATCTCCAGGCCCCTCTATTGGGAGCCCAGTAGTCCCCACTGGACAGATGAGCACATGATAGGGAGAGCTCTCCTCGCATCCCCCCCGAGTACAGGAGTCCAGGCTGCACGTAAGGATCATTCCGTGAGGACTTGGGAGGCAACCAGCCACACGGGTCAAGGGCCTTACAATTGTCCATCCTTGTTGACCTTTCCGGTTGCACTTCCAGGGGTCGATTCATAGCCAGCATCCCTGCCTACCTGGGCCAGATGCTGCAATGCAGGGGCGGACAGGACACCCCAGACCTCATGGAGCTGAGGCAATAGTATTCGGCCTAAGTAGGACAAAGGCTTTCTGCTCAAAGGTACGCTTGGAGCATTACTCGCTCACTTATTCGTTTATTTGCTTAGAAGTATTTATTAAACCATTGGAGGACTTTTGCTTCTAACCGTGAAGGAGTAACAGGGACTGAAATTACCCTCATGTGGAAAAGAAGCAACAGCAAAGTATGTAAAATGTATGAAACAATGGTTGTCTGACATTGGAACGTAGACAGCACAAGACAGTAACCCCCAAGAGATGGGAAGCAAGCAAGGTGACCCCACAGGGACCAAGTACCACAGGGGCGAGGGCTGCATGGAGAGCTCCAGAGAGCTGCAGAGCATTCCCTCAAGTCCCAGGGGGATTGAACAGCACCCATGTGTGTAAGGAGAGCACGTGACACTGGAAAAGGAACACAAAGGGTAATCCTCAGAACTCACACCTGAGAGTGGTTTATGTTTCCACCAACTAGAGTGAGAAGGTCCCGTGATACACAGGGCGTTGGGTGGGGCACTCAAGAGGGCACTGCCTCAGCTTTGGGGCAAAATTATTCCCGAACTAACAGTGCTGTGGTCTAACAGACTAACAGAGGTCAAAGGCCAGCCTCCAAAGGACCACACTGTTCCCAGTAATGTAAGCACACCCCAGAAAAGGCTCAAGAGGATCTGCAGGGACACAGAAATACCCAACAAACAAGAAGACGAAATTCACAATGTCTGACATTCAAGCAAAAATTACCAAGCATTCAAGGAAGCAGGGAAGCGTGGCCCACGATGAGGAGAAAACTCAGCACAAGGACACAGAAATGACACAGATGAGAGTCAGTATACGTGGCCATTAAAGCAGGTGTTATCACCCTCTTTCCTCCTCCCAGAAGGTAGAGGGGAGACTGAGTTCCTCACAGAGGAACATGGACAATATAAGAAAAGACCCGCATCGAATTCCTAGACATGAGAAACAGCGGATGGAATTAACAGCGGAGCAGGCACCAAAGAAGAAGAGATGGCAAGTGAACTTGAAGACATAGCAAGAGAAAGTGTCTGAAATGAAATACACAGAGAAAAACAACCAGGAAAATGCTACTGATTCACCTGTCATGGGGGCTCTTGAGGGAGAGCAGAGAGAATGGGGGATAGAAAAATACACGAAGAAATAATGGCTAAACCTTTCCAAAATTGACGAAACCTGTAAGCCGATGGATCCAAGAAGCTCAACAAACCTTAAACACAAGAAATATGAAGAAAACAACACTGAAGCATGCTACATATCTTAAAACCAGGGATGAAAAGTACATTTTAAGAGCAGCTAGTGGGGAAAGTACATAAGGGACAGAGGAAGGAAGATGGACAGCCAACAACCTGCAAGAAGCAATGCAGGTGGAAGACAGTTGAGCAGTGTCCCTCAGCCTCTGGAAGGAAAAAAGGGTCCATGGACATTGAATTCTATGACTGCTGAAGGCTCTTTCAAAAGTGAACGTGAAATAAAGGCTTTTCAGGCAGACTAAAGCTAAAAGAATTCATCGCAAGCAAACCCACCCCACAAGAAATGTTAAAGGAAATCCTTCAGACAAAAAGAACATTATTCCCAGTGGAAAGAGAGGTCTACACGAGGGAAGGAAGAGCACTGGAAATGGCAACTGCATGTCTAAATATAAAACGATTTCTTTCTAATTCAAAAAAAATCTTTAAAAGGAATTGACTGTTTAAGGCAAAGAAAAACCTGATAATGTATCATGGGGTTTACGACATATGTGGAAGTATGAAACAGTAGCACAGAGGCCAGGAGGGGGCTACTGTTGTGAGGTTCCTACACATACGTGAAGGGGTTTAGCGTCACCTGAAGGTAGATTGTGATAAGTTAAAGATGTGTACTCCTTAAAGAAAGCACCAAAAACACAAAATAAAGAGTCACATCTAATAAGCCAATAAAGGGGATAAAATGAAATCCCCTTTTAATCGTAAAAATACTTGATTAATCCAAAGGATGGCAGAAAAAGAGGAAAAAGGAAACAAAGAGCACCTGGGAGAAAGAGAAAACAAAGAGCAAGTGATAGCAATAATCACATTAAATGTAAATGGTCTAAACACCCAACTAAAAGACAAGGATTGTGCTATTGGTCCATAAAAGGGAATAACACCCTGACACATGCTGCAAAGTGGATGAACCTTGAAAACATCGTGCTAAGTGAGATAAGCCAGATACAAAAGGCCCTATGTTGTAGGATTCCATTATACAACATACAAAGAATAGCCAAATTCATAGCAACAGATAGTGGAACATAGTTATGAGGGACTAGGGGCGGGGAATGGGGAGTGAGTGTTTAATGGGGACAGACTTTTGGGTTGGGGTGATGAAAAAGTTTTTGAAATAGTAGTGATGGTTGCACAACATAATGAATGCAATCAATGCACTTAAAGGTGGCTAAAATGATGAACTTTATGTTGTATATATTTTACCACAATTTAAAAAGTTAATAATGAAATGTAACAAACTTCATGGAATTGTACAATTTAAATGGGTGAATTATATAGTACGTAAACTAATATCTCAATAACCTGTTTAAAAGAAAAAGGTGGGGCTTCCCTGGTGGCGCAGTGATTAAGAATCCGCCTGCCAATGCAGGGGACACGGGTTCAAGCCCTGCCAGGAAGATCCCACATGCGGTGGAGCAACTAAGCCCGTGCGCCACAACTACTGAGACTGTGCGCCTAGAGCCCGTGCTCCACAACAAGAGAAGCCACCGCAACGAGAAGCCTGCGCACCGCAACGATGAGTAGCCCCCGCTCGCCGCAACTAGAGAAAGCCCACGCGCAGCGACGAAGACCCAACACAGCCAAAAATAAATACATAAATAAATAAATAAATTTATTTTTTAAAAGTTAGATTTAAAAAAAACAAAGAAGGGCTTCCCTGGTGGCGCAGTGGTTGAGAGTCCGCCTGCCGATGCAGGGGACAAGGGTTCGTGCCCCGATTCGGGAAGATCCCACATGCCGCGGAGCGGCTGCGCCCGTGAGCCATGGCCGCTGAGCCTGCTGCTCCGCAACGGGAGAGGCCACAACAGCGGGAGGCCCGCGTACCGCAAAAAAAAAAAAAAAAAAAAAGAAAAAGGCAATGGTTGTCATAATCGATTTTAAAAATCACTGTGTACCAGGCACCGTTGTTGACAGTGGGGACTGAGCAAGTAAAACTCAGCCTGGGCCCAGCCAGCTCACCTTCTAGAAGAGACCATGAAGAGGAAAAGCTGTGAAGAGTATTGGAAGAGGGGATGGACGTGATGGGAAGGAGGAGGCTTCAAGGAGGGGCCGTGGGGAGGAAGCTCCGTGGGCATCAGGGAAACAGGGCTGCAGGCTGAGGAAATTGCAGGGCTGCAACCCGAGTGGCCAATTTGAGTGACATTATTTATAATAGCAGTGAAATACATCCTCCTAAATGTCTAAAAAATGTCAAGGAAACTATTAGGAGTTTTATGCTACAACCAATCCATTGAATATTTTGCAGCCATTAAAAAAATATTGAATAACTTGGGGAAATGTCTGTTGCAATGGGTAAAAAACAGGAAATAAAGTCAACCATGTGATACAATTATAACAGGGCACAGGGGATATGACAACCGCTCGCCCAGGGCTGGCCAGTAACCGTGAGTCGGCCGCTGGGATGATTCCATCCCATCCTGAGCGGCCTCCTGCCAGCTTCTCCCAAGGCCAACCCAGCCCCATTCGGTGACATCTCTCCGTCACCCCTCCGCGTCCCCTTGTGCCCAGAGCCCCTGCCCGTGACCCCATGTAAGGGCATGAAAACGAGAAGGGCTTGGCCGTGCCCTCCGTACGCAGGATCCCGTGTCCCAGGGACAAATGAGAATCTTCCTTGAATATCCTCATAAATCTTCCATTCCAGACAAACCAGAGGAAGCCCAGGGCGAAGGAGAAAGGAGGAGGGGAGACAGCCGTGTCCTCTGCTAATTCCTTCCAACTGCTGTTTATTGAAATGAGGCACCAGGGATAAACCAGAGCCGGATCGATGATGGTCTGTCTAATACAATCAGCTGAGGGCCACCAGCCTCCCGCCCCGCATGCAGCCCCTCCTTCCAGGTGACGGTCCAGAGGAAAGGGGCCTGGACCAGCCGGCCCCAGGCCCTGGGAACCTGCCCGCCTGCCCCCCCACCCCCACCCCCCCACCACCACCACCAGGGGAAGCTGCTCACAAGGCGTGGGGTCCATCTGTGGAAGCAGAGTGAGGCTGCCCTCTCCCAGCTCTGGGCTGACCCCGGCCTCCTTGCCCTCCCGCCTTCCGGCAGGGACCCCCAGAGAGGTGAGCGCGGGCCCCGGGCCCAGCCACGGGCTCGTGGGGAGTAGGGCTCCGACCCACGGCCTCTGGCCGCTGCAGTTCCCAGCTGGCCTGCACCCGGCCCGGGTCTCCGCCCATCAGCTTTTCCTGCCCTGCTCCCCACAACCGCAGCCCCAGCCCTGGGTACCTGGGGTCCCCGGGACCTGGAGTCTGTGATTCCCCTCGTGCGAGCCCTGCAGACCCGCAGCTTGGTGCCTGGCTCCTGGCGGCATCTTCCTTCTACGTTGAGTAACCAGAGGCTGACAGGGGTCTCAGCCTGGCTGAGGGCAGAGTTGCCAGGAGATTTTACCAAACACGGACGCCCTGGAGACGGATCACACTGGGAAGGCCCCCCAGGGGGTGGATTGGGAGCTCTGATCTGGGGAGGGGGCGGCCGGATGGGCTCACTCAGGACCCTGCTGGGCCTCCATGAAGTGGATCTGACGGTGGTGGTGGCACAGGTGGCCACGGCTCTGCACCCCCTGCTCAGATCCAGGCCACGTGGGGCATCCACCAGCTCCACTTAGGGGTCAGGCAACCTTACCTGGAGACCCAGGGGTGGCGCTCCTGGGCCCCAAATTCCCCAGGAAGTGGGCAGACGTGGGCTCATCGGGGAGCCAGCTTTGGGGGGTGGAATCGCGGTGCCCCAGCCCCCAGCTTCCTGATGACGAGCCTGCTTTCCGAGCGCCCCCCTCACCTTCAAAGTTGACGTCTGAAAGCAACTGTGATCAATGACCTCGGCCAAGTCGAGAATTAGTCTTTTCGAGAGAGCCTTTCAGGTTCCACCCATCAGGTGAGGACCGTTAAAGGTGGGAGGAGGGACAGAGTCAGGCAGGGCAGCCAAAAGGTGATGTACTGCCAAGAGGTTGTCACGGAAAGCCATCAGATTTTTGAAAAATGAGCCTGCGTGCGTGGCCAGCCTCACCTGGCTATAGACTGGCCCAGTCCATCGTCAGGAGGCAATGGAAACAGACCACAGCGGGGGGAGGGGGCAATGGAAATAGATCACGGGGGGAGGGGGTGTCTGCACCCCTCACCCCCACCCCAAGTGTGAGGAGGTGCTGGGCACACACCCAAGGAGCCACTGGCCGTGGAGCGCCGGCCCTTGGAGATTGTCTTCCCAGGAGGCTGCTGGGGACCACAGGTCCTTCCCAGGGAAATGGAGGGGGCTGTTGGAATCCCCCATCCTGCCCGGTGGCAGGGTCAGCCCCCCCTGCTATGGCCAGGACCCTTGCATGGGGGTCTCTATAGTGTCACCCATGAGGTGGGTTCACTCAGTCAATGAATGAATCCCGGTCCAGGCCTCGCCGGAACTTGACGGTCAGGATTCGGCAGGCCCTTGACCTTAGTCGGTGAACAACTTGGAAGGTTTGTAGCCAGTCACCTCTTTCCAGAGACAACTTCATGCTTTCAGCTCAGAGTCAGGAACATGGCTCTGCTTCCTGGCGGCAAAAGCAAAAAGGGAAATGGACTGTGTGCCCCCGGGTTTCACGTCTGCAGACACAGCCTTTCTTGGGGCCAACTGACCCAGAGCAGGGTTTGCCCGTGTTCCCTCTGCAAGGCCGGCCAGCAAGGCAAGAGGCCTGGCCTTTACAGGGTCACAGGGCAGCTGTCCATCACCCCCCGCCCGGCCCCTGTCTCTTTCTTCCTCAAGGAATGTCTTCCCCGTGACTTGTGTCACATGCTTTCCCGTTAGAGGAAAGACACAGGACGATGGTGTTGGAGAGACCCTGTGACCTGAAGGAGGGGGGCGCCCACCCAGGCCACCTGGTGAGCCCATCAGCCACCTCTAGGCACTGCTTCCGGAGGCCCAGGCTCCAGTGACCCTCACTGAGGATACCTCCCACAGACAGCAGCCCCGTGCCCCTAAAAATGTGGTGGCTGCCACAGGAACAAGGAGGCCGTAGGCAGCACCCCTCTGGACCCCATTACCTGCAGCCCTTCGTCGCGACTCTGACCCAACCCGACATCTGCAGATCCACGGAGACGTCCAGTGAGGGGATGTCGTTGTACTCACAGTACGTGCTGAGCAGCTGGCTCCCCAAGAGAGCGTGGCCCACGTTGCCCACCTGGAGACCCCGACCCAGTGGACCGGGGTCTGTGGTCTCACGAGCTCCAGGCGGGAGTAGCCCTGGCCCGGTGCCCCCAGGGCTCACAGCCCTGTCCCTCACGGAGGCTTTGCCCAGGTGGGCAGGGGACGCTCCGGGGGGCAGACCCTCGGGGCTGGAGTCCAGGACTGCGTCCCCACTTTCCACAAAGCCATGCCCCCTCCAGGTATAGCTCCGCTTCTGCCCCTTTCTGACGACCCTCCCCTCTGGCCTCAGTCTCCCCACCTGCAGGGGGAGGGGTGCGTGCTGAGACTAACCGCTGATGGAATCGCGTCCAGCGTGTGCAGGAGAGGAGCGATCGTGTGGTTTCCACAAGCTCTCCCAGGAGATAATGATTCGATTTTGTGCTTCTTTCTGAAAGTCCCCGGCGCAGGGGATACTGAGGGGGAGGGCTGGGGGGACCATGGGGGGTGGCCGGGCTGGGCTCTGTCCACTGAGGAGAGACCCTCGCTAAGTAGCCCTCCAGACACAGAGTGGGCGAGCCCCCCAGCGAGCAGGGAGCCCGGGTCTCTCTAGATGGGGCGAGCCTTCCCCACGCCCAGCAGGCCTGGGGCTCCCGAGGAGGGAGAGGAAAAGCAGAGACTAAGAGGAAATCAAAAGCAAATTATTTTCGGGATTATAGCTCTCAAGCCCCAGCAAGATCGTGTCCATTTTTCATAGCAGACAAAAACATTTTCCAAGGGATCAATTTTGCCTGTAAAAGTCGCCTTCTTTCAACCCACAATCCATCATATTTCCCCATTTGCAATTTCTCGGTGTCTGAGTGTTTTAAGTTTCCTATGAATTATTTTGCAAAGCTTTCTTTCTTCTGCTGAAATTAGGTGACTTGGCCCAGCTTGGAGGCCCAACACCCCTAGGCGTGGGCCAAGGGACCGGCAGTGTCCACCCGCGGGGCCTGGTAGGTCCCGGTGTGGGACGGACTTCTCTGTCAGGGGGTCCCCGTCATCCCCCAGCCCCCGGTCAAGGCGGCCGCAGCCCAGCTGGGTGGGTGGGGAGCTGATGGGACGGGCCGGCAGGGCGCACGGAGGCCACCAGCCGCGGGGCGGGGTGGGCGGAGGGAGAGCAGGCTCGCGGAAAGTTTTTGAAGAGATTTATTCTGATGTGCTGCTGAGGGAGGCTCATCCTTCAAGAGGCAGCGTGTATAAAAATTTCCTGGCCTGTTGATTGGTCTGTCACAGTGATTTGTGGCTCTTCCCCCGAGGTGGTGCGGAGGAACTGGGCCCGCGAAGGCGGCCGGACAGATTGCTGAACAGAAAGGGAGGGAGGCCGCGGCGGCAGAGGCAAGATTTATTGACCTCGACCCACGGAGGTCCCTTCAGTGCTTTTAATCTGGCCTTTCAGCCTGTCACCAGCACTGATTATAGCCCGGCTGGCTCCCCGGGGCCCCGTGGGGTAGAGGCACGGGGGGATGCCCTGCCATCTGGCCAGCCGCCCCCCTTGGGTGCCCCTGCCCTGGGAGGAGGAGAGGGGATCCATTCCCTGCTGCCCTGATTTGCCATCGGCTGGAGCTACTGCCTAAAAAAAAAAAACAACTTTCTTGAGACATAATTCACGCCCCGTACCATTCCCCCCAACAAAGTGCACAGTTCAGGGGTTCTCAGGGTATTGGCAGAGTTGTATAACCAGCACCCCAGTCAACTTTAGAACATTTTCATCACCCCAAAAGGAAACCCTGAAGACAGATTGGTTGTTTCTTACAAAAAACACTCTTACCACATAATCCAGCAATCACACCCTTTGGTATTTACCCAAAGGAGGTGAAAACATGTCCACCCAAAACCTTGCACACGTGTATTTATGGCAGCTTTATTCCTACTGGCCAACACTTGGAAGCAACTGAAGTGGCCTTCAGTAGGTAAGTGGGTAAATAAACCCGTGCACTCAGATGATGGCATATTGTCCAGCGCTAAAAAGACAGGAGCCGTCTAGCCAAGAAAAGACGCGGAGGAACCTTAAATGCTGTTAGTGACTGAAAGAAGCCAGTCTGAAAAGGCTGGTTCATGCAGATCTAAGCCACAAGTGCTATCCCCCTCGTCACACCTGTTAGAATGGCCATTATTAGAAAGATAAGACCTAAGTGTTGGTGAGGAGGTGGGGAAAATAGAAACTTTGCGCACCGTTGGCGGGAATGTACATCGGCGCAGCCACTGTGGGAAAGCGGCTGAAGGTTCCTCAAAATATTAAAAATGGAATTACCACACAATCCAGCAATTCCACTCCTAGGGACAGGCAGGCCTTGGTGATGTCACGGTTCCAGGCCACCGCAATAAAGTGAGTCACACACAATTTTTTTTTGGGGGGGGGAGGTTTCCCGGTGCATCTAAAAGCTATGTTTAGGGACTTCCCTGGTGGCGCAGTGGTTAAGAATCCGCCTGCTAAGGCAGGAGACACGAGTTCGAGCCCTGCTCCAGGAAGATCCCACGTGCCACAGAGCAACTAAGCCCGTGAGCCACAACTACTGAAGCCACATGCCTAGAGCCCGTGCTCCGCAACAAGAGAAGCCGCCGCAACGAGAAGCCCGCGCGCCACAGCAAAGGGTAGCCCCCGCTCGCCGCAACTAGAGAAAGCCCGCGCGCAGCAGCGAAGACCCAACGCAGCCAGAAATAAATAAATAAATAAACTTATATTGAAACATAAATAAATCCACAAAAGCTACGTTTACACTATACTGTAGTCTATTAAGTGTGCGATAGCATTATATCTAAAACACAATGTACACACATACATTTAAAATACTTTATTGCTAAAAAATGTCCAAACAGTTACAATAGTCACATCAAAGATCACTGACCACAGTCACCATAATAAAAGATAACTGCTGCCCCATGTTCACTGCAGCACGTGTACAATAGCCAAGACATGGAAACGATTTGTGTCCGTGGACGGATGAGTGGATGAAGAAGACGTGGTCCAGATGGCTAGACCTTGAGGGCATTACATTGAGTGAAATGAGTTAGACGAGAAAGACAAATAGCGTCATGTTCACACTTACATGTGGAAACTAAGACATCAAACTTAAAGGAGCGGAGAACAGATTGGCGTTTGCCAGAGGTGGGGTCTGGGATGGATGAAGACATTCAAAGGGTACAGACTTCTGGTTATAAGACAAATAAGTAAGTCCTGGGATGTCACGTACAGCCCGGCGACTACAGTTAACCTGGTCCATATTGTCACCAAGAGAGTAGATCTTAGAAGTTCACATCACAGTAAGAAGAGAGTTGTAAGGATGTGAAGTGATGGGTGTTAACTAGACTTACCGTGGTGGTCAGTTCACAATATATACATGTATCAAATCACCATGGTGTACACCCTGGACTAATACTAGGCTGTATGTCAATTCTGTCTCAGTAAAACTGAGGTGGGGAAAGACGACAGACTGTATGACTCCAACAATGTGAAATTCTGGAAGAGGAGAAACTATGGAGACAGTGAAAGGGTCAGGGGTTGCCAGGCGTTGAGGGGACGGAGGGATGAACTGGCGGAGTACAGGGGACTCTTACGGCAGTGAAACTGCTCTGTATGATACCATAATGGTGGGGACACATCATCGTACTTTTGTCCAAACCCACAGAACGTAGGGCAGGAGTGAGCCCTAACGCAAACTAGGGGATGATGACGTGTCAGTGCAGGTCCATCAGTCGTAACAAACGGACCCCATCCGGTGGCGGAGGCTGAGGGTGGGGAGGCTGTGCGTGGAGGTGGGAGCAGGGGGCACGTGGGAAAGCTCTGGACCTTCTGCTCTATATTACTGTGAACCTAAAACCGCTCTTAAAAATAAAGTCTATTTTTAGAAAGGAAAAAAGGCCCTTTCCTCTTTAGCTATTACCCCTCCTCCCCCCGTGTCCATCCTTGGCAACTACTTTCCGTCTCCGTGGATGCAGGTCCTGGGCGCTTCCCGTGAACGGACGGTGCAAGGCATGTGCTTTTGTGTCTGGACTCTCCCGCTGAGCGTGCTTCCGAGCTTCACGCATGTTGTAGCGCGTGTCAGGGCTTCATTCCTTTTACGGGTGAATAACGGATGGACCAGATTTTGTTAATCCGTCATCCGTTGACATTTCCACCTTTTGGCCGTCGTGAGCAGTGCTGCTTGAACAGTCTGTCCGAGCGTTCGCGTGGAGGGAAGCTGTCATTTCTCTTGGGCACGTGCATGCCCGGAGTGGGATTGCTGGGTCTTGCGGTAATTCTGTGTTTCATCGTTTGGGGAGCGGCCAGATTGTCGGCAGTTTATTTTTCCACTTTTCCCTCATGATGTAAGTCGGACGTGCTCATTGCCCTAAATCTATAAGATTCAGAAAAGTGGAAAGAAGCAAAGCAAACAAAAGCCCCCAGCCGCGACCCCGGAGGCAGACCTGCCTTCCCCTCGGACTGCTTGGGGCCCGTCCTTGCCCGCCAAGACCCCTCAGCTGTGTACCTGCCTTTTCTCCTTGTGGTTAAATATTTAGCATAAATATTTCTCTGTGATGGTGAAAACCCTCCTACATGTCGTTTTAAACGGTTTTCTGATACTCTGGGCAGTGGAGGCCCCACTATTTGCTCTTTCCTGGAGCTCCTGGGCACAAAGAATGACACCATGATGGCGGCATCTGAGCAGAGGCCTCTTGGGAGGTGCCGTCCACCCCTTCATAGCTTCCCGCTCAGCCCCCTTTAGGGGCCACGGCCCTGGTCTTGGCATTGAGCGGCTCAAGGGCCCAGGGAAGGAGACCAGGACAGGCCCTCGGGGCCTGGAGTGTGGCTCAGACTGGCCACCTCCTGGGCCTCCCTGTGAGCAACCTGGACCCACAGACGGTCCTGATCTTCCCTCTGGGTCGCCAGCTGACCCTGGAGGGTCTGAAGGGCACAGTCAGCTTTCCCAGTCCCCAACCCCCAGGTGAGCCTGTGCTAGCTGCGGGGGGGTGGGGGGGGCTAGCACAAACGCACCCCTGAGAGGAGCTGAGAGGCAGGAGGGAAGGGCTGGCCTGCTGCCTGCTTGTCCCAGGCTCAGTCCTGGGGAAACTGTGATCCAGCTTCCGAAACTGGTCCCAGAGGAGATTCCATTGCGTGTCCCAGGAGGAAGGGGCTCCCCCTCTAGGACATGCGGGGACGTGGACGAGCTAGAATCGGAACCAGAACCGCCAATGCAGCCTCACTGCGCCAGGTCTGCTCTCAGCGTCTGACCGTAGTTGCTCATTTGATGGCTGCACCCATGAGGGAGATGCTGCTGTTTCGCCCATTTCACAGGTGAGGTCACCTGCTCCGAGGCTTGGCGCTGGCCGGTGACAGCACCCTGCTGGGCTCTTCGCCGCAGGGTCTCAGGGCAGCTACTCCGCCACCTACCAAGTGGCTTCAAAGAGGTGGCAGTGGGAGCAGCGGGGGCAGCGGGCCCTGTCACAGTCTGGACCTGGAGCCCTGGTAGGGCCTGCAGCCCATCCCTGGGGCAGACAGGGCCCTGAGCCCAGCCGCCAGCCCCAGGCGGAGCCCAGATCCCGGAGGAGGAAGGCGCTGGCTGCTGTCCTGAACAGAACCTGGGCAGGGTCCCCTCACGGTTGAAGGAGAGCGAGGCTGCGTCCGCTGGGCTCTGAGCGACTCAGGGTGTCTGGGTCTGAGTGCCCCGCCCCCGTAGGCCCCGCCCGGCTCTCCCTCGGGACTTCACCTGGTCGCAGCTCTGGGGACCGCACCACGGCCGCGTCCCGTGACGGGGGGCCTGGCTGAGGGCAGCCGCCTGGACCCCCAGGGGAGCCCCACCCCCTCACCCAGACGTGCTGAGCCCCGAGGCAGCGGGGTCTAGCGTGGCTTCCCAGGGTCCAGGCTCCTCCCCAGGCCCCAGTGCTAGGGGTGCTCTGTATGACGGATGGGGGGATGCTTGCACCCCAGATTCTTGGGGAGATGGGGAAGCCAGGGGTCGATCCATCTGTCACCTTCCTGGGGACTAAATCCCCCTTTCTCCAGAAGGCTGGGAAACCTCTAGTGTTTAGAAAATCAATGATAACTCGAGCTAAACCCCAGGGCCGGACAGAGACACTGAGGGGAAGTGACACGGGCAAACTCTCATCACCTCCCTAAAGACGCTGTCTCCGTGGCTCCTCCTGGCACCCGGGCGTCCTGTGTGTGGCTCAGCCCCCATCCATTCGCAGTGCGCGCTTGGAAATTAAATTCCATTTAGCAAAGCGAGCCTGGCTTCAATCAGCCCGCAGCACGTTTTTGCATCCCCAGCCCGCCCACCCCCCCCAGCAGCATCTTTTAAGTATGCAAATGGGGACACCTTGCTAACCGGCTAGCAGATTGATCCTGCAGTTTCATCAGGGAAATGAGATTAAAGTGGAACCAGGAGGCTGCGGGGCCGCCCCACGTGCTCTGCCCTTCAGCTGCTGGGGTATCCGTCTGGACACAGCTCTCTGAGGCCCGCCTGGCCCCTGACCCCTGCCTCCCGCTGTAGAGGGAGGGGGTGGCCCTGACCTTGAGAGCTTCTGGAGAGCGCAGGGGTGCTGGACGCCTGCCGCAGGACTCCCAGCTGGGTCAACCCCACCAGCACCTCTTCCCTGGCATGGGAAGGCAGGTCCCTGAAGTGTCCCCTCCCGTGGCCTGTGCACCCCCAATCAGATGGACTGGTGAAAGTGATAGGAATTCAGGCCCTGGACCCCAGGAAGACCCCACAATGCAGTAGGGGGGCTTCTGGGAGCCTGCAGTACCCCTCTCTCGGGGTTCGATGCCCACCCCTGAACTTCCTCATTTGCACCCATGCGCCCAGGTCATTCCATGGACGCCCAGGGCTCCTGCCCACGCCAGGCCTGGCGCTGGATCCTGAAGACACAGAAGAGATGCCGCCCCTCATCCCCACCCGGACCCCCAGCCAGCCAGACTGTGGCTTCCCAAGGAGGATTTCCAGGAGAGGGAGGGGGGTCTTCAGAACCCTCCAGGATGGCTCTGAGGTGGTGGGATTTCAGGCTGGGGAAGAGGGAGTGGGGGACCTGTGGCCAAAACCTCTGCCCAGGGGCCCCGCCACCCAGGGTCCCATGGTAGAGACAGGTCGGGACCCAGCGGCCGCTGGTCCCAAGCCAGAGCAGGCCCCGGGGGGCTCACGTAGGTCATGACCTCGTGCCTCCCTGCATGGCCCTCAAGCCAGGATGCGGCTACGCCCAGAGGCAGGAAGGATATGGGACGTGCCTGGGACGAGGGTGGCTTCTGAGTACTTGGTCAACCTTTCCCGAGCCACGCTTGGTGCCCTGTCCCCACTCAGGCCGCCCGGGAACTGACCAGTTCAGGCCCAGACCTACCCCGGGGGCCACCAGGTGTAGTTGCCAGTGCTGTCCTGCCAACGTGCGTAGGAAATCTGGGTAATTAAATATATCATGATGACGAGGGGCAGAGGGTAGAGGCGGGGAGGGGGGGCAGTGCGCGGGATGACAGGTGACCCGCAGCACAGGGCCCAGCGCGGCCAGGCCCTCAGCCCAGCCTCCCGGGGTGCCTCAGGGCCCTTGCACCTGCCACTTCCTCCCCCGGGGCCTCGTGTGGCCTGTTCCTTCCTGCCACTCAGGAATCAGCTCACAGGCCACTTCCCAGGCGGCTGAAGGGATCAGCCTGGTCGGCTGCCTCCGTCCCGACATCCTGGACTTTCCCCATTATGTGTTTTGCTTGATCTGACTCTATGAGGCCAGGACTCTGTGGAGAGCAGAGCTGGGCTCCCTGGACTCAGCCCCCGGTAGACACTGTCCTGGAACCTGCCCGTGTGTCTCCCTGACCCTCCCACCAGCCCTGGGGGCTTGTTTCCCCATTTTACAGGCCACCCGCCTCTAATAAGGGCAGAACTGAGCCCAGAGCCCTGCTCGCCAGCCCAGGCCCCGTCTCCCCAAAAGGGAACACGCGGGTAGACCAGGAGGGGGGTGCCGGGCGTCCTGGGTCTCACGGGAGCCCCTCTATGTCTTCCATGCCAGGGTGGGGAGCAGGAAAGCGCCCCATCTCTGATTTAGAGCTATAACGTTAATTATGATGCGTGATTCCAACCGTAATTAAACTGATTCCTTCCCAACAATCAAAGCTACACTGCATACTATATTTAATTAGCCAGATTTCCTATGCACGTTGGCGGGACGGAACTGGCAAGTTCTCGGTGTAATACACTTAATTCTGAAATAAATCATTGTTTGGAGAGACACTCGCACAGCCCACCCCACCGAGGGGACCAGGGGCACTCGGGAAAGGGCTCGGGCATAGCCGGCCCTGGGGCTGGAATGATGGGCAATTCCGGGGGCATATTCGGTCTGGAAGTCCCTCCTGGTGCTGGGGAGGTGAGTGAGAGGGCCAGTCCTGGGGCCGGGGGCAGGAGCTGTGGGGGAGGCTGAGGGATACCCCGTGACTCCTCAAGAAATCTCAGGGCTGCCATTTCAACAGACGCGAGAACCAGAAGGTCCACCTTGGGTTGGGGAGGAACAGGCCTCGTGGGGAAGGTCTGAGCCCCATGACCCGGGAGGCCCCGTCCTCGGCAAGAGTCTCCCCACATCTGTGCCCCGCGCCCCCACGGTGAGCTCTGGCCCCAGACCCTGGGGACAAGGGTGCCCCTGCTGCCCTCGGGTACCACCCCTCCGGCACGCCCACCTCCCCTCTGGGTCCCCTGGGCAACGCCTCCACTCCTGTAACCAGAGGAACTTCCCTGACCTTGGTGTTTCGATGAGAGACGGGCCTTGCCAGGCTCCAGGCACAGCCGGCTGTGCGCCCCCTGCCCCAGGCTCCTCTGGGCCCTGTGTGTGCCCCCCCCCGCCGCTGCAGCCCAACCCTGGCTGCCCAGCTTTTGCAGCTCTGGGAGGACCAGGCCCCTGGCGGCCAGAATCCACACAGCAAGAGCCAGGGGCTCAAAGACGACGTGCCCGGGACCAGACCGGCTCCCTCCCTCACGGCGAGTCCTGGGGGGCTGGAGCGGCCTGCCTGCCTCCCCCTGGACAGCCCGCCTGTCACCCCCCACCCCCCCACCCCCGGCTCTGGTTACCGCATGCGTCTCCATCTGCCACCCGCGTGGCCGGGCCTTGTGCATAATTCAGGTGCCTTGGAGAGGCCCCAGCGAACGAGTATTGACGAGGCCCGACGGGCCTGATCGGATGTCGTGACATCGGACACGCGATGAGCAGGACGGGTGTCCTTTTGCCCTGTCTGGGCTTTGGTGACAGTGGGCAGGGAGCAGTGTGGGTGGTCTCCAGGGTGTGGGGGGCTCTGCTGGCTGCAGGTGCCCCAGACACAGCCAGGGGTTGGGCTGCTCCAGTGGGCTGTGGGCAGTGGTTGGCTCGGACCCCAGCCCCACCCCTCTCCTGCTGGTGGCTTGATTGGGTGACCATGCCCCAGCCCTCAGGCCTCAATCTCCTCATCTGTGGAATGGACCCAGGGCAGGCCCTGCCACTCACGGTTGGAAAGGCATGAGGACGACCACCGGTGAGGGCTGCCCCAAGGCACGGCCAGCCGTGGCCTCTGGAGGCCCAGCAGCCTGGTCAGCTCGAGGCTGGAGTCCTGGAGACCCGGACTTGAGCCTGGGTGGCCGCTCTGGCCCTGAGGGCACCACCTCCCCTCCCCAGGCCATGCCCTCTCGCTTGATGAAACTGGAGAGGTGGTTCTGGCCTCTCACGTCTGACTCTAAAATGAGATCTCAGACCTCGGTCTGCGGCACCCAGAGCGCCCAGCCATCCCCAAGGGGCCACAGAGCAGCTCCAAGGGGCCACTGCTTCAGCCACCGCATCTCTGTCCTGACGCTTGTGGGTTTCCCTGGAGGTCCGGGCTTCGGGGCTCTTCATCCTGGCCTTGCCACGGGCCCCTGGGTGATGGGATAGCTCACTGCCCCCCTCTCCAGGGAGGATACCGGCCAGGGGCTGACCCTTCGCAGGACGTCCTGGCCTGAATCTCAGGTATAACCACCACAAGGAGTCCTCAGCCTGGACAGAGAATGGGGGGTGGGGCACGCTTGCCCCGCATGCCCCCATCTGCTGCTGGCTGATTCCAGCAGGACCTCGGCCCGGCCACACGCTCTCAGGACACCCAGGCACAGAGGAACCAACCTCCAGGACCACAAAGCTGCCCTAACCTCATCTCCCCCAGACTCCTGGCCCCAGGGGAGCGTGGCCAAGCTGAGCAGAGAGAAGGGATCCTCTGTAGTGTGGCCACCGCCAGGGCCTCTGCCCCCTCCTTCTCGGTCCAGGGGTCCCGCTTGGCAAGGTGTTGTGAGGATCAAAACAGGCGAGAGCCCAGGCGGGGAGGGGCTCAGCCAGGACCCCAGGAAACCCTCCCAGGCCTGCCAGTTCCCGGGGCGCTGCCCCTGCCCATCGTGGCCCAGGGTTGGGCACCCCCCAGCTCTCTTCTCGCGTGGGCACCTGCAGACCAGGTAAGACACCTGAGCCCGCTCCTCTGCTGCTGCTGCTGCTTTTTTCAGAAAAGAGGGCTCCCTCCCCTTAAATAATTGATGACAGGCATTAACAATTGACCCTGCAGAACATCTGGCAGGTGGAGGGCTTTTCACCCAGGCAGCAGCGTCAGGTCCAACTGACTTTGCAGAAGGAGGGGCGCTGGCTGGGTGGGGGGCAGGGCACTGAGCTGTGCCCACTCCCTGCCCCCGCCCGGCCCCCACGACCAGGGCACCCTCTCTGCGACATGGGGTCTGCCGGGGCAGGGGTGTCCCTCCGCAAAGGGGGCTGCCGGGTGCCTGGGCTGGGGCGGGCGCTCACGAGCACGCACTCTCACCCCCCACGAGCACGTACAGACACACCAGTCCCACACACCACACATGTACACAGCGCTGCACACACACGTGCAAACACGTCACATGTCCCACGAGCACACGGCAGGTTGTGCGTGCACTCACACTGACGCACACGCCACATACGTGTGCACAGTCCCTTCTGTGAGGGCGACCTGCCATCTCGGCTGGCTCCGGGGACGGCAGGGACCTCTTCCAGCCCAGGTTGGGAAGTTCCCGCCTTGCCCCACCCTGGAGGTGGGAAAGAAGAACGGGCAGTCCTGTCCGGGGCCTGCACCCTGGTTGTAGAAGCAGCAACTGGCAGACCGACTGGCCAGCGTCTTTCCTGCTGAGGTCCGACCACACCGGAGCGGGCGGGAGCCTCAGGACGCAGGCCTGGGTGCGAGGGGCCGGGGGGGTGGAGGTGTGGGCCGGTGACTGCAGGCTGCGGGCAGGGTGATGTGACAATTGGGGGCAAGGGGCCGGAGAGGCAGCCAGACCCCTGGGGCCTGGCGGGGGGGTGCGGTTTGCTGACCACTGGTCCCCAGGGAGGGCTTTGCTCTCTCAGACCCATCAGAGTCCAACAGAGGGATGCACAGGGAATCCCTTCACCCTGAATCGGCTGCTCTCGGGACGGAGTGAGCTGGCCCCTGGCCCCTTCGCTCCTTACGCTCAGTTTCATCCTCACAGCTCAACAGCATCGCCCCATTTTGCAGCTGAGGAAACTGAGGCCTGGGGCGGAGGAGGACTCGCCCGGCGCTGCCCAGCTCCAAACCCGGTGCCCCGATGCCCGAGTCCTCACTCTTGCCTCCCACGGCACCGCCCCCCCGCCCCCCCATGGCACGTGGGCTCCTGGCAGCCTGGAATGCTGGCTCGGCAGGCAGGGGGCTCCTTGTCCGTGCCCACCCGGTCGATGGCACCGTCCTCCTCCTGAGCTGGTGTAAAGCCTGCTTGCACTCTGCCTGGAGGCCCAAAGGGCAGGGGGCACCTGTGGGCTGCTGGGGGTTGGTGAAGGGGCAGCCAGCTCTGGAGCTTTCCGGACTCAGGTACTAGGTCTCGGAGTGATGTCTGTGGAGAGGAAATGGAAGCGCTCCCAAAGCCAGCCACACCCCTTGTTTGGGGTTGAGGAGGAGCTGGGGGGGGCGGGGTAGGCTTACATCTCCAGCCCAGGGGCCCTGGATGGGTGGCTGGGATAAACAAGCCAGTGCCGAGTGAGGGCCTCGGACACTCGCCTGCCTCCCCCGCCTCCCAAGCCCGGCCCCAGCCAGGGGGCACCTGACACTCTGGGTCCTGCAGGACCCGCCCAGCAGGAGCAGCCCCACCCACTGCCCCCCCACCCCCCGCACCTGGGAAGTGCGCCCCACCTCCCCAGCCCCACCCAAGTCAATGATTTCGTCGTTACAGAAGCGTCCCTTAGTTGTCCCTAAGTTACTGGACTTCTGAGGGTGTCTTCCAGTCGACGTTTCTGCCAACCTTGACCCTGCCCGGGGCGGGGGATGGTATTCTGTGTCCACGTGGCCCTGCTCCCCACCTCCCTCAAAGCAGAGGCCCCTAGACTGTGGAGCTGGGCAGAGTGTGGAGCAGCATCCCTGTGGGTCCAGAGACTCCCTCCGTGAGCCTGCCCCAGACGGGACCTGTGACCCGGGGCACCTGAGAACCGCCCGCCATGGAGAAGGGGGATGGGTGGGCTGCAGCAACGCTCAGACCTCGGTGGGGCAGGGCACCCGCCAAAGGCTGGGAAAGAGCCTCCGCTCAGAAACTCTGCGTCCCCAGATGGAAACTGACTTTTTTGTCTGACCTCACCCCCCGCCGCCAGGGCAATCAGGGGATGGGCTGGGGTCGGTGGGCAAAGAGTAGATGAGCCCCTGGCCCTGCACCTGGGAAGGGGTTGGGGGGCTGCCCTGGGGGAGGGGGGAGGGGGGGTCCCACCCGGCTCTGCACATCCCCGCCAGCCTCACCAGGCTCAGGGACTCCGATTTCCCAGTAACTGGTCCCAGCTGGTCCAAAACCTCCCAAGTGATGCTCATGGGTGGTGGGGGTGGGAGCCTGTCCCAAGAAAGCCCCCCAGACCTTGACCCAGACCCCTGGTGGGGAGGGACGAGGAGGTGCCTTCCTGGGCCCCAGACTTGGGACAGGCCAGGCTGGGTGCCCTCGGTGCACAGGGGGAGTTCTGCCATTCCCCCTCCCGCAGGGTTGGGGCACATCGGGGAAGCAGAGGGGAGGCGGGGCCTTCTCCTCTCCTGCCCTCTGTCGGTCCCGGTGGCTGAGCTGCCCACACGTCAACACAGAGGAAACAGATCTGTGGAAGTGAGCGCCCACAAGGGCCCTGGGTGGGGGCCTTGCTCCAGGCCTCACGGGAGAGGGTGTAGCCGGGACTCCCCGTCCAGGGTCCCCCCTCAGCTTCCCCTTCCCAAGATGAACTGGAGACCCTGGTGTCAGAAAGGCAGCCGGGCCACGGGGCGGCCTCCAGTCCAGGTAAGGGGAGCAGTGGGAGGGGCCCCATCCCCGGGCTGCAGGACCGTCACTCCCCTCGCCCCCAGCCCATCAGTAAGGGAGGATGGAACCCTCATGGTGACTCTGGCTGGGCGTTTCCAGGAGGCCTCCCACCTCTGCACCCACACACAGGGCCAGGGGTGCGGGGCACTGGGCACCAACCAAGACAAACACAGGTTCCCACCCTGCTTGCCCCCAAGGGAAACATCACCAGGGCCCCTCTTCCTGGGCTGCCAGCAGCCCCTTCCCCAGATCTGGCCCAGCAGCCGCCCAGGCGAACCCAACTCGGAAGGAGCCGTCTCCTCCCCGGGGGTTCTGCGACCTGGACTGGCCTGGGCCATCTCTATCCTTGGCCAGCCTCCAAGGTCACCGAGGGTGGAGGCCACCTGGGACTCATGGAAACATGAATAACAAGTTTAGATTTTTCCAGTTTTACAACCCGGAGACAGGCTTTCAAACAGCCGCACTGTGCAGAGAGGTGGGGGTCTGACTTTATGAGGGAAGCGGGGAGGCCCCAGGCACGCACGCCCCGTCGTCACCCCAGGACTCCCTCCCTGGGGAACCTCTGGCCATGAGTGATGACGCCAGGAGGCCTGGGGGACCGTCCCTTCGACTCACAGAATAGTGATTCCAGCCCTCACTCATTGATCTCCCTGAGTTTTTAAAGCAAATTTTATTTGTTTGGGGTTTCTAGTCATTAAGTTAGGGCCAGGAAGATAGAGCAAAATCAATAGCTGTGGACACAGCAAGCCCGTCCGTATCGCGATGTAAAACAGGCAGAATAAACCGCAGCCCGGCTTCAGGCGGGGGAGGGGCCCCGGGCACACGTTGGGAAGGCGGGCATCCTGCAGGACCCTCCCTGACCTCAGAGGGGAGCTGTGGGGCTGGCAGGGTCGGCCAGGCACCTGGGCGGAACCACAGGCCGGGTGTCCTAGGGCCTCCCGCTGCCCGTCGAACCCTCCGCCCGTTGAAAGTTCTTTAATCCGAACAGCAGATGTGCGTCTGGGGAAGGTGAGTGTGTGACTCAGCCCAGGAAGCGCCAAGCTTTGCAGATGGTGCCAACCGCACAAGCCCCCTACTGCCTCGGTGCCAGCCGAAGGCCCGGCGGGGACATGGCCAGCGGAGACCCCGCTGCACGCTGGTCTGACCCGCCTTTCGCTGGGCACCACACGCCAGGGCTTTATCCACTCGGGCGTCTACCGTCACAGCCCTGGCAAGAGGGCTGAGTGTCTTGGGGCGGACGCCGGGCACAGCTGCACCAGGCATTTGACCGGGACAAGGTGAGGGCAGGATTAAGCCGCAGAGAGCGGCAGTGACAACGCTGACAACACAGTTGCTGCCCTGGAACGCTCCCCATGCTGCTGGGGTGGCCAGAGCCCCGCAGGGGCTGAGGTCCTCAGGCTCCAGGTGGGGTGGATGGAGGGGCTGTGTCAGGGTGGGACAGGTCCCAGCAGGGAAGAAAGCTGGCTGAGTCCCTCAGTCCAAGAGTTTCCAGAAGCCTCTCATCACCAGGGAGCCACATACGTGCCCCTGTCACTAGGAAGTGGCTGCAAAGCCCACCGCCTCTGGCTTCTAAAGCTCAGCCCCTTGCAGGACGGGAGAAGGGAAGGCGGGCAGGCAGCCTGGATCCAATCTCTGTTTATAATTCACACACCATACAGTTCACCCAGTTGGAGCGCACAGTTCCGTGGCCTTTAACATATTCTCAGATGCGTGCAGCCATCACCAAGGTCAGTTTTCGAACATTTTCATCATCTCGGAAAGAAGCCCTGGGAAATCCCGACGCGGGCTCCAAGAAGGATGAACCTGGAGGACGATGTGCTGAGTAAAAAAGCCAGGTGTAAAAGGTCCAGTCCTACGGTGTCCATTCATGGGAGGGCCTGGAAGAGTCCAACCCACAGAGACAGGAAGTAGATGCGGGTGGGCGGGGGGCGGGGTCAGGGTCCGGGGGTGGGGGGGTGGGGAAGTGAGTGTCTAGTGGGGACAGAGCTTCACTTTGGGAAGATGAGAACCATCTGGAAACGGATGTGGTGACGGTGGCACAACGTGAATGTGCTCGATGCCCTTGAGTGGTTAAGATGGTGGATTCTGTGTCATGTGTATTTTGGAACTTAAAAAATAAAAGAAGGAAAGAAGTCTTGTACCCATTGGTTCTCACCGCAAACCCCCCATCCCAGCCCCTGGCAATCGCTGGTCCACAGTCTGTCCGTCGCACACTTCACATAAACGGGACCCCACCCAAGTGGGCTTTTGTGTCTGGTTCCTCTCACTCAACATCGTGTTTCTGAGGTCCATCCGTGCCGTACGTGTTGGTGCTTCATCCCTTTCTATCACCTAATAATATGCCATCCAGTGGATGGACCGCGTTTTGTTTATCCATTCATCAAGTGATGGACATCTGGGTTGTTTCTCCTTTGACCTTTAGGCATAAAGCCGCTTTGGTCACACGCGCACAGTCTCCCGCATGGACGCGTGTTTGCGGTCCTCTCGGTGTGGACCCAGGAGTGGAATCGCTGGGGCAAACGCTCACTCCAGGTTCAGGTGTTGGAGGGACCACCAGACTGCTCCCAACCTCTATTTTTTAAAGGTGGTTTCGGGATTCACCATGATTAGGGAGGAGAAATTTCCCTTTACAGAAGATGTTCTCAGCCCAGGGAGGACCCGGGGGTCAAAGGTCGCCGTTGCATATCAGGCAGGAGGGTGTCCAGTCCTCCCGAGGCATTTGATAATGAAAGATCGCTGCCCCATGCCCTGCCCTAGACGGTCCAGGCGTTTAATCTCACAGGTGACCTCAGGGTCCACAACTCCTGCCTTCTCTCTCGGAGGATGAGCAGGGGCTTTTCTGCTACAAGCATCGCTGGTTTTCTTGCCTCCCCTTCTTGCCTAGGCCATCAGGCCCCAGTGCAGCCACTGCCTGGCACTCTGCTCTCTGGCGGGATCGCCGCAGTAGGGGTCTCCGGAGGGCAGGCCCACTCGCTCCTCATACACTGGGAGAGAGGGCGGGGCAGCCCCCTTCCCCCAATCCAGAGCCCCTCCGAATCAGAGCACATGTCATTGTCTGCTGGGACCTCTCGAGGAGACCCCTGTCCATCCCCCAGGCTGGGGGCACCAGCAGAGGCCTGAGCCACTGTAGGCACTTGTGCTGCAGGGTTTCCAGAAACCCTACCGGGCAGCAAGGTCATGGCCCTGCCCACCTTTCCTGTTAGGGAAGCTGCCTGGTTGAGGGGAGTCCCCAGCTCCAGGTGGGAATCTTCAACTGACAAAACCTAAGGTATGTGTGGGGGGCTGGGAAAGGGGGTGGGAGGTGAGGCGCTGTGGGGAGGAGCGGTGTGGGGGAGGGACGGCCACAGGGACCCTGCGGACCGGAGGGTGGGAGCAAACCTCCCACTTCAGGAAGCTTTTCCTTTTGGTCTGTCCAACTCCACCCCCCAGAATTCGGGAGTTCACGGAATAGAGGATTTGGGCACTTGGATTCCGCAGAAAATTAAATCAATTACCAAGTCTAATAACGAACCCCAGGTTTTTAATTAAACTCAGCTTAATTAAATGGTGAGCCCAGCTCTGTCGATGCCCTGATCAGGCCCTGGGGGGCTCGGAGCATCCGAGGAGACCACACGGTGCTGGTGGGAGGGGGATCGAGGGGCCGCATCCGCAGGGCTCGGGGGTGGGGTAGCGTGTTTCAGGACGGCGGGTGTGGCGACGTGACGGTGTCGCCCTGCAGAGAGTCAACACCTCCTGGCTCAGCTGGGAAGACCTTGGAGACGCCCAGCCATTCGACAGAGGGGACTGAGGCCCCCCGAGAGCCAGCGACAGCTCGAGGTCACCGGGCCTCCCCACTACTTGGCCTAGGGCACCTGGCAGCCGAGCTCCAGCCCCCTCTTCTTGCGGTGGCCCGGCTCCAGGGGTCTCGGTGTCCTAGGGCAGAGGCATTAGCGGCAGCCGAGGCAGCTCCCAGCCCGGACCCCACGACCAGGCTGGTCCTCTCCGCCTCCAGAGCCCCGGGCTGGGCCCCCCTCCGCCCACGTACCTCCTCCTCTCCGTACGGCCTCCTCGTGCCCTCTTGGCCCTGAGCCCAGGGTCTTAGCGGTCAGTGGAAGCAAAGGCCAGACCTGGCCAGAGCTGTCGTGCTTCCATAGAAGCCATCTGTGCCGGGGCCTGGGCACTGGGCACCAGTCCCACTGGCCCTCGGGCCACCAGCTGCCCAGCCCCACGCACTGAGCTCCATGGGGGTGACCCTGTGGCCAAGCAGGATGCGGTGGCTGCCCGGGCTGCAGTGAGCCAGGGGAACAGGCCTGGGGGCTTTTCAGGGTTCATGGGGAGGCCTTGCTCCAGAGGCTGTGGAGGTGCCCTCGAGGGCCCTCCGTTGGCAGTAAACGGACCTGCACCTGCTTTTGACCTCTTGCCTCTTCTGTAAATCGGAGGTCAAACAGTGGTGTTTCCTGAGGCCGCCAGGCAGATTCAAGGCCATCCGGGGCAGGTAATGAACAGAAACGACATCAAATGCAGCCAGTTTGACCAAAAGAGACCCCGGCAGGGCCCCTCCTGGACACTTCAGCCAGGCTTCCCAAGCCAGCCTGAACTCACCCCATAGGGAGCTCATGCTGTTTCTGCTGAATTTCTGCCAGCTGTCCCAGGCAGCCCCAGGGCAGGGAGTGGCCCCTCACCCTGGTACTCTCAGTACCCAGCAGTCCGCCTTGCAATCCCAGCTGAGACACCCCAGAGGGAACCCAGCCTCCCTCCCTGACGGCACTGTCCATCCAGCTGTGCAACCCCTTCAGGAGCTGCTGAGGCCACTTGGGTCCTTCTGGTCTCACCCTTCCCCCCTGCAGCATCCTGTCCCCCTCCCCCTCCTCCCTGCACCCCGCCCAGGTGCCCAGAATCCGATGGATGTGTGTCGACGTGACTCTCCGTGCTGGAAACTTCCTACCCCGGGCGTCAAGAACCGAACGGCGTAATAATAAAAAAAAGAACCTTCACAGCGATTGTCTGATCTAAATTTATTTCATAACCTGCAGAATTAATAAGATACCGGCTTTAAGGCAACCATGGCAACCGAATGCAGAAAAGCCTGTCCCTGCAAATAGATGAATTCATAAATAACCCTGAAGTGCTATCAACACTGCTTCCGTGCTAATGCATACGGCGCCCCTATGACCGTGTCCGGCCAGAGCAGCAAGGCGTGGCCCCACCAGGGGTGACTGTCCCCAACTGTTACCTGGAGCTGGCATGAGGTGGGTGAGTGTTCTGTGGCTGGTCAAATGGGGGTCCTTGCTGAGCTCTGGCTCCCATGGGGATCCGGTCTGCAGATAAGTGACCCTGGGGGCGGGCGGGGTAGACACAGTTGAGCCACGCTGTCTCCCTGCGACTCTGACAGCCAGGTGGTGTGGCCTCTGGTCCTTCCTCCCAGGGCAGCAAGCCGATTCATGGAAGAAGGCACTTGTCCATCCATGGAATCATTCACACATTCGACAAAAGAACGTGGGGTACAGCGGTGAGCGAGGTGGGCCGGACAGGAGCGTCTGGGGGAGCCGCTGGACACACAAGCAGATTGCTGACCTCCAAGCTGCCCGCTCAGCGCTGAGGGACACCCCCCTGTAGACTTTCCCTGTGCCCTTGACTGAGAGCTGGTCAGGTGCCTTGCCTGCCCGTGGCCTACAGTTTCGGCAGCCCCGGCTCTTCCATTTAGCATGTGACGACAAAACAGCTCAGTGTGGCCGTGATTCTGCCCGGGAGCATGAGTGGCCCACGGAGGGGGCGCCACTGCACTGCCCGACTGGTCACCAGAAGGATGTGCTTCCCAGGTGTTTGTCCTCTGAGTGGAGTCTGGCGCTGCCATTGGGAGCTGCGCGCTGAGGCCGGCGGTCCGTCCTCCTCCTGGCTGGCCGGTCCTGAGGGTGTGCGTTCCTTCACCCCCCGAACCTGAGTCTCCCCATCTGAAGCGCGTGAATACGAAACTGTGGCCTTTGGGTGATTACGAGTGTCAACACAGGTTCATCAAGTGTAATAAATGGACTGCTCTGGGGGGGGATGGTAATGGGGGAGCCTGTGCTTGTGCGGGGAGGGGAGTGGTAAACGGGGAAATCTCTGTACCTTCCTCTCACTTTTGCTGCGAACCTAAAACTGCTCTAAAAAGCGGTCTATACATACATATTTAAAGTGACACCATCAGAGGTCATTGCCATTTTTACTTAAGCGTTTTTTCAGCACAACTCCTTATAAGAAGACTTTCTCAGCTTGCCGGGTGGTCCCCCCAGACCTAAAGGAACTGGCTTCCTCAGGCTCGCAGGTCCGTGAGTCCCCCTTGTGCCTGGAAGACTCCTTTGCCCAAGAGATGTTTCTGTCTCAAACCCGAGGAGCTGTCTGGACACGGTGGGCAGGGGCACCGCTGCCTGGGGTGGGGCAGACCCAGGCTGTGCCCCAAACCCCCGGGGAGAAGAGAGCAGGAGCCAGTCGACAGGGCTGTGAGACTCCTGTCCGCACCTGCCCAGCAGCCCTGACCACCCACCAGACACTTGGGCCAGGAAATCAGTGGCGGGCTCCTGCAAGGCTGGCGGCTTGTCTTCGGGGCCCTTGACATTCTCCGCAGCACTACAGCGGCCCCCCGAGGGCCCAACCAGTGCCCAGCAGCCCCACTCACCTCCTTTAATGGGAGGTCATAATGCCCATGTCCTAGGGGTGGCCCCACCCGGGCAGCAGGAGCCTGGGTGATCGATCGTCCTGCTGGACCCATGACCCCGCCGGGTTTCTTGGGTAGGTGTCTGGTGCCGGCCGTAGCCATCCTAGACCTCTGTTCAGAGTCAGGCTTCTGCACCTTCATTTTCTTACCCACCTCCTCCCCTTGTATATGCATCTCTCTCTGTCTCTTCTCTCTACACACAAGCCCAGGCCTGTGCTGCGGGTCATCCCCCATCCGGTGCCTCCCTGCAAGAAAAACCTGCAGCCCCTCCACGCCCCACCTGGTCAGGACTCATGCTGTTTCAGGAGGAAGGCCGCTGGGGTGGGGGTGGGGCTGCAGAGCGAGTCCTGCAACTGCCTGCCCCCCCCACCCCCCCCCCCCGCGGAACAGAGGGACCAGGGTTCCCAGGAGCCGGTGGAAAGGGAGCGGGCGCCCCCTAGCGCCGCTGGAGGAGCGCGGCTCCAGGCTCCTCGCTGAGCCTCCCCGCCCGCGGCGGGAGGGAGACACGCCCCTCGAGGGGGTGGGGTCTGCCGGGTGAGGTCTCTCGGCCGGTCAAGTGGGCGGGTGCGGACCCCGGAGTGGGCGGGTCAGGACACAAAGCCCTCCTCTTGGCGCGGTCCAGTCTCTCCATACCCGGGTGCTCCCCACCTGCTCTGCTGCCGGGGTCCGATGTACAGGGGGTACAAGTTCCTCCTGGGATCAGCGCTCAGCTCACCCAAAAAAGCCTGGGCTCCCGGCGCGGCTGCACCCTGGCCCGCAGCAGCGCACTCCTCATCTTGAGGACTCCCCAGAGCTAGGGCCAGGCGGCGACGCGGCCAGTTTCACGCCCAGCTACCCGGGGAAGACACTGGCACGGAGAGCGCGGGCGACCAGCCCGGCCCCGGGATGCGCCAGGGCGCCCCGGGTGCGCGGGGGTGAGCAGGGAGGGGTGCCCCAAGATGAGCCAGGGTGTGCGGAGGTGAGCGGGGGTGCCCCGGGGTGAGCAGGGATGAGCCAGGGTGCCCCGGGCGCGTGGGGGCGAGCAAGGGTGCCCCTGGGTCCCCGCGGTGAGCGGGGGTGAGCAGGGGTGCTCGGCGGGCTCCAGTCGCCCAGCGCCTGCTTGGTCTCCGGGAGACCTACGGCCCCGCCCTGGAGAGACCGAGGCCGCGGTCCGAGTGCGCGGCCCGGCCCGGGGGTGCCCCCTGCCGGCCGCCGCGCGCACCAGCCGGACCGAGCCCAGGCCGCGGAGCTGGGGCGCCTCTGTCCTGGGAGAGTCTTCTGGTGCTGTGGCTCGATCACCCACAGCCTTGCGTGTTGAGATGACTTAAACTGGGGCATACAGATTCCGCTGTCCTTCTCGGAGGGTCAACAGACCAGCCCCCAGAATCCCTTTACTGCTCAGGACACCTGCATGCTGGAATGTCGGAGTCCAGGGGCCTTGCGTCTCCACGGAGCAGGGACGCTACGAGGACGCTGGCCAGGTGACTGCCGCCCAGGCTGGGGCTGCTGCCTCTGCCAGCCGGGAAACTGGATGGGCCCGGAGTCCCCCACCCCCGGCCTCCCTCCAGGGGCACGTGCTGACCGACGCTCTGCCCCTGCCCGGGTTGCGTGTAGTTTATTTCCCTCCACTAAACCCTCAAAGCCCAGAGGGGCCGGAAGGCCTAGGACCCTTGGCCGGGCTGGAGAGCTTCTAGGGGCGCAGAGAGGAGCTCAGAGTCCCAGTGGAGGCAGCTGCAGGAGGACCATTGAAAGCATCTGGAAGGATATAGGGTGTGGCGGGGAGGGGACAGGTCAGTTGAAAAGGCGTGAACACAGCAGGGACGCATGCACGCCTTAGTGGACATCCACACAAGGCCACCCACTCGGCTTGTGTGAGGGCTGAGGCCTGGGTCCCATCAGCTGGCACATGAGGCCCGCACCCCGCCGTCCGCACAGGGAGAGCCCCTCTCACCTGCTCCTCCACCCCGACCGAGCCTTCTTGCTCTTCCAGCGCTTTTTATGCAAATTCAAGTATTTAGGAATGTATGTTTTTATTGCCCCCGTTTCTTTTTCTTTTTATTGTGGTAAAATATACATAACACAAAATTTACCATCTTAACCTTTTTTTTTTTAACCATTTTTTTTTTTTTTTTTTGGCGTACGCGGGCCTCTCGCTGCTGTGGCCTCTCCCGTTGCGGAGCACAGGCTCCGGACGCGCAGGCTCAGCGGCCATGGCCCACGGGCCCAGCTGCTCCGCGGCATATGGGATCCTCCCGGACCGGGGCACGAACCTGCGTCCCCCGCATCGGCAGGCGGACTCTCAACCACTGTGCCACCGCGGAAGCCCCATCTTAACCATTTTTAAGTGCACAGTTCAGGGGCATTAAGTACATTCTCGTTGTGCAACCATCACTACCATCCTCTCCAGAACTTTCTCATCTTCCCAAACTGAAACTCTGTCCCCATTAAACACTCACTCCCCTCCCCTCCCCCAGTCCTGGCTCCGCCATCTACTTCCTGTCTGTGGGTTTGACTACTCTAGGGCCTCACATGGTCGGGATCGCACAGTACTTGTCTGTTGCGTCGGCTTATTTCACTGAGCACGACGCTTTCCAGGTTCACTGCTTTTTACTGAAGGAGCTTGCTGCCCCTATGGGCTGACAGTCCAGCAGACAGGCTGTTCTTTGGCCCCGGTGACCCTCAGTGCATTTGCTGGCTAAGACCATCTTGAGCCTGGACACCGTGTTCCAAATAAGTGTCCCCCTTTGCCGTGTCCCGGACCACCAGCCTCTGTGCTTCCATGGAAGCCCATGGCTCCAGGGCCCCCAGAATGATCAGGTCGCAGCTCTCCTTCTCAGAGGCGTGGACACTCTTTGCGGCTTGTTTTGCAAATGACGGGAGGAACAATTCCCGTTGGCAGGAGAGGCTGCCGGTTCTCAGGAGGCTCTGTCTGTACCAGCGAGAGCAGGCAAGGGGTGTGAAGGCAGAACCGCAGGCGGGGACTTCCCCGCCCCCCAGCCCCGAACCTCGCGCCTCAGTTGTTGTCTGCAGCAGAGAGAACAGGGGTCCAGCCACAGCAATCGTCAGGGGCTTAAAAAGTTCGCCAGCGTCGGCGATCCATCCCAAGGGAAGGTGAAAGGTGTGCGCACCCAGGTTTATGTACCAGGGTGCGCATCACAGAATTGTATATGCTCACAAAACACTGACACCAAGGCTCGTGTCCAGCTGGAGAGGAATGATGAGGTGACAGGACATTGTGCACCAGAAAACAGGTGGCCGCAAAGGCCAGATTTATGAAGAGTGTCCACTGACATGGAAAACGTTCCTTACGAAAGGTCAAGTGGGAGAGAGCAGAATGCAAACCCAGGTACCCAACAGAGTTCCGCTTTGACAATTAAATACCATACTAGAGCGCTTCGCCGGAGGAGTGCAGGCACCAAGGAACACAGCTTGTCCCCCCGCATCCCAGGGCAAAGCCGGGCTTGTCCGCAAGAGGCCCCACAGGGCAGCTGGGGAAGCAGCGGAGGCAGGGTGTGTGCTGATGGCTTAGCAGAGGACAAATCCACCAAAACGTAGGGAGAGGGGTAAAGAGGGGCCCTGGGTGAGATGAGGGTCCCGAGGTAGGGTCCCGAGATCTGCGCAGCAGTCAGGAGCTCAGACTGAAGCACAGAGACCCAACCGCCCCTGATCAGCTCGACCAGGTGTACGTGAGCCTCCCCTCTCCCTCCCTCTCTCTGTCTCTCCCTCCTTGTGTGTGTTTTCCTTTTCTCATCTGCTAGAATTACACAGGAAGCAGATTCGGTTCTGGTTGAAATACACTCGCCAGATTTTACAAAAAGAAACGTGCTCCACAAAGCTTCGGTTCCCTTCTTAAAGCACAAAGCCCGGTGCAATTCTCCTTGGTGATTCGCTCTGGTCTGGGTGGTCCTGTTGGACAGGGAGGTCTTTGGCAGGTACCAAGGGAAACGGGCACACAGCCTTGGTCAGAAGGGAAGCAAAGTGATGGGGCAACGGGACTGCCTGGGTCCCCACCACAGGGTGCACTGGGCGAGCTCGGCTCCGTGCCCACCTCGGGCCAGGCCTTGAGTGGAGACCACCTCCTCCCCGTGCAGGCCCAGGCGCAGGTTCTCCCTGGCCTGACTGCCTGTCACCACCACCACCCCCCCACCCCCGACCCCCGCAAAATGGACAAAACACAGTTTAAGTCAAAACCCTCATTTAATCAAGAATCAGAGCGAGGAACGGACAGACGCCAAGGGAACCGTTCCCAGTCCATTTCGGCTCCGCTGTTCTGGAAAAGACCAGGAGGGAGCTGGCACCCACACCGATGTGAATGCCAGGGCTTCTGGAGCCAAGCGAAACCAGAGTGGGACTGGTTCCAGATGGTGACTTCCAGGCCCGGCCATCCAGGTGACACATGTGAAGGCTGCTGCATTCCCAGGGCAGCAGCTGACGGGGATCCAAGCCAAGCGTCTGGTGATGGGCTAGACCTCCGCGAGTGAGGGAGGGAAAGGGCCGCCCTGTGGAAACAGGTGGGCCCTGACCTCCCCGTCCTGCTACGGCTTAGCTCCGCCCCTGCCCCCGGGGGCGTGTGCACACACAGCCATCCATCATTTCCCGGCCTCCAGATTATTCTGGGGCTGATTAAATTAGCGAATGTAATCACAATTTGAAGCAAGTTAATTGAGAGAATTTATTTGGTCCTGACAGTTTTATGCATGTTTGATTAAGTATTATAAGGTTTGTTTTTGATTTTGCATAATTTACCTTTAAATCCTGCACTGGGGGGGCCCATCAACCATTAACGACCAAAATAAACCTCTTTTAAGATGCGTCTATTTATGATTTATTTCTGAATGCGGTATCTTCCAGATTTTTTTGGTGCTGTCGCCAAACTAACAAATATGTTAAAAGTAACATTTTGAGCCGCTGCGTTCACCTTATAAATCTTCCGGAGCGCATACAATTCATTAAAAGTTTTGAAAGAAGTACAGGTTAGCATTTATATTGCAAAAAGCGACATATAAATGCCTATGTTTTTCCTCCAAGCGTGCCATAAAACACATCCGCCCCGCCAGTCTCCTCCGAGCCAGACAAATCGCACACCCTCGGGGGTGATGATAACTTGCCACAAATCTTCACTCCTGTCAGCACAAAACTGTTCAATCAACAGGAGTGTGGGGCTTCCCTGGTGGTGCAGTGGTTGAGAGTCCGCCTGCCGATGTAGGGGACACGGGTTCGTGCCCCGGTCCGGGAAGATCCCACATGCCGCGGAGCGGCTGGGCCCGTGAGCCATGGCTGCTGAGCCTGCGCGTCCGGAGCCTGTGCTCCGCAGCGGGAGAGGCCACAACAGTGAGAGGCCCGCGTACCGCAAAAAAAAAAACAAAAAAAAAACAAAAAAAAAAAAAACAGGAGTGTGAGTTGTGTCTTTTGTGAAATTAGCACAGGAGAAAATACAACCTGGGCCGGGGAGCGGGGCGGTGGGTGCTGGAAAGGGGCCAAGCCTCCCCTGCCCGCTTCGCGGCCTGGGTCTGGGTTTCAGGAGGGCACGTCCGTGAGACGGTGGGCCTGCCACCCGGGAGGAGGCCAGGGCCACCAAGGAGACGGGCCGTGTGGTCTCCTTCCCACAGTGGGAGGCCGGGTCCCAGTCCTGGCCCTGGCTGAGGGCTCCACACTCTGAAACCCTCACCAACAGCCACTGGGGATGCGACATCCAGCTCACGGATGGAGGCTGGACACTTAGGGAGGTTACGTGGCTTAGCCCACCCACTGAAGAGCCCGGGGGGAGTGGGGAGGGAGGGTGGACACACCTCTGAAATCAGGGCAAGTCCAGCTGCCGGGGCCACCCCCCGGCATCACCCCCCAGGCCTGTAGCCGGGGATCTACATGCTGCCCCGGCAAGCAGCTCATGCTGCTTCGCTCCCACGCCCTTTACCCCTGCACCGTGCGCCCAGGGTGCCCGGACTGGAGCCGGGCGAGCTAATGCCTGCGGATGTCACTGGGTGGTGCCAGGCTGAGGCTTGTTTCCCTCCAAAGCCTGGGCCCCCAGTTCTGAATGCCTGGCACAGGGCAGGCACTTAATCAACCAACCAACCAACCAACCAACCACTCAAGTAGTACCGGCTGTGTGCCAGGTACCAGGGCTACAGCTGGAGCTTCAGCTCCAGAGGGGTGGGGTGGGGTGGGGGGCGGGCAGCGGGAGGCCTCCCTGCCAGGCACCACCATGCTGAGAGTGGGGTGCCCGCAGCTAGAGAGTGCTGGAGCCAGAGCCCAACCAGGCAGGCTGGGTCTGGAGCCCACGCTCCGGCCACTCCACTGCACTGCCTTCCGTAAATGCTGTCCACTGCTTCTGTGGCGACCTCTGGGGGTCCGACTGGCCCTTGTGACACCCTGGCCCAGAATCCACCTTGAGGAGAGGGCATCCTCTCTGGATTCACAGGGCTAAAGGAGGAATCACATCAGGAGTGGGAGATGCTGTGATCTGTTAGCCAGGCACGATGCCCCCCAAAGATAGGCTGGGATTCTGTAACCGAGGACCAGCAAGGAAACAGCCGTTGGTGAGATGACTAGGGATTTTGCCAGAGTGCCAAATCAACTAGTGATGTCTGCAGCAAGTCTGGAGGAGATGGCCCAGTATGCATGCCACGTATTAGCCACCCGTGGGTGATGAGGAGTTTGGGAGTCAGGCCGGACTTGAGCAGAAACCTCTTTCCTCATCTGTAAAGTGGAGGCAAGACTATTTCCCTTGGAGGTGGTTATAAGGACGTGAAATATGTTCGCTCAATCCATCTGGGCATGTGACAAGACCACCCCAAACCTGGTACCGTAAAGCAGTAACCTCAGGGCCCATGAGGCGGGGATTTGGACAGGGCCCAGACAGGGCTTCCCTGCTCTGTGCCATCTGGGGGCTCAGCTGGGAAGACTCAAAAGTCGGTGGGTGGCCCAGAGGGCTGGGGCCAAAGTCACCTGGAGGGCCGTTCACTCGCAGGTCTGACACCTGCCCAGGGACACCCGAAGGCTGGGCTCAGCTGGGCTGCCCATGACAGGCTGTCCACATACCCCCACGTGGGCCTGCATCTCACAGCGCAGCAGCTGGTGCTTCCAGGGAGCATCCCGGAGGCTGAGGACGAACGAAGCTGCACAGCCCCAGAATCACGGGTGTCACTTGGGCCTCAGGGTCTGGTCACTAAGGCAGTCCAGAGCTGAGGGGTGGGAATTCGAGTCTGTCTCTTTTTTTTTTTTTTTTTAGTGGTTTTCAATTTCACTCCCTTGAGCACATTATCATTTTCACACATTTTACATTCTTTTTTTTTTTAACATCCTTTTAAAAATATTTTTTCATTACAGTCTATCATATGATATTGAATATAGTTCTCAGTGCTATACGGTAGGGCTTTGTTGTTTATCCAGCCTATAGTTAATAGTTTGTATCTGCTAACCCCAAACTCCCACTCCATCCTTCCCCAAGCCCCCTCCCCCTCGGCAACCACCAGTCTGTTCTCTACGCCCCTGAGTCTGTTCCTGTTTCATAGACAGGTTCATTTGTGTCGTATTTCAGATTCCACATATAGGTGCCATCATATGGTGCTTGTCTTTCTTTTTCTGACTTATTTTACTTAGTACGATAATCTCCAACTGCATCCATGTCGCTGCAAATGGCATTATTTCAGTCTTTCTATGGCTGAGCAGTATTCCCCTATATACGTGTACCACATCTTCTTTATCCATTCATCTGTCGACCGACATTTAGGTTGTGTCCATGTCTTGCCCGTTGTGAATAGTGCTACTAGGAACATAGGGGTGTGTGTATCTTTTTGAATCAGAGTTTCGTCTGGGTATATGCCCAGGAGTGGGGTTGCTGGATCACACGGTAGTCTGTCTCTTGATGGCGAGGTGACTGCAGGGCCGTTTACAAGGACTGTGCGGTCGCTGAACACTAACGTGCCTGACTCCGCTGTCGGGACATTTGTGAGGATTAAACCCACTGTCACGGGGCTGGAAGTCACACTGGCCCTGCCCGAGGACTGGACAGTTAAAACATGACGGCGGGGACTTCCCTGGTGGCACAGTGGTTAAGACTCTGTGCTCCCAATGCAGGGGGCCCGAGTTCCATTGCTGTTCAGGGAACTAGATCCCACATGCGTGCCGCAACTAAGAGTTCACATGCCACAACTAAGGAGCCAGCAGGCTTCAACTAAGGAGCCCACCTGCCACAACTAACACCCAGCGCAAGCAAATAAATAAATGTTTAAAAAAAAAAAAAATGACCGCAGAGAGGTCAGCCCCTCCCCACACCCAAACCTGCAGGACAGCCTGATGTCTGGGGTCACTCAGCCTCTACTGTCCGGGCAGCAAGAGCCACTCCTTGTCTGGCCCCTGAAGTGACTGGATCCTCACTCCGTAGCAAGTGAAGGGACAGTGGAGATTGTGGGTGGCTAAAGCTGTCCCAAACCGGGCAGTCTGCACCTTTAGCATTCCCTGTGCGCCCTGTGATAAATGCTTGTTTAAACCGGGGTGAGGGAATTCCCTGGCGGTCCAGTGGTTAAGACTCCGAGCTTCTAATGCAGGGGGCCTGAGTTCGATTCCTAGTCGTGGAACTAAGATCCCAAATGCCATGTGGTGAAGCCAAAAAAAAAATATATATATATATATATATATAAAAACCAGGTTTAAACTAGGTTTCTGCAAAGGCAGAGTAGAGGGTTTGTGGGCCATCAGGCCTGCTGTAGGAGGCTACTCAGCTCCACGGTAACTCCAAAGCAGCCACAGACATCCAGGGAGCAGGTGCGATTTGGCCCAGGGTGCCCTGGTTTATGGTCGGGCCTCGAAGCCTCCGATGGACTCAGGCGCTTCTCAGGCCCTTCACGAGGTATCACAGCGGCCGGCTCTGCGACACCACATGCACCGTCCCAGCAGGTGGCGCCAGGCCACTGCCCACAGCCTGGACACCCACGGGAAGGGCGGGGACAGGAGGAGAGGGAGGGATGCCTGGGGGGATGGAGAGCATGAAGGAAACCCCCACTGAATCCCCACACCGGGCCGAGCCTGCGAACAAACACGGAACACTTCGGCGGGGCTCCCCCGGCCCTGCCACTGAGCTGGCTGTGAGGACAAGCCTTGTCTTCGTCCTCGGGGCTACTGAATGAAGCAACAGAACACAGCAGAGCGCATGGTCAGGAGAAGTACTGTTTGTGAAGCTTCTGGAGTTGTTTAAACATGTGCGTGTGTGGACTAGATCACAATGAAAAGATACATCTGACTGTGTGGGCCATGGTAAGAAAACTGAGCTAGTGGGAGAGGCTGGTCCATAAAGGTAGCTTTCGAGGTGTAAGAAAGGCAGGACTGAGAATCCCCCCTGCCAAGGGGGGGGCGGGGAAGGGGTGGCACATAGTTGGAGGTGGCTTCTCAGAGGTGGGGATATTGATCGGGGTCTTAAAGGGTGAGTAGGAGCTCGTTGGGTGGAGGACGGGTAGGGGGACAGAAAAAGGAAGTGTGAAGGGACAAGTCATGGACAGGAGCAATGGGGCCTCCTCACAGAGCCGGGGAGGGGGGCCTGTATAGGGCATCTCAAGGGGACAGAGCTGGACCAGGGTCTAGGGAAAAAAACCAGCACCCTGGGGTAGGGTGCAAAGCAGGGGGCCACTGTGGAAACCCAGCAGCAGAGAAGATGCATTTTAAGAATCACTTCTTAAAATACCACTCTTCTCTCCCATCCTCTCCTGCCGCCACTTCGCCTGATCTAGAAACTTCTCAAAATTCTCTGGGCCCCTTCTTCCCCTCTCCGGCATGACCCTGCCAGACTCTCCTCACCAGCAAAGCTGCAGCTGAAGGGATAGGACCACACGTGCCCGCAGGCAACTGACCCCTTCCCACACGACAGGGCGGGGGTGTGGGCGGGTCGGGGTCAGGACTTGCAAGGGGAGGTGACGTGCTTGCAGGTAGGGGCTCCTGCAGGTGGAGGCTCTCCGCCCTGGCGGGTCAGCCGTCTTCTGTAAAGGATGCCCGAGGAGCTGGCCTCTATCAGAGCGTCCAGTACCCAAAACAGCGACCAAGACCAGGACCCGCAGGCACCGGGGAACACAACCAGCCGTTCCCACCTGTGTGCAACTAGCAGCTTCTCCACAATTGATAGAATTCAGGCAAATGGAACTTGCCGACTAAATCCAAGGAGCGTGAAGAGTTTCCCCGACCCTAACCTCGATCTGATTAAAATGTTTAAACACGTCTACACCGAAATCCTCATTCTCCTGGCAAAGGGCAACCCCAGGGCTCCGTGGGTGTCAGCCAGCCCGCCCTGACTCCCTACACTTGGGGACCTTGGTGTCCGTGGGTGGTCAGCCGGCCAGTCTTCCCTACATTTGGGGAAGTGCGTCCACGGGTGGTGTCCCGCAGTCCGCTTCAGACTCGCCGGGTGGCAGACACGCAGGACCGCGGCCGATACCGAGACCATTGGCAAGCGCTCTCCCAGGGCCGGAAGAACAGCTGCGCCCGTAGGGCCCGCGCCTGCGCACTGCCAACAGCCTCGGGTGCAGCGGCGCATGAGCAGAGGAGCTGCCCGGGGACTCCGCGGCGCAGGTGCGCTGTCTGCGCCTGCGCAGGACGGGCCGAGGCGCCGGCGGCGTAGGCGGGGTGGTGTAGTCGGCGGGCAAAGTCAGGGGTCGCGCGCCGCGCCGCGCGCGCACGCACGCACGTACGCCCGTACGCCCAGGGGAAGCGCCGAGTTCCGGGCGCTCGGTGTCGGCACGGAGCTGGGGGAAGGGAGGCGCTCTCCGTGTCAGCTCGGGCGGAGGGGCGTGAGGGAAGTCCTACGGTGGCCGCAGAGGGACGGCGCTACGGCTCCCACGCTGGGCCAAACGCCGCCGGCCGCCGGGCGCGGGAGCCCCTGGCCCTTCGGGGCGGCCCCGGGCGGGGACGCGTGAGGGTCCGGGCCGCGCCGTCGGCACCATGCGGCCGCCCTGCTCCCGGAGCCCCGAGGGACAGGGGGCCGCGCGGCTCGGGACGCCGGCGCTGAGAGGGCACCCGGTGAGCGGGCGGGGGTGCCCGGGCGGGGCGGGGGCGGCTCCCGGGGGCGCTACGGGTCGGCCCTGCCTCCGGGATCTGGGGCCCGGCACCCCCCCAGAAGCGAGCGCGTGGGTGCCGCGCGGACGCCCCGGCCCCGACCTGGAAGCCCGTGGCGCACGTGCGTTGCCCGCGGCCAGGTGGCGATGGGAGGATGGCGAGCGGCCCGCCCGAGGCCGCGACTCCGCCGCGTGAAGGGAGCACGGACATCTGAGTGCCATTAGCTGCTGTCAGACCACGTTCAGACCGAAGCCTGTGGGAAGGGCTGGGCCTGTGGGCAGGGGAGGGTGGACGCGCCCGGCCTCCCCCTCCTCCGCCTCCGGCCAGAGCACCACGTGGGCGGCCGGAGAGGGAGCTAGCAGAAATCCCCCTGCAGGCCCTCAGGCTACAAGCCATGCGATGGGACGCAGATGCCCTCGGCAGTGCCTCCCCAGAGCCTGTAACCAACTTTGCTGCTCCGATTTCACACGTCCCGAACTCCCAGTTCTGTGTTTCCAGGCACGATTCAGGCGAGCTATAAATGGCACTTGCCAGGCAAAACTAGAGAGCCATTTGCCGTTTCTCCTCTCCTGTGGTGGCCCAAGCCACAGGGCCCGTGCCCTGCGATAACACCACTGGCCCTGGGCCGTCATCCTCTCCGCCAGGCACGGGCAACACTTGCCCGGAAACGTTCCATTTGCCTATAACCACAGCAGCCCTGCGAGCCCAGCGCTCGACATCCCCGTTGTGCAGAGCAGGGACGGTCTCAGGGGGTGAGGTGACCTGGCCAAGGTCACTCCTGGTGAACGACAGCACGAGGGTTCAGGCCCCGCAGGGGAGCCCAGAGCCCGGTGCCGGCTGCCTGGTCCCCAGCACTTGGCCTGTCAAGTTGCTGAAGAGAACGGCCCCCGTCTGCCCTGTGGACACCCTCTCCCTCCTCCTGTCCTGTTGTGTGGCTGCCACTCGGGGACTTATTCGCCCTGGATAAAGCAGCCACAGAAGCGCAGGCAGGCATGGGCATCCCAGATCAAAGCCGGACGGTGAGTCCAGTGAAGGGGACTCGCCGAGCCTGGGGGAGGGGGAGGTTAGCCAGGGTTTCTGTCGGCCCTTCCTCGTGGGTCTTGGCATTGACTGCCAGGGGGCCTGAGGCCACTGTCCTGACCCTTCTTCCCGCTGTCGCTGGTGGAATTGTGGTTCCCACGTGATTGGGGCTCCCTTTGGAGTGTCCTCGGTAGCAATTATGAAAAGAGTAACCCCGGGGGATGTGAGCGGATCCCAAGTCCCAGACTCGGGCTCCCTGCGGCCCCGCGCTGGCTGATGTCCCGGCTGACCTGGCTCCTCTCCGTGTCGCTCTCCCTGCAGGCCCACGCCTCCCCCGGGACTCAGCCTCGGCCTCCCAGGCCCAGGCACCCGCGACGCCTATGCTGACTGCCGCCCGGGGCCCAATGCCGGTCATGCCCATCCCCCGGCGGGTGCGCTCCTTCCAGGGCCCGCACACCACCTGCCTGCACGCCGCCTGCGGCCCGGCGCGTGCCTCCCGCCCGGCCCGCACCAAGTACAATAACTTCGACGTGTACGTCCGGGCACGCTGGCTCTACGGCTTCATCCGCTTCCTGCTCTACTTCAGCTGCAGCCTCTTCACGGCCGCGCTGTGGGGCGCGCTGGCCGCCCTCTTCTGCCTGCAGTACCTGGGCGTGCGCGTCCTGCTGCGCTTCCAGCTCAAGCTGTCGGCGCTGCTGCTGCTGCTGGGCCGTCGGCGCGTGGACTTCCGCCTCCTCAACGAGCTGCTGGTCTACGGCATCCACGTGACCATGCTGCTGGTCGGGGGCCTGGGCTGGTGCTTCATGGTCTTCGTGGACATGTGAGGACGCCGCGGGCTCTTCCGGGGACGGTTTCTGGTGACCCGGCCGTAGATGCACCTGCAGTGGGCGCTTTTCTCGACGCGGTAGGTCGGGGCCCTTTCTGCCCTGTGTCAGAGGCATAACCCCCACCCCCCACCCCCGGCGCCTGCGTCTCTGGCTCAGGAAAGGGCTGAGACTTCTGTGAAGGGGACACTGGCGCCCTCCCTCCTGCTGGCCTTTGCTCGGACCCTTTCTTTCTGTGTGTGGTTGCGGTGCGGTGTCCCCTGCCCCACCTGCTTGTGGTTCCAGCCTGCACTTTCCAAGCTATTTCCGGGGCGGGGGCGCAGGGGGGGACGGGTATGGGTCCAGTCTGTACTTGGAGAGCCTGTGTCCCTGTCTCCTCTCCAGGGCAATGGTGTCACCAGTGGTGTTGGAGGTCCCCGGGAGGGGTGTGCTACCCAGGTGCAGATCTGGAGGGGAGATCCTCCTGGCCGCACAGCCCCCTCCTGTGCACGCCCGGCCCCCCCCCCCCCGCCCTAGCCTTGGGGAAGCGTCAGGCTCCACCAGCTGGTGCACCACACTGCCACCAAGCTCTTCACTCCGCCCTGGGCCACCGAGTCCTCGCTCAGCCCACGGACACTCCTCCATTTGTTACCCTGCGAGGCGTGGGGGTCCTGAGTCCCAGGCCCGGCTTCAGTGGCACCTTGGTTTGCCTGTCAGTGCCTAGATCAGGGGCCAGCCCAGGGGAGTGCCGGGTCCAGGGCACCACTCTTCAAGTGTGGATTTCTGGGGAGGCAACTCAGTGTCTTTCTGGCCTCGGGGCTTTCCGTCTCTTCCCCTCAGGGAACGTCCAGGTTCCAGACGTGTCTGTTGGAAGAAACACCTCTTGGAATCAGGGTTGCACCAGGGCTGGACCTCCGAGTGAGGGGCTCAGCGGCCCCTTTGTCCCTGCCTCGGCGGTTGTTAGAGCAGCTGGGAGTACAAAGCAAAAATGAATGTGGGCCAGGAAAGAACCAGTGATCCAGGGGGGCTTCCGGTTGCAGAGAGAACATACCAGAGGGCCAGCATTTTGCCCAGACCCCTCACCGTGGCCTCCATCAGATGGGGACAGGGTAGCTGCAGACCTTGTGGGCAGGCGAGGGGCACTGAATAATTCAGCTGGGACAACAGCCAGAGGCGGGACATAGGGCCCCATATTGAGGGTGACAGGGAGGCCGATGCTACTTCACCCCAAGTTGTCCCCACACCCGCAGGCACGGGCGGTAGCCCCTTCAACCTTGCCTGGCCGGGTCTCCCAGTGGCCAGGGGGAGCTGTCGGGGCAGTTGTGTGCCACTGGAAAAAAAAGCCAAATCAGGTAAAGGAGGCAAAAAACACTTGGCTGTAAACTGTGCTCTTTAATTTGTAGCCAGCTTCTGTCGGACGATTGTCCACTCGAGGTCAGTGGACGGCTCCTCCGAGGGAATCGGGGGTGAGTCTCTCCCGGTTACCTGGACGGCAGGCAAGGAGCCGACCCACACGGACCCCACTTCTCGGCGCTGCAGAGGACGTTTTGCACCAAATCATGCTGTTTCCTACAAGCTTTGTTTTGTGTTAGTTGACTCACGTTACTCTGAGGCCCCCTCTGAGGTGGGCACGTGTCCACGGGGCTGGGGCAGCAGGGGGGTCACGGTGGTGTGGACACAAAGCTGCTTGGTGTCTTGAGTGCCTGTGAAATTCTTTATGAAGTGAGCCACCTGCATTAAACTTATTTTTTTAACATGTTGACAGCGTGACTGTTTAAAGCTCAAAACGTTTATACCTTTTTTAAAGGATATAACCAGCCCAAAATGCCACAGATGCCGTTCTTCACGAGTCAGATCCGAACCTTGCAAAGCAAGCGTCTGCCATGCTGGAGAAGGAGTGTGATGGGCTGTAGGGCCACCCTGCCATGAGTCCAGGGGCCCCACCGCTGGAGCCTGTCCTGGGGATTTGGCTGGGGTGGCAGCGAGAATTTGTCAGCGCTGGCCAAGCGGGGGGCCTGGTGAGGTCCAGGAGGGCTGAGTTCAACCAACAGGCAAGTGTGTATCGTCCTTATCTGACAGATGACGCCCTCAAGTGCCAGGACGGCAGCCGGATGGGAAGACGCTGACCCACAGGAGAAAAACTGGAAGGAAACCAAGGTTAGGAATCCTTGTTTAACCAAAAAGCAATTGGAAAAACGAGTGACAGGTTATTAGTTAGTATCTCTATTGTGTAAAGGCTTCCCTGGCTTCTGTGCAGGGGACGCTCACGTTTCTCCCTTGCAAAGACTTCTTCCCCCGTGACGATGAGGGTGATGCCCTTCCACGCAGCCAGTGTGGCCAGAAAATGTGGCCCCGGAAGAGCTGGGGGTCCATGACAGAGCGGCCTAGCTGCTATCTCTGGAATTTTGTGGAACTTGACGTTTCAGAAAAAAACAATCCAAGTCCTTTTGGGGTTTAGCCTGTGGTGGCAGAGTTGGTAAAATCCTCACAAAAGCCTCGGCCCCCCGAGCGGTAGCAGAGGACCCTTGGGAGGGGCAGTTTGCTGCACAAAGCCTGGCCGAGGATGGGGTGGGGATGCGGCTTCCCGGCCGGGAGACCACTCTCGGGCGTGCTGGCCTCACTGGGAGCGGCTGGCAGTGGGCAGTACTGTCCCAGATTTGTCCTCTCGCCGCGCTGGAGCCTCGGGTTTGCCCACCTTCTGCAGCGTCCACAGGCCTCCTGGCCTGGCCTCCCCTTGTTTTGCGCAAGTTGGAGGGTTTTCTTCAGTGGGTCTCTAGACCGGCGCTGTCCAGCAGGACTCGTGTGTGGTGGGGATGCTGTCTGCACTGTCTGGTGTGGGAGCCAGCAGCCCGTCCTCGGGGCTGAGCGAACCCGATGTCCCCCTGGGGGGACAGTCACCATTTTCAAAGAGCACACGCTGAGCCGGCCACCGCAGGGAGGCAGGGGCTGTGCGGGCTTTGCCGGCAAAGCCTCATTCTGCCCAGACTGTGCCCTAGTTATCAGTTCGGGCACCGTCCAGAGAGGGGTCTCCTGGGCTCTCGGGGCACCGCAGCCCGGGGACCCCGGCAGCAGCGCCGCTGCTGGGGGGGAGACAGCACCTGGACGGTGGTGGTGACACCGGGCCTTGATTTTGGGAGTCGGGGACGGTGGGGGAGGGCGGGCAGGCAGTGTGACCACAGAGAAGGGAGCTGGCCGGGGGAGGGGACGAGCAGTTCCCCAGCGAGAGCTGGGGGCGGGGCGAGGCCTGGGAGAGTCGGAGGGGGCACTGGGAGCCTGGCGGCCTGGGGAGAGGACGGTCAGATCTGGGGGCGGCCATCCCGGGCAGCAGGAGGTCAAGGCTGGGGCAGAAGCCGGCAGCGGTGGGGTGGGGGCGGGGAGGAGGGGAGAGGGGCTTCCCTTCAACAAAGAACAGGGCCTCGTGGTGGCCTCCTTTGCACCGGGTGTGGGGGCCTCTTGGTGGCCCCGCCGTGGGGCTGGCCCTCCCCGTGCTGAGGGACCCCGGCCCGGAGGGTGGGAGGGGCTGCCGGAGGGAGGTGAGCCAACAGTGGGAGGGAGGCAATGGCAAGAAGGAATTTCTAGAAGCCACGGTTCTCTGAGAAAGTCCAGGTGCCGCCCAGGCCCCGGGCAGGGGTGGACGGGGTGCCCTCGAGGACACCCTCTTCGTCCCTGTAGCTGCTGCTGGCAGCCCCGGGAGGGGATGGTAGCCGGACCCCCAGGTGGTGCCACCTCCCCGCCTGCCTGGGAGCACGGCCCAGCGGGAGGGACGCAGCACCCCGCGCCGAGGGCGGCCAGGGCGGGCGCAGCGCACCTCCGGACCAGAGCTTGACCCCCCAGGGCCGCTGCGGAGGAAGGGCCGTCCGCTGGGACCCGCCTGCGGACACTGATGTTCCCTGACCTTGAGAGGTCCCTGTCTGCGCCAGCGCCTGATTGGATGAGGGAGGATGGCAGGGCTTGGTGCTGACTCAGCGCTTCCTTCCCTCGGCACAGGCCGGTCCTCTCCCTTCTCCCTTTTTGGTGTTGTTTGGAAAAGGCCCTCTTCCGGGAAGGTCCTTCCTCTCATCCCCCAGGAGGCCTGGCTCCTGCAGGGGCGGCTTTCCAGAAAATCCCCGGCAGCCTGACAGCTCCCCAAAGATGGAGGGCCCATCCCCCCATCCCCTCACCCCCACCTCACCAGCATCCTTTTGCCCTGGAGGGGACAGGGCCACGCGGGAGCAGCTGATTCAGTGCTCGTGGGCCCGCCCCTCCCCCAGCTGCCGCCGGGCAACATGCCCAGGCAGGCTGGCAGCTGTGTCACCCGGGGCCTCAGGCAGGGTTGCTGTGGCTCTCGCTGTGTGGCCCGCACTGCACCCGGGGCGGGGGGGGGGGTGGGGGGGGGGTGGGGGGGGGTGGCAGACTGATGCTGGGAGGGCCTGCGCGGGCGGGCGGGCGGTGTGCCAGGCGCCCCCGTACAGGCGCATCCACGGTTCGATGCAGAAGAGGCCCCGGGAGGGTGCTCGGGCATGGCCACCACAGCCAGGAAGTCAGCTCGTCCTCCTAAGAGACAGCAAGTATGCCAACCTGGCCGTGTGCAGGCTCCCAGGAGCCCAGGGCGGGCAGAGTTCCCCACCTCTGGCTGGTCCAACGGTGGTCACCTGCCGCCCTGACGCAGGTGACCCGGAGCCCCGGGGCAGGCACAGGCTGAAAAGGGCGGGTACTGCCACCCGTGCGGACTGGCCAGCTGATGGGAGCAGCCTGGGCCAGAGGGGGCAGGGCATAAGCCAGGACCCCCCAAGGGCCCCGAATGACGGGTGGCCCAGGTGGACGCTGGGGCAGGCCCTGAGCCCAGGGCAGGCAGGTGCCAGCTCTGTGGGTCCCGTAAGATGCAGGACCTTCCTCAGCCTCCCCAGTACAGGAAGGGCCATGGAAGTGGGGCGAGCATCCCGGGAAGGGGGGACGTGCGGGCTGGAGGGCTGTGTGGTCAGAGTGGGTGGGGCCTGGGGCAGCCGCCCCGCCCTCCGCCAGCTTGTCCCTCTGGACACTGCAGTTCACCCCAGCCACCCGTGGTTGGAGAGTGTCTTCTTCAGACAGAAGCCCCGGAGTCCAAAGCCAGTGTCTGACCCTTGTTCATTACCCGAGGGGACCAGGACAGTGCTCCATTCTGCTTCCTTAGACACCAGCGACCAGTCCTGGCTGACACGCTGCCTGCACGTTCATACAGAATCAATCAGTGCAGGCTAGGTGGCCCCGGGAGCAGGCACATCCCCGAGCTGAGGGGCCCCCGAGGCTGGGCAGGGCTGTGGGCCCTTCCTTCCTGGTGGGTGCGGAAGGAGCCGGCCGCCCTGCAGTGGAGGCCACCTCCCCAGGCGGTGAGTGGTCACCTTCCTGCCCTCACTGGGGTCAGGAGCCAGGCAGCGGCTGGCCAAGGCCGAGATGGGGAGGCGGACGGTGTGGCCCAGGGCCGGGCCCAGCCAGGTGTGCGGGGAGCTCCCACACACAACCTGGGCCCCGCTGGTAGGAATGTTGCCGCCCACTCTGACCACCGGCTGCTCTTGTGAGGGGATTCACCTGACCAGAGAACGGGTTTCCAGTTCCTTCCGGTGTGTGCCAGCGCCCTCTCCCCTCCCCCCACCGTGCTGCCACCTTGGCTGGCGGCACTGGGCCTCCCTCCAGCCCGGAGCACCCCTGTCCCTTCTGTCCCATGAGCCCGGGGGCCCCCTGGCCCCACCGCTCAGCTCTGGCTCCTCCAGGCCTGGGCTGCTGCCTGGATGCCCACCTGTGGAGTTTGCTTTGCAGAACCGAGAGGGCCTCTGCCGCCTGTGGCTGTGGGCAGCCCTTGGATGATAGAAATCTGGCTTTTAAGTGGGAATTCGTCGTCTACCACAGCACGGTGACATAATGGTAACACGAATTATTGGTATGATTTTCAAATTGTACTGCGATGACCCTGTTTCCCCAGCTCCCTCAGTGCCTAACAGTGCCCCGTGAACACGACTGTCCTAGTCCACAGCCTGGGCTGACTCGGCCCGCGCTCGATCCCCACCCGTGTCCCGAGCAGACGGGTCACCGAGGTGCACTTCGGAGCGGCTGCAGCCATTTTTGACCCACCACCCTCTTGCCATGCGGCTGGCCGGTGCGTCCCAAGTCCTGTATGTGCGTGTGTACGTGCCTGTGTGTGTCCTCAGTTTCAAGTCCTACCCTGTTCACCCAGGCTCTGAGCAGGGCAGGTGGACGGGTCCCGGCCCTGCCACCCTCTGCGCCCAGGGCTCCCTCTAGGTGCTCTTGGAGAGCGCTGGGGGGCTCGGGCCCCCGGGAATGGGAGGCCCCCCTGATGGCCATTATCCACGTGCTCCTGCCTGGAAGACAGTGGGCTGTACTCAGCTGGGAGGCTAGTGTCCTGGCTCCGTTTGCCTTTCCTGCTTGGGGTCAGCTGGTCACTGTTGTCGGAGCCCATTCACGTGGGGAAGGGCCTTGCGCCCTACCCCTGGGGAGTCTGGACTCAGAGCCCGAGCAGACGGGGCTGCTGGACACGGCTCTTCCCAGTGGGGCGGGGGGAGGGCCCTGGGGAGTGCAGCCCGAGGCCAGCATGTCCTCCCGGGGCGGGGGCCGCAGAACACGGTGCAGCGGGCTCTGACGTCCCCTGCGACCCAGTCCGGCCTGCGGCCGAGCTCTCCTGGCTCCCTTCTCCAGGGAGGTGCCGGAAGCCAGGGCTGGGGACTGCAGGCCCTGCTGGGGCGTGCAGATTGGATGGCTCTGGTCTTGACCTCAGAGACGCGTCCCGAGGGGCCAGCCTGTAGAAGGACCTTCTCAAGGGGACCTGGCACTCTGCACACAGTGGTCGAACGAATGAGCGAGTGAGTGAATGGGGTTGTCCTGTCTCGGCCCTTTCAGGACAGAATATCGCAGACCTGGTGGCCCGTAAACAGCAAACATCTGTTCTCACACTTGTGGGGTTGGAAGTCCAAGGTCCTGGAGTGGGCAGAGTCGATGTCTGATGAGGGCAGCTTCCCAGATCACAGACACCGTCTTCTCTGAGCCCTCACGTGGTGGAAGGGGCGAGAGTCTCTGAGGCCTCTTTTTTTTTTGGCGGTATGTGGGCCTCTCACTGCTGTGGCCTCTCCCGTTGCGGAGCACAGGCTCCGGACGCGCAGGCTCAGCGGCCATGGCTCACGGGCCCAGCCGCTCCACGGCATGTGGGATCTTCCCGGACCGGGGCACGAACCCGTTTCCCCTGCATCGGCAGGCGGACTCTCAACCACTGCACCACCAGGGAAGTCCAAGGCCTCTTTTATAAGGTCGCTACACTAATCCCATTCTTGAGGGTGGAACCCTCATGACCTAGTCATCTCACCAAGGGCTCACCTCCTAATACCATCATCTGGGGTCTAGGATTTAACGTATGAACCTGGGGGACACACACACACTCAGACCATAGGTGCCCCTGCATCCCCAGGGATCGCACTCAGTAGGCCCTCTGCTTTCTCAACGACGGTGTCCAGGGTCACTCAAGGTCTCTGTAAGCTGGGTCTCAGGGGCGGGATGTCTCCCTCCAGAAAGGCCCACGGGCATGGGTGCTTGCATTTTGCTGAGTTACTCCTGGAGAGGCGGCCCCACTGTTTAGGACCTGGCCCCCGGAAGTCCTTCTGCTTGTCTCACCTGGGTGTCTCTAGCTGCAGTGGCTGAAGCCTTTCCCAAGTCCTGTCTGCATCCTGTCCTTCTCCTCCCCGGGGAGCTTGTGCCCAGCTCTCACCTGCATCCCGTGGAGGCACTGACTGCCCCCCAAGCTGCCGTGCCCACCCTGGCATACCTCCGCGCCAGACCCTGCTGTCCCTCCCGGGAGGAGGTGAGTCACGGCAGCCGCCTGGCCCGCAGCCTTCCCGGGAGCAGGAGCGGCAGCTGCTCAACAGCTGCACTAAACGTTAGAGGGAAATTGAGGACAAAAGAGGAAGAAGATTGGAGCGTCCGATTTAAACCGAGGGGAGGCGTCCAGGAACAAAAACGGTGCTGCCCTAATTCACGTGCAGAGAGAGCCACGGGTCTGCAGCTTCTAACGAGAAACCAAATTACTCACCCAGTTTCCTTCTGTGCGAGGGACCCAAACTCGCCTGCCCAGGAGCCTCAGCCGGTCCGGGGCACCGCAGTCCCCTCACTCTGGCCGGTGCACCTGCCCTGCAGGCCCGGTTGAGGCCTGGAGGGGATGGGGAAGGGGCCAGAGGCACTTGTGCAGACAGGTGCCCCACCCCCAGCTGCAGCTCCAGCCCAAGGCCACGCGGGGTCTGGGAGGCGGTGCCTCACCCTAGCAGTCCCAGACTCCTGCGCCCCAGCTGTGGGTGCGCTCTTGGACAAGGCTCCCAGCTGGAGAAGACGGCCCAGTAGAAGCAGAGGCTGACCCCAGAGAAGGGCTTTCGGGGAGGAGTCTGGGGCCAGGTGAGCAAGTCTTAATCCCCAGAGTAGCCTTCGGCAACGAGGACCCCACCCTCAGTGGGACCACCAGGCCCAGCTGCTGGGGGCTGATCTGTAAGACAGCAAGAGGGCAGGAGGTGGGCCTCTGGATCCCCCTCCCCAACAGGGACCCAGTCCTGAGCTGCAGGCTTGACTTCACGCCTGCTGGCTTTGTCCGCCCCGCCGGGCCCTGACTCAGCCTCCGGGCTGGAGTGGGGTCTGTGTGCTGACACCGGGTCACTGCCAGGAAAACCCAGCCTACCGGGTCCCTGCCAGGGGTGTTTAGGAATCCCCGGTTCTCCGAAGCCAATCTGTGCCTCCATCACAGACCCATGCTGGAGCCACAAATAGGACCTGAAAGGGGTGGGCATTCCTGCCCGGTCTGTAAAGGGAATTAACAGAAGGAAATGAATGCCGCTCTGCCTGGGGTTTGAAAGGGCAGTGGATTACGTGATAGACAAACAGTACTCAACCCAGTGCCTGCTCGGTCCTTCAGCTGTGAGTAAAATGCCCGGGGCAGGGGTCCCTCCCACTGTAGAGACTAAAGAGGAGGGAGCTTGGTAGGCTGTCAAGGAGAGAGGCACCACCTCCAGGTGTCGGCACCCCTGCAGCCTGCCTGGGGCCAGGCTACCCCCGACCCAGTGGCTTGCTCAGGTCGGGGCAGGGGTGAGAGGAGCAGGTAGGTCCCCATGGACACAGGGTAAGGAGGCCACACTCTGCACCCTCAGCCTCCTCGCTCTTTGTGGCCGATACTCTGCCCGGCTCCTCCCTCCTGGCCCTTCCTGTGTTTTATGGGTTTTTAAAATAAATTTATTTATTTATTTATTTTTGTCTGCGTTGGGTCTCCGTTGCCGCAAGTGGGCTTTCTCTAGGGCCCGAGGCGCACGGGCTTCAGTAGTTGTGGCACGCCGGCTCTAGAGCGCAGGCTCAGTAGTTGTGGCACATGGGCTCAGTAGTTGTGGTGCACGGGCTCAATAGTTGTGGCGCACGGGCTTAGTTGCTCCGCGGCATGTGGGATCTCCCTGCACCAGGGCTCTAACCCGTGTGCCCTGCATTGGCAGGCGGATTCTTAACCACTGCGTCACCAGGGAAGCCCCCCCTTCCTGTGGTTCTGTAGGCACCTAGTTCCCTGGATCGGCTTTTCCTGCACAGAAGTGCCCATAGGGCTTCGTTCCCTGGACCCTGGCAGATCCACGGCCATGAGGCGGGAGCTCCCTGGTGAGGCTCGGGCTCCAGCGGCGATGGGACCAGGGACAGATGGGGACTTGGCTGTTAGCACAAAGCCCAGGCCTGAGCTAAGGCCATATCTGGTGACCAAAAGACCTACCCGCCCCTCCCCCAGGCTGGACGCGCCGCTCTGGCAGCCTGGATCTGAGCTGCCGGGTCCTTGCCCGGAACTTCCCAGGGTAAAAGAAAGATGACACGGGGATGGCAATGGCCAGCAAGGACTGGGGCCGTGAAACTGAAGGGCAGAGATGGATTTGGTCATCCCTGCCATCCCAAGGCCCCGACAGCAGTCAGTGCCTCAAAGTGCAGGGACCTCACCTCCATCCATCCTCCTGCCGGCTCAGGGCCACGCTTGTCAGTGACCTGCTGTGGGCGTTGGGCCATGGCTCCCCTCTCTGCCCTGATTCCCTGAGGGTCTGCGTGGGAGGGTCTCGCTTGGGTCGGGCTTGGAGAGCAGAGGACCCTGTGCGTCCCTTCTCTGTGCCTACCCCCTAAGCAGAGAGTGCGTCCCGGCCCCTCCGTGGGACCTGGGAAACAGGCAGGAGGCCTCAGCTCGTCCCTGAGCCAGGCGCGGCCGGACGGGCGGAGCCGCGCTGGGGTGTCCCTCGGGCTCCCCACTACCCACCGGGCCTTGGCCAGGCCCCACACCATCCCCAGAGGCCCAGAGCCAGCTTGGGCAGCACCGCCCCTCCACGCCCCTCTCCCAGGGTCAGGCCATGCCTATGGTGGGCCCAGGCGCAGACGGAGCTGGAGGGGGCTCAGAGAGTGACTCGGCCATCACGGGGGCACTGCTGCCGGGCACTCGATTCCCAGAAGTGCAGGGCTCCGTGGGGACCCCCCCCAGCCCAGGGCTCCGTGGGGACCCCCCCAGCCCAGGGCGAGGTGCTAGGGGTTCAGTGAAGCCACTGCTTTGGGAGAAGATTCCCAGGGCCAGGGATGGCCACGTGGACTTTGTTACCCAAACCTCATGACCCTCTATGGAGCAGGTGAGGCTGCCCTTGGAGAGGCCCAGGAGGTGCCAGGCCCACGTGTAGCCAGGGGCACGGGAATGATGGTCCAGCGGGGTCAGAGGCCAACGGGGTCGACTGGACATGTCACCTCCTCCCCCCGCGGAGGCCCCGATTCACAGGGCCTGGGGCAGCATTCAGCCCCTTGAGTACCACCTTGGGGAGCGGGCCGGGTGAGAGCTGACCCTGGGCACCTGGGGGCGAGTCCGGCCCCTGCCCTTCGGGGAAGGCTCTGCTGATGGCCGCGCCCTGTGGGCCTCCCCTCAGTTCCCTGTGTGGACCCCACCACCCCGGAGAAGAAATGATTTTTAGTCGCATGTGCCTCAGACCCCAAGCACTTGGTTTTCCTCACAGGACCAGATTGGGATCCAAATCCTGGGGCCAGCACTCTGGGCCGGCCTCAGGTGGAAGCCCCGGAGCGTGAGCTGCTGTCTCAAGTGCAGACGCCAGACTCTGTGTCTCTGCCTGGGGTCTGACATGCCAGAGCATCTCCCCGGCCCAGCCTCCCATCCATCCCCCGTGTACCCTGGGCGCACAGCTGGCAGGGCCCATGAGTCCCAGGCAAGGGTTCAGGTCCTGCAGCAGGGAGGGCAGGCCAGGCCGGCCCCAGGACGCTCCCCACAGACCCCGGCGTGGACAAGCGCACCTCAGACCCTAACATGCACGCCTGTCACCTGGGGCCCTGCACTCTATCGGGGCCTGGGGCGGAGGGCAGAGGGGAAGCACAGTGAGTAGGGGACCCAGGACAGCAGCGTGGCTCAGGAAGCCACTAGAAGGTGTTTGGAGGAGGAGGGAGGGTCGGCCGTGTGGCCAGATGCCGAGAGGTCAGGGCAGGCCATGTGACCACCGGTGACAGCGGGGCCTCCGTTCCCGAGCCTTTGACCCCCAGCTGAGCCTGGTCTGACTCCCCAGGGCCTCGATACAGGAGCAGCAACTGCTACTTGTCATTTCCAAAGGGGGCTTGATTCCCCAAACTGTTCTCCCACCTCCCCATCTGGGGAAATGGCCATCATGGGCCACCTTCCCACCAACAGTCTGAGCGCTGCACCCCCGATCCCTCGGTCCTTCTGGCTCCCCCTCCAGATCCAGTCCGTGCCCCTCAGCCCTCCCTGGACCCCGGGAGAGGCCCCAGCGGGTCTAGCAGAACATTCTCCTTTGCCCAGCAGCCAGGAGACCTCTTCATCTGCAGGCGGGTCAGAACAAGGCAGAGTCCTGGCCCCGCCCCTCGCCGCCTGGCCCCGCCCCCTCAGAGCCTGTTCCTGGTGGTACCTGGATCCCTGTTCCCTCGGCCCTGCCCACCTGCCCCCCCCCCAGCCCCCAGGTCTCCTCAGCCAACAGCCTCCTCCTCTCAGTGCCCCGCACGGCCCTTTGTTTTTTTCTTGTGGAAAATATGCATAACATAAAATCCACCGTCTTGACCACTCTTAAGGATACACTTCAGGGGCATCGAGCACATTCACACTGTCGTGTAACCCTCCCCACATCCGTCTCCAGGACTTTCTCGGCTTCCCAAACTGACACTCTGTCCCCACTAGGCACTCACTCCCCATCCCCCCACCCCCACCCCCAGCCCCGGCCCCGCCGCCTCCTTTCTGTCTCTGTGGATGTGACTCCTCTAGGGCTTCCTGTGAGTGGATCCTACAGGATCTGGCCTGCTGTGTTGGGCTCATTTCACTCAGCCCAATGTCCTCAAGGTTCATCCATGCTGCAGCCTGTATCAGAATTTCCTCCCCTTTTTAAGGCTGAACAATATTCCATCAAAAGTATCATATATGCTACATTTTGTTCACCCCTTTGTGGACACCCAGGCTGTTTTCACATTTTGGCTGTTGTGAACAGGTACACACATCTCTCGTAGACCCTGCTTTTAATTCTTCGGGGAGCACACGCAGGAGGGGGGTTGCCAGATCATACGGTGGCTCCATGTTTAATTTTTTGAAGAACGGCCCACGGTTCTCCACGGCAGCGGCACCGCTTAAATTTCCACCAGCGTTGCACCCTCGTCTCCCGACATATCCTCCCCAGCACTGGTTATCTTCTGGGTTTTTTGTTTTTTGGTTTTTTTTTTCTAGCCATCCTAATGGATGAAGTAGTATCTCACTGTGTGCACGGCACTTTTCAGTCCGTGATATTTTGGGGGTTTTTAGCTGTCTGTCTCCCTGACTAGGACAGCAGCCCCAGGGGAGCAGCCCTGGCCCATCACGTTCTCCAGGGTCCCAGGGCTGACACAGAGCAGGACTTCCAGGAGGACCTGATGTCTGGAGACAGGTGTGCTACCTGCTCGCTTGCCTGCAGCCCACCCAGGCTGCCGGAGCCTCCCTCTGAGCAAGTCCTGTCTCTTCTTCCTGATTAAACCATCTGCTCACAAGCGTAGCAGTTCAGCCATACCTAGGGCCGCGAGGAGGGGGCCCAGAACTGTGAGAGCCAGCTGGGGGGTCGGGATGGCTTCCCCGAGGGCCCAGGTGAATTACCGGGCCTGAAGGATGAACCAGCCGGAGTTCACTTGCCAACGCCCGAGAGGAGGTGCCCCAGGCAAGGGAATTGCAGGTGCAAAGGCCCTGCGGCCGCACAGTCAGGCAGCCTGGGTCCTGCGAAGACAGTGTGCGTGGGTAGGAAGAGGACCAAGGCTGCGGAGTGGCCTGGTGGGACGTCACTGATCACAGAAGAGACACAAAGTGGGGTCTCGCCAGCCTTTCTCTCCACTACATCTACCCCCACTCCCCACCGCACTCTGTCCTTGGGCATCACCCTAGTCCCCAGCTCCCGTGTCTGCAGTACAACCGGACTTTTCCATCGGATGCACAGAAGTTTAAGAACCACACCCCCTCCATGAGGTCCAGTTGCCACCCACAGGGGAACATGGGCTGGCTGGGGGCCTGGAGCCCTGGGAGTCTGTTCCCAGATTCACTACAGGACAAGCTTGGTCCCAGTTCTGATGTAAGCGGATGCCCCCCAATGCAGGCTTTGCAAGGGATGACGGGCACCTGGCAGGCAGAGCCAGGTGCCACGGGGCACTGCAGGCCACACCGGGCTTCAGAGCAAGCTCAGCAATGACACTGAAAAGTGCCAACAGGGGCTTCCCTGGTGGCGCAGTGGCCGAGAGTCCACCTGCCGATGCAGGGGATGCGGGTTCTGTGCCCCGGTCCGGGAGGATCCCACATGCCGTGGAGCGGCTGGGCCCGTGAGCCATGGCCGCTGAGCCTGTGCATCCGGAGCCTGTGCTCCGCAACGGGAGAGGCCACAGCAGTGAGAGGCCTGCGTACCACAAAAAAAAAAAAAAAAAGTGCCAACAGTGCCCACAGGTGCCCACAGGTGCCCGCGGCCCAGCACGACCCCAGAGGGGAGTGGAGGGGCACCTGGGGGTGGCCCTTCCCCAGGGGTCTCACTGGTTCTCCAGAATAACTGCCAGGGAAACAGCAGTGGCAGTGGAGGGGGGGCCCAAGGGGCCAGGGGCGCTTATCTCCAGGAGGCCAGGCCGCCAGCCGCTTTGTCGGAGGATCTGCGGGGGCCCTGAAGGGGAGCCCTTCGGACTCGCAAGCCCCAGCCAACACCTCCCCAGCGTCCCGCCCCTGGTGCTGGAATCTGCACGCAACGTGCCCCCGCGGGCAAACGGGATCTCCAGGCTCCGCCAGGGACAAAAGCAGAGATGGTTTCCTCGGGAGGGCAGCTGGGGCCTCCCTCGGAGAGGTGCCCGGCCTGACCGGCCTGTGCAGGGCTTTGGCTGGTGGGTAGCCTGGGCCCTGGGTGGCTGGGGAGGTCCGTGCCCGCTGTCCCGGGCTGTCATCGCCCTGAGAGGCTGTGATGGAGAGCAGTCCCGTGCTCCCCTCCAAGCCTGGGTGGTCACTACCTTGGGGTCCTGGCAGACTTCCTGGGGGGTCTCCTCAGGTGGGCCGAAGGATTGGTATTAAAAGAGGGGGTGGCCTCGATGAACCCCGAGCCGGGGACGGGGTGGGCAGAAACCCAGCTAAACTGGAGGGCCTGACTTCTGCGGGTCTAGGGGAGGGCGGGGGCCCTGCTCAAAGCCCAACCGCGAGTGGATGGCCTGGTTGGCACGGAGCAGTGTCCTAACAAAGAGGCGCTTTGTGGGCTGCTGGCGTGCGGCCGCTAATGGGGTGGCCAGGGCCCCTCTCGGAGCCGGAAAGGGAGCCTCACCCCTTTCCTGGTGTGGGGTGGGGGTCTTCGCTGACTGTACCCCTTCTGGGAACACAGATGCTCCGATGTTTGCAGGAAAACCCCCCACGAGCCCCTCCCGACGAAGGCCCGGGAAGCCCCCACCTGGGGGCAGCTTCCAAGGAGGGACTGGACCTGGAGTCAGGTATCCCCTCTGCCCCAGACCTAGAGGCTTCCCCTGAGAACGTAAACGCTGGCCACGCCACCCCAGGCTTTTCCGCGTCCTACTGGCAAAGGTCAAGCCAGGAGGCAGACAAGCCTCCCTTTGCTCTGTGGGCTGCCTGGGCCAAGGGGCTGTCTCGGCTGGGCTGCTGGCTCTCACGCAGGGCAGCCGACAGGACCCTCGTGGGGAAGCACTGCTTTCTCGCTCTGCCGGTTTTGACGCTGGAGTCTGTTCTCAGCCCCGCAGTCCTGGCCGAGGGTCTGACCCCGGGGTTCCCTGCCTGCTCCTTCCCTTCCTGCCAACCGGGCACCGTGGACACTCTGAGGACGGGAAAGTGGCACTGAGAACTCAGGCAGGTGGGTGGGGGGTCCCAGCCCCTCGTCAGGGAGCACACAGCACCCCTCAGGCACTCACACTCTGCAGATGTCCGTGGGCCTCTTGTCTGTGCGTGGAACCCCCAGGGCCGGGGTAGTAGACGAGACGGGGGCTGTGAACGTCAGAGTGGATTAGTACCAGGGTTGGGTCAGGGAGAGCCGACTGGCAATGGCCCAACTGGCTCTTTCATATGGGAGGGTCAGGAAGGCCCACGGTCCAGGGACATCTGGGCAGAGACCCAAAAGAAGTGATAGGGTAAGCCTCAAAGACATTGGGGTAAGAAGGTATAGGCAGTGGGAACAGCAGGTACAAAGGCCCTGGGGCAGAAGGAGAATCCAAGGTTGGCCTGAGCTGCTGAAGGATGGAGCTCCCAGAAGGAAGAGCTGTCATTTGCTGAGGCGGAGGGCGTGTCGGGGGGGGCAGTTTTGGGGCACAGTCAGGGTCTGTTCAGCCGTGTCACATTGAGACGTCTATCAGCCACCCAAGTGGACAGGTCGGGGAAGCGCCTGGCTAAGCGAGACTTGGGCTTGGTGTGTTTCATGGGTCTTAATGCGTCTTCGAGATGAGCCCTGGGTGGAGGAAACAAGCCTCTTCCCAGAACTGGTGAGGCCAACTGGGGCAGACCCGCCCATCTGCATTCGATTTCAGGGATCCCTGCATCCCTGAAGACCACAGCCCCCAGGGTGGGAGCCCCGTGCTACACGGAGCCCAGGACAAGAGCAGAGTGAGCAGAGCCTGGGTGCATGGCGCAGCGGTGCACGGGGAGCCCGGAGGAGGAAGGCGTCCCTTCAGGTCCCTCCTCCACAGGAGCCCGGCTCCATCCAGCCGCTGCTCCAACAGGCCTCCGCTGAGAACTCGGCCACCTGCAGGACTGCCGAAGCAGCACCTGGCCGGCTACCAAACGCTTCCACCGTCCAGGGAAGGACAGACAGGTGACCAGCCCTTGCTCCCAAGTGCACCCCGAGCCCCCGCCCCCGACACCCTGCTCAGCAGTTTGCAGATTTCCCTCTTGTGACTACCCTCTTTCCCCAGCCTGACGCTCTCTGGATAAAAGGGGGAAACTCAAGCTGCAGGCCATGAAAGCTCAGGACCAAAGGCCAGGCTAGGCCTCCCTGAGCTGAGAAAACCCTCGCTGGCATCTCGGGGGTTACGGTGCTAATCAGATCCCTCAAGAGGGGACTGGGGCCGCTGCCAGGCCTGTATACCAGCCAGCCCAGGCTAATCGTTTGTAACGTCTAAGAGTCCTAAGGGTCCACAGGTGGAGGCGTGGGGCTTCGCAGGACCGCGCCCCACCCTGCCTGCTGGGGGACCCGGCGTGAGGGACCCACAGCCCAGCTGCATTTCCTTCCTAAGCTGCATTCTTCTCGTAAGTAAAACAGGAATAGAACCAACTTCATAGAACTGTTGTGAAAATCAAGTTAGATAACACGCAGAACGTGTAGCACAGGCCTGGATTTTGGTAGGTATTCAGCGGTAGCGTTGAAAGTGTGCAAGTGTGGTTTACACGCGCACACATGCACGTGAAACTGCACCGAAGCCCCTTATCCTTGGGACGGGGTTCTGGTTATCTGTTGTCTTCTAAAAACTTATCAACACTTTCCAAATGTCCCTCATTAAAGAAGAAAGAATCTCTTTAATAGTTAGAAAATACAAGAGAGGAAAACAACTGGAATGTGCAAATTTGTGACCAGCTCCCCAGGCGAGTGTGTTCCCACCAGGAGTGTATACAACAGCCAGCACCCCTGCCCATCTTCACCTCTAGACCCCATCCACATGGTGACCCCAGCCCTGGGCAGGGGAGGACCTTGGTGCCTCGTGGAGGGCTTCTTGAGTCCTGACCCCTTGCCTGGAAGCAGCTAGATGTTCTGCTCACAGGCAGTGTTTGCAGAAGCCCCGGTTTCCCAGGGCCCCGAGATCCTAAATAACACTTAGTAGCTAGCTGCAACCTTGGGGCTGCTGAGCTGCCCTAGGCCAACGCATGGCCTCCCTCCTGGCCCAGGGCCTCAGCTGGTCCCCAAGCTGAGCGGGTGGCGTTACCTGTCACTCTCTCCGTGCACCTCTTGGGCTGGGACCACACGCCAATCCACGTGACTGTGCCGGCAACCGGTGGAGGCCCCTCAGGACGGTCAGACTGTCCTGCAGGCTGGGGCATGCACTGCGCTGCGGGGGTGGGACCTGGGACAAGCTTAGATCTAAGTGGGGTTCTGGGGGTGTGCCCAGGGAGTCTTCGAGGGTTCATACCCATCGCCCAGAGGGCAAGGCAGGAGTGAGCTGGTGGGGGGAAGCTTTCTGTGCAGACCCTCACGTTGCGGGTCAGGGGTCAGTCCACGACCAAGGTCAAGGACCTACCATGAGACTGGGGACAGAAGTACTTAGACCAGGCTTCTGACCACTGTCCTAGGAGTGACCTTGGTCAACTGTCCTGCAGGGCTTTAGCCCCAGCCTCTGACCCCCAAGGGGCCCAGAATGTGCTCAGTGCGGGGGGGGCGGGGGACGTGGGGGTGGGCATCTTGCTCTTCACATCAACCCCGTCCTCCTGGTGACACCATGCTCAGGACCACTGTCCTGGTGCCACCCCCATTTTCCTGCCAGGACCCTGTAGGGGTGAGGGAGCCAGGAGGTCTCTAGTCTTGGAGGACCACTGCAGCCAGTCCTGACCCCAGGCCTCAGGTTAGGGTGGGGCGACTGAGGGGGCCTTCTGTGGGTCCTTTCCGGTTTGTGGCTGCTTCTATTTCTGCGCACTTGTTTTAAAACCTCACCTCTGTCCACAGGAGGGTGACCTCGAGCAAACCGGGAGCCACGGGGGGCGGGGTGGGGTGGGGTGGGTGGTGGCAGTCACTAACTTAGGTCAGCGCGCCCGGATCACGCCGGGCCTGAAAGCAGACCCCGCCGCGTCTACGCAGCTCGCAGTTACCGGGATCCGCGCAGGAGGCGCCGGCGACGCGCGCTTCGCCCAAGGGCGCTCCCACGTCCCCGCTTTCCGGCCTCCGGAGCGTCGGTGCAGCCGAGGCCGCGTACCCGCTCCAGCCGGCGGCCCCACTTGGCCCAGCATCCCGGAGGCTGCCCCGTGCAAGCGCGGCCGCCGCGGGGAGGGGACGCCCCAGGACCGGGGGCTCCACGCCTCGAAAGGGTGTGGGTCGGCGCCCCTGCCCTTCCCGCGTCCGGCCCCGGCTCAGTGCCCGGCGCAGAGTCGCACGCCAGGAGTTTGCGGAGGGGGCGCACGGAGGGGGCGCACGGAAGGGGCGCGAAACGGCCGCCCCCCCCACCCCCACCGCCCCGGACCCCAGGGCCAGGGATCCCCCCCGCCCCTGCCCCTCCCAGGGCGCCCACCTGGCGGCGGGGCGGCGCGCCCCAGGGCGGCGAGTGCGCGCGCGCGGCCGGCGCGCTGTCCCTTTAAACGGCCCGCGGCGCCTCCCCCGCGCGCCCCGCCCGCCGCGGTGCGGCCCGGTGCTGGGCGCGGCCGGAGAAAGTCCATGTGAGCCGGAGCGCCGGGCCGCTGGAGCACTTCCTGCTGCAGGCCGGACCGGGCCGGCGCCCGCAGGTACCCCAACTTCGCGCCGCCCGCGGGTCCCACCGCCGCACTTCCCGCGAACTCCGCGGCGCGCCCGCCCTCGCCTGCCGCAGTGCCCAAGTTCGCGCCGCGCGCCGCCCGCGGAGCTGGCCGGCGGCGTCTGGGCCTGGGGAGGCGCTCGCCCGGGCCGGGCCGCGCCCCGCCCCGCCGAGCGGGGACCCGGGCTCCGAGCGTCTCCTCTCCTGCCGGGTTTCTCGGGGCGCTCGGGACACTAGGTCTCCCCCGACCGGACGGACGGAGCCCAGCTCTCTGGGGTGGGCAACCCGCGCGGGCTCGGCCTGGGGACACGGCCCCGGGGACACGCCCCTCCCTCCTGGGCAGTCCGAGGGAGGGACCTGTTGGGCATCCAGCCATGTGTCCCCTGGCTGTATGTTCTAGCTGAGCCTGTCCTGTGTGGTGGGGGGCTGGGCGGGGGGAGAGCACCCTCCGTGGGCTGGCCATCTGGTAGAGCTGGTCTTCTGAGCACCCTGCACGCACAGCCCTGTACCCGTCTGTTCTGGTCCGGGTCTCTCTCCAGGTCTCCCCTTCCCATCCCCCCACCTTCCCCTCCGCTTCCCTCTTGAGCTCCAGACCCCTCTCCCCTCGCTCCCCCCAGTTTGCCCTGATGACAAAGGACGCGGTTCTCCTGGTCTCGGCACAGGTGCTTCTCAGCACTCCGTGCGGGGTGTCGTCTAAGTCCCGCACAGACCCCAGGAGAGGTATCTTCAAGTGTTGGCTCCATTTTAGAGATGAGGAAACAAGGAGTTAGGTGAAGGGTCAAGCAGCGGGCACTGCCCTCCACCTTCCAACAAACCCCCTCCCCGTCTCCCCGTGGCCCTCTGTGGTGTCCACCCCTCCCTGGAGGCCGCTGGCTCTCCCGTGGGACAAGCCACCGTTTGTTGGTACCTCGGCTGGAGCCTGAGTGAAGGAGATGGGAGGGGGGAGACCCAGGGTGGTTGGCCCCCTGCTGTTTCGGTGAGCTGGCTGGAAGGGGCACAGCAGTAGAACAGGATATCCCTCGTCCCCTCTCAGTGGCAGAGATCGGTTCTCGGTGGTCACACCCAGGTGGGGTGGGCGCCGGACGTGGTGTCTGAAACTGCGCTGACTCGGAGCCGGCTTCGGCCGGCCTCTGCTCTGCAGCCGTTCCGAGCCTCCTGCAGAATCCTGGGCCAGGAGAAAAAGCTTGTGCATTTTCTGACACGGGGACGCCAGGCCACCCTGGCTGCCCGGAGTGCGTCTGGGTTCTTTGTCCTGGATGTGCTGGGACACTCAAGAGAGCCTGTCTTTGGGAGGTGGGCTCGTGGGTGACTTTTAACAGAACCCTTAAAGCCTCTCTCTGTTTTCCAACGAAAACGTGAGATGCATTATTCATACAAGAGAGACGGTGCTGATGGTAAGTGCTGAGCTGGCATTTACAGCCTAGGTTCCTCGGGCACCTCTGCCTCTAGGGCTCAGCGTGCTTGACTTGCAGCCCGGGCTGGGGTGGGCCTGGGACCCCTCCTGGGACAGAAAGTAAGAAATGTGGCTTTGACCCTTTCAAGGATGTTCCCAGGGCTCCACCCCCGCCTCTTCCTCTGAGGTCTGTGCTCCCAGGAATGCAGAGCCAGGTATGGGCTGCACCGGACACGGACTCCCTCCAGGCCCTGGGCCTTCCGGTGCCATCCACTGCACTCACCATCTGTAGGGTTGGGAGTCTCAGGCACCTGAGGCCTCATTCCCTCCACCCCGGGGAAGCAAGTCTTGTCCCTGCGGTCCATGGCCAATCTGCCCCCTTCCAGGTTACCCTGTCCTGTCTCGCCTGGCTCTTCTCCGGCCTGGTCCCTCCCTGGGTTCTGTTGTCCTGCTGGGGTGTGGGGGGTGAGATGAGCTGCCCTGGCTGGGGGCAGGGTGGGGAACGTCTGCTGAGCCGTTTGAGCGGGAACTGCGGCCCGGATCACGGCCCTTCGCTCCTGATTCTCCAGCGTGTTTCTCCCAAGAGCCTGCAGACCCCCGTGTAACAGGCGCGCTTGGGGAGCTTGACCCGGGCTGCGTTCTTGGGACAAGACAAGCTGCCTTCCAGCTGAGGATCTATCGTGTTAGCTGGCCTGGGCCTGGCTCCTTACCGTGGCCGGTGTCCCCGAGGGGTGTCCCGGCCCAAGGAACCTGGCCTTCAGGCCTGGTCTTTTGAAGGGGAGCAACGTCTTCAGTACAGTTGGAGGGGTGTCTCCCTCCACAGGGACAGGGGCCGCCGGTCCCTGGCTGGACCCAGAGCTGTTCCTGGCTGTGGGCAGCCCCACTTCGGGAGCTTGTAAAGTCTGGTTGGGGCTGGGGTCCGACTGGGGGCTGGTGAGGGGCTTCAGGGCCTCTCACTGCCTGCCTGCCCGCCTGCCGGGTCTGCAGAGAGCGCTGCCCGGCCCGTCCACGTTCTAGACCCTGCCCAGGCCTCTCCGAATGCCTCATTTGCGTCCAGCACGCTTTCCCGGGCATCCCCTTGGTCCTCCCCGAGGTGAGCAGTCTGGCCCCTCGGGTGCTTCCAGGTGGGGCCGGAATTTAGGATCAGAGACAGCATCTTCATTGGTGTCCTCACCCCGATTCAGAGATAAGAGTGACCCCCTCGCACCGTGGCCCTGGGTGGAGCCTGTGTGTCCTCCCCGGCCCGCCACACCCACGTTCCCTCTTTCCTTGTGTCCTGAGCCACCGAAGTTGTGCCTGGGAGGCTACACCCCGCGCCCCCACCCCCACCCCCCCAGCCATCCTGGGCTCCAGGGACCCAGGTCGCTGGCTGGGGGAAGCAGTCCCCTTAGCGAGGCCAAGGCCCGAGGCGCCACTGCCACCCACCCTGCCTCCTGAGCAGCCAGGGATCCTGGCGACCTCTGTTTCTCTTTTAGCAAATCCTTGCTCTCACCAGGCCTGGCTCTCGATGAGATCATTTGCAAAGTATGCTTCCCGGCTGGCCCCGGCTCCCTCATTGTGTCTGTCACCTGCAGCTGCCCGCTCACTGGGAGCTGGCCTTGCTCTGCCCTGGCCTCTGGCCTTTGTCATTTAAAGTTCAGGTTTTGGAAGGAGGCGCCCTGTGGGGGAGGGTCTCAGCAGGTGGGGCAGGCACAGAGGTGTTTGGGACATGAACTTGGGAGCCGAGCTCCCTGGTGGCTGCCTTTGTGGTTGGCATCCTCAGAGTGGGGCAGCCCCCATGAGGACATGGACAGTGGGGGACACTCGCCCCTGCCCGGGCCTGGGAGCCTGTCCGAGCAGGAGAAACGGAGCTGGAATCTGATGCTGCGGCGCCGCCTCTCTGGGGCCTGCCCCGCCCCCAGCTTCCGCTGGCTGGACCTGGGTCCGGGCAGGGAGGCCCTTGGGAGCAGGACCTCTGAGGTCTCTGTCAGGTCACATCCGGCTCAAGGCGTTGTGACCTCGGGTGGGTAACACACCCCCTCTGAGCCCCACCCTTGCCCGTGCTGTGATGCTACTGCTGCGAGGCTCGGCCTGGGGGCCCTGTGGAGATGCCCCCTCCCTGGAAGTGGACCAGAGCCAGTGAGGGGTTCATGCCCCTTTAAGGGGAGGCTGCGTCTCAGTCTCCAGGGCGGATGGAGGCATACTTTTCTCTGAGGTGTTTGTCTCTGGTCCCACGGAAAGGAGAGGCTGGCTCTGGGTCTCTCTGAAGGAATCTTCCCCCTCCCTCTTGGCCCTGGGCCCTGGCATCCAGGAGGGCACATGGCCATGGATGGGCCGGGAGCTCCTGGGCCCCGCCCCGTGTCTGCCTGTGTGCCTGGGAAGCAGCAGGGCCGGGGGCGGGGACCGCAGGGGCCTGAAAGTGCCCATATATAGTCACTGGGGTGAGCAGTGAGCCCGGCCGCCGGCCGGCCGTGGGGCTGTGTCCCAGGCCCGGCATCAGGCCCAGCCCCCAGGCCCTCGAGGGTGGGCTGGCGCTGGGTGAGGGCGTGCTGAGGGCAGCTGGACTTGGGGCAAAGCATCAGATATAGCAGCAGGCACAGGTTCGGTGCTTCAGGAGTGTTTGTTGATTGAAAATAAAAATCTCCTGGCTACTTGGTAGTCTGGGCCAAGTGTATGTCTTGAGACGCCATTTTTGAAAGTTGGAGGCCGTAGCCACCGAGGGCCCCTCACTGTGGGCTGGGGGCGGGATGCCAGCTCGTCTGCACCCACAGCCCTTGCCCCACAAAATGCCCCCTTCATTATGGTGATACCCGTAGATGTCCCCTCCCCATCCCCAGAGATGGCTGGCATTTTCTGGAAGAGGGCCTCCCTCCCTCCGCCTCCTGGACACTGCCTGGAGTCCAGCTAGTGTTGGGAAGGGGCCGGGCGTTCCCCGCGCTGCTGGTGGTCTTTGCAGGAAGTCTGCTCCCTGTGCCCCCGGGTTGTCCTGGGTCCCGCAGGGGGTGGGGTGGGGGGCGTCCCCACCCTAGCCCTGGGCATCTGCCTGTCTTCCTAACTCCAAGAAAGGAGAAGCAGCCGCCTCTGCTCCGTTCGGACTTTTGTGCTGTTAAAAATCGCAGCGTTAACGTAGTTTTGCTCCTTTAATTTAGTTTCCGTTGCACTGCTAAGCGCCTTTGTTAAATTTTGTATTTGATACTTTTTGTTGTTGTCAGCAGTTTTTTTGGCCATATAAAGCCATTAGGGTGAGAGAAGATTAAAAAGATACATTACAATTAAAATGTTAATGAAATCTGCATCACACAACTTTTCAAACCCTTTAGGCATTAATCTTGCCTGTGTCATGTCCATTAACTTTAGTTATTCGTATTCCACACTGACCCCTGCTGAGAGATTTGTGCTATAATTGGATTTTTTTTTTTTTAATAAAAAAAAGAAAGCTTTTAAGAAAATAGAGATTGAGTGGTGGGCCCTGCTCCTGCATGAAGAGAAAAGGAGAGAAGGGGCTCCCCTTGGTGGCGGCCGTGGGCCCCCTGCCTCCTCCAGGTCCTGGCCTCGGTCCTCTCTGCATCCCTGTGGGTGACCGTCCACGCAGGCCCTGCTCCTGCGGCGCCCCCAGGGGGACCGAGTGTGGCCGTGTGCTCAGACCTGCGTCCACACCAGGACCGGCTCACCCGTGGCGGGAGGGTGTGCCGTGGCCGCAGTCGGGCTGTGGGTGTGCAGGGGTCAAGGATGAGCTCGCCTTCCGGGGCTGGGTCCCCGAGTCCAGCTGCTGGGTGAGGGACTGCAACAGGGAAGTTCTGCAAGCGCCTATGGTTTTGGTTTTGAGTTTTCAGGATCCCACGTCCGCCACACGACCTGCGCCTGGAAGTCTGGTGGCATGGGCACTGGAGTCTCCAGCACGAGGCAGGGGCTGGGGGCTGTGGGGATGGGGAGCGCCCCCCTGACCTACCCCCAGGGGAGTTGGGACCCCCGACGAGAGCACGCCCTAGGTGCTCCGTTAACTTCTCTGCGCGGACTCACCCTTGACTGTGGCCGGAGCCCGTGGTGGTTCAGATCTGGGCGATGCCCCTGCTGGGACGCACCCCTGGCCCGGGTGAGGCCCGGGCAGTGTGCGGGCGGCCCGGGTCTCGCCAGCCCCCGTGCTGCAGTGACAGCCGTGGCGCTGGGAATCTGGTCAGGTGGTTGGCAGGGGGCTGCAACAGATTTCATGTCTGTGTGTTTTTGCAACACCTTTCTATAAAGGGAAACATAATTTAAAATATGATTACTTAGTGTTGTAACAGCCGCCTCAGCGCTCCAGCTATGCCGAGATCATTATCAGAGGCTGATATTAACTTGCAAAGAATATTATGCAAATTGCCCGCTGGCTTCTCCGGGAAACCTTCTGCCGGGATGAGGATGTGCGTGGGGTGTGCGGCACGGGCGGGTCCCTCTGGGGCCACACCCCTGCATGGCCGGCCCATCAGCCGTCATCGTCGGTTCCTGGCCGTGTCTCAGGACACTGGGCCGAGTCTGTCCCCTTCCTCCACACCATCCTTTGCCCCTTGTCTGCATTGGGAGGAGGTGGGGGTGGGGGGGACACGGGGAGCAGTGGGGCAGGATGGACCCAGTGGAGGCTTCCGGGCAGGGTAGGGGCTGGAGGCTCACGTCCCCCAGGCTCGCCACTGGGCCCTGTGCTACCTGTTGAGTGAATGTTGCCGCGATGTCGGGCCCCTCCTCGAGTCTGAAGGTGGCTCCCTCCCTTACCAAGGGTGGTGTATGCCCCCTATTTTGTGAACACTGCGCTGGGGGCTCCCCGTGGGGTCCTTCAGCTCCAGGAGGGCAGTGATGTTTGTTTGCCGGTGGAGAGGACAGGCTGGAAGGGGCGTGAGCCTTGCAGTCACCCTGGCGTGTAACGGGGGCGGGGGTGAGATCAGTTTCCTGGGTTTGGGTAACAAATGACCATAAACCTGGGGGTTTAAAGCAACAGAAATTTACTCTCTCACAGTCTAGAGGCCAGAGGTCCAGAATCAACGTGTGGGCAGGGCTGGCTCCGTCTGGAGGCTGTAGGGGAGAATCCTGGCCTCTTCCAGCGTGTGGCGGTGCCGGCAATCCTTGACGTTCCTTGGCCTGTAGACACATCACTCCCATCTCAAGATCTTAACTAATTACATCTGCAAAGACCCTGTTTGCAAATAAGGCCACATTCTGAGGTTCCAGATGGACATGAATTCTGGGGGAACCCTAGTCAACCCGGTGTGGCCAGGTGGGCGCAGAAACCCTTTAGTGCCTGGAGGGGAGGGGCAGCCTCAGAAGTAGGGGCGGCCTTGCTGGCCGTCTGGCTCCACCCTGTGCTTGCCCAGGAGGGTGGGCAGCCAGACGCATGGACAGTATCCACTGCCCCGACGAGCGCCTGGACCGCGGGCATGAAGGGCCAGCGCAGGCTGGGAAGTCTGGAAGGACCTTTGGCTCAGGAGCTAAGCCGGGGTCGAGGGCGGGAAATGGGGCCACTGACAGAGGAAGATTTTCCTGAGACTGGAGTGTCTGCGGTTACATAAGTTTGGGGACAGGAGGCAGAATTTGTGTTAATTGTCATAACCCAGTTTAGCGGCCCATCCTTGTCCCGGGAAGCAGCCTGGAAAGGAGAGGGAGGTGGATCTCAGTGGAGTCCTTGGGGCTGGACCCCAAACTGCAGCGTGGACTGGGGCCACCGCGGCCCTCCAAGTCCTTCCTCCCCGTGTCTCTTCCGTCCCGCAGAAGAAAAATAAGGGCATGACGTGAGAAGAAATGGCCAAGAACTGGAGGCAAAGAGAAAGTAAGAGCGGAGATGCCTCGGGAGGAGGTGGGTGCCCAGGATGGGTCTGGAGGAGGCCACGGCGTCCAGGCGGTGAGGCGGGGCACCCAGGCGTTGTGCCTCTAGACTTCGGCGGCCCTGCCATTCCCGGACCGAGACCTCAGGCAGCTGTGGCGGGGCTGAGAGGGGGCACGTTGGCAGGGGGCTCGTGGCATGGGCCTCGGGGTCTCTCCTGGAGGAGGAGCTGGGTCCTCGGGTGCCCCTCACTCCTCTTCCCGCGCGGCTCTGCCAGCCCAGCGGCCCCAGCGTGGCCCCAGTGCAGGTGACCGCCCGGCTGGGTGAGGGCCTGAGGGCCTGGGAGGCTGCCGTGCAGTTTCGCGCTGGGCCTTTCTTCACATTCTCAGTAACCCGGGGAAAGTGGGAAGTCTCCCCACCAGGCCTCCTTGGGAGTTGGCCCCCAGCTCTGCTTGGGGGGCTCCTCTGTCCCCCGCCGCTGCCTGGCATCCTGGGACTTCTCTCCTGGGAGGACAGGCGACGTGATTTGCTGCTCGGTGCTCAAGCCCAGAAGGGGGGTCCCCGCCACGTTCAGAGACTCGTTTCTGAGGGTTTTCAGGACGTCTGGCCAGGACTTGGGGTGGACCCCAGGGGGTGGGCGTGCCCCAGGACTAGGCACCCCTTCTCCGGGGTGGGGGCACGCTGACTTGGCTTCCTCTGGCCTCCTGGCCCCGCTGTCACCGTCACAGGTCTTGAGTGTGGTGGAGGAGCCCCTACCCTCTGCCCAGCGCTGGCAGCTGGGGGCGCTAGTTCTGATCCCTGAGGAAAGGGTATTAGACTTACAGAGGAGCTGCGCGCTCCGAACACAGAACTTCTTCCAGACCGCTTGAGGGTAGTGGCCCCTTATTGCTGGGTGACCCACCGAAACAAGGCTGCCCGCTGCCCGCCTCACCGCAGCTCCAGCGGTCACCGAACGGCCCCAATGGCTCCCACGCCTGGGCCCTGTACAGCCAGAGGGTCACTGTGGAGTTCCTGTCCCAGGCACCTGTCAGGTCTGCTTTTAAAATTTTAATTAAAAAAAACTCTAGTTACTTGCACGTAAAACCTACCGTCTTAACCACTTTCCAGCACACAGGTCAGGGGTATTGAGTCCATTCACATTTGCTGTGCAACCGTCACCACATCCGTCCCCAGGGCCCTTTCATCTTCCCAGACTGGCGCTCTGTCCCCATTAAACACTCACTCCCCTCCCCCCGCCGGCCCCGGACCCCGCCGTCCACTTTGCGTCTCTGTGGGTTTGACTCCTCTAGGGCCGCACACGGGTGGCATCACACAGGATTTGTCCTCTGCGTCTGGCTTTCGGTCAGCATGATGTCTGTGAGGCTCGTCCCTGCTGTGGCCTGTGTCAGGATTTCCTTCCTTTTTAAGGCTGAGTTTAGTCCACCGTGTGGATGGACCCCGTTGGGTTTATCCTTCCTCTGTCCGAGGACACGTGGCTGTTACCGCGGTTGGCTGTTGTGAATGGCGCTGTGTGAACACAGATGTGCTCGTGCCTATCCAAGTCTTGTTGTGTCTCTTAGGCTTTTTCAGCCTCTGCAAAATCTGAGGTCTTTCCCTGGCTCTCGTGACCTTGCCCCTAGAGCCCAGGCCCGTTTTGCAGAATGCCCCCGGTCTGGGCACGTCTCGGACAGCGGTGCTGCGGCCGTGCCACTGTCCTGCCGGCTGGAGGTGGCCCGTGGTGGATGTTGTCCAGTCACTTGGGGGAATTTGTCTGGTGTGTGTGTTTCTGAAGCAACCCCAGCATGGGGGTCATGGCCAGGGTTGTGTGTGGGAGCAGGGCAGGATACGGGGTGTGGGGCAGGGGTGAGCAGTGGGCCGCACAGGACCCTGTGTGTGGGGGGGAGTTGGGTGTTTGGCCCTGGAACGGGAGGCTCTTGAGTGGTGAGGGGTGTCGGCTCTCATCAGAACCGGCTGCTCCCAGAAAGGCGGGTCCCGTCCTGGCTGTCAGTGGCCACATCCCTCCAGTGTCCCCCGTGGAGAAGCTCTGAGCTGGGCTCTGGGCTGCTGCTGTCACAGCCCCTGGCCCCCGGCCCACTCTTCCTCTGGGCTGTGGGGCTCTGCGAGGATGAAGTAGGAGGTGTACCCAAGCCTGGCCCCCTCCTGCCCACGATGAGCCCTGGGGAGAAGCGGCTTCCCTACCATTTCCCATGTGTCCTCCATCTCCCGACCTGGGGCTGCACCGGGGCCATCCTGGTACTTGGCAGATGTTGTCTGAGTCTGATCAGATCTGTCCGAAACCAGCAGGTCCCCGTTCCCTCAGATCCCGGGTCAAGGTCGGCGTCAGCGGGCCGGGGGTTGTGAGTTTCCTAGGACTCTGAGACACAGCCCTGCCGACTGGGCCGACTGAACCAGCAGAGGTGTACGCTCCCCCGTTCCGAGGCCAGAGCCCCCCGTCAAGGCATCGCAGGGCCGAGCTCCCTCCCGCCTCTCCCAGCCCCTGGCCGCAAGGCTTCTCCTGTGTCCAGGTTTCCCTCTTCTTAGGACACCAGTCGTTGGCTTCAGGGCCCACCCTAAATCCTCTAAGACCTCATCTTAACTAATTGCTCCTGCAGAGAACTTGGTTTACTTATGGTCACATTCTGAGGTTCCAGGTGGACATGGATTTGGGGAACCCTATTCACCCCAGTGGAGGGGTGAAGGCCAAAGTGTCTACCTGCCCCTGTTCCCTTTTCTCCATGGCTGCTGCCCCCTCCCCAATCTTGGAAGGAGCTGCCGTACTGTCCCCATGTCTCCTGATCTCAGGCTGGGCCCCCCGCCCTCTGACCTCCTGTGCAGGTCCTCTAGAACGCCCAGCCAGGCTGTTTGGCCACTGGCTCCGCTCTCTTGGGGATGGCTGGAGCGCCCAGGCCTCCTGTCTGGTGGGATGGCCCCACTTCTGCAGCTCAGAGGGTTGTGAGGTGTCCAGCCCAGCACCAGAAAGGCTGTTTGCCCACATGGAGTTCTCCATCGGAAAGAGGGCGTGGGGGGGGGGGTTTGGTCTGATGACTTTCATGTCAGCGTGCATGTCTCATGGTGTAGGAGTTAGGAGTGGTAGGAGTTTCGCACCCTCAGAACACACAGGATCAGCCCTCTGGCTCCGAGGTTTGACAGGGTCGAGGCAGTGGGCATGAAACCCTGGTCAGAAGTGGTCTGTATGTGAGGGTAAAGTTAGCAAGATAAGATCGGCTGCTTCTGGCAAACGTGTCTGTTTTTCCTTGCGGGGAGAAGGACAGGAGGAAATACCTGCAGGTGGGAGTAGCCGGTGGGACCGCTCTGCCTGCGAGCCAGCCTCACCTGCACGAGGATGGTGGGACCAGGGCTCTGCGGTGGCCAGCTGGCCGCTGACGGGTGTTGGGCATAGCGGTCCGGGACCCCTTCACCCGCTGGCCTGTCTCTAGGCGTGTGGGCAGGGCCCGGCCTTCCTCCCACCCGGGGCTCCGGGAGTGGGGTTTTGTGCCAGAAGGGGAGGCACTGCCTGGGGGGCCTTGATCTGCAGCACCCACGAGGCCTCACCTTGGCTCCTTTATGTGTCGCTCGGCGTGACTCCGAGGGCCCTGCCCCATGCTTTTTGGGTGAGGGCACCCCACGGGCACCGGGGAGAAGGCAGGTCTAGCCACGGGCACAAGGCCACAAGGTGGAGGCTTTGGGATGGCCCCGCTGGCTGCTCCCTTTCATCAGACCCCCACGGCCCCGCCCTCTGCAGGGAATACCAGGCAGTCATGGTCTTGCCTTGGTGGGGAGGTGGCCCAGAGCTGCCGTCAGACCACGCCAGGGCCGAGCGTCTTCGGAGAGCGTCTTGTGCCCGCTCATGTCATGTGAGGAAACAAGGGCCTGAGGGGTGAGTCACAGAGCAGAGCTGGGGGTGGTGATAGCTGTGCCCACTCGTGGGTTTCTTGGGGTTCCAGGGTGCTGCCGTGGTGGGCTGTGGTGGGGCAAAGACAGCCGGAGCCCCCGGGTGGCAGCGGCTACCTGGGCCAGGTGCATCCGGGTGGACGGAGCTGGGTCGGGACAGACTGACCCTGGGTGAGGATGGCCGCATGAGGGACCAGCAGGAAGGGGCAATGTGTCCTCGTCCTGGGTGGGGTGGGGGTGAGGGGTCGCCCCTCCCCTGGCTCTTGGGTATTCCTGAAGGTTTCAGTTCTTCCTCAGTGTTTCTTTTTTTTAAGATTTTATTTATTTGTTTATTTATTTATCTTTGACTGTGTTGGGTCTTCGTTTCTGTGCGAGGGCTTTCTCTAGTTGCGGCGAGTGGGGGCCACTCTTGAACGCGGTGCGCGGGCCTCTCACCGTCGCGGCCTCTCTTGTTGCGGAAACACAGGCTCCGGACGCGCAGGCTCAGCGGCCATGGCTCACGGGCCCAGCCGCTCCGCGGCGTGTGGGATCTTCCCGGAGCAGGGCTCGAACCCGTGTCCCCTGCACTGGCAGGCGGACTCTCAACCACTGCGCCACCAGGGAAGCCCTTCCTCAGTGTTTCTTAACTGAGCTTTCGTAGTAACTTTAACTGCACAGAGCCCCCGAGCGGGCTCGTTCCGAGTCCCGGCAGCTGTGATTACGTTGCAGCCACTGATTTCCAAGAAACCTCACGAGGGAATTTGTTACAGCCGCAGTGGACGCGGGTGCCCGGCACCGCCTTCCCGACGGCTTGTAGCAGGGGGAGCACTTGCCCGGCCTGGGCAGGACGAAGGGCTGGTGCTGGCCTGTTGCCCTGGCCTCGGCTGGCCCGGGCGGCCAGGGGAGTGATGCTTGCAGGGCGTTGGTTAACAAGGTGGGCCAAGGTAGTCCCTTGGGAGCTGGCTGGCCTGTTTCCGCCCCCCCACCCCCCCGCCCCGGCCGCCCTTCCCTCTGGGTTTCCAGCAGTCTGGGAGCCTGGTGGGTCCCGAGGTGGCCATCCCAGTTCTGAGTTTGATTTGGTCTCTCTTCTAGGGAACTCTTTCCTGTGTCCCTCGTTGGTTCCAGAACATACGAACACGTGGGAACAGACTGTTTCTTTTCCCCGAGACTACTGGAGACCCGTGACCCCGGGCTGCAGTGTTTCTAGGTCAGCCTCTTCCAGCACCTCCCTTCGTCCCCATGCCTCCTGGAGGGGCTGCTGGCCCCCAGGCCGGCCCCGCTGCCCCCATGCAGCTGGAGGAGCAGGGCACTGGCTCCTGCCCAGGCTCACGTGGAGACAGGGCCTTCCTGGGGCCACGGTCACAGCTGCTTGTGACGGAGAGGGACCAGTGGGCCCGGAAGTGCTGTCGTCATGGTGATGAACAGCACAGGTGTGCTTACTTATCCTTAAAATCGTCTTAACACTAGTGCTGGGGACTGGTCTGTTTCTCTCACTGCCTTCTAGCCCCCTCACCCCAAAGTGCACCGTCTGGAGACATGTGACACCCCAGGTGTGTAGGGTGCTTGGCAGGTCCCAGGGATGCTGGAGAGTCTGTGCCACCCACAGGCCTCCTGGCTCAGGCGTCTGGCTGGCGTCCTCTCCCCGAGCCCTTTCTGCTCTGGGGTATTGGAGGGCACCCCCTCCCGGGAGCTTGGAGAGGAGAGCCCCCACCTGCGCCACCCCCTGAAAACTACTACGAGCAAGGGCACCAGTGTCCTTTGTCAGCTGATTCCGTGCAATCTGGGCCGGGCCACTTCTGCACCGACCATGACCTTAACAACACTGTCTAAGACCCCACTCGGTGGGCTGACCCGTGGGCCTCTGTAGAGCCCACAGGGCTGGAGACGGAGGTGAGGTGGGCGGGCCTGGGGTCCCGCAGGCCACGGGCCGGGTCCTGCTTCCAGGCTGTGCCTTGATGTGGTCACGGGCTGAGGAGCCAGGGAGCTGGGCCCTCCCGGGGGTCCTGGGCAGCCCGGGGTCTGCAGACCCTGCTCCACCTGCCCGGCCCTGGCCGTCGGGCCTCTTGCTGGTAGGGAGCGTCCTCTGCCTGGAAGCTGAGGGGCGGCACCCCTGGCTGATGCCACCGGGCTCAGCCTCCGAGGCTCAGGCCCCCGCTGCGGCTCGCCTTTGGGGATCCGGCGGGTGGGCCTCCCTCTTGGCCCCCTGCCCCCTTGGCCCCCTCACGTTCGGGGTCCCCCTCGCCCGGGACGGGAGGCTCAGACACACGCATGAGTAGTTTTCAGGTTCCGTGCCCTAAATTAGTATAGTGTGCACTTTGTTTTAAAAAGCCATGATTGAAGTCAAATTAACATATTTACCTTCCGTGCTCCCAGGGGAACCGTTAGGGAATCGCAGAGGTGCAGCGGCGGCTGCAGTGCCGGCTGCTGGCGAGGGTGGCACCCGGCTCTCCAGGCCTCCCGGGCAGGTGGTTCTCACGAGCGCTCACCCCCAGCCTCCCCTGCAGCTCCCCTGGCGCTCGCAGGGGCCCTGGGGCCCTCCTCCCCGGATGAGGCAGAGGAAACCAGGCAGGGGACTGTGCTATGGCCCTGAGGACTCGTGACCCCACCTACCCCACCCACCTTGGTGGCTCTTTCCTCTGGGCTTTGCTCAGCCCTTGTGGCCAATGCCCAGGGCCTTCGTCCTCCTCTCTCTGGTGTCTGCTTTTGGCCCAGGAGTGTTTTGTCCTGAGTCCTGTCTGTGGATGAAGGGGTCTCATGTCCACTCTCAAGATCCAGGCTCCAGTTCTCAGGCCAGTGAGCGAGTTCCTGCCCCACCCAGAGCCTCAGTTTCCCAATCTGTAAAATGGGGTAATGGTATTTATTCTGAACTTGAATTAAAAGAGGACACAGGACCTGGGAATTTAGGCCATTGAAACCAGCCCTGGGATTATTTAGGGAGCCTCCCCTCCCCCGCCCCGCCCCACACACATGTCTGCTCTTCTCAAGGAAACTGGATTCTGAGGTCAAAGGACCTGAGGTTTTCTGGATTCAGGGCTTAGGGGAGTGAGGGTCCTGGGGAGACCCGGGCTGCCCCACCACAGGGTGGGGCACATGCCTGGGCCTTGGGCCTGTGGACACAGTGTCTGTGGGTAGGCATTGCCTCCTCTGCCCTCGACACTATATTTTTAAAAACTTGTGCATGGATTTTTTTATATGCAGCACTGAAAATTTTATGATCAAAAAACTATTAATAGGGCCTCCCTGGTGGCGCAGTGGTTGGGAGTCCGCCTGCCGATGCAGGGGACACGGGTTCGTGCCCCGGTCCGGGAAGATCCCACATGCCACGGAGCGGCTGGGTCCGTGAGCCATGGCCGCTGAGCCCGCGCGTCCGGAGCCTGTGCTCCGCAACGGGAGAGGCCACAGCAGTGAGAGGCCCGCGTACCGCAACAACAACAAAATAAATTTAAAAAAAGCACACCTTTGTGTAACGAGGTACAAACTAATATTTAAATCCATTGTTCAGTTCTCACACTGCTTCCGACTACCTTTTATTACCATGTAAGTGGATATCTTAAGCACACTTGGCCGTGTAGCCTACAGAAAAGGGCAAAGATCTCAAGCGCACAGTTTGATGTATTTTTTTTCTTAATTTATTTTTGGCTGCGTTGGGCCTTCGTTGCTGTGCCCGGGCTTTCTCCGGTTGCAGCGAGCGGGGGCTACTCTTGTCGCGGTGCGCGTGCTTCTCATTGCGGTGGCTTCTCTTGTTGCGGAGCGCGGGCTCTAGGCGTGTGGGCTTCACTAGTTGTGGCTCTCAGGCTTCAGTAGTTGTGGCTCGTGGGCTCTAGAGCGCAGGCTCAGTAGTTGTGGCACACGGGCTTAGCTGCTCCGCAGCATGTGGGATTTTCCCGGACCAGGGCTCGAACCCGTGTGCCCTGCATTGGCAGGCGGGCTCTTAACCACTGCACCACCAGGGAAGCCCCCATCTGAACCGTTTTTAAGTGTATAGTTCAGTGTGGCATTGAGTACATTCATATCGTTGTGCAACCATCACCACATCCGTCTCCAGAATTTTCCCATCTTCTCAAACTGAAGCTCTGTCCCCACAAAACTCGCACTGCCCCTCCTCTTCTCCAGCCCCTGGCCCCCACTGTCTCCATGAAGCTGACTTCTCTAGGTCCTCCCATGGGTGGAATGCCACAGGATTTGTCTTCTGGAGACCGGCTTATTTCACTGGACACGATGTTCTCCAGGTCATCCTTGTCGTACCCCATGTCAGAACTCCCTTCCTTTTTAAGGCTGAGTAATATTTCATGGTCTGAGCAGGAAAGCTCGATCAAAGAGCATTTGAGGAACTGAGTGTATTTATAGTCCCTGAAGAAAGAACATTGCACTCCAACTGTTCAGTTAGTTACACAATTGCTGGGTGTCCCCCAGGCAAGAGCACCAGCCCCCTTGGGCAACGCTTTTTTGCTCCTGGGCAGAAATAATCATTTGCATCTCTTCTGGGCACAGCCTTGTTTAAGAGTTAGCAGGTCACAGCGTCTGGGACATAATCAATATCAGAGAGCAAACCAAGCAGAGGTACCTACAGTCCCCTGGAGAATGAAACAGTCCTGGTGGCCTCGTTGGCCGGTCCCTCCTGTGACATGGAAAGGGCACAGTCACCCTTTACCATATTTCCAAGTTTTTGATCATCGTAGAGCATCCCTCTGTGATCATAATTTCCAAGTATAGTTTCTAGAAGCGGGTTTTGTGTTCTGATTCATCACACGCCGTGGTAAGAGGGCACCCTGTGGAGGACAACACCGGAGCTGTGCGGCACGGGGGAGCTGCTAAGGCTGGTCGGTTTCTCTGCATTTCACAGGGAGGCTCAGGTCCGTTTTCAAGAAGCTCGCTAACTGCAGAGGTGGGTTTTTGCTCTTACCGGTCTCCCCCCAGAGCCTGGGAGCCCATGCGTGTTGCCAGCGGTGGCCCCGGGTTCAGGGTCGGCTGCAGGATCGGCTTGTCCAGCTCCGTCAGGGAATAAAAGAGACCAGATTCCCATGGAACTGCTGCAGATGGCTACATTGCCATGAAAGGTAAAGGGACTCCGGAAAAGTATTTGTTTCTGAATTCTGAGGCGTTGGGGAGAAGGCACACAGTGTACAGAACGTTTTGTGTAGTTTGCAGACGTGAATCTGCTGCCTGGAGGGCTCGAGCTGCACTGGGTTGGAAGAGGAGGGTTTTCTTCCCCAATATTCCAAGACCAGCCCCGCAGTTAGGTCTTGGTCGTTGTGGTCAGCATGAACCTTGGGCAGCAGCCCATCACTTCGTGGACCTAAAGACATCTGGAGACCTGGCCCCCTGCCACCGTCGGGTAGGAGCCGTCTAAGGGTGAGCCCACGCAGGGCGCCTCCTCGGGAGATGCGCACGTGGGCAAGTATGTTCCTCTTTGTGGACAGCCCCCTTCTGGCCTGCAGCTTCCAGGGAGCAGAAGCCGCCTGTGGATGACCAGATGGGATCGGCTCCTTTCACAGGAGTGCCAGCCTGGAGGCAGGGACATCCTGCAGGGGCATCAGGCAGAACCATAGCGTGAGGGTTTGCTTGCTGTTTCCCAGAGTAAGAGCATAAATGGGCGGTGAGGGTGGAGGCCAGCGTGGAGCTCCTGGAAGGGAACACGTGAGGATTCTGTTCCCATGGACGGCGCTGGATGGGCCAAGCTGAGCCCGGGAAGGCTGGCTCTGGACTTGACGCCTCTTCCTGGGCAGTTCTTCCCGTGGAGTTGAGAATTGCAGGACATCAAATCCAGCATTCCCCAATTCATCAGCTGAAAACAGTCGTTTATGATTGACTCTGAGAAACTACAGAGAACAGTCAGATGTGAAGTCCGACTTCATTTATTTCAGGGTCTGATTTGGGGAAGATGAAACCGGTATCGTTGTCAGAAGAGATGTGGGTATTTGATCAAGTAGAACACTGAATGGTTTCAGCCTGGCTGGCTATTAATCCAAGGGACAACACATTTAACAAAATAATCTTAGAAATCAGTAACACCTTTCTAAGGAACCTTAACTGCTTGGGGAGAGAAGAATCTTAATTAAAAAAAAAAATACTAAGGATGTGACTAGTGCAAAGTACTGAAAGTTACCCTGGGGCAATCGGATGAGCGGTCAGGGTGGCGGTGAAGCACCCAGGTCTCCTCGTCCTGACACACCAGCACCGGTCACCATTTTCACACAACACCAGGTTCTTGTTTTACAAAATATAATGCTTGGCGGTAAAGGATCCATAAGCACCTTTAAAAAATTGTCTTATGAATACGCCCATCAAAACCAAGCAAATTTTGCCCAAATTTTAACGTTTCACGGCTTCTTTTCAGACTCGTCGTGTCCAGGTATTATAAACCCAAGGAAATAAAGATTCCTCTCTATGAACCTCCCACAGTGTTCCCTGTGTCCGTCCTAGGTTTTATCTTCCCCATCCGCTTTCACGTGCTGGGGCAACCAGACATTTCACTTTAGGGCAGAATGCCTCTTTTCCCCGTGATAAGGAAACACACCCTTCGGTGTGCTTGGATGTGAGCCGCGCTGCTAGTAGCCCCATTTTATTAGTTGCGCCTTTTAACTCCCGTAACTAACTTCTCCCTGATCAGGAGGGCTGCAGGTGATAGGAGGGACATGATAGGGACCTGCTTGTCTTACGTAAACGTCTTAGCACATCAGGCGAACCCAGAGCACACCTGTCAGCATCCCCCCAACACACACACGTGCCTCTCACACCTTGTTAAAGTGGCCGGGAACGTGGGCATGGAATCTGATGAACCCGCATAGGAGGCAGAGTGTGTGTTAAAGCTTGGCTTACCGACCAGTGTTTGGATCCTATACTTACAAATGATCCATCTATCTAAACATTAGTAGTTAATTAAATTTAATATTAGTGTAGGGTGTTAAAGTAAATGATTTCGGGAATTTTAGGTTGATATACCACACAGTTGCTTTTTTTTTTTTTTTTAACATCTTTATTGGGGTATAATTGCTTTACAGTGGTGTGTTCAAAGTGAATCAGTTCTACATATACATATGTTCCCATATCTCTTCCCATGCTTTTTTTTTAACTTTGTATTTTGAGATAATTATAGATTCACGTGCTGCTGTGAATTGTACAGAATGGATGGATAAACAGAAGTGGTCCATCCCTACGATGGAGTATTGTTTGACCATAGAAAGGAATGAAGTACCCTTGAAATGGGTGAATTTTATAGTGTATGAGTTATATCTTATTACAGCTGGTATTAAGAAAGATAATACTGAGAGACACAGTGGACGCTTTACAGGAAGCCCCTGGGGCTGCCCTTTCGTAGCCCCTCACCTCCTCTCTCCCGCCCCTCTGACAGTCGTTAACTGCCCGGGTCTCTGTTTCTGGAAGCTGTCCTTCTCCCCTACGCTTGCCAGCATTTGGTGTGTTGCTGGTTTTCGTTTCAGCCATTCTGATAGGTCTGTAGTGCATCTGTTTGTAGTAATTTGCATTTCCTAGATGGCTAAAGGTGGTGGACATCTTTCATGTGCTAATTTGTCATCTTGTGTGTCCTCTTTCATGAGAAGTTTCTAGGACTTTAGCCAATTTTCTCTTTTTTTCCAGCACATGTGTATGTATATCATTTATTTTAAAAACTGGGCTCTGAGCATACATTCGGTTTTAGAGTTTGGTGTCTTCAGTTAACATACTGCAAATTCTTTTCATGTTACCAATATTCTGTGATTTTTCTTTAATTGAAGTATAGTTGATTTATGATGTGTTAGTTTCTGATATACAGCAAAGTGATATATATATATATATATATATATAATTTTCCATTATGGCTTATTACAAGATACTATAGTATTCTTTTTCGTATTCTTTCCCATTATGGTTTATTACAAGTTACTGAATATAGTTCCCTGTGCCATATAGTAGAATCTTGTTGTGTATCTATTTTATATATAGTAGTTTGTATCTGCTAATCCCGAACTCCTAACTTATCCCTCCCTACCCACTTTCTCCTTTGGTAACCATAAATTTGTTTTCTATGTCTGTGAGTCTGTTTCTGTTTTGTAAATGATTTTATTTGTATCACATTTTAGATTCCACATATAAGTGTTATCCTATGGTATTTGTCTTTGTCTGACTTACTTCACCTAGTGTGATAATTTCTAGGTCCATCCGTGTTGCTGCAAATGAAGAATTATTTCATTCTTTTTTTTGGCTGAGTAATATTCCATTGTATATATGTACCACATCTTCTTTACCCATTCATCTGTCGATGGACACCTAGGTTGCTTCCATGTCTTGGCTACTGTGAATACTGCTGCTATGAACATTGGATGCATGTATCTTTTCGAATTATAGTTTTGTCTGGGTATATTGCCCAGGAATGGGATTGCTGGATCATATGGCAACTCTATTTTTAGTTTTTTAAGAAACTTCCCTACTGTTTTCTACAGTGGTTGCACCAATTTATATTCCCACCAACAGTATAGGAGGGTTTCCTTCTCTCCACACCCTCTCCAGCATTTATTATTTGTAGACTTTTTAATGATGGCCATTCTGACCAGTGTGAGGTGATACCTCATGGTAGTTTTGATTTGCATTGCTCTCATAATTAGTGATGTTGAGCCTCTTTTCATGTGCCTATTGGCCATCTGTATATCTTCTTTGGAGAAATGTCTATGTAGGTCTTCTGCCTACTTTTTGATTGTTTTTTGTTTGTTTTTTTGTTACTGAGTTATATGAGCTGTTTGTGTATTTTGGAAATTAATCCCCCGTAGGTCGCATTGTTTGCACATATTTTCTCCCATTCTGTAGGTTGTCTTTTCATTTTTTTTAATGGTTTCCTTTGCTGTGCAAAAGCTTATAAATTTGATTAGGTCCCATTTACTTATTTTTCCTTTTTTTGGGAGACTGACCTAAGAAAATATTGCTATGATTTATGTCAGAGAATGTTTTGCCTATGTCCTCTTATAGGAGTTTTATGGTATCATGTCTTATATTTAAGTCTTTAAGCCATTTTGAGTTTTGTGTGTGTGTGTGTGTATGGTGTGAGGGAGTGTTCTAACTTCATTGATTTACATGCAGCTGTCCAGCTTTTCCAATGCCACTTGCTGAAGAGACTGTCTTTTCTCTAATGTATATTCTTGCTTCCTTTGTTGAAGGTTAATTGACTGTAGGTGTATGGGTTTATTTTTGGGCTCTCTATTCTGTTCCACTGATCCATATGTCTTTTTTTTGTGCCAACACCTTACTGTAGCTTTGTAGTATTGTCTGCAGTCTGGGAGGGTTATGCCTCCAGCTTTGTTCTTTTTCCTAAGGATTGCTTTGGCAATTCTGGGTCTTTTATGGTTGCATATAGATTTTAGGATTATTTGTTCTAGTTCTGTGAAAAATGTCATGTCATGGGTAATTTGTTAGGGATTGCATTGAATCTGTATATTGCTTTGGGTAGTAAGGCCATTTTAGCAATATTAATTCTTCCAATCCAAGAGCATGGGATCTCTTTCCATTTCTTTGAATCATCCTCAGTTTCCTCTGTTTTATAGTTCTCAGCATATAAGTCTTTCAGGTTTATTCTTAAGTATATTATTTTTTTGATGCGATTTTCAAAGGGATTTTTTTTTATTTTCCCTTTCTGATATTTCATTTTCACTGTAAAGAAATGCAACAGATTTTTGTAGGTTAACCTTGTATCCTGCTACCTTGCGGATTTTGTTGATCAGTTCTCGTAGTTTTTGTGTGGAGTCTTTAGGAGTTTTCTATATATAATTCATGTCATCTGCATATAATTTTACCTCTTTCCTTCCAATTTGGATGCCTTTCATTTCTTTTTCTTGTCTGATTGCTGTGGCTAGGACTTCCAATACTATGTTGAATAAAATTGGTGAGAGTGGGCATCCTTGTCTTGTTCCAGATTCTGTTTTGTTTTTTGTTTTCTTTTTTCCAACGTTATTGCATTGCAGCAGGAGGGTTCCAAGCAGAGGTTTTACATTTGGATAAAGTTGTCAAGTTTATTGGTTTTTCCTTATGGAAGAATTCTTTGCATAGTCCTAGATCCCCAAAATATTCTCCTATACTTTCTTCTAGTTTTAAGTTGTACATTTAGGTTCTGATCCATTCTGGGTTCATTTTTGTATCAGCATGAGGTTTAGCTTGAGGGTCACTTTTTTTGCCTCTGGACGTGCCGTTACTCCACTACCACTTGCTGAAAAGGCAATCCTCCACTGATTGCTCTGCATCTTTGTAAAGCATCAGTTAGGCATATTTGTGGGTCTGTTTTAGGGTTATCTATTGTGTTCATTAGCCTGTCTGTCTATCCCCATACAGTCTTTTTTTTTTTTTAATTACCATTTCTTATTTATTTATTTATTTATGGCTGTATTGGGTCTTCGTTGCTGTGCACAGGCTTTCTCTAGTTGCGGCAAGTGGGGGCTACTCTTTGTTGCAGTGCACGGGCTTCTCATTGCGGTGGCTTCTCTTGTTGCGGAGCACAGGTTCTAGGCGCGCGGGCTCGCGGGCTCAGTAGTTGTGGCTCGCAGGCTCTAGAGCATAGGCTCAGTAGTTGTGGTGCACGGGCTTAGCTGCTCCACGGCATGTGGGATCTTCCTGGACCAGGGCTCGAGCCCGTGTCCCCTGCATTGGCAGGTGGACACTTAACCACTGCACCACCAGGGAAGTCCCCCCCCTGTAGTCTTGATTACTGTAACTATATAGTAAGTCTTGAAATCAGGTAGACTGATTCCTCCCATGTAATTCTTTTCCAAAATGGTCTTAATTATTCTAGTTTTGTTGCCCTTCTGTATAAATATTAGAATAATCTTGTCTGTGGTTACAAAAAAATCTTGCTGGAATTTTGAAAGGAATTGTGTTAAACCTGTATATCAATTTGGGGAGAATTGACATCTTTACTGTGTTGAGTCTTTCAATCCATGAACATGGTATGTCTCTCCATTTAGTTAGACCTAGATTTCTTTCAATTTGTAGTTTTCAGCATGTAAGTCCTGTGCGTGTTTTGTTAGATTTACATGTAGGTATTTTTTTTTTTGAGTGATTGTAGATGGTATTGTATTCTTAATTTTAGTAATTGCTAGTACCTAGAAATATAGTTTATCTTATATCCTGTGATGTTGTCTACGAAGACAACCCTGTCACCTGCAAACGGGGACAGCTTTATTTCTTCCTTCCAATCTGTGTGCATTTTCTTGCCTCATTAAGAATGTTGAGTATGAGTGGTGAGCAGACATCCTTGCTGTGTTCCCCATCTTGAGGAGAAAGTGTTAACTGTAAGATTTTTGTAGATGCTCTATATCAAGTTGAGGAAATTCTCTGAGAGTTTTTATCATGGATGGATGTTGAATATTGTCAAATCCTTCTTAGGCATTGAATGATATTTTCATGTGGTTTCACGGATTTTCAGATATTGTACCAGCTTGCATCCCTGGAATAAATCCCACTTGGTCATGGTATATAATTCCTTTTAAATGTTGTTAAAATCTGTTTGTTAATATTTTGTTGAGGATTTTTGCATCTATATCACGAAGGACCCCTGGTCTGTAGTTTTCTTTCTTTGTCTCATCTTTGGTTTTGGTATTGGGATAAATTATAAAATGTATTGGAAAGTGTTTCTTTCTCTTCTGTTTTCTGGAAAAGATTGTATATATGTGGTGCTAATTTTCCTTTAAATGTTTGGTAGCGTTCTCCAGGGAAACCATCTGTGCTTAGAGATTTCTTTTTTGAGAATTTTGAAGTTAAAAATTCAATTTTTAAAATAGTTATAAGACTATTTGAATGCTCTGTTCATTGTGGTAGTCCCCTCCTCCCTTAGGAATTGGTTCATTTAATTTAGAATGTCAAGTTTATGTGTTAAAGTTGTCCCTATTATTGCCTTATTATTCTTTTGACATCTGCAGGGTCTGTAGTGACACCCCCAATACCTTTCTGATATTGGTAATTAATTTGTCTTTTTTCTCTTTTTTCTTTGTCGCTCTTGCTAGAGGCTTGTCAATTTGATTGATCTCAGAGAACCAGTTCTTCATTTCATTGATTTTCCCCTCTACTGATTTTCTGTTTTCAGCGTTACTGCTTTCTGCTCTTATTATTTTTCTTCCTTCAGCTCGTTTTGGGTTCATTTTGTTCTTTTTCTGGGTTCTTGAGATGAGAGCTTAGGTTATTGATCTGAAACTTTTCCTTCTTTCTAGTACATGTACTTAGTGCTGTAAATTCTCCTCAGCTCTTAAGTGGTGTCCCACAAGTTTTGATATATTGCATTTTCATTTTCTTTTAATCCGATTTCCTTGATACTTCCTCTCTGACACATGGATGAGTTAGAGGAATGTTGCTTGTTTCCAAGTGTTTGGAGATTTCCCTCTTACTTTTCTGTTATTAATTTCCAGTTTGATTCCGCTGTGGTTGGAGAACACATTCTGTATGACTTCAGTTCTAAATTTCTTGAAGTTTGTTTCCTGGCCCAGGATCTTGGTGTATGTTTCATAGGCACTTGAAAAGAATGTGTATTCTGCTATTTTGTGGTGGATGGTTCTGTAAATGTCTATTGGATCCTGTTAGTTGATGTTTAGTTCTCTGTATCTTTGTTGATTAACTTTCTAGTTCTTTCAGTTGGTTGTTCAAGAGAGGGTTTTGAAGTCCCCAACTCTCTTTTCTCTTTCTACTGGTTTGTGCTTCATATATTTTGCTGTTCTGTTGTCTGGTACATACAGAAGATTGCTATGTCTTCTTGGTGATTGACCCCTTGACCATTGAAATATCCCTCTCTGTCTCTGATAATTTTCTTTGCTCTGAAATCTGCTTTATTTGATATTAATATAGAAACCCTTGTTTTCTTTCAAGTTTGCATGATTTATCTTTTTCTATCCTTTTTTATTTTTTAATTTTTCAAAGTTTTATTAAATATAGTTGATTTAAATCAAGTTAGTTCCAGGTGTACAGCAAAGTGTATAGTTTCAGGTGTACAGCAAAGTGATTCAGCCATATATATATATATATGTATATATATTTTTTTAACTTGCTTTTATCATTATGTTCGAAGTGAGTTTCTTGTTGACAGCATATAATTGAGTCTTTAAAAAAAAAAAATCTATTCTGCCAGTGTCTGTCTTTTAATTGGTCCATTTAGGCCATTTACATTTAATGGAATTATTGATATGTCAGGGCTTAAATCTGCCATTTTATTTTATTATTATTATTTTTTTTTGCAGTACACGGGCCTCTCACTGTTGTGGCCTCTCCCGTTGTGGAGCACAGGCTCTGGACACGCAGGCTCAGCAGCCATGGCTCATGGGCCCAGCCGCTCCGCGGCATGTGGGATCTTCCTGGACCGGGGCACGAACCCGTGTCCCCTGCATCGGCAGGTGGACTCTCAACCACTGTGCCACCAGGGAAGCCCTGCCATTTTATTTTTTGATTCTGTTTTTTCTTCTTGATTGTTTCTCTGTTTTTTTTTTTCCTTGCCTTCCTGTGGGTCACTTGAACATTTAAAAAAATTTTATTTTGATGTATCTGTATTTTTTTTTTAAGAAGGGTACAAGTCCTCCTTTTTTTAAAAAAAATTATTTTATTTGTTTTTGGCTGCATTGGGTCTTCATTGCAGCACGCGGGCTTTCTCTAGTTGCGGCGAGCAGGGGCTACTCTTCGTTGTGGTGTGCAGGCTTATCATTGCTGTGGCTTCTCTTGCTGTGGAGCATGAGCTCTAGACATGCAGGCTTCAGTAGTTGTGGCCTGTGGGCTGTAGAGCGCAGGCTCAGTAGTTGTGGCGCATGGGTTTAGTTCCTCTGCGGCATGTGGGATCTTCCTGGACCAGGGCTCGAACCTGTGTCCCCTGCATTGGCAAGCAGATTCTTAATCACTGTGCCACCAGGGAAGCCCTGTGTCTGTGTTTTTTATTTTATTATTATTATTTTTAAACATCTTTATTGGAGTATAATTGCTTTACAATGGTGTGTTAGTTTCTGCTTTATAACAAAGTGAATCAGCTATATATATATATATATATATATACATGTATCCCCACATCTCCTCTCTCCTGTGTCTCCTTCCCACCCTCCCTATCCCACCCCTCTAGATGGTCACAAAGCACGAGTGTATTTTTGAAAAGTAACAGCTCTATTGAGATATACTTCCATACCATATAATTTACCCATACAGTGTACAAGTCAGTAGTTTTTAGTCTATTCAGAGTTGTGTAACCATCACTACAGTCAGTTTTAGAACATTTTCATCACTCTGAAAGAAACCCCCTGACTTTCATCAGTCACTCTCATTTCCTCCATCCCTCCCTAACTTCACTACTCCTAGTTTTAGGCAATCACTGGTCCACTTTATGTCTCCATAAACTGTTCTGGACATTTCATATAAATTGAATCATACAACATGTCGCCTTTTGTGTCTGGCTTTTTTCACTTAGCATCGTGTTTTTGAGGTTCACCCATGTTGTAGCCTGACGGTACTTCATTCTTTTTCAGGGCTAAACAATATTTCATTATATGGATAGACCACATTTTGTTTATCCATTCTTCCATTGATGGACATTTGGGTTGTTTCCACTTTTTGGCTGTCACGAGTAATGGTGCTATGAGCATTCAGACACAAGTTTTTGCGTGAGTATATGTATTCACTTCTCCTGGGTAGATACCTAGGAGTGGAATTGCTGGGTCATGTAATAACTCTGTGTTTAACCGTTTGAAGAGTTGGCAGACTGTTTTCCAAAAACGGCTACACCATTTTACAATCCCACCAGATCTTCACCTGCATTTTTAATGTGTTTTTTATTACAGCCATTCTAGTGAGTGTAAAATGCTATTTCATTGTGGTCTTAATTTGCATTTCCCTAATGGCTAACGGTGTTCAGTATCTTTTCATATGCATATTGGACGTTTATGTATTTTCTTTGGAGAAGTGTCTCTTACCCATTTTAAAATTGGGTTATTTGTCTTACCGTTGAGTTGTCGGAGTGTTTTTATATATTCTGCATACAAGTCTGTGGTCAGAAATATGATTTACAGATATTCCTTCCCATTTTTTGTTTTTTCACTTTCTTTGTGGTATTCTTTTTTTTTTTGCGGTACGCGGGCCTCTCACTGCTGTGGCCTCTCCCATTGCAGAGCACAGGCTCCGGACGTGCAGGCTCAGCGGCCATGGCTCACGGGCCCAGCCGCTCCGCGGCATGTGGGATCTTCCCGGACCGGGGCACGAACCCGTGTCCCCTGCATCGGCAGGTGGACTCTCAACCACTGCGCCACCAGGGAAGCCCTCTTTGTGGTATTCTTTGAACCACAAAAGTGTTTAATTTTTGTGAATTCTAATTTATCTTTTTTTTTTTTTCTTGTGCTTTTGGTGTTTAAGAATCTACTGCCTAGTCTAAGGTCACAAAGATTTAGTGTTTTACAGTTTTAGCTCTTAACATTGAGGTCTTTGATTCACTTTAAGTTCTGTGTATGGTGTGAGGTAAGGGTCCAGCTTCATTCTTTAACATGTGAATATCCAGTTGTCTCAGCACCATATGTTGAAACACAGTTTTTCCCCCACTGGATGGTCTTGGCACCCTTGTTGACCATAGATACATGGATTTATTTCTAAACTCTCAATTCTGTTCCATTGATCTATATGTCTGTCCTCATACCAATACCACACTCTCTTAATTACTGTAGCTTTGTAGTAAGTTTTAAAATTGGGAGGTACTAGTGTTCTAACTTTGTTCTTCCTTTGCAGTATTGTTTTGGCCATTCTGGGTCCCTTGCATTTCCATATGAATTTTAGAACTGGCTTGTCAATTTCTACAAAGATGTCAGCTGGGATTTTGATTAGGTTTGCGTTTGCTCTGTAGATCAATTTGGGGAGTATTTCCATCTTAGCAATATTAGGTCTAATCCATGAACATGGATGCCTTTCTATTAATTTAGATCTTTAGTTTCTTTCAACAAAGTTTTGTAGTTTTCAAAGTATAAGTTTTACACCACTTTTGTTAAATTTATTCTGAGGTATTGTACGCTTTTTGTGGTCATTATAAATGGAATTTCTTATTGAATTTCATTTTCAGATTGTTCATTGTAAGTGTGTAGAAATACATTTGATTTTTGTCTATTGATCTTATATCCTGCAACCTTGCTGAACTTGTTTCTTAGTTCTAATAGTCCTTTGCTTGGTTCCTTAGAACTTTCTTCGTACAAGATCATGTCATCTGTGAATCGAGATAGTTTTTCTTTTTCTTTTCCGACTATATGTCTTTTATTTTATTGTCTTGCCTAATTTCCCTCAGTCAAATGTAGAACTTGTACAATGTTGACCTCCTTGCCTTGTCTTTGAGGTTAGTGGGACAGCATCCTGTCTTTCACCATGGGCTATGATGTTACTTGTGGGTTTTCCGCACATGTCCTTCATCAGATTGAGGAAGTTCCCCCCATTCCTAGTCGGTTGAGTATTTTTTAGGTGCTGAGTGTTTTTATGTGTTATTGACGTGCTGTGCGTTTTTAGATGAAAGACGTTAGAATCGTCGGACAGAGGTTTTTCTGGTCTCGTTTTGTTTGTTTTTGTATTGTTGTTTTGTGTTGTTTATCTGACAGAGGTTTTAAAGCAATGCTGCAGTATTCCAGTATTCCATAGTCACAATTAACTTTGATATCAGCTTGTCAGAATTCTTCAGTATAGTTGACTTTATAATTTTATAGTTTCCATGACCTTGGGCATCATGTAAAAGAGATGCTAGCTTCTCTGGTTGAAAGAGTACGCGGAGTTTCGGAAATTCAGATGAACTCCTTCCCTCATGAGAAAGCACATCTAGATCTTGAAAATAAAATATGTGCTGGATTTACAAATCAGGGAAAAGACATTGTGTTGTCCTTTTAACCCGTTATCAAAGCAGTCTGATTTGCCCAGGATCCCCCTTGATTGCAGGCATTTGGGGTATTACATGGAAGTGCTTTTTGGTCTAGTGGTTTCTCTGAAAAGGGTCCCCTCCCCTTCACATGCTAGGTCATCTAAAATATTAGAAGTTACGTTTATGTTCCGGGAATTCTGAAAATATTAGCTTATAAAGCTGCTCATCTCTTAGCCCGCGAGGACGCAGCTCTTAAGAGTCTGTAATTCATGGAATCTCTTCAGAGGGAGGAAAAAATTCCACCCTCAATGTGAAGGTAGGGTTTCCCTCGAGTCTAGACACAGGGAACCCTCCGCTTCAGCCACGGGTCAGAAATAAACACGGAAAATGTCTCTTCTCCCTGTCTCCGAGAGATGTTTTCCCTTGCAGGGGACATGAGCTATTTCCTTGATTGACAAATAGACAAATAGATGACCAGTGGGGACAGACAGGACCCCGTCATCCTCCCTACAGAGTCTCCCCACTCGCTGCCACCCCCTTGGGGTGCTCTGGACAGCGTGGCTGAGACCAGCCTAGTGGTCCCGGTAACTGCCCATCCCTGCTCCTCAATGCAGAAAAGGGACGTTAGGATACAGGTGGACTGACAGACTGCCACCAACCAGCTCGGACTGTTCCTGCAGGCGAGTCCGCCTGGCTACCTGTCAGGTATAGTTGTTTAAACGTTGTAAACAGGACCCTCGTACAGATATAGAGAGAGTGCATGTCAGAGCTGAGTCTACGTCGACATGAAGGAAGCGGCAGGGTGGGCCCCCCGGGTAGGGGGAGGGATGTCCTGGACCTGCCAGGCCCGACCCTAAACTGGCTGATGTCCTGCAGGGCAGAACCCGTAACCTTTGGGGGTGTCTCTTCTATGGAGGGATACCTTTGCATCTTTCCTGGACAAAAAAGTGAATGAGTTTGCACGTCACTGGACAGAGCCTGGGCGGAGCACGGGCAGAAGAGTGGTCCTCGTCCTTGGATAATCCCGTGGGCAGCCCCTGTGATGGTGAAGGGTCGAGCGGTCGATATTTTGCTTAATTTCCAAGTTTCTAATAATCTGTGAACCGTCGCCCACCCACCTGGAACTGACGTTTGCGTGTCCCGTGAGCTTGCCCCCCACCCGGCTGCCTGCCCGTCACGGGGCAGGTAGAGCCACTCTGTCCGGCCTTTCCCGACCTGGTGGCGTCGGGGCCAGGGGCTGGGGTGGTGTTGCTGGAGCAGGTGCTGCAAGGGCTCTGCCCTTCTTTCTGCCACCAGCCTCTCTTGCAGGCTGGGCTCCCGGGTGACGCCTACACGGCCAGGTCCCCGTGAGGACCAGCCTCGTGCTCTGTAGAGCAGGGGAAGCAGCTGAGTGAGGTGAGTTCCCAGTACTCAGCGGTGTCGGTCGCAGGGCCCTCGCTGTGGTCCCAGTGGCTGGGGGGACCCGTGACCCACTTCAGTGTGCCTGGCGTGTCCCCACCGGGCAGCAGGAGACCACCCAGCGTCTGGCGGGATGTGAGTGTGTGGCTGTGGCTTCCTGCACCCCCAGGGCGGTGAGGGGAGCAGGCCTGGGGCAGAGCTGACCCACCTGGGATTGCTTCCTCTTCCCGAGCCCCCGAGGGGAGGGTTTGTTCCATCCTAGAATGCGGTGGGACCGGTGGGCCTTATCCCCACCCAGTGACAGCTCAGGATGAACCATGTGACCTCCGGCCAAGGGATCAGGGACATCTCTCTCTCTCTCTCTCCCTCTCTCTCTCTCTCTCTCTCTCTCTCTCTCTCTCTCTCTCTCTCTCGCTCTCGCTCTCGCTCTCTCTCTCTCTCTCTCTCTCTCTCTCTCTCTCACACACACACACACACACACACACACACACACACACACACACCTCCCCATCGCGGGCTCCCCTTCCACCCGTGCACACCCGCCGACACCCACAGCCTCTCAGGGCGCCCGGTGTGTCTGGGGCTGGTGGGCTTCAAGATGCAGAGAGGGAGGTTCTGGTGAAGGGGCAGCTGGATAGCGGATACCTGGATACCTGGCAGGTGGAACGAGCAGGGGAGGGCTGGGGCGGACATGCGCGGGGCTCCTGAGGGTCTGCAGGGGCTTGGTGCCCACCCAGACGCGCCTTTGATGCTTTTTACCCAGGAGCGATCTGACTGTTTGTCCTCTGTCCTGATCACATCTTTGAGGCCTTGGCGAGCCTGTGAGCCTACAGGACGGCCCTTGACCTTGGAGGCCAGGAGGCCTGGGCCTGACCCTGGGGGACCACGTGTGAGGCCTTTCAACCTCTCACCTCAGCCAACCAGCTTGTCCTGGGGGGCCTGGCCCTTCCCGGGGTGCCCACGGAGCGCCCCCCCCCCCCATTCCCTGGCAAACCCAGTTGGCTGGTTCCCTCCGTGGGCCTCGGTTTCTGGAGATCTGGGTCTCCATAGCCCCCACCTCCTGGCTTGTCTTGGGAACCACGTGAAACTCGGTGGGTGGGGGGGCGGAAGCGACAGAGCTGTGGCCGTGGCCAGGTGCTGGGAGGGAGGTCCCCGCCTCGCGCCCCCCAACCAGCCTGCCCCACAGAGGAGCTGCCTCCATGGGAGGGGGAGGGGGGTCCTGCCCACAGCCTGGACCCACCTCTAGGAAAGAACACGCCACCCAACGTGCCGTCAAGTCGGGTGTTTGTACTTATGCTCTTTATTTTGCATATCGCTAACTGCCTTTTATGGCCGTGCTGTCGGCCTCAGCCTGCACGCTGGACTTTCCTCCTCGCCCGGGACGTGTCGCAGGGGTGCTTCGGGGAGATCTGGTTTTGTGGTTGAGATTCTCATGCGGGAGCACGAGGACAGTTATGTGTAGCTTTTATTTGGCCCCCAGGATTCTTACTGCATTATCTGTATTTCCTTTAATTTGTGGGATTTCTAGTAAATGGGCTTAAGAATAGGCCTGGGCGTGATGCCAGGCAGATGTGGGCAGCAGGCATCTCTGTGTCTCTCTCTAAAGGCAGAGCGGGGTAACCCCCGTGTCCCTCGGGCCTGTGTCTCCTGCGGGTCCCTTTGGGGGCCCCGACTCCAGGCTGCATATGGGGGGGCTGGGGCCAGGGCTGGGCAGGGTGTGTGCTGAGCGCTAGTGTTCGGGGCTGCCCGGGAACATGGGGGCCAGGGGTGCTGGGGTCTGTTTGAAGAAATGGAGACAGACGGGTGCTCTGATGCAGGCCAGGTCACCTTTTGTTGGCTCTGCACCTCCTGGGCTCCCTGGGCAGCAGCTTTGCCCCCAGGTGCCCCCACTGCCCCAGCTGCACCTCAGCCCCCAGGGACCCTGAGATCTGGTGTCAGTGCCGCCCACCAGGGCCCCGGTTGGCCCTCTGGTGCCCCCCGCCCTCAAGGGTTGGTGCTGTGTTGGGCTCTGAGTCGCCCAGAGCCTTCAGTTCTATAGCCCCTATGCTGTGTACTCCCCGCAGACAGGGGGACTGGGCCTCAAGGGCAGAGCTGAGGCCCACGCGGGCCTCTCCTGCCCGTGCAGGGCTGGAGCCCCCTCGGGGGTCAGGGGCCCACTGTCACGTCCAGTCCTGTCCCCACACCCTTCAGTAGCTTGGCGCTCTGGCTGTGCCTCCTGCCTGCCAAATCCCATCCCCAGAATAGGGCACTGCCTGGGGCTGGGGGCACATCTGCTCTGCTTCTCCTCTGCTGTGGACTCAGATCCCTCTGGAGAGCCGGTTAAATGTGGATGCGGGGGAGCCCAGGAACTGGGCCCCTGGGTGGGGTGGGTGGCTGGGTGTCCCCCAGTGCGGAGGGTAAGGGGGCACAGTGGCGGGAGCCCCTCGGGAGAAGGTGGGACAGGCTGGCCGGCCCCAGGGGAGGAGCGGCGGGGTCCCTGAGGTGCCGCGGGCGTATCCCCTGCCCCCACTTGTCTCTTTCTTTAGGGCCACGGGGGTGAGGCTGGCTAGGGAGTGGCCTGGGACACCGCCGCCCAGCTCCCGGCCGGGGGGACCCTGGGCCAGCGCCCACCAGCAACCACCTTGGCGTGAGCTTGGAGGTGGGAGCTGGTGCGCCGTGACCCCGTCTCAGCCTATTTGCCCCCCCCTCACCCCAGCAGCTGATTTAGTATTTCTGTGTCGGTCTGATTTACATTAGATTTTTAAGCATAATTAGAAATGCAGGGGAGCTTTGTGTCTCACCCCGACTATTTATGGCATGATATGCAGATGAGGAGAGCTATGAATATTAAAGATGGGAGTGTGTGCAGAGGCGCCGTCGCTAATGAGCTGGGTGACCGGCCGGGCCTGGCACGCGCGCCCCCTCCACCTGCCGCCCGGGACCTGGCCGCCTCGAGGACCCCCGTCAGCCCTCGGAGGGGACAGCAAGGTGCTGTAAGGCCGAGGGGGGCAAGTCTGGCTCCAGGGGCCCAGCTGCCCGGCCCGGGCAGCCCCTGCTCTCAGTGCCGGCCCCCCAGTGCCCCCAGCCTGGGTGCAGGGCGCGGGGGAGACCCAGCCTCAGCCTACGAGGGAGGAGTAGGGTGGCGTCTGCAGGCATGGATCTGGCTTTTTAAGTTACTAAACGATGCCCGAGGGGCACACTCTTCAAGCTTACGGTATTTAAGTTACAAATACAGGCGAGAGAGATTGTCGGCCCTGTTCAAAACACTGCTTAATTCTTCCCAAGCCTTCTGGAACCATTTGATGGCTAATCCGTGGACGTGGTGGGTGCAGGGTGGGCAGGTGGGCTCATGGAGGCTGCTGCCCTCCCTCTGGGCCGGCTGCTCCTGTTTCTTTAGGTTCACGCCCTGTTTGTTTAGCTCCCGACCCCCTCTCCGCACGAAATATCTGAGCGGAGGGTCAGAGGCTGGCGTGTTGGTGGCAGGCAGTCATGCCTGGTGGGCGGTAGCATGTTGGAAGGAGCCCCAGCTGCAGTTTTGCCCCTGCCCATGGGATGAGCTGGGCCACCCAGACCCCCAGGCTGGACCCTCTTCAGAGCCCACTGCATGGGCCACGTGCTGTGTGACTCAGGGCCCGCTGTCCCCTCTGGGAGGGTGTCCACCCAGCCCCCACCCAGCCCCCGCAGTCCTGCGGCCAGTGGGGCTGATGGGGCCAGGCTGTGGGTGCGGCACCCAGGGCCCTGGGCCCTCGGGGGGCTGGGGGTGCTGTGTGGAGGGCCGGCGGGGAACTTAGGTGTGTGCTCTGTCTCTGAGGACCAGCCCTGCATCTGTGGCTCCCTCCGGGGCGGCAGGGGACGGACTGATAAGCACATTTTTGAATTTGCAGATTCTCGCAGGCTGCCCTTCTCTGGTTGGGAAAAAAAAAAAAAAAGCTTTTAGGCAAACATTTGTTAGTGCAGTTAAAACCGGCTTTTATGCCTGACGCTGGTCCAGGCTGTGGTCTGGGTGGAGGCTGCCCAGGTGCCTAGCTGAACACAGGAGGCGTCTTGCCTCTGCCTGTCAGGCTAGGGCTCAGTGAGCTGGTGATGGGGGGGGGGGGGGGGGGGGGCGGGGGTGTATTGGAGGTGTGACCACAGCCCGGGACCCAAGTGGCCCTGAGGTTTCGAAGGCCTGTGCGCCCCCTGCCCTGGGCACCAGGGACTCCAGGACAGCCAGGCGCAGAGGCTGAGGTGGAATTCTCACCTCTGCAGCAGAGTCCTGGAGGCCCGGGGCAAGTCCAGGCCTCAGCGTCCCTCTGTCCAGCAGGGTCAGTCCCCACCCTCTTGATGACCTCGGTTGCCCGGGATCATGGGTGTTGAAAGCAGGCAGCTGGGGAGGGTGGTGACTGGGTGCAGCCCAGGCCAGAGGCCTGGGCAGGAAGCTCATCCTCTGGGTACCTCAGCCTCCTGTTCTGCACCCACCTGGAGGGGGTGGGGCTGGGAGGCGAGCACACAAGTACACAAGTCGGGACGGTGGGGAGGGGGCTCCGAGCAGCTGAGACCCCACCCTGGAGCCCTGGTTCCCTGCCCGGGGCCTTCCATTAGCAGCCCGGCCCCCTGACAGCCCAGCCCTGCTTTGTGGTGCATTAGAAGTTTAATGCAAACCTGAGGCTCGAGCAGGCCGGTGCCTCGCCCAGCTTTCAGGGGGCCTGGCACGCCCGAGCCGAGCAGCCTTGCTTCAAACAGCCACCCGGACCTCCGAAGGGTCAACCCCCAGACGCCTCCCCCTTGCCCGTCGGAGGAGCAGAGCTCACAGCAGAGCCAGAGCATGAACGGGGGACTGCAGATGGGGCTGCCAGAGAGCCTGGTAACTGGAGCCTGCGCCGTAATCGGAATCGGAAAGCAAGGCCGTCGCTCTGATGGCTGCTGTCCAGAGTGACACCCCGCCCCGCCCACGCTCTCCTGACAGCCTCCGCGGGGCAGCCTGGGCGGTATTCCTGATGCCCCGACGCGCCCACGTGTGTTCATGCTGACTCAGTAACCTGCCCACCTCCCTGCAGGACACGGCCCTGGGGGATGTGGCCGCTGGGGCCTGGCCCCAACTCCGGAGCGCCCTGCCTTTTAGGAGGTGGCCTTGCTGCCAGGCCGGCTTCTCCCGAGGGCCTGAGATGGCAGGGCTTGGCGGCCGGGCAGCGGGGCTGCCACGGGGATGGGCCCCCGGCTGGGGGCTAGGTGCTGGGGGTGAGAGGGGCTCCTTTTTCTGCTGCCGGAATGTTCCCTGGGGCACCTGCCCCCTTCTTCCCCTGCGGTGTGTGTTTAATGGCTGTGCATTTGCCGAGGTCCGGTCCGCTTATTAGGTTGGTAAAATTAAATCCTGCAAAATAATTTAATTTAATTTAATTTGTCTCGCCTCCTTTTCCCTCGCCCGTGGTGCTTCTGCAGAAATTAAACGCTGTGCTCCTGCGTGGTGCCGTGCCCCTGCCGTAGCAGGCCCCTGAGGATCTGCGGTGGGTGGGGGAGGCTGGCCTCTGACGCCCCCTGGCCCCTGTGTGCCTGCGTGTCTACAGCTCTTGGGGCTCATAGCCCCACATCCTTCTCTCGGCCACCTGTGGGTGCGTGGCCCGCCGGGGGCTGGGAGGCATTCTGGTAGACAACCCATAATCCCAGCCGTTCCCAAGGGAGGGTCCACAGAGAAGAGACCCCCCCCCCCCATCCACTTCTTCCTGGGGAGGTCTAGGGTCTGTGTGGAACAGGCCTCTCCCCTGAGGCTAGCACAGCTGCAGGGGCTGGACTCTGGCTTTGTTATGTCCCAAAGTGGGTTCCATTCTGAAGGGCATTATGAGGGGGAGGGTTCCGTGGTGCAGTGGCTTTGAGGACGGCCGGGATGAACAAGGATCGGATCTCGGACATTCCTCCCGGCTCCTCAGGACCTTCCGTGAGCGGGCGGCACGGGAACCCTGCTGCGGAGGGAGACAGAAGAGGTGGTGCTGCTTGGGTAGCAGGGGGTGGGGAAACAGAGGCACAGAAGCGGAAGGAGGTCGTGTAGGGCTGGGCCGGGAGGCCAGCTCAGGCCCCTGGCCCCTCTCCTCTCCGGCCACTGCGCATGGATCGGCCCTCGGCACGTCCCGCTTTCACAGTCCTGGGTGTGTAAGCCAAGCCTTTATTTTATTCTTTTCTCCTAAAGTTCAGCTTTGTTCTCGCTCCGGCCCGAGGCTTCTAAGAAAGCAACCTGAAACCAGCTCGTGCTGGGCTGTCCTGGGCTGGGCCGTGGGGCGGCGGCCTCACCCGCACAGGTGGCTTGAGGACACGGCAACAACAGGGCTGGTTGTCCCCATCCCCGGGGCCAGACGGCTCCGTCACCTTCCAGGGGGGGATGGTCCCCTCTCCGGGTGAACCGTCTGGCCGCAGCCCCGGGGGGCAGGCCCATGAAGCACGGACGGGGCCTAGGCAGGCGCCGGTCTCTAGCCATGTGCGTCTCTAGCCAAGCACTTTCCTAATAACATCGTCTGCCTCGACCCCGTGGTCACCATCGGAGGGCAAACGTGACCCCCCTCCCAGGCGGGCATCCCAGACGTGGAGTCCTCTGCTGGAGGCCATAGGACCTGCATTTGAGGTGGCTGGCGCCGGGCCCGGCATGTGGGGTGGTACCCAGCGGAACCCAGGAGCCGCTCTTGGAAGGGTCGGCTTCGCAGACCTCGCTGGCCCCCGCTCTCAGTTCAGAACCTGGCTGCTCCCTGCCCAGCCCTGGGCAGTTGGGACCCTCTGGGGGCCGGTGCGCACTGCACCTTTGCAGCTTCCGCCCACCCCAGCCAGGCTCGCTCACCCCCTCCCCTCTCACGGCACGGGAGCCCCCATCTGGCTCAGGAGGCCCCACCTCATTCTCTGGGAGGCTCCCGGTGGTGGGTGCAGGGGCCCTGTGGCGGCCCTCCCCACTGTGCTGTGTGTCCCTGGGCCACACAGCCCCTCTCTTGCGGCCCTCCCTGGCTGTGCCCAGCATTGGGTGAAACGCCCGTCAGGCATCGGACAGACTTTCCCAGCCTCAGCAAGCTCCCGCGTGGCACCTGGGGGACTTCCCTGCGGAGCTGGCAATGAAACAGGGGCCTGAAGGTGGTCGCTCTCCTCCACCCAGGGAGGGCCTGGGTGCAGCACAGCGGAGGGGAGAGCTCGTGGAGGGCGGTGGAAGGCTGGGTGTCCTGCACCCAGGCCAGGGTTGGCCCCTGCCCTTCCCTACCCATCACGGGCCCCACTGTCCTTGGGCCTCTGAGTGTCCCTCTGTTTCTCCACACTGGCTCCATGTGTGCCCAGTCTGCCCCCCTTTGTGGCTGGGCAGGCACATGGGGCTGTGCCCGCACACACACACCCCGCCCCCCGAGGCCCCAGTCCCTCATCTTGGAGCTAGTGGGCTTCTTCTGGGCCCCAGGAAAAGGGGACCACCAGGATGACACAGCCCAGTCTGGGGGGCCTGGCAAGGCTACCCAGTGGGGGTGAGGGGAGGCGTGCAGACCCGGGCGTCCACATGGACCCGAGAGTGCGGTGCGTAAGGGCCCTCGGTCCGTCACCTGGTGGCCGAGGCCAAGCCGGGATGTGAAACCTGGCTGGTGCTGAGATGATGGCCGCCCCGCATGGGCCTCAAGCTGGAGGAAGCCCGGCCAAGCCCCGCTCTCTCTCCCCACACAGCCCCCGGGTCCCCAGAGCACCGAGCGGGGACCATTTCTGTTAACGCTCCACGTGCGGGCCTGTGTTGCCGTCACCCCCCGAGTTGTCAGCAGCCCCCTGCAGGAGGCACCAGGCCGCCGCTGCCGGCCGCTGCTCGCGGGGCGGCTTCCCTACACCTCCATTCAGCAGCGTTTCATCTGGTCTCGGAAGCTGAGCCCACGGTGTGTGAATGGGGAGGCGCCAGACGGCTCTTTCTTTCTCTCCGGATGCCTCGGAAGGGACGGTGGGAGGGGTGCTGCCTGTAGCCCACCCCCCCGCCCCCGCCTTGCCCCCACATCGCCTGATGGTGACGATGCTGGGCGCTGCAGGAGACAGACCTTCCTTGGCCATCTCCACTCTCGACCCTGCCCCTTCTTGCAGGCTGCCACAGTTGGTGGCAAGCAGGGAAACTGAGGCTGGGCAGGCCAGTGGTCTGCCCCAGGGCCCACACTGTCCAGCAGGTGGGGGCTTGAGCCTAGAACGAGGTCCCACGTCCTCTGCAGCCAAACAGGCAGTAAGCACAGCACGGCCGCCCCTGCCCAGGAAGGGTTCAGTAGGCGGCGGACGCTGTGGACCCCGCACCAATGGCCTGGCCACACGGGTAACCTGGGGGCAGTGCCTTGGCTGCCACCTCCCCGGGGCAGGTCCTTCGGGGGCTCCTGGTTGCTGGCCACCACGGGCCTGGCCCCCGCTTGTAATCACAAAGTTGTACTTCTTTAAGAGAGCTGCCCCGGCTGGGGAGTGGGGGTACAGGGTGATTACCTGGGGTTTTGGGGCCGGACTAGCTGGGCCTGCCGCTCTGGGACCCCAAGAAGGGGGGAAGGCAGGCACTGGGGCCTGCAGGGCGCCGGGGGAAGGGGGGGCTGGGTCTCTTCCTCCCTGGCCCCTTGCCCTCACCTCTTTCTGCCTCATTTTCTCATCTCCCTTCTTTTCCTCCCCTGCTCACCCAGCTCCTGCCCTGTCTGCCCCGACCCCCTGGCCTCCCTGCCCCCCTCGCCGGCCTCCCCCACCCGGCCCCCCCCTGCCTGCACTGCAGGAGTTAGGCTGCTCTGCCAGCCCTGCAGACTGTTTGGCATAGTTTAAATGCTTTGACGCTCGGGCTGTACTGGATGGCGGGGTGGTAGTTTACTGGGTAATTCATATGCAGAGCCGCGCTATACGTCTCCAGGCCGTCTCGGTTGCGCGGCACCGCGAGCGTCTCTCGGCACACCGAACAGTACTGCTGCCATCTTTGTTTGCATTTGCAGTGAGTCATCAAAAGTCTGTCTTGTACCAACACCCGGAGCCGTGCATTCCTCTGGCACCGACACTCCACTGTTTTTAAAGCCGGGGCTGGGAGCTGGCATTACTTCGGCCCCCAAATCAAAGGCGGCTATTCATTCCCGAGAGCTGCCTGAATGTCCGTCTGCATCCGGCCTCTTCATTTAGATGCTGTGCGCTGCCCCGGAGAGCCGGGCTGGGTGCAGCTGAGCTGCGGCCCGGCCCAGCCGAGACTCTCTGTCCCCCTCCTCCCCCCACCCTCCTCCTCCTCCCCCCTCCCCCCTCCTCCCCCCGCAGCTCCTCTCGCCCTCCCCACCCCAAGGGCTCCCGCTCCGTTTGCTGCATTCCCGGAGCAGCTGGCGGCTGCGGGCGGCCGGTGTGCGGGCGAGCCTGCCCCTGCCAGGCTGAGCGGGCAGTGCCGGGGCCACGGCGGCAGCGGCCAAAGGTAGGTCTCCCCTGCCGCCGGTGCCACCGGCCAGGCCGGCAACTTCTCCGCAGCGGGGGCGCTGCGGGCCCTCCCCCCACCCCGAGCGGCCGCCCACCTGCTCAACTCCTGCCGGCGGCCGGGCCGGCGCTCCGCCCTCCTCTCGCCGGCCGCCCGGCGCCTCTGTGGCCGCCCGCACTTTCCTCCCGCGGGACCGAGCGGCCCTTTGTACGGGCGCCGGCTGCGCGGAGTTGGGCCGGCGCCTTCTCCGGCCCGTCCGTCCCGGCCCCGCTTCTCTGAGTCGGACACCAGCTCCACAGCGCGGGAGCCCCATCCCCAGACCCTGCGGGCCGGCAGCATCCCGACCACCGCCAATCCCTTGCTCGGCCCTCCCCTGTCTCCCCACGACCCCTTTAGTCACCTGGGCTGGGAGCGAGCCAGCAGGGATCGGCCGGCATCGGGAGCTGGGGGGCCGGGAGGGCGCGCAGGTGGGGCTGCGACAGGGTCCCAACTCCTGGGCTGGCAGCCGGGTCCCCGAGGCAGCTCGGGCTGGGGGAGCCGGGCGCGGCTCGGAGCACCTCTGGCCCGAGGTCTCCTTTGCCTGGAGGGCGAGCAGAGGTGTCGGAGAGGCTGAGTTCTCCCAGCTTCAGCTCACTTCCCTGGGCAACCACTCCTGCCCGCCTCTCCCGAGGGCCGAAGGGGCGGCTTCTCAGCCGGCGGGGCAGAATGCCCCCCCTGGCGGGCCCTGTGCACGGCTGCTCTAGGGAAAAGGGGAAAAGCAAACCGAAAGCAAAGCCTCCGAGAAACCGCTCGCCACGAGACCCCCGCCACACACACCGCGGTGCCCTGCCTCTCGCTCCGGGTTCGGGTCCCTCCCAGGGGACAGGCGGCAAGGGGCTCCTTTGCTGCTAACTTTTTCCTAGGAGAAGAGTTATGCAGACGCGGGCCTGCCGCCCTCGCCCCTCCAGTGCTGTGGGTGGACCGCCCCGTCCCGTCCTCCAGTCCTCCCGACCTCCCGTCCTCCCGTCCTCCCATCTGTCCGCCGCCTGCAGGCCTGTTCTCGTCTTCTGCCAGGACAGGGTGTCTCTCGGCCCCGAGGGCTTACACGCTCTGCTGGGTGGACTCTGGGAGCATCCCGGGGTGGTGTGGGAGGGCCCCCACACCCCCACCCCGGCTGGAAACCCAGCTGGGGCTTCTAGTATCCTGGGCGGCACTGACGGCCCTGCCAGCGTCCCACCATCGGCCGGGTCTGCGGCGAGACCTGGTCTGGCTCGTGGCGGCTGGAGGGTCTGGGGGTGCCCCGCAGGGGGGCCTGGGCACTGTGGTGGTGGTGCGGGGCCCGGCCCTGCCAGTGGGCCGCTGGACGTCCGGGGCCCGACCCTGACCGCGGCGCCCTCTCTCCCGCAGATGCGCCCCGCTCGGCCGCTCCCGCACTGAGAGTCTGAGGCCCACCCGCCGCCCCCGCCCGCCATGTCGCAGATGCTGCACATCGAGATCCCCAACTTCGGGAACACCGTGCTCGGCTGCCTCAACGAGCAGCGTCTGCTGGGCCTCTACTGCGATGTGTCCATTGTGGTCAAGGGCCAGGCCTTCAAGGCCCATCGGGCCGTCCTGGCCGCCAGCAGCCTCTACTTCCGCGACCTGTTCAGCGGCAACAGCAAGAGCGCCTTCGAGCTGCCGGGCACCGTGCCGCCCGCCTGCTTCCAGCAGATCCTGTCCTTCTGCTACACGGGCAGGCTGACCATGGCGGCCAGCGAGCAGCTCGTGGTCATGTACACGGCCGGCTTCCTGCAGATCCAGCACATCGTGGAGCGCGGCACGGACCTCATGTTCAAGGTGAGCTCGCCCCACTGCGACTCGCAGACCGCTATGATCGAGGACGCCAGCTCCGAGCCCCAGAGCCCCTGCAACCAGCTGCAGCCGGTCACCGCCGCGCCCCCCTACGTCGTGTCCCCCTCCGTGCCCATCCCGCTGCTGACCCGCGTCAAGCACGAAGCCGTGGAGCTGCCGCTGGCCGCGGGCCCAGGCCTGGCCCCCAAGCGCCCGCTGGAGACGGGGGCCCGGGACGGCGCGGCAGCGGCGACGGGCCCCGCGGTGGCGGCAGGCACGGCCCCGCTCAAGCTGCCCCGGGTCTCCTACTACGGGGTGCCCAGCCTGGCCACCCTCATCCCCAGCATCCAGCAGGCGCAGTACTCCCAGGGGGAGCGGACCAGCCCGGGGGCCAGCAGCCTGCCCACCACCGACAGCCCCACCTCCTACCACAACGAAGAGGATGACGAGGATGACGAGGCCTATGACACCATGGTGGAGGAGCAGTACGGCCACATGTACGTCAAGGCCGCAGGCAGCTACGCAGGTAATCCCCACCCGCCACCTCGGCCGCCTGCCTGCCGGCACCTCCTGTGTGGGCACCGAGGCTGACCTGGCCTTACCCCGGGCCACTCACAGCCTGGCAGGGAGACGGACACGTCCGGGGGCACCGTGCTGCAGGTGTACAGGGACAGTCCCCAGCCCAGACTGGACGAGCTGGCAGGAGCTGACACCCGAGGCAGGAGCAGGACCCAGGTCCGTCTTGCAGGGCCTTAGCTAGGGACTCTAGACTCATCCTGGGTGAGATGAGAGGCCACGGGAAAGTTCAGCTGCAGCGTAGCGTGTGGGACAGAGCCCCGGCTTTCATCGGACTGATGAAGAGACTGAGGGCCTCAGTGGACCAGGGACCTGCCTGAGGGCTCACAGGGCAGTGTGTGACCCAGACTCGTCACTCACCTGCTTGAGGCCTCAGTGTCCCTGTCGCTGAGGTGCCTGCCCCAGCAGGCCCATCTTCGCTGCCTTTGATCTCAGCCCTTTCCCCACCCATGTGCTTTCACCTTCCCTCTGACTCAGGGAGGCCAGAGAGTCCCTTGGGCCCCTCCCAGTCGCGGCCGTCTCCCTGGGGCTAGCACCAAGTGGCCGGCAGACAGCGCCTCTTGAACTGAACGTGCTGCCCCCCACTTATTCTGGGGGGAGCTCCCGCATTTGGGATCTATGAGCCCAGCACGCACTGGTTTGCGGTGCCTCTGCGTGAAGGGTCCCATAGTTGAGGCCCCAGGTCAGGTGTCCTCTTGCCTTCTGTGTTCCCCGAAAACTGGCTGTGCGCCTGGGCCCGCTGCCTGTCCTGATTTGCATGCGTGGCCCATGTCCGGTGACTGGCCCGGATGCATGCTGCCAGTGGGAAGTGGCATCCCAGAGCTGGGGTCCCAAAGTGCAGTTTGGGGACTCTTTGCACCCCTGAGACCCACCACGTCCTTGCGCCCTGATGGGGCCGACGCTGCCCCTCCTCTCCCTCCCCCTTCCACTCCTCCGCCTCCAGGCGGGCACTGGTCTGTCAGTCCTGGGGGGCAGGAGCAGAGGGAGCCTGGTGCACTGGCCAGCTCGGGCCGCTGGGACAGCCGATCCCCATGTGGCACCGGGCGGCTGGGTCTCGGTCTCTGGTCTGGCCAACGTGGGCCCTTCTCAGGGTCCCTCTCAGAGCTGCGGTTAGGCCTGGCCGGGACCCCGGGAACCACCCGTGTGCAGTTTCCTCTCCCTGACGGCCCCCAGGGGGTAGAAAGATCCGTTAGCACCCAGACTGGGCCAGAGGGAGCTGGGGTGGCTCCCAAGCCCCTCCCCCAGGAAAACAGGCTACACGGGCTCAGGGCAGACCCTGCAGGACCGCCCCCCCCACCAATGCCAGCAGCTGGACAGGGCTCAATGGAGGGGTCAGGACAGAATCGGCTGAGGGCCCAGGGGCAGGGCTGCCCAACGGTGGTCCCTGGTGGTGCAGTGCCGAACCAGGAGAGGACCCTAGTTCACGTGTCACCCCAGGGTCCTCCCTGTATGGCCCCCTTCCCGCCAGTGTGGCCTCGGGCCTTGGTGTGTACGAGACAGTGAGAGACACCACAGGTGTTGGGATTGCTAGGTGTGGGTGCAGGGCGGTAGCCCGTCTGAGGGCACCTGCCCCTCTGGCTGCAGGAGCCTGGACCCCCTCCTCACCTGGACAGTTGGGGCCCACCTGCACCCTTGGATTTTCCAAGGAGCCAAGGGAGGTGGCCGTGGACAGCCCGGGGTGCGGCTTGGGAGACCGAGCTGCCCCACTGCCTTGTCTGTGACTGGACTTTCTCACCAGCCCCTCCCGCACTGAGACCAGCTGCTGGGTCCTACTGGGGCCGGTCACGGGTCAGCCAAGGCCTGTGAGCCCCTCATCCCACATCCCTGGGAGCGTTGGAGGTGGGACGGGGTGGAGGGAAGCTGCGACACTGGGGGCGGTGGCCTGGGAGCCTGTCTCCAACAGGACTTGGGAGGCTCCGGTCTGGGTTTTCTCCTCCCTGAGCCCGTAAGTGGGGCAGGGAGGGGGTGTGTGATTTCTTGGTTAAAATCTAGGTTATCGGCAGTGACGTCGCTGGCGTCACTGGGCACCTGGCGCGCTGGGAAGAGGGTTGGGGGGAGGGTCCGTGGGGGCCGGGCAGGCAGAGAGGGGCCCGTCCCCAAAGGCTGGCTGCCCCTTGGGCGCTGGTTTCCTGTACCCCGGGCTCCCTCTGTGCTGGCCTGGCCTGGTCAGGGGGCATCCTCACACCCCGCGTGGGCAGCCGAATACCCAGGTGCCCCGTGCCAGGGCCTGGACAGGGGTTGGGCCGGGCTCTCGAGCTGGTGGAATCCAGAAGGTTCTAAGGTGAACTGGCACATAAGGGTTCTCAGGAGTCCCTTCTCCTTTCGGTTTCCCCACCTGCCAAGGGAGGGGGTGGCCTGAGTGACCCTCAGGGGTCTTCTCTCCAGCACGCCACGTGCAGGAAAGCAAAGGGCGCAGAGCCCTGCACTGGAGACCCCGTCCCCACCCTCATCCCCGTGAAGAGCTGTCAGCAGCTCCCACGTGATGGGCCTCTTGTTGGGAAATCGAGGAATTGAATGTTATAGATGAGTGGATGGACTCTGGATCCCTCCCCCCAGCAGCCCCCACGTGGTTTCCCGTTTCCGTGCTGTGTGTTCCTCCGTTCTGTCCAAGTCCTGTGTCATCGTCGTTTGTGGAGATGCCGTGTTTGATTTATCCACTTCCCTGTTGGAGGATATTGGGTGGTTCCTAATTGGTTAGGTTAGGAGAGGTGCCACTGGGAAGGCCCTAACCAGGATGGGGCCGATCAGACTCACCCCACATCGCAGTGGGCTCAGCCCCCCACCCCGGGGCTCAGGGCAGCTCGCGCTTCAGCTCCGCAGGGCCCAGAGCCGGTGGGCATCTCTCTGCACATCAGCCTCTAGCCGGGAGTGGGGCAGGAGCCAGGGGTGGCCCCGTCAAGGCAGCGCGGGTCTGGGGGGCTTGGTTCTGGTTCCGGGGGTGGGCAGGGCACAGAGGGCACCCCCCCGCCATGAGGGGTCCGCTCCCATGGTCTCTACCTGTTCACCCTCTTTGGGCACACCTGCACCCACAGGCTGTGAGCAGTGGTGGCCGGGATGGGCGTAGTCCCTGCTCTTGCCTGCTGCAGTGGACACAGAGAGACACCAGACTGGACCCTGACGTGGTGTTTCATCCTGGCGGGAGGCCACCGTCAGGGCAGGCTGCCCCGGGAGTGAGGCTGAGGGGTGCGGGGACGAGACGACAGAGGGTATGGAGGGGAGGTTCCCACGCCAACCCGGGCCCCCTCCCCTGGTCTCTGCAGTTCCGACCCCCTTCTGGCCTCCAAGCCCGCCCCCCTTACTGGGCAGATGTTGAATCCCGCAGGCAGATGTGCTCCCCTATGGGCTTCTGAGCCACAGGCCCGCCTAGGTGTTTACGCACCAGCCCCGAGCCTCCACCTTCACCCTTTCCCAGGAGGGGACCGCCGCGGGGTGCCCTGCTTGTGGCCAGTGAGCTGGTGGCCCTGTGTGGCCCTGCTCTCCCTTCCCCTCCGGGTCTGCCCACTGTCCCCACGCCTGGACGTGGGACGGACGCTGGTGGTGCGCGGGAGGGGGTCCTGGCACGCGGCAGCACGTCTGGTCCCGGGTTCCGCCGCTCTGAGCAGAGGCCGTAGGTGGCTCCTGCATGCCGGAGGATAGAGCCCTGCCCCGGGCCAGGCCTTCCCAGCATGGCCTGTGAGGTCAGCGCGGCTGCTGTCCCATCTTCCGGGGGGCGGGCCAAGCCTGCTGCGTTCCCCCTCTGCACGGCAGGGCGTCCCTCCAGCAGAGCCTCTGGGAAGCCGGGTTGGCGGCTGCTCCCAGCCACAGCTCAGAGCTCACGAGCTGTCGCCTGGGGGTCCCACAGAGAGGGAGCAGTCGGGATGGGCTCTGCAAGCCCCACTCCCCGCCACCCACACTGCCTCCGGCCCTGGGCCAGGAGCGTCCGCACCGTTAGAGCCCAGCACAACCCCTGGCCTGCCTACAGTGGTGCCCAGGTGGGGGCGGCCTGCCCAGGCTCGGGGGGTTCCCGCTTTTTTAAGGCAGCATCCTGGCAGCTCAGGCCAGGCGAAGGAGGTGCCAGCGCCAATGTGTCTGTCCCACTGTATACCCCGGAGGCTGCCCTGAGGGCTGGCCGGGCACCCCAGGCACCATCTGGGGCTCACCCCTGAGGGCCTCCAGGGGCGGCCCCCTGGCTCCCTGGCCTCAGCTTCCATGCAGTGTCACGTTTAACCCTCACACCCCCAAACACCCTGAGATTTCTTCTTAAACCAGTTTTATTGAGGTGTATCTTACGTACCTCGGTGACACGGGTATGAAATTACCCATTTGAGATGTGGGTGTGGTGCCATTAGCACAGTCAGATGGCGAACGTGTCTGTCACCCTGGAGGCCCTTGCGCCCCTTTGCTGGCATCCCCTCCCCCACCCCCAGCCGCGGGCAGCCTCGGATCTGCTTTCTGTCCTCTGGGTACTTTTGTCTGTCACGTAAACAGAGTCAGGCTGTCTGCACTCTGGTCCGGCTGTCTCGTCAGCAGAATGAGTTTGAGACTTGCCTGTGCTGGGTGGGCAGTCCCACCTTTTTCTCCCCGTCTTTTTTATTTATTAAAGTGTTTACACACAGTAAAATGTGCCGGTTTCAAGTGTACAGGTGATGAGTTTGGCCATTGTAATCAGTCAAGTACCACGGTCAAGATACACAACAATTTACTTCCCTCAGATGTTTCCCCGCGTCCTCCCCACCCCATCCCACCACCGCAGCCCCCGTTGCTCTCCATCACTATCATTTTTCCTTAAGTGGGATCACACAGAATGGAGTCTTCTATTTTTGACGTTTTTCATTTACTGTATCTTGAGATCAATTCATCCGTGTGGTTCTGAGTGTGGGTCCTTGGTCCTTGTGGTTGATGGTGTTCTCCCATGCCGTGGACATGCCACCAGTGGCAGTCGTGTGTGGCCGTTATCATCGGGCTGCTGTGAACATCCACGTACACGTGGGACTGCTTTTTTGTTCATCTACTGAAATTATTATGTGGGTTTTCTCCTTAATTTTACTGATGTGGTGTATTGCATCAGTTAAATTTTTTTTTTTTTTTTTTTTGCGGTACGCGGGCCTCTCACTGTCGTGGCCCCTCCCGTTGCGGAGCACAGGCTCCGGACGCGCAGGCTCAGCAGCCATGGCTCACGGGCCCAGCCGCTCTGCGGCACGCAGGATCCTCCCGGACCGGGGCACGAACCCACGTCCCCTGCATTGGCAGGCGGACTCTCAACCGCTGCGCCACCAGGGAAGCCCATCATCAGTTAATTTTTAAATGTTGAACCACCCTTGAACTCCTGGGATAAGTCCCACTTGGTCATTATGTTTTATTGTTTTATATATTGCTGGATTCGATTCGCTAATGTTTTCTTAAGGAATTTTGCATCTAGTTCATGAAGGTTAATTATCCGTAGTTTGCCTATATATAGTATCTGTGTCTGGTTTTGTAGGAGGATATGCTAACCTTCTGTCTCTTCTCCTTAATTTTCTGAAAGAGTTTGTGTAAGTTTGATGTTCTTTCTTTCTTAAGCATTTGATAGAATTCATTCGCCAGTGAGGCCACTTGGGCCCGCAGTTTTGTTGTTGTTTTTGTTCCTTATGGGAAAGTTTCCAATTATACATTCTGTTAGTTTAGATGTAGAACTGTTCAGATTTCTCTCACACCTTGCTCGAGCCATGGTAATTTGTGTCTTTCAAGGAATTTATCCATTTCTGATCTATGCAGGTATTAATATAGCCGTGCCAGCTCTCTTATGTTTACTATTTACCTGGTGTTGGCTGTTTTCATCCTTTTCCTGTTAACCTATCTGTGTCTTAAAACTCAATTCTTACAGGTAGCACATGATTGAGATCTGCTTTTTATCCAGTCTGACCATCTTTTATTGGGAATCTTTCGACCGTTTACGTTTAGTGTAATTTTCAAGGGGGTTAGGTTCAGGTCTGTCGTCTCACTATTAGTTTTTTATTATCCATGTTTTCTCTTTTTCCTCTTTTCCACCACTTTCTGATTGAATTTTTCCAGAGTTTCTCTTTAGCTCTGCTGTTGACCTAGTGGTTAGACATCCCCCCCACACCGCCGCCATGCTTCGGTCGTCTGGAGCTGGCTCATGAATATTTGACTTATCCCATCAACCTTCTCAGGTATATCACCCCCTCCTGTGGAACTCAGACTTTCAAAGCTGTGTGTTTTCATTTCCCCGCTGTGGTCCTTAGTGAAATCGTTGTCATGTATTTTACTTCTTCGTAGGCTATAAGCCTTATGGTGATGTTATTGTTTTTACTTGAAACAGACAGTTGTCTATTTTCCACTTTTAGTCACTTTTAAAATTTAAATAGAGTAGAATTTACTCTTTGGGGCAAACTGTTCTCTGAGTTTAAACAAATGTATATGGTCACGTGATCACCTCCACGATCAAGATGCAGAGCAGTCACCTCCCACATTTTATCATCCCCCCGCGGACCCTTTGTAGTCTTTTCTTCCTCTCTCCCAACTCCTGCGACCGCTGGTCTGTTTTCTGTCTCATCAGTGGAATCACACAGTGTGTGGCCTTTTGATTGAATGCATTTGAGGTTCATTCGTGTTGTGTGAGTTCGTGCTACTTTTTTTTTTTTTTGGACTGCTGAATAGTATTCCCATGATGGGTTTATCTAGTTGCCAGTCGAAGCACCTTTGGTTTATTTCTAGCTTTTAGTGGTGATGGACTGAGCTGCTACAAACGTGGCATCTAGGTTTTTGTGCACCCTTGAATTGTCAGTTCTTTTTGGTAAATTGGCCTAGGAATGAGATAGTGGGTCATATGGTAAGTGCATATTTAACTTTATAAGAAACTGCCCAAACTCTTGTCTAAAATGCTTCTGTCACTTTATATCGCCACCAGCAAAGAGGAGAGTTCCTGTCATTCCATGATCTTGTCAGCACTTGGCTTTGTCTTTTTTTTAAAAGCCATTCTCATGGTCTATAGTGGTGTCACACTGCAGTGTTAATTTGTATCTCTCTAATGTCTAATGATGTGGAACACCCTTTGTGTATTTATTTGCCATCTGTATACCTGCTCTGGTCGAGTGCCTCTTCGAGTCTTTTGCCCTCTTTTTATTGGGTGGTTTGAATATGGAGTATTGTTGATATGGTGTATTCCTTATACATTCTAGGTGTGAAAGTCCTGTGTTGGATATGTGACTCGTAAACATTTTCTACTAGACTGCAGTTGGTCTTTTCTTTCTCTTACTAGTGTCTTTCATAGACATTTTAACATTTTGATGAAGTTTATTTTTAAAATTTTTAAATCTTATTTTTGGCTGCGTCGGGTCTTAATTGTAGCACATGGGCTCTTCTTTGCAGCAAGCGGGCTTCTCCCTAGTTGCGGCGTGCGGGCCCAGTAGTTGTGGTCCGCGGGCTTTGTTGCCCCACGGCATGTGGGATCTTAGTTCCCTGACCAGAGATCGAACCCACGTCCCCTGCGTTGGAAGGCGGATTCTTAACCACTGGACCGCCAGGGAAGTCCCCTGATGAAGTTTAAATGGTCAGTAATTTCTCTTACAGATGATGCTTTTGGTGGTGTATTTGATTCTTTACCTAACAAGATTATGAGAATTTTTTCCCCTGTGTTTTCTTCTAGATGTCTTATGGCTTTGGGTTTTACATTTAGTCTGTGGCCCATTTTGAGTTAATTTTTGTATAAGGTGTGAGACATGGATCGAGGTTCTGATTTTTTTTTCCACGTGGATGTCTAATTCTTTTTAAGAAATTTAAAATACGAAAAAAAGCCTATTATGTTTACCCACATATTTACCTTGTCCAGTTCTTCATACTTCGTATAGATTAGAGTTTCTACCTGGTGTTATTTTTCTTCTGCTTGGAGAATTTCCTTCAACCTAGTGATGGACTAGTAGTGAATTCTGAAAAATCACAAAGAGGTCTTTATATCACCTTTTAAAAAATCTGCCTTATTGAAGTATAATTTATGTATAATAAACTTAGTCAGTTTTCACTGTACAGTTGTCACCTTCATTCTTGAAGGGTATTTTCGCTGGACGTAGAATCCTAGGCTGACTGTTACTTTCTGCTTTCATTAGACGTTCTCTTGTATTCTGAAATGCATTTTTTTCCTCGGGAAATCTTAGTCATTCTTCTCTGAGTTTCTCTGTACGAGTTGTGTCTTTTCTTTTTAGGCAGCTTTTATTTCTGCTTACATTTTGTTGAGCTTTTTGGACGTGCGCGTTTCTACCATTATTCCTTCAAATGTCTTGTGCGCCTCCCCCCACGGCTCCAATTAAACATGTTTTTGTCCCTGAGGTCCCAGGTTCTGTTTATTTATTAGTTTTCAGCCGTTTTTTCTGTTTAGGCTTTAGATGGCGTCGTTTCCATTGCTGTTTCTTCATGGCTGCCGATCTTTTCTGCAGTTCCGTTTTGTTCTTATTTGTATATTCCATTTCTGCCCTCATTGAGTTCCTGCTTTTCCATTTTTTTTAAAGTTCTGGTGGTATTTTCTAGCTGGTGTTAAAGGCTTTGCCTGCTAACGCTGTCCGCTTTGTTATTTCTTGGTCTGTTTCTACCTACTGATTTTTCTCCTCTTTGGGACCACCTTTTTGTGGTTCTTCACGTATCTATTAATTTTGTAACAGGTGCTGGACATCGTGGATGTAGAGCACCAGCAGTTGTCCTGAGTCTCTCACAGTGGAGTTCAGTGGAATTTCCATGATGAGTAATGATTTTGAGTGTTTTTTCATACTCTTGGCAGCTTATCTGTCTTCCTTTGTGAAGTGCCCATTTAAATCTTCTTTCCCACACTTCTGTAGAGTGAGTTGTCTGTCCTTTTCTCACAACTTTTCGTGAGCTTCTGTGTACTCCGGATAGACCTCTTCTGTCAGACAAGTGTCGTAAATATCTTCTCCCGCTCTGCAACTTGTCATCCTCTTAATAGAATTTTGATGTAGTGAGTTTATTAACTTCTTTCTCTAAGGAATCTTCCTTTACCTCCAGATCAGTGTAATGTTCTGTGTACCTTAAAGTTGTCTTTTTGATTTGAAATCATTTTAAATTTACAGAAGTGTTTCAGGACAAGCACAAAGAACTCCTGCATACCTTTGCCTCAGACTCACTGGCTGGTAAGAATTTGCCACATTTGGCTCTGTCATTCTTTTTCTTCTTTTAAGTATAGGTTTGTTTGTTTTTTTTTCCTCTGAACCATTTGAAGGCAAGTTGCAGATATTATGCTCTTTTACCCCAAAATACAGAGCATTGCTTACAAACGGGACATTCTCTTGCATAAACACAGGACAGTGTTCAAAACTCAGGAAATTTTTTTTTGGCTGTGCTGGGTCTTTAGCTGCAGCACGTGGGATCTTCGTCGCGGTATGCATGCAGGATCTAGTTCCCTGACCAGGGATCGCACCCGGGCCCCCTGCATTGGGAGCACGGAGTCTTACCCACTGGACCACCAGGGAGGTCCCCAGGAAATTCAGTTTTGACCCAGCAGTACTGTATAGTCAACGACGCTTAAATTTCCAGGCTTAAATTCCGCCAGTTGTCTCGATATTGTCCTTTGTGGTCACGTTGGGTTTTTCTGATCCAGTATTCAGTTCAGAATCACACGTTGCATTTCTGGTTTTTCTTTTATTCTGGAATAGATTCTCAGCCTTTATCCTGCATGAGACTTTCCTTTTGAAAGAACATGGGCTGGCTGTTTTGCAGAAGGTCCCTCTGTTTGGGTTTGCTGGGTTTTGTCTCACGGTTGGGTGCCTGGCGTGCGTTTCTGCTGGAATTCCACAGCAGCAATGCTGTGTCCTCCTCCAGCCACGACCCTGGTCTGGCTCAGTGTTGGTGACGGTCCCTTCGGTCGTTTGGTCAAGGTGATCTCTGCCAGGTAGAGTCACTGTGAGAAGAGAAGGTGTGTCGTTAGCCTTTCACCCAAGCCTTTTAGTGTTTGTTGATGACTCTTGCTTGGACTGATCCCTACTCTGATGGTTGCAGAGTGGTGATCGGAACTCCATAACTCCTACATTTATTAGTCGGTGGTCTTTTGGAGGGAAGAGCTTCTCCAGACCCCCCTACTTATTTATTTTATTCCTCCACTTATTGTTGTTGTTTATTTGGTGTTAGTATAAAGTTGCTTTTTTTTTAAGCATTTTCATATTGTCTTTTTCAGCAAAATATCCCAGGCTCATCTTATGCTTTCTGTTCCCCAGCCCTGGAGTCAGCTTTTTTCCCTCTGAGTGGGGAATGGTATTTAGGAACCAAGATCTGGGTGCTACGTTTGCTTATTGCTACTAGGGTGCTGTTTTTATACCCTTTTAGTAGTCAGAGCTAGGAATTTATATGTTTAAAAATCACGAGTTTGTACTGGTATCTCCAAATTTAACTCAATGTCCTAGGCTTCTCCCAGCCTCCTCTCTTCCTCACGTCTGTTTTCCCCTCTAACAGTCAAGATTCAGACTCCCCTGCTTTGTTATTAAAGGCTTTTCTCTCTGTAGTAAGTATATCTGGAATTGATTTTTTTTAATGTGGTGTGATGTGGGGCTCAAGATTTACTTTTTTTTTTTTTTTTTAAAGGGGATTTTTAAAATATTTATTTATTTTTGGCTGCATTGGGTCTTACGTTGCTGCGTGTGGGTTTCTTTAGTTGTGGCGAGCGGGGGCTACTCTTCGTTGCGGTGCGTGGGCTTCTTACTTTGGTGGCTTCTCTTGTTGTGGAGCATGGGCTCTAGGCGCACGGGCTTCAGTAGTTGTGGCTCGTGGGCTTAGTTGCTTCGTGCATGTGAGATCTTCCTGGACCAGGGCTCGAACCCGTGTCCCCTGCATTGGCAGGTGGTGGATTCTTTTTTTTTTTTTAATGAGACCTTTTACTTATTTGTTTGTTTGTTTATTTTTGGCAGCATTGGGTCTGCATTGCTGTGCGCGGGCTTTCTCTAGTTGCAGTGAGTGTGGGCTGCTCTTCGTTGCGGTGCGAGGGCTTCTGGTTGCAGTGGCTTCTCTCAATGCGGAGCACAGGCTCTAGGCTCACGGGCTTCAGTAGTTGTGGCGCACGGGCTTCCTTCAGTAGTTGTGGCGCACGGGCTTCAGTAGTTGTGGCGCACGGACTTAGTCGCTCTGCGACATGTGGGATCTTCCCGGACCAGGGCTTGACCTGTGTCCCCTGCACTGGCAGGCGGATTCTCAACCGCCGCGCCACCAGGGAAGCCCCAGCCTTTTCTTTAAATATTGAAATGGTCATACAGTTTTCCTCTTCTGCTCTGTTAATGTTATAAATTGCTTTTTCGAATATTAAAAAACCTTGTGTTTCTGGGATAAGCTCAACCTCGTTGTGATGTAGTATCCTTTTTACGTACCTCTGGATTCAACTGCCCGACTTTTTTGCCCTTTTTGGGGGGGGCTCTCTGGAGCTGTGACCACCCCCAGTCAGTGTTCATCTCCTAGAAGGAGGCCTCAGGTGGGTTGCCAGGTGTCCAGCAGTTGCTAAATCGAGGGAGCCACTCCCATCTGGCCAGACCCTGAGAGTGGAGCCCCTGCTTCTGCCGGGGGTGCCCCCCTGCCCACCACAGAGCTCCAGCCTAAACATTGGGAAACCTGTTAAATGCATACCCCCCACCCACACAAGGCACACACAGTGTGGGCACCAGTGTAGGTACCCCAGACCCACATCAGAGGAGCGGGAGTTTGGACCCAGCGCCTGGACCACCGGCTGCGTGGGACAAGCCCCTGCTTTTCATATTGCCTCATATTTTCTCTAGGATTTTTGCCACTATGTGGACGAGAGAGGGTGCCCTCTAATTTTCCTTTAAGGTAATCTCTCCCTTTTTCGCTAGCAAGGTTATCTGGCCTCATAAAATGATTCGAGAATTATCACCCTTCCCCCCTTTTAAAAATGACCTGGAAGAGTTTGTATAACCTTAGTCCATTTCTTAAATGTTTGAAGTAATGCCCAGATGAAGCCACTTAGGCCTGGAGTGTTTTGCAGGACGGTGTTTATTAGATTCATGTCTTTATTAGGTCCAAGTTCAAATTTCTTTTTCTTCTTGTGTCAGTGTTGGTAAGTTGTGTTTCTCTTCAAGCTTATAGGTTTCATCTAATTTTTAGATTTATTGGCGTGAATCTACTACTTACATCTTCTTAAAATCTTCCTAACGTTTATCGAAGAAAGTGGCAGACTGTGACTTGGGGCAGATCTGCCCCATGGCCTGTTTTGGTACAGCTCACAAACTAACGATGCTGTTTATATTTTTAAAGTGGTGTGTAAAGGAGAAAAAGCAAAAACGAAGGACATTCAACAGAACCCAGCCTAAAAGACTGACGACCCTCTGGCCCTCTCCAGTAGAAGTTTGCCAGCCCCTGTTCTGTAGACTCCGCTGGGTCACGTGAATATAATATTTACAATCAATATTGTTCATTTGTGTCTTTTTGCCTCATTATCCTTCCTTCAGTCTCGCTAGAGATTTTCCCAACATATTAGTCTTTTCAAAGAACCAACTTTTGGCTTTTTCTCTCTTATGATACAGTTGACCTTGGAACCGCCTGGGTCCACTTATGCACAGACCTTTTGCAATAAACACAGTACCTGTGAATAAATATGCATTTCTTTTTCACACTTCCGTTTTGATGTCTAGTGCTGGTAACACGTATAATACCTACAGTGTTCCGTATCATATAAGACGATATTGATGCAGGTACTGAGAGACAGGTGGTTCATCTTGTAAACAGACGATGTAAACTTACGATATTCGGTGAATACAGCCTAGTACTGCAAATGGATTTTCTCTTCCTTACGATTTTAACAACATTTTCTTTTCTCTAGCTGGCTAAGAATACAAATATATACACAAAATGTGTGTGAACTGACTGCACATGTAAGGCTTCTGGTCAACGGTAAGCTATTAGTAGTTAAGTTTAGGGGGGAGACAGAAGTTATATGCAGCTTCTCGACTGCTCAGGGGGGTCGGCGCACCAACCCTCACATTGTCTAAGGGTCAACTGTACTTACATATATATTTTTTTAATTTCAATTTATTTCTACTTCCTCTGAGTTAATCTGCTATTCTTTTTTTTTTTTTGCGGTACGCGGGCCTCTCACTGTTGCGGCCTCTCCCGTTGCGGAGCACAGGCTCCGGACGCGCAGGCTCAGCGGCCATGGCTCACGGACCCAGCCGCTCCGCGGCATGTGGGATCCTCGCGGACCGGGGCACGAACCCGCGTCCCCTGCGTCGGCAGGCGGACTCTCAACCACTGCGCCACCAGGGAAGCCCTAATCTGCTATTCTTTTCCTAGTTTTCTGATCGATTGATTTCTCAGCCTTTTAAAAATATATGCACTTTAGGGCTGTCCATTTCCTGGTCAGCACGGCTTAATTCTCCCCAACCCATTTTGATATGTCGTATTTCCATTATCATTCAATCAAAAATATTTCCCAGTGCTTTCGTGATTTTTCTTTTCTTGACCCTTGGGTTATGTCCTGGTGTGTTGCTTAAATTTTCAAACATGTTTTGGATTTTCCGGTCATCTATTTGTTGTAATTTCTGAATTAAATTTCCTGTGGTCACAGAATATATTCAGACCACTTCATTGTTCTGACGTCTTTTGAGACTCTGTGCCCCAGCAAATGTCCCATATGCACTAGACAAAAACTATGTTGCACCAGTAATTCAATCAAATCTTGCAGACTCTTTCAGATTTGTTTTTATCTTCTTATGTTGGCTCAAGAGATGGGGTGTTCAGATCTCCAGGGAGGCTTATAGGTTTGCCATTTCTCCTTTTAGTTCTGCCTGTTATTATGAAGTTTTGATTTGGGTGCCTGTCAATTGCAGGCTTGTTTCATCTTCCTGGTGAACTGGTCCTCTTATCATCGTGAAATATCCTGTAGCACCAGCAAAGTTTCTTGCTTTGAAGTCTGCGTGGTCTTACATCAGCAGAGCTGCCCTGGCACCCTTCTCTCTGATGTTCACCTGATGCGAAGCTTACAGGATCTTAGTTCCCCAACCAGGGATTGAACCTGTGCCCTCAGCACTGAAAGCGCTGAGTCCTAACCATTGGACCACCAGGGAATTCCCTACCCTCGCCCTCTTATCTGGGATCACTTCCTTCATGTGGCTTCATGTCTTTAATCAGTTTGGAGTTCTGGGTCATTATAGCTTCCCACACACACCCGCCCTCCTTCCCGGGCTCCCGTGACACACATGGTGTGCATTCACCACGTCCTGGGAATTCCAGGTGACTTTTATTCTGTTTTATGACTTTTCTGTTTCTTTTTTCTTCTGCTGCTTTAACCTGGAAGTTATGGATTGAATTATTTTCCAGTTCACCAATCTTCTCATGTGCTCGGTTTAATTTCTTTTCCAACCAATCATATTTCTAGGATTTGACTGTTTTTATTGATTCTAGTTTTCTGGCGAAATTCTCCATCTTGTACATTTCTTGCACAAATTAAGAGTAGTTATTTGAAACGCGGTGTCTGCCTGTTGAACCTGTTACAGATCGCCCACGGGTCTGATCTAATGTCTCTTTGTAAATTGTGGGGTTTTTTTTTCTTTTAATCATTTGGCTTTGCTTTCTTGTGTTGCTGATAATTTTTTATTGAATGCTTCACATTGTGTGAAGACATTTTGGAAGCTCTAAGCAGAGCTGCTCCAGAGAGGGTCTGGGACCTGTTAGAGGTTTGCCTGAGCGGCTGTCGGATTTATCAAGCAGTGATGTGACCTCCTGGAGTAAGTCAGGCTGGATGCTCCTGGTTGCCCTGCTCCTGGGCCCTGGCTGTTCCCAGGTCTTGGCTGAAAGCCTGGGTGTTCCCCAGAGCACCGCCTCCTCAGCAGGCCCCAAATCTCGGTGTTTGTCCAGCCCATACGTGGGACACCACATTCTTTTTTTAATTTATTTATTTTATTTTTGGCTGCATTGGGTCTTCCCTGCTGTGCACGAGCTTCCTCTAGTTGCGGCGAGCAGGGGCTACTCTTCGTTGTGGCATGCTGGCTTCTCATTGCAGTGGCTTCCCTTGTCGCAGACAGAGCATGGGCTCTAGGCGCGCAGCTTCAGTAGTTGTGGCACACGGGCTCAGTAGTTGTGGCTCACGGGATCTAGAGCACAGGCTCAGTAGTTGTGGCACGCGGGCTCAGTAGTTGTGGCACACAGGATTAGTTGCTCCGTGGCATGTGGGATCTTCCCGGACCAGGGCTCTAACCCATGTCCCCTGCGTTGCCAGGCGGATTCTTAACCACTGTGCCACCAGGGAAGCCCCCGTAAGTTTGTTTTCTATGTCTGTTGAGTCTGTTTCTGTTTTGTAAATAGTTCATTTGTATCATTTTTTAAGTTTCCACATATAAGTGGTATCTCATGATACCACTTTCGCTGTCCGATTTCCTTCACTTAGTGTGATACTCTCTACTGGGCGACTTTTTTTAATGCAGCTTTTACAGTTGTTCTTGCCGAGGGACTCAGTCCACTATTGGCTACTGCCTCCTACTCACAGTGGGCGTCTCCGGGGTATTTTACAAGGTCAGTGCATTTATTTTTGTGTAGCTAACGTGTGCTCGTTATCTTAAAGAATGTAGAACGATCATACAGTGAAAAGCCGTTCTCCCGCGTGGCCCCTCCACCTCCCACTCTGGTCCCCAGAAGCATCCACAGTCGGCCCGGCATCCACGGGTGGGCAGGGAGGCTGCGAGCTTCTCAAGGTCAGCACTGGACAGGAGGATGGAGAACAGAAAAGGGACGTGGTCAGATTGGCGATAGAAGAGCTGCCGGGATCACTGTGGTGGGGGTGAGGAGACCAGGTTAGGGGACCGGTGGGGTCTCCTAGGGCCAGATTTGGGCGCAGGAGACAGAAAAACCCAGAACCATGGGCCTGGGGAGGGACAGCACCAGGTTTCATTGGGATGGGCTTCCATTCAGTGGGAGGGGGAGCTGCCCAGAGGGAGTTGCAAGTGTACTGAGCCGTGGCCCGCGGGGCCAGTCACCAGGTCGGGTGGCCGTGGTGCAGGCTTGCACTGGCCGCAAAGCCCTGCTGGAGCACCGTCCAGGGTCTGGTCTCTCGGCCCTGCGTCTTCCCCAGCAGCTATGCCTTTAACTTCCTGAGCACGGGGCCTGGAGACCCGCTGTGTCCCTTTGTGTCCTGGCAGCTGGGGTTTACACACAGGTCCTCCCGGCTCTTGGCCGCGTGTTTCTGTTTCCACCTTTATTTTTCTTTCTTACTGGCTTTTCCCTGCCAGACTTTTGCTATTTTTTACCCCACATGCCAAATTGCATTGGCTCTTGGATGCATTTCGTGCCCCCGTTTTAGATCCAAGAAATGGGTGGTGTATCACAGTTACGTTGGTGTCACGTAAAAGACAGAATGATGCCCGTGGTGACCCCCCCCAGCCGCCTGGGCCCAAGTGCATCTGTAGGAACCACCACCTGCCTTGTTCCTGGGATGCTGGTACAGGTGTGTTCAGTGCACAGATGTCCTTCACAGGTGTGGCCCTTTCAAAACTGCCAGTCTGTTTGGCACTGAGTTGGCAGCTGCAGGGATGGGCTAGATGGCCCACCCGTGGTGCGTTTGTCACGAGTGGAGGCCACCCGGAGCTGAGCGGGAGGGGGCTGGGGAGGGCCAGGCGGCCACCTGGGCATGGGGTGGTGTGGCCTGAGTGTCCACCGCCCAGAACAGCTCCGTCAACCAACCCCCAGGGCCCCAAGACTCCACCGTGCTGCTCCGACAGTCACCCCCCAACCCCATCCCCTGGCAGCCACTGTTCTCTGTCCCCATGGTTCTGTCTTTGGAGCGTGTCCGACACATGGACCTGCCCGGGAGATAACCCCGGACGCTGGCCCCTCTGCTGGGCGCAGTGAACCTGGGATCCATCCAAGTTGTGCGTCAATAATTTGTTCCTTCTTGCGGCCCTGTGGTGACTGTCACGTGGATGGCTTCCTGGCTGTCCCTTCCCCTGACGCAGGACATTGGGTGTTTCCCGTTTGGGGCATCTGTGAGCAGAGCGGGTGTGGACATTTCTGTACGGGGTTCATTGCGTCCAGCCCTCCTCTCTTTCTTCTCCTGGGTAAATACCTAAAAGTGGAATTGCTGGCTCAGCTGTGCATACGGTTAGCTCTATAACAAACTGCCGCGTGGTTTCCAGTGTCCCCACCACCGGGACGAGCATCCCAGTGGCTCCGTGTCCTTACCGGCACGTGCTGCGCCCAGGTCCCACCGAGCCGTCGTAATCACTAGCAGTGGTATCTCAGCACGGCTTTAGTTTCCATTTTTCTAACGGCTCAGGACGTCGAGCATCTCCATCTATGTGTTCTCTGGAGAAGTGTCTGTTCAGGTCTTCTGCCCATTTTTTTCTTTTTAGCATCTTTATTGGAGTATAATTGCTTTACAATGGTGTGTTACTTTCTGCTTTTGCCCATTTTTAAAATTGGGCTTTTCGTTTTCCTCCTGTTGAGTTTTGAGAGGCCTCCCTGGAGACACGTGGTTTGCAGATCTTTCCTTGGTCGGTGGTAGCTGGCTTGTCTTCTCGTCTTTTATAGACAAGAGTTTTTCATTTTGATGAAGTTTAGTTTCTCATTTAATTTCTTTTAGGGATTGTGCTTTTGGAGTCACGTCTAGGCTTTTAGCTGAAGCCAAGATCACAGATTTTCTGGTGAAAGTTTTGTAGTTTTGCGTTTTACGTTTAGATCTGCGACCCACTTGTGTTCATCTTCGCGTAAGGTGTGAGGTTCGGCTCATGGGTTTGTGCCTGTGTGTGACCTGTGACTTGGCACCATTTGTTGGCAGACTGTCACTTCCTTCTTTGGGTGTGTGTGCATCTTTATCACAGACCGGCCAAGCGCACTTGTGTGGGTCTGTCTCCGGACCATGCACCGTGTGTGTCTGGCAGGCCTGGCCACGGTGCATTGTGGGGAGCCGTGCACCGTGTGTCTGGCAGGCCTGGCCACGGTGCATTGTGGGGAGCCGTGCACCGTGTGTCTGGCAGGCCTGGCCACGGTGCATTGTGGGGAGCCGTGCACTGTGTGTCTGGCAGGCCTGGCCACGGTGCATTGTGGGGAGCCGGTGTTGGGAGATGTGGTGCAGCATTTGGTTTTCAGTTGTATTTTTCTACATAATTAAGAACTGGGGGTTTGGTTTCTTATGCTGCCCTCTGAACAAATGGCATGCACTTTCGTGGAGTGGGCATCACCTTTTTTGTCCCCTGTTCGCCCCACCCAACCTCAGCAAAGCTATACTGCGGCTGGACCAGGGCGGCTCGGGCAGCTGCCGGCGGTCACCCACATTGCTGGGGCTCCCGGGGGCGGGGGTTGCTTATGGTGACTCCCTAGGACACACTGTGGATTTGGGGACGGGAACAGGGGCCCTTGGGGCTTCCTGGACATGACAGCATCCCGTGGTCGGGTGTCTTGGTGTGTGTTGCCCAAGGAGAGGGTCCAGTGATTTCTTCAGATTCCCAGTCTTTGACCCTCAGGAGGTTGAGGAATTTCAGGACTGAGGTCAACGTGACCCTCCCAGTTTCCCTCCTTCCATTCATTTTTTTTTTTTTGGCTGCGCTAGGTCTCGGTTGCTGCGCGCAGGCTTTCTCTAGTTGCGGCGAGAGGGGGCTACTCTTTGTTGCGGTGCGCGGGCTTCTCATCGTGGTGGATTCTCTTGTTGCAGAGCACGGGCTCTAGGCGCACGGGCTTCAGTAGTTGTGGCACGCGGGCTCAGCACTTGTGGCTCACGGGCTTAGTTGCTCCACGGCATGTGGGATCTTCCCGGACCAGGGCTCGAACCTGTGTCCCCTGCGTTGGCAGGTGGATTCTTAACCACTGCGCCACCGGGGAAGTCCCCCATTCATTCTTCTAAAAAAAATTTTTTTTATTGTGGTAGAGTGTAGCTAATATAAGATTTACTGTCAAGACCACTTCTGAGTGCACAGAATCAGGTACAGGCACATTGTGCCACCGTCACCACCATCACCTCCAGAACTTGCTCATCTTTCCAAACTGTCCCCACGCGACACTTGCTCCCCTCCCCCCACCCCAGCCCCACCGTCCACTTCCTGCCTCCATGGGTTTGACTCCTTCAGGGAGCTCACGCGAGTGGGTCCTGCAGGCTGTGTCCGTCTGTGTCGGGCTCACTTCCCTTGCGTGATGTCTCCCTCGTTTGGGTTCAGGCAGGTGTCATGGTGGGGGCAGCAGGACCTTGAAGGCACAGCCTGGACCCCTCTTGCTCTCTAGTTAGAGACCCTGCAGGGCCCACCATGCACCCTGTGAACACACTGGTGTCTTCTTCGGCCCTTGTGGTGTGAGGGAAGCTTCTGCCTGCCTCTGTCCCTGCTGCCCGTTTGCCCAGATTAGCTGCTGTTCCAGATCGTTCCATCGGGACCTTTACCACCGTGACTCGCCTTCCCTACACACAGAGGGATTGCTCACCCCCCGATACAAACAGCTAATTGCTTTCACGCGCTTCTCTCCAAATTTCACGGGGCCTAAATATTTGGAGCCCACGATCCTAGAAACCAACATTATAAAGGGTTATAACCGGGGCCGTTGACGATGCAGGCGGCCGCCCCAGTCCTGGGGCAGCAGGAGGCCGCCGGGTCCCCCGGCACACGCAGGGAGACCTGGGTGTGATCCGAGGGGTCTCTGCAGGCTGCCACACCCCTGCCCACAGCCCACCGAGGGGTCTCCCATCACCCTTGCCGTCAGGCACTGGAGTGACCCCGCCAGAGGCTGCCAGGGAGACTGGAGGGGCCCCGTCAGTATGCCCTGGTGCACAGCCTCTCCTGGGTTTCCAGAACCTGTTTGTAACTCGGCACCCCTCCCTAGAAGGAGGCCGCTGGAAGCTCGGGCCGGGCCGTGGTGGGTAGTTTGGGGCTGGGGAGGGCCGGGGCACATGGAGCGATTCGGAGCCCCTTTCCAGATGAGCCGCCGCTCTGGTGGTATTTTTAGCGGGTGCAGAGTATCCGGCACATGGCGGAGCAGAAATAGAAGTGGTTCTTTTGGCTTTTCTGGATCTGACAGCCTCTGGCTCTAGGGGAGCCGTGCTGGGGCTGGGGGGGCGGGTGTCGTGTGGAGCGCAGACAACTTCTGCTGTTTGGAGAAACATCGTGGCCGAGGAGTTGTAGATGGGGATTATTTCTGCTGGTGAGCGCTCTTTATGTAAATGCCACGGCGCCAGCGTTGGCGCCCTGCTCCGGAGTCTGCGTCTGCGAGTGTAATCACAGCAGACTTGTTGGGGGAGGAGGAGGGGGAGGGGAGGGGGAGGGGGCGGGGTGGGGGCGGGGCGGGTAATTATGTTTTAAAATATCATCCGGGGTTGTTTTTCCTGTGCTCCCTGAGCCCCTGGGTAATTCCGGGTTTGCAAGATGCTGGCGGCTCTCTGCTGATCTGCCCCCACCCACTGCCAGCGTTCCCCAAACATGCCAGGTGGGAAATGCTGCCCGAACCCCTCGAGCGGCCACCCTTCGGACTTCTGCCCTGAGCTGTGCTGCAGCCTCGCCCAGGGCTGGGCTGATTCAGGAAAACTACCCCCTTTGAACTGGAACTGGCCGCCGCCAGGCCGAAGGCACCGCGTGCCACCCTCACCCTGTGGGTACTGACAGGTGCCTCCCTAGGAACGGCTGAGCCCTGAGGGGACGGGGGGGAGGGGTGGCCTGGGGGTCCCCTGGTGGGGACTGGGGCTGACTCCGGAGCGGGTGATTCCAGACCCAGGCCGGGTGGGCTCGAGCAACAGGTGGGTCCTCAACCCATCCTCGGGGCTGGAACTGACCATCCTGCTTTCTTCCGCGGGACTCGCCCTGTGGCTTGGGGGGTGCTGGCCCTTCAGGGACTGGGCAGCCCTGACCTTTCCCCCACAAGAGCTTGGTGCAGAGATAACTAGGGGCTAATCCGTGCTCACGCTGTGCCAGGTCTGGGGCTTGGGCACCCTTCCTTGCCAGCCTCCCTCTCCTGAAGGGCTTCCAGGTCCTTCTCCCAGCCTCACCTGGCCTCCCCCAGACTTAGGTGCCTCTGCTGAATTTCCCTGTGACCCCAAAGGGGTGTCACAGTGCAGAGGGGATGGGACACTGGCCAGCCCAAGGGGCTGCCTCTGACCATCTTGGAGTGGCCTCGGGACCTCCGCAACAGGCTCTGCCACTCAGCCCCTGCCCTGAGGCTGCTGGAGGAGAGCTTCCAGCACAGCCTTGCCCTCTGGGTGTCTGAGCCCTGGGAGGTTTTACGAGCCGCGCTCTCCCCCACAGTGGTCACTGAGGCTGCTAATGAGAGCCGCCGTCCTCAGCAAGGAAAACCCAGCCCCGGGTGGCCATCAGAGCAGCCCGGAGCCTTTCCAGCCTGCAGACCCTGCCCGGGTGCCCGCGTGACGGGTGGGTGCCCGGGGGACGGGCCCTGGGGCCTTCACCTGCAGGCCTTGCTGCTCAGCCAGGTGTGTGGCGTGGGCCCGCCCTGGAGCAGCTGTGATTTCTCAACGACGACAGCTGCCGGGAGCAGGTGGCCCTCCCAGGAGTGACCCAGGATTGCCATGTGCTGGGGACACAGAGGAGGGAGGCCGTGCCCCTGCCCTATGTCTGGCCAGTGAGTGCGGGCCGCAGGGTGAGGAGTGCTGGACGGGTGGCCGTGTGTGAGCCTGAACGGGGAGGCCGGCGTGCGGTAGAGCCCGGCCGGGTACAGGCCTCCAGCCGACCGTGCAGTGGGGGCCGGGCATGTGATGGTGCCTGGGCTGCTGGCGCCAGGCAGGAAAATGAGGAGGGGATGGGGGGAAGGCGCAGGGCAGGAAGTGGGGGCCTGCTTGTAGGGTCTTGGGGCGCAGAGCCTGGTGAGGTGGGGTCCTGCCCACCATGGGGGCCTCCACGTGGCCGCTGCCCTCACCCGGCCTGGCCACCTGCTGAACCCTCTGGGCTGGGCACTCCCTGCAAGCAGGGGGCAGGCCCTCGGCCTCCCAGCGCCTGGGGAGGCACCTGGGTGTGCTGGGTGCCCAGCAAGTGCCCGATAGACTGGCCCCCCCCCACCCCATGAGCCCGAGACGGAACCCCCAGCCCAGCCTTGAGCCCCTCCAGAGGGCCCATGGGTAGGTGGGTGGTTAGGAGGCCGGGCGGGGGGGACGGGGCCGAGGCCATCCTCTACTTGGTGTCCTGTGCGTGGTGCTTGGGCTCAGGGTGTGACACGGGGACTCCGGGGGGGCCTCCCCCACTCCCCATCCTCCCGCCCCATCATAGCTGCAGGTGCTGGCGCGCCTGGGGGTCCCTGGATGATCCCCAGTAGTGGTTTGTCAGGAACATCCCCAGACGTCCCGGAGGCCCAGAGCCGGCGTGGGGACAGCGTCAGCGCTGCCCGGCTGTGCCACCGCCTGGCTTTACTGGTGGCGAACACCGATGGCGCTGCTCTTGGCCAGGAATACGTGGTGCAGCCTCTGGGGGCGGGGTGCCCACGTGCAGGGGGGCTGCTGTGAGGAGACAGGCTGGGGAGTGGTCGACCGTACAGGTCTGTTCCCCTCCCCCGCTCTGCCCAACCTCCGCCCTGCCCCCACCCCCAGCCCTGAGCCCTCATTCCCGCTTGCCCTGCAGGCCTCAGCCTGCTGGACGTCCCCACCCTGGGAGCCTCCCAGGCCGGCTGGGAGTCCCTCACCTGCCTTCTCTGCTCTCTGTTTCACTCGGCTCCTCCCGGCAGGGGCAGCACCTGGTGGGCAGGGAGGGTGGGCACGCAGCAGGCCTGCTCCAGGCCTGGGTGGGCAGGAGGGGAGATCTGCTGTGTCCCTGACTGGGTGGCCTCTGGGCCCACAGTGCAAGAGAAACCGGAGCCCGTGCCACTGGAGAGCCGTTCCTGCGTCCTCATCCGCCGCGACCTGGTGGCCCTGCCCGCCAGCCTCATCAACCAGATCGGGTACCGCTGCCACCCCAAGCTCTACTCAGAGGGGGACCCCGGCGAGAAGCTGGAGCTGGTGGCAGGTGAGCCTCACCCCCACCCTGTCTATTGTATGCAGCTGCCCTGCCGTTTGTGTTTTCTTCCGAGCTGTGAACAATGGACTCATCACCAGTCAGTCAAAAAAAAGAACATCTTAAATTTTCTCTTAATTTCCTTTTAGAAGAATGTGTCATTAAGAGGAGTTATTCAATTGAATTAATTTAGCATTTTAATTGAATCCCCTGGGCTGGTCGCGCTTCTGATTGGCAGGGGCTGCAATCATGATTGTGTTTTAATTTAGGTCGGGGATAAGACCAAGTCCCGGTGCAGTTTACTAGTCCCCCCACCCCAACCCCAGCTCCCCAAGCGTCCAATTGCCTCGTTTGAGGGGTAAGTGACCAGAGCTTCCAAACGGCAGCTCCCAGGCAGCAATGGACTTGTTTCTTCTGTAAAAACAAACAACACGGTGGGGTCCAAAGCCCCTTAGGGCTCGTGCCTGTCGGAAATATTTATCTTCTCAGCGTTGGGATTCATTCGGCCTCACAGCTCCTTGTAGACTTTTTTTTGGTCCGTGCTGTGAGGATTGTGGGATCTTAGTTCCCCGACCAGGGATTGAACCCGGGCCCTCGGCATTGAGCGCGCAGAGCCCTAACCGCTGGACCACCAGGGAAGTCCCTCCTTGTAGACTTTTAAGGCTGTCCGGCGGGAAGATGAGAATTGATGGGGCCTTGCCTCTTCCTCCGTGAGCTGCTGGGCCATCACTCCTGACCGGCACCCGCCTGCCGCGCCTGGGCAACATTATGGGGTTCCTTCTACCTGAGCCGTCCCCCCTTCTGGAACCACGCCTCAGCAGGCGGCCTCGCCTTTCAGCCGACAGGAGGGCAGCTGGGCGGTGTTGGCTGGTCTGGGTGGACCTGGGTGGGGTGGGGATGCCCCCGGCCATGCCCTGAGCCCCCCGCCCCTGCTGGCTGGCTTCGTTCCAAGCAGCATCCAGCTCCTCTGTTCAGGGAGCACCAGTGTCAGGCTGCACCGGGTTCTCGGGGCCCTGGGGATGGGTGTGGTCCCCAGGGAGGCCTGTCTATCAGTTTGGGGTTGGGAAGGGCACAGGCCGGCCGCCTTCCCTGGCCAGGCCCCACCTGGCCCCAGGCCTCCTGCTAAGCCCCCCTTTACAGATCTCCCCACAGCGTGGGGGCTGTCCGGCCCGTGTGGCTCAGGGTGACCTGCCCTGCCCTTGGGTTTGAGGCTCTGCAGACCTTGGGTGGGGTGAGGCCCTGCGGGACCCTTGGTGTGTCGTGGCCGGAGACGCCCAATGGTGGTCTCCATCTAGAATCAGCCATGTGCTTCTTAACCGGTGCCTGTGGGCTTCTCTGGAGACCTGGCTCGTGGGGAACAAAACGTTAAGCCGGGGAAGGCCCCCCGAAGCCGGAGTGGCAGCTTTCACAGGGGTCCTCGCATCTCTGCCCTGCCCGCCCCGCCGCCCAGAAGGGGAACCTTGTTCATGTTTTCGAATGAGGAGATTCAGCACGTGCCCTGTAAAAAGTCAGATCGTAGACAAAGGCCCAGAGGAGGCCCTGCAGGCTCCCGTGTTCTTCACGCCGGCTGACTCTTGCAGAAGCTCCTCTCTCCACGGGCAGCGTCCAGGGTAAACAGAGGCCTCCCCTAGGCTCCTGTCCTCCCTGTCCTTCGTTGGCCTGAACCCTGGCGGGGGCCCGGCCTGGCCAGACTGCGGGGTGACGAGCGCTGCGGGGCTCACCGGTCCCGTCTCCGCCCTGGGCCGGCTCTTCCGTCCCGGCACCCGGAGAGGTCAGTGCTGGGCAGGGGGGAGCTGCAGCCCGACCTCTATGATTCCAGCTCCCATCACTGCCCACGGCTCTTCGGTGTTCAGGGAGAACTGAGAGGCAAGATGAGTGTTTCCCAAACGCAAACGCAGGTCGGCTCCAGGCAATCCCCTCGAGGCTGGGAGGGCAGTTTGGGGACAGCCCTTTGAGGCGTGTGACCAAGGCTGCCTGCTCCTGGTGACAGGGCCCCAGTGCAGCGGGGAAGGCCTGGAGCGTGGGGTCCCAGGCCTGGAGGGGGGCTGCCCCAGACCCTCCCCCACCGACCGCCTCACCCGTGGGCCGCCCGTCCCGGCCGCAGCAGCCCCTGGGCTGCCCGTGGCCCTGGGCCTGAGGTTGAGGGCCTGCCTTCTGTGTGGCGGCCACAGGCTCCGGCGTCTCCATCACGCGCGGGCAGCTTATGAACTGTCACCTGTGCGCGGGGGTGAAGCACAAGGTACTGCTGCGACGCCTCCTCGCCACCTTCTTCGACAGGTAGGTCCCCCGCGGGCCCTGCGGCTTCTAGAATCTTCTCTAGACGAGGCCGTGCGTCCAGGCTCCCCCACCTTCCCGACCTCACAGGTGTCAGCCCGAGGCCGTCGGCCAGACCCGGGTCTGGGGAGGGCTTGTGGACCCCCCTCCCCGCAAAGTGAAGAACCACACCGGCTCCACGCCACTGGGGTGGGGGGCTCCTTCCCCTAAGGGGCGGTGGGGCATGCAGGCAGGGACCCCGTTCCCGTGCGTCCCCTCCGGCCGGCGGCCTCACGCTGCCCCCCTTCCTGTCCTCCCTCCAGGAACACGCTAGCCAACAGCTGTGGCACGGGCATCCGTTCGTCCACCAGTGACCCGAGCCGCAAGCCGCTGGACAGCCGCGTCCTGAACGCTGTGAAATGTAAGAGGAGGACTGGGGTCTCGGGGGTGGGGAGGCGTCTCAAGGAGCTCCAGGAGCCCCCAGGCCCTTGGATGTCAGCCTGGGAAAGGCGGCTTCTCCCCAGGAGCAAGCCGGGCCGCAGGGTCGAGGGGGAGAAAAGAGCAGCTCGCGGGGCCCGGTCTCGAGGTGTTAACATTCTTGGTAGGTTTCCAAGCGTGATGAGTTCAGCTGTGAAACTATTTTAATATGTGAAATAGATCTAATTTTCCTTTTGGAACAAAACTGCTTATTTACATTTTGGGGTTATTTTGAGCCTTTGCCATCTGCTCGGCCCGCTTCTGCCTCCTGCTGCTGGGCCCGTGGGGGCGGAGTCTGGTCCATCTCGGTGGCAGACCGCCGCCCCCGTCCCCCCCTGCACCCCCCAGACGAGGAGGAAGCCACCGGTGCCCGGCACGGGCCAGTGCAGCCAAGAGCACGTCCTCCCGTAGCTGTCGGCTCGCGAAACACTGTCTTAGTTTTCTGGCTTAAAAAATCTCTCTTGTGAGGCTAATTCTGTTTTAGAGCAAAGAGGGGCCTTTGCAGCCAGTAATCGCGTCCCAAAGCATGGGTGGGGTGCCGGCAGCGGCTCTGGGAAGATGCCGAGAGGGGGTGCAGCTGGTGTTGCCCCAGAGCAGGGCTCACAGTGGAGGGGGCTCACCCTGGGGGCCCCGCCTCTGTGTTCCGTGCTGTTCGGAGAGCTGGGTCTTGAGGCTCCTAGAGGAGAAGCGGGGAGAGGGCGTATCATTCTTATTGCGGATGACGATGCCACAGTTGCGCTGGGGTCTCCGGGCCAGGGACTGGGCCCCCTCCTCACTCCTTGCCAGCCCTTTGATCGGGCCCAGAGAGACCCGAGCCTCACAGCTGAGTGGGTGCCCAGGCCCTTCCCCGATTCCCACTCCACCAGGGCAGGGAATCTCAAAGGCTTGTCTGACTAAGGATGCAAGGTGGGTGGGACAGAGTGGGAAAGCGAGGCCCAGAGATGGGGGCCCACCCAAGGCCGCACTGCCAGCCAGTGGTCTGGAGGAACCAGAGCCCCCTGGGCCCTCTGTGCTCCTGCTAGAGCCGCAGGCTGGGGTCCTGTTTCCTCTGACTGCCCCTCCCCTGAAGGTTCCCCCAGGCTGTCCCAGAGGAGCAGGGTGGGGCTTCCAGCAGTGAGAAAGGTAACCGCTGGTCTTCAGGCTGACCCAGGAGAGGCCTCGGTGGCCCTGTGGTCTCCCTTGCCAGAGGGGAACAGAGTGGAGGAGACCCTGGAGGTGCCCAGCCTGCCCCACTGGCCCCGTGGTGGCCTCTCCAGCCCAGAGTGCTCTGCCCCCTGGCTTGTCCAGGGTATCTCAGTCCCACGGCCCCTCAGGAGGCGGAGGGCCAGCATCGTGGGATTCCTGCGGGTGGGTGGCCGCTCACGCCACCTCCCGACGCCCTGTCCTTGCAGTGTACTGTCAGAACTTCGCCCCCAGCTTCAAGGAGAGCGAGATGAACGTGATCGCCGCGGACATGTGCACCAATGCCCGCCGCGTCCGCAAGCGCTGGCTGCCCAAGATCAAGTCCATGCTGCCCGAGGGTGTGGAGATGTACCGCACGGTCATGGGCTCCTCGGCCGCCAGCGCGCCCCTGGACCCCGAGTTCCCACCCGCCACCGCGCAGGTGTTTGAGCAGCGCATCTATGCCGAGCGGCGGGGCGATGCAGCCACCATCGTGGCTCTGAGAACTGACGCTGTGAATGTCGACCTGGGCGCCTCCACCAACCCCACCTTCGAGGCCGGCTCGGAGGCCGACGGGGCCGGCTCGGTCGTCCAGGAGGTGGCCGCGCCCGAGCCGCTGCCCACCGAGGGCCAGAGCCCCCCGCAGCCCTTCGAGCAGGGCAGCGCCAGCAGCAGCCGGCCCGCGACGCCGGCCGCAGGGAGGAGACCGGAGGGCCCGTACGCAGGGACCTTGTAGGGGCCCGAGGCCGGACGGGGCGCCAAGGCGGGTACTGAAGCTGCTTGCATGCGTTACTAATACAGACAAATGTGGTCAAGCCACTCACCTACTGAACTGCTACTGTTGCCTGAAAAAAATGTGATTTTTATCCTGCTTGTATTTAAAATTCATGAAGGAAACAAATGCATTCGTTATACTGTAAACGATTAGGCCCCTGGCGACCTAGTTGCGAGGAAGGTCCCGGGGCTCCTTTTTGATATTCGAGAGGTTAGTCTCCATGTTGTAGCTTTCCCTCCCCCTGTTCGGGGAGGGGGCGAGAGGCCGCCAGACCCTGGTGCCCGGCCTCCTGCCCCCACGGCTCCCTCTGCCTGGGGCGAAGCCAGGGGCCTGTGGGGCGGGAGCACGTGTCTCGGGACCCTCGTTCCTTTCCCGTGGGGACCCCCCACTCCTCCGGGACCACAGGCCAGGGCTGGGCCCCCAGGGGCCAAACTCCTTGTTCTCCCTTCTTCCTGAGACTCGGGGCTTAGGCCCGCCGGGTCCGCTGTGCGTGTGGGGTGTGGGTGTGTGTGCGGAGCGTGTGTGAGCGTATGCGGGGGCGGTGGTGACGGCACAGTGGTGGGCTGTGCTGGTCACTGTGGGCGGTGGAAGCGATCTGGGCTGCGTCTGCTCTCCTGCCCTGCGCCCGTGGGGTCTGCCCGACCCCTGCGGCTCCATGGACCCTCGGTCCACCTGGGACCCAGGGCCTGGGCCGCCGGCCCTGGCACCTGCTGGCTCCAGCCTGGCCACCCGCCGCCCGGCCACCCGCCCACCATCCTGTGAGGTGGGGCCGCTGCCCCGGGGCAGCCCACGCAGTCCGCAGCCACGTTGGGTTTATGTTTGTTTATTTGTTTTCGTCTTAATTCAGATCTATTTCATGTATGGTTTGGAAACGTTCAGACCCAAAAGAGCAAAAAAATTAGGGAGGATTGGGGTCCCTGCCCCAACCCACTACGGCTTGGGGGTAGGTCCACCTGGATACCATGTCCCCCTGCTCCACCGGCCAGGTCCCACTCACCTCCTGTTGAAGTGCAGCCAGGGTGTGTTCCGGAGGAAGGGAGCGGGGGGCCGGGCTGGGGCTGGAGCCAGGCCCCTCGGTGCTGGGCTCCCCCGGATGTGCTCCGAGCCCTGGGGTATGCGCGCCTCTGACGCGGTGGGTGGGTGGGTGGATGGTTGGCACAGGCCTGAGCTGGGGCGATTTGCAGGTGCACGGGTTCTGGAATGCATGGTGGGCGGGGTGGCGGGGGCGTGGAAGTGTTGGTTTGAGGCTGGAAAGCTCACTGTGAAGTTTAATTGCTGTTTGCGGGGAGGGGCGCAGGCTGTCCGAAGTGCTCGTGTCCAGACGTCCAGGGGCTGCCTTCCCCTCGAGTCCCAGGCAGCCCCCAGGCCTGGCCAGAGGCACACCCCACCCCCAGGCTTGAGCGGGCCTGCTGCTCCCCCCCCCCCCCCCCCCCCGTCTCGTCCCCCTGTCAGGCAGGTGTGGCTCAACCCTCCTGACCCGCAAAGTCGAGCCGCCCTAGTGTGGGTCCCAGCGGGAGCCAGCCTGGGGGGCAGAGGGGGGGCTTAGGCTCCTCCTGCTGACTGCAGCCCTCCCTTGTGGAGGGCGAGACCTGGGGGGGTGGGTGGGGGCGCCTTCCAGCCAGGCCACACAGGTGCCTGCCCTCCAGAGAGCGCTGATGGCTCCGGGCCGGGGTCGGGGGACCCTGGGTGGGCACTGGCGCAGGGAGGGCCGAGCCCTGTGGTCCCGGCCCAAGGGGCTGCAGCTCCTTCCTGCTGGGGCTTCGGACCAACCACCTGGCCCAGAGGCGGGCCTCCTCTGTCTCAGGCCCAGGTGGGATTGGAGCTGGCAGGGCCCCCCGCCCCAGGCCCACAGCCCACCAGGGGCCAGGACCAAGTCCTCCTGGAGTTGGGAGGAGGCCACACCCCCTAAGCTGTCAGGAGGCTGTGGGGCGGGGCGTGGTGGGTGAGGCAGACCCCACCGTCCCCCGCTTCAGACGGAGGTCCCTTCATCTGTCCCTGCCCCACGTTTGCACTTTCATTCCACCATCCCTGGGGACCTTTAGGGGCTGGCTGCCCGTCCTGGCTGTTGACAGAAGGGCTCGCTCTTCCCTTCTCCTCCACTCCAAGGTGGGCACGGCCCTCACCCGAGGCCAGGACAAGGAGGGGTGCCGCTGGTCCAGCGGGGGAGGCGGGGGCCTCCCTGAGATGGCGGCCTCCCTGAGACGGCCTCACCGCCGCTCAGGCTAGCACAATGTCCCGTGACCTCTGTCCTTTAATTGTTTGTAATCGCCGTCTGTTTTGTTGTTCTGGGTAAGGAAGGCAAGAGCTACAGGTGAAACTTTAATAATAATCAAATGTGAATGGGTCTGAGCTCTCCCTGCGCCCCGGGCGGGCCAGGCCGAGCGTTTTGCACTAATGTGTCCCGCGGCGGACGTGGGTTGGGAGCGTTGCAGACGGGCGTGGCTGATGATTGTATCTGCCGGGGCGCTCCCTCTGCGTCCTGAATGTTCCTCGGGGTGGGCGGCGGCGGGCCTGGGCTCGGAGGGGCCTTCCAGAGTGCCTTAGCATCTTCTGATCATTTTTCCCAAGGAAAACCAATTAAGAGAACCAGACCCTCCCCCTCCTCTGTTTACAAGACGACTAATTCCTGTCCTGTGAGCGTGATCCTGACTCACCCAGATCCTGTAGACCGAGAGACAAGCCACTCAGTATTTATGAGATGTCTGCACCTTTATCCCTAAGCTTGACTATTAGCAATACGCATATAACTACATAGAGTCTATTACATAGAGCTAAGTCCTGTCAGCGCCTTTGGAGGAGAGAAGGACTGGGCCAGTCCCAGCGGCTGTGGTGGGCGGCTGGCCTGAGCTCCAGCGGCCGCCTGCCCTCTCCTGCCCTCCCCAGCGGCCGGGATGTGCCGGGGAAGCAGCTGGGATGAGTGCAAAGGTCCAGGAGAAGGGACGGGAAGATGCGACGTACTGCGAGCTCGGTGGGGCCGGCGGCCTTGGTACTTGAATCCCATCTTGCGTTCTGCACCATGTCTGGTCTCGCCCAGAGTCCTCTGTGGTTGCTTAACCTTGCATTTGATTCGATTGGCTTTCCTTGCCCCTGAATGTGGACGAGAGGCGAGGGGAGAGGCCTCTGAGGTGCAGCCCTTGGCCCCTGCCTGCTGTCCCGGAGCCGGGCCTGTTTCTCCTCCGTGAAAACGCATTCCTTGGCGGCCTTAGAGGAAGGAGGAATGCAGAGAGAGGCTCGCCCTGGGAGGGGTCTGCTGTGTGCCCGGCCCTGACCTGTCCCCATCTGATGGCCGGAACCCTCCAGCACTGGCCCCGTGCGTGCCACCCTAGCCGTTGATGGCTTAGATGCCCCTCCAATGGGTTATCTTTATGGAAATATCTTGCTGCAAGTAGAAAAAGGCCTATGGCCCATTGACCAACTGAAAACTCAGAGAAAACCTCTGTTTGCCTCTGCCAGCAGTAAACCCTAAACACAGAATCGAGCGCTCAGAGCCGTCCTGAGCTTTAACTACTGTTTCCAAATGCTGCTGCGTAAATTTGCCGTTACGTCATCCAGCCAGCTCCGGGCGTGTCACCCGCCGGTGGCCGGAGACCATGGGGGGCTCGGTACAAGGTGTTTCTAACCTAGCAAGGGTTTGTGGGTTCTGTTTGTTTGTTTGTTGTTTTGTTTATTTGAGAAAAACGGAAAGGAAAGTGATGCATCTAACGCGTTCGGATTGGACAACCTGCTTGAATTCTGATCGATGCTTCATTGTTAGTGTTTGCACATGACTGTAATTTTTATGTCAAAAGAAGCCAAAACTTGCAATACTATTTTTAGCAAAAAAATAAAAAATAAAAGAGCTAAATATAAAACGTATAAATATTTTTGACTTGAACATTTGGATGGCACTGGGTGCAAATAGACCATTCATCCTTTGGACGGAATGTTTGGGAAAAAAGAGACTTTTGAAAAGGAGACGGTTGAGTCCGTGGAGGGGTTATGTACTGTAACTCACGACTGTTAAAAATAAATCAATAAATTGTCCTGTGCTGTATAAAGGAGGCCTGTTTCACAGTAACACTGAGTTCCATTTCAGCCGCAGAAGAGGCTGGCTTTTTTTGTTTGTTTTACTTTCTTTTCTTTTCTTTTTTTTTTTGTTTTTTTGTTTTTTGAAGAAGAAGGAGGAAACCTCTGTTTGCTCCTCCGGCGCCTCCCTCTCTTCCGTGCTGCTAATTGGCAGAGTCCAGACTGTTGCTTTTTCGCCACGGCTGACACCGTATCGTAACTCAGAAGACAACGTCCGCCAGCGACCAGGAAAGCGAGGGCTTGCAGTGTGCTCAGAGCCGGTTCAGGAGGCGAAATCCGTTACAAACAAACAAAAGGATGTGATCGTTCATTGTAAAGCGCTTTGTAAAATTCACATTTACAGAATAATAAAGTCAGTTCAAACCCAGGTTGCCTGCACTTTGCTCGCCCAGTGGTGTTGGGGGGCGACATTGAGAAGCCAGGGAGGGGGTGGGCTGTTGGAAGCAGGGTGGTCAACCATCCCAGGACACCCTCAAGACCCGGGAGCCCTGGGCGGGGGAAGGGCCATCCCCAGGCTCGCTGCCCACCGTCCACACCTGCCCCACTTACCTCCCCCTCCTCCCAGTATCTTACAAGGGAAGGGGGCTGGTGGGTAGGATGTCCTTCAGGTCCAGTGCCTGGGGGAGGGCCCTGAGATCCGGGTGAACTGGCGAGGCTCTCCTTTTCTTTTTCTTGTCCGCAAACTGGGGCATCCGCCTCACCTGGCTCACCTGCCTGCCACCCCAGGTGTGCGGCTGCCTCCCTCCCCTTCCCTGCCCTGCTCCTAGGCCAGGTCTGCCCCCGGGTGGATGGAGGGGGAATTGCAATGGGCGGAGCAGGTCACCTGGCTCGACTGGGGGCCCCCGGGGCCAGGCCAGGCTACTCCATCCCCTGACCGTCCCTGGAACCGTCCCTCCAGGCCAGCCCAGGGCTGGGGTTCTCTGATTCAGGCCTGGCAGCTCTGTCCCCCCTGCGCTCCTCTGCTGTACCCATGGGACCTTTCTGGGCTCCTCTGGGCCCTGGTGGGCGAGGCCCTGCGTCAGTGTGCCGCACAGACACGGGTCAGGTCTGGGGCCCTCACGCGCGATTCCGACGCTCGGACACCTGGGTGGTGGGCTCCTCATCGGCTCTGTGCTGCGAGGTCTTGTCCAGAAGGCTCACCTCTGACCTGCTTCTAGAAGCATCTCCGGCCTCTGCCGCTTTCTCAGGCTTTGTAGCAGCTGCTGTACCCAAGCTTGGGGTGGATTTATTTGCTCACTTGTTTACCTTGCCTCCCCCAGGGGCAGGGGTCTGTAGGTCTGCTTCGTGTGACTTTCCCAGAAGGGGGTCCCCTGGAGCCATGGCCAGCATGGAGCAGACACAGAGTCTAAAACGGGTGAGTGTGGTTTCCCGATGGGCCCCTGCAGCAGTGGGTCTGCTGGTTTGGGGTCGCCCTGATCCGCCCCCTCCTGCAGGGGCCACATCACACACAGGGGCAAGCTTGGGGAGAGCCAGGCGCGCCCGCCGACCCCAGGGCCCAGCCCCGATGGCCGAGCGCTTCAGGTCCTGTGTTCAGAGCTGTGCCCTGCTGCCCGGAGACCAGCTCACCCGCCAGCTGGGCCTGTACAAGCCCCTTCCCCTTCCTGCCCGGGGCCTCAGAGCTGCTGAATCAGTGGGTTCTGGGTCTCCCACCTGGGCTGGTGGAGACACCCAACCTCGGGGCCACAGGCTGCACCCCTGGAAGGCCCCCAAACGCCATCATAGGCCTCCAAATGCCCCCATTCAGGCGGGAAGAGCTGGGGCCCGGGGTGGGGGTGGGGAGGTGGGGATCTTGAGGAAGGGCTCCGCTCTGAACCCAGGGGTCCTGCCGGGTTCTTCTGGCTCCAGCCGCCCAGCCCAGCCCAGCTGCTTTCCCCATGCGAGCCTCCCGGTGTCCTAGGAGGGGGCGATTCGGGCACCTGCCAGCCTGGCTCTGTCCCCTCCAGCCTCCGTCCTTCAGCCAGCCTCCCTGCCCTTGTAGCCTCCACAGAAACTGGCTGAGGCATCAGAACCTTTGCATCCCACCCCTTTGTCCTGCTCTGGGAGGGGGTGCGGAGTCAGCAGGACCCGGAGGCTCTGCCGGGAGCCCTTTGTCCTCAGGAACAAAGGGTCAGAGCCCGGTGGGGGTGGGGTCCTGAGCCCGCAGGGCAGGAGGGATGGTGCCTGCCTCTCTGTGCTGCCCCGGGGCACCCAGCTCTTCTGAGGTACACTTCTCTGAGCCTCAGTTTCCCTGAGGCTCAGTTTCCCTTTCGGCCACCTGGGGCCCCCCACACACAGGTCAGGGCACATGGGAGGTAGGAGATAAGCAGAGGTAGATTCGGTGACATTGTGTCAACAGGACTCCTGCTGTGACAGAGTGGGGGTTTCAGACCGTGAGGCCATCTCCCCCCTTGGGCCAGCTGCTTGGGCTTCCCCGGGGTGTCTGTGGCCAGGCCTGGAGCTGGGAGGGGGCCTGAGGAGTCTGTCCTGGGGTGGTGCTGGGGGTCTCGTCCGGACCCAAAGCCGCCCCCCACCCACCCCCCGCCTTTTGGAAGCGGGCCTCGCTGAGCAGAGAGGCAGCGGAGGGGAAGCTGGTCCCAGCCTCCTGGGACCGTAATTTACTAACAGCTCCAGACAGACAAGTGGGGCTGGGAGACGGATGGCGCATTGCCTCACGGGGAGGGCCGCGGAGGCCCCAGTTTCCGGGAAAGGCAGCCTGATTCTCCAGGGAGGGCGGTCAGAGGTAGGGAGCGGAGAGGCCTTGACCAGGCGGGGGCAGAGCCCACCTGCCCTGGGCTCCGGGCCTCAGTTTCCCCTCCTGCCTGAGGGCGGGGCTGGCCCAGGTATGTGGCTCTGTCCGGGTTCCATCAGGTAAGGACAGGGTGGCCCGGCAAGGAGCCAGCCAGGTTTGCCCCGTGGACTCTCCGCGGTTGGACCGGTTCCAGGTAGCACAGGGCCCCTTGCGCAGGGCGGCTAGGGCGCCACGCCAGCAGGCAGCTCTCCTGGCCCAGGAAGTTCCAGGGTGCCCCGCACCTGTACTCCAGACAGGCCCCGGCTGCTGGTTAAGCCACCCCATCTCTGGCCCTCACTCCACTCAGGCCCTTGGCCTCCCTTCTCCTGGAGCAGGGGCAGGGGCAGAGGCAGAGGTCATGGCTCCCAGCTTGGGGGCTGCACTCGGGCAGTGGGGGAGGGGAAGTCACTCCTAACGGCAGGTGTTCAGAGCTGGCCTCCTGGCAGGATTCCCTAGGCAGCCCCCCTGGGGACAGCCCCTGAGGCAGGAGTGGGGAACTTGACCTCCAGAGGACCTGTGGTCTGGGTCTCCTTCCTCAGCTGTCTCCGCCCAGCATGCCTCGGGCCTCACAGGGTTGGATGGAGCTTAACCCCGGCTGACCTCTGCCCACCCACTGCCCATGCAGGGCCTCATTGGAGTCCCACCACAATCCTGTGAAGTGATCCAACCATAGCCCCATTTTTCAGACAGGGAAACTGAGGCTCAGAGAAGTTTATGAAGTCACCTGGACATAGCTGGAAGGAGGAAAAGCCAGCATTTGAACCAGGCCCCTGCCTGGACTGACCTCACTGGGCTGACCCCTGGCTGAGGGGAGGGAGCTTCCCCAGGCTGGCAGGTTGGATGGGCTCAGCCGGGACCAGCAGAGGGTGGCCCGGCTCCTCCACCACCAGGTGCCGCCTGTCCATCCGCCACTCCGGTCAGACTGCGGCATGCATGGCCTGAGCCTCGTCCCCACCGCAAGGGGGGTCCACTCGGGACACCTGTGGGGGGCGAGGGCCCAGAGCTGAAGCCCCTGCCCTGGGTGCCCGCCCACCTGGGGCTGGTGGAGCAGGGGACGGGCAGGGTCCCCAGCAGTGGTCCCAGACTTTTGCTGCGGGCCACACATCCTTGCCCGCTCCTCTAGGCTGGGCTCCCGGGGGCCCCCGGGGCGGGCGGGGGGGTTTCAACTTCGCCCTATCAGTTAGGCTGCAAACCACACTCTGCTCGCTCTAAAAATCTCGGGGTGTCGGCCCCGTTCACGTCTGCTGGCCACCGACCGACCCCCGACTTTGGTGAGGTGTCTCCCACCCCTCTGCCCATTTTCTGAAGGGGGGGTTACCTTGTCCTTGTGCATCCGAGGAGCCCTCGTGTAAAGGCCTACTGGCCTGCTCCCAGCTGGCTGTGTTCTCTTGGGGGTGGGGGGTGGGTGATGGCCAAACAGAGGCTCTGAACTTTTATATCCACTTGCCTTGCGGTCCTCCCCCACCCAGGACGGCAGAAACGTGCCGGGCGGCTTCCTCCCAGACTCAGATTCCGGCCATCCCAGTCTGCTGAGCCGGGGGCCCTTCAGGTGGGAGGGAGCACCCGGCCTGCCAAGGCCCATCCTCCGGGGAAGGGTCTCCCCACTGGGCTGCCAACTATGGCAGCAGGATTTACTGCAGGGCCGGGGCCCCACCGCCTTACTTACGTGGCTGCACTGGAGCTGGTTCCGTAGACCCGGAGCTGCCTGCTGGAGGCGGGTGGAGGGCCGGCTGGTCCCGGGGAGGGGCTGCCCCAGACCCGTCTTAGTGTCACCACAGGCTGACCCACCAGTGGGGGCTTTGCAGGGACCTCGGGAGGCATGAGCCGTCTCCTCCTGCAGGACAGGCCCGACGAGACCACAGGGTCAGGGCCGAGGGCCAGGGAGGGCGTCTGGACCTTGACTCAGAGGGACGTGGCGCCCCTCTGCCCCGGGGTGTGGGGCAGCTCCGTCTCAACTGGGACCCTGCACAGACGCCTGCACCCATTCTGCTTTCAGTTTCTGGGATCAGAGCTGAAGTCCCGGAAGGGAGGCTGGGGCCTCAGCCGAGGGTCAGCAGGGATGCTTTGAGGGCAACACTGCATCTGTTACAGAGCTCTGACCCTGAGCAATCCCTCTGGTGGGAGCCCTGAGGTCTGCCACTCAGCCCCCAGGGCCCCCATCAGTTCCAGGAGGTCCCCAAATCCATGTCACCCCGTTCCTGACAAGGAAACCATCACCTATGCTCACACTCCCCGTTACACCTAGCAGACGAGCCTGAGGCCTGCAGAGGGGCGTGGCCATAGCACACAGCTGGCCAGCTGTGTGGGAAGGAGGCCCATGCCCTTGACCCCTGCCCCGCCCCATGGAAGCCCACAGAGCCCCTGCCGGCTACACCAGGCATCCAAACCCGAGGTCTGATAGCAGGGGGGGCGAGCGAAGGGGCTGCCTCAGGGCACCTGTGCCACAAGGCACCCCATCCCTGACGAGGGACACACGGGCCTTGGACTGGCCCAGCCCAGCTGGGGAGAGATGAAGCCCCCTGAGGAGCGGGGTGAGGGAGAAGCATGGAGAGGTCAGAGCTGGTAAGGGCCCCTCTGGGCTCAGGGACTGGCTGCGGGGCTCCCGGGAGCTACAGCGGGCCGTGGAGCTCGGTGCTGGGCTCTGTCTCCACCCGGGCCCTGGACACTCACTCGAGTCAGGACCTCCACCTGCCCCTCCTGCAGACCCAGAGGCAGTCTGAGCTGGAGCTGACTCCGCGCCCGGCTCTGCGGCCTCCCCAGTGCTGGGCCCCAGAGGTTCCTCCAAGACCGAGTGGCAGAGCCCCTCCGGGGGGGAAGGGAGTCACGAGCAGTGGGCAGAGCAGAGGGGAGGCTGGCCTCGGCAAGGCGGCCTGGCTGAGGGGCGGGGAGAGTGGATCACTCGGACCCCACCCGGATAGGCCGGGGCGTTGCTGCAGACCCACTCCGAGTGGGAACACAGAAGTGATTAGGCCTAAAAGCTCGGGCCATTTAGCTTTTATACGATTGGCATCGAGGCCCGCGGTGCCCTCTGCTTTTTGCTATTTGATTATACCTCGGTGCTCAAAATACTGTTCCTGGAATGGAGGGGCCCGGCAGGCCTCCCTGGAATGGAAATCAATTTGATTAGAGAGCAGTCAATTACCGTGAGGACGAGGCTGCCATCCAGCTCTGCAAAACATGGGAAACTCTCCGAGGAAATGCCCACGGGGCAGGGGGGGGCTCCAGGAGGGAGGGGGCGGGGTGGGGGCAGGGCTGGCCTCCTCGGGGGCACCCCAGCCCCGCCCACACCCCAGGTTGGGAGGGGTGGAGGGGTCCCGAGCTCATTCCCTGCTTGGCCTCGGTAAGCGCTCGGGTTTCTCCTCCCTAACATGGGGTCGTGCTGATGCCGCCTCTCAGGGTTTGGGGGCCTCAAAGGGCCGCGCTCACAGGGTGCACATCGGTGCCTGGTGCATGGTGTATGTGCAGTGAATGCCGGCCCGGGGGGTTCTGTGAGGGCAAAGCAGAAATTCAGCTCCCAACACACACACACACTCAGAGCCCTGGGGGATTTTAGCTGGTGATTCTGTACCAGGAATCCAGGGAACGCCAGCCTCCCACAGAGGCTGGGTCTGGGCTATTCTGGGGTCCAGGCCCTCTCGGGCCTGTGTCTGGCCTCCACTTACTCCTGCATCAGAGATGAGATGGTGCCTGTGTCAGGGGGTGGCCCGGCAGGGGGTGGCCCGGAGCTCCCCGGGTAGGCCTGGCAAGGTGTGGGCCCCCCCAGGACCTGCCCAGGCCTCCACCAGACCTTGCAGTGCCTCTGTGCTGATCTCCGGGGGCCTGATGGAGGGGACAGAATGGGGACAGGAGACTTGCTCCGTCCATCCCCCCGGCCGGATGTCCTCGTGCAGTGAACAACCTGCCGGGCCTGTGACAGGCTCCCAGCTCCATCCTCTGGCTGGGGACTTTCTAAGTCACTTGTGTGAGGTTTTGTAAAATAGAAGAGTTTCTATCTTGCTGCGGTGTCATGGAAATGAGAAATCACCCCTCCACTCAGTATTTATAGAGCATCTACTCGGTGCACCAAACTCAGTGGCTGGTGCGTGCCAGTTGCCCTCAGACAGGAGCTCCAGTGTTCACGGTTTCGCTGGCCGAGGGGGACGCAGGGTCCACTGGGGGCACCAGCCCGGCACGTTCAAGAACGGGAGGCTACCGCGCTCTGCAGGCGCACAGGGACTGTGGCCCCCGCGTCAGGGCTCCGTGCGGAGGGCCTTCCACGTGGCGGACGCCACCCCCTCCTCACTCTTCCTCACACGCCCGAGAGAGAGAGAGGTGATGGTTTCCGTTTAACAGATGGGAAAATTCAGGGCTGCCAGAGCCTGGCTCCAGTCTCATGGCTGGTGACACTGAAGTGGTGCAGCCAAAGCGGAAAACGGCCTGGCAGTTCCTCAAAACGCCAAACATAGAATCACAACGGGACCCAGGAATTCCACTCCAAGGCTGACACCCCGAAGACTTGAAGACAGATGTTTAAACAAAATCTCACAGTACTGTTCACAGTAACCAAAAGTAGAAACAAGCCGCCCGTCCGTCAACAGATGAAGGATAAAACGTGGTCCCTCCACACGATGGAATATTATTCAACCATAAAAAAGAACGAAGGGCTGATTCACGCTACCCCGTGGATGAACCTTGAACACGTGATGTTGTGTCGAGGAAACCGGACACAATCTTGTATGATTCCATTTGTGTGAAATGTCCAGGAGAGGCAAAGCGGATCCGTGGTTGCCAGGGGCCGAGGGAGGGAGGGAAGGACGCGAGTGACTACTTGATGGGTACAGGGTCTCACTCTGGGGGGAAACGTTCTGAAACTAGATGGTGGTGTTGATTGCACATCATAGGGAATGTACTTAATGCCACTGAATTGTTCAGGTTACTGTGGTTAAAAATGGTACATTTTATGTTTTGTGTATTTTATCACAATTTTGTGTATTTTATCACAATTGAAAAAAAGAATCCTCACGGCCAGTGAGTGATGGAGCTGAGATGGGCAGCTGAGTCAGGCTGGCCCGGGCATCACCCTCCACCCAACGCTCCCCGGAACAGGGGCCCACCTCGCAGGTGGGGTGCCTCACGAGTGCAGGTGGGGGTCCTGTCGACCCCCGGGGATGCTGTGACCAGGGGGACAGTGGGTTACTGTGCTTCCCAGGTGGGCAGCCCAGTGGAGGTGGGATGTTCTTCTCCACTAACTGAGCTCGTGTCTGATGAGAAGTCAGCTCTGCCAGAGCTTCGGGGTCAAAACAAAGGGCTGGAGGTGACTGGCCCACGCAGGGGACACTGTTATCACGGGAGGAGCCAGGAAGGGGAAGCGTGCTGCAGTCCGGGGCTGGCCCAGGGTGCTCTGATCCCAGGAGGGGCTACCTGACCCCCTTCCAGACCAGGGGTGACCGGGACGCAGTGGGGGGGCTTCCAGGGCAACTTCTAGAAACCCGAGGGGCCGGCCAGGCCACCAAAGTGGAGGCAAGGCGGCCAGGTAGCAGGGGAAGGGGAGGAGGGACTGCAGAGTCCGCAGTGGGCCCACCCCCAAGCCCACGTCCACCTGTGAACCTCAGCCCCCCAGACTGCGAGAGGAAGCTGCTCCCACCCCCCCCCCCCCAAGCCCCTCAGCCACCCGGGACGTGAGCGTCTTGTCCCCTTTACGGAGGGGTCTAAGCCACATGGATGTTTGGAGGAGAAGCCAAGACCCGACCCAGGGCTCTGAGTCCAGCACCCACGGACACCCATAAGTCCCAGAGACACCCTGGCACCTGTGAGGGAGGGGCAGAGGGTCCGTGGGCGACCTGGACAGTGGCCAGTGGGTCGGGAAAGGCTTCCTGCTGGCAGTGCCCCAGAGCGGCTCCGAAGGAGGTGAGGGCAAAGGCACGGCCTGAACAAAGATGGGGCCCAGATCCAGCCGCTCTGGGTCGGTGGCCGAGTGAGCCTCAGCCCTGGAGAAAAGGGACGGTCCTGTGGCCTTGAGGGCTGGGCCCGCGACATCCGTCTCTCCCAACAGACTCCTCAGCTGGCTCTGGGGCCGTGCCACCCGCGGGCCGGCCTGGGCGGGAGGAGGGACCGCCCCCAGGAGAGGCAGCTGTGCTGTCAACCCCAGCACCGCGGTGCACGTCGCTGTTCTGAGTCATGTGCTCCCTGCGTTTGTACTGAGAGTGGAGCAGACACTTTACATTACGGATTCCAGGAGCACGTTACGTTTAGATTTAATAAGACCGTTATTGTTTGGAAATTAAAGCCCCATTGATTATTCTCAGAGCATTGAGGTGCGGCCGTACCATGTCCAATCACCACTTTAATTGCAGGGGCGCTCAGGAGGGCGTGTAGGGGCCGGGGGCGGCTTTCCCATCCTCGGTTTCTGAAGCCCTGTCCCCCGTCCTCACTCCAGAGCTGAGCACAGCTCCCGTGCTTGAGCCCCACGTGCGGCAGTTACCACCCTTGGGCGGGCCTGGCGGACGCCGTGGAATCCTCCAGAAGCAGCTCTCACTTAGTTCGTTTTGCAGGAAAGGGGACCGAGGCTCAGAGAGGGAAAGGGACTCGGTTCAGGCCCCTCTGCGTGGCTGGCTGGCTGCGGGGTGGGGGGGGCAGGGGGCGGGGAGGGACACGCGGTGGCCAGGAGGAGATGGGCCCGGGAGGGGACCTGTGGGGGGTTGGCTGGGTGGACACGGAGCCTGGTGAGCAAAGCTTTGCTGAGCACGGGCCACTGCGGGGGAGCAGGACACCCCCAGCACCTACCTCCCCCGGCTCTCCCTCCCCCTCCCAGCCCGTGGGAGAGGCAGGGGCAATTCCGGGAGTACTCCCCCACCTCAGCCCCCAGAGCCCCTCACTGCCCCTCACACCAGGGGCTGGAAGCCACTAAGTGCCTGATGAACTCTTGTGGCCGCAATAAATCTGGTCACTTCGTCCCTCCTGAGACAGAGGGGAGGGCGCTCCGGGCTCCACACTGGAGGAAACTAGCTCTCTGACCTCCACCAGGCTAACGCCCCGCACTGCGCTTCCTGTAACTGGCAGCCACGCTGTTAATAATCTCTAATAATCTATCAGTTGGCCCTAAAAGCGAACATTTATCACCTGCTTCAGGAGGACAGGAGCGGCCTCTGTGGGTGGCCCGGAGGGGAGGCTGGGGACGCGGGACCTACCTGAGGCCTGCAGCGGGTCCGCCAGTGCTGGGCACCGGACACCTGGAGCGGGGCTTCCAGGGACAGAGTTAGGTCCAGCGTTTCCTCTGTGAAAGGGGCTGACTGGCTCAACGCTGGCCTCTCGCCCTTGGTCCCTCCAAGAAAGGACCGTGGGGTGAAGGAACCAGAGAGCCAGGAGGGAGGCAGCTGCCCTTGGTGTCTACCAAGCAGGACCCCTGAGCAGAGGCAAGCCGTGGGCTGGGGGGTCTGCCCTGCAGCAAGGTGGGCGCCCCGAGCGTCTGTCTCCCCTGGCTAGGGTGGCCAGATTTGTCAAGTGAAAATACATAACACCTTGTTAAAACTAAATTTTACACTCACAGGAAAGAATTGTTTTAGTATAAGTACGTCCAACGCAGTTTGGGGACGTACCTATACTTTATACTTTAAAAAATCATTGCTTATTTGAAATTCGGATTTAACTGGGTCTTCTGTGTTTTGTCTGTGCTGCTAACCCTTCACTCCCTGTGGTCTGGCCTCCCAGCCTCCCCTTCTGCCTTCCTCTCCCTCCTCCTGCTCCACACTCCACCCCCCACCCCACATTGGAGTCCCACACCCTCTGGGCTCCCCAGGGAGCTTCAGGGGTCCCCCATCCCCCCAACATTGCCAAGGAGGTTAGTGCTCAGAAGGGATCCCAGGCACTTTGAGGGCGGCAGAGCCGCTCCACACCTGGTCGCACACACACACGCACACGCACACAGGGGCTGGAACACTCAGGGAGACTGAGGCCCCCAGGCACCCCCCTGCGCAGGGTGGGGGGGTCAACGGGCACCCACCGTGCAGTGCCATGGGGGCCTTGGTGGAGAGTGGTGAAGGCCGATCCTGGGACCCAGAAGGTCTGCTCTAATTCCTTCCCAGGACGGGGTGGTCAGCCCCCCCCCCGCCAGGGAGTCCACCTGGGGGAAGCCCGTCACAGGGCTCCAAGGCCCCCAGATCTCTCCCAGGTTCCCACAGTGATGCCCGCCCCACAGCCCAGGCTGGCCCCGCCCTCTGTCTCTGCCTGCTGGGGATCTGCTGTGGGCACTGCTCCCTTCTTCTGTTTAACCAGCGAGGTTTCAGCTGGGAAACTGTCGTCCACAGTCTGCAAACAACCCTTCCCGCTCCTCCGTGCCGCCTGCCAAGCGCCACCAGCCGCCAGCTTGGCTCACAGCCGGCTCACGCAAGCTGCCCGGCCTGGCACCGGGCTCCCGCCGGGCTCCCCGGGGAGCTGGCTGGGGCGGGCTGTCCCCACAGCACTCGGGGCCCTGCAGCCTCGTGACGGAGCTCCAGCCCCGCCGTGTCCCCCCAGGGGCCTCTGCCATCCTTAAGGCCCCACAGGCCCAGGAGGAATCTGGGACCACCCCCCTCGCCGGGAGACACCGTAGGGGGAATTCCAGAGCTCTGGGGAGACGGTAAATCTGGGAAGCGCTGAGGGGCAGGTGTCACCGAGCCTTGGGGACAGGCTGCCTCTTGAGGTCAGCCCTGCGCCAGGGCCCCGGGCCCTCCGGCAGCCCTGGTCTGCTCTCGGGTCCCCTCCAGTGGCCCCTGGTGGCCGATCAGGGTCACAAGCACCTGGGGTTCTCTGGGGTGTCCCTTTCCCTGTGCAGACACTGATACCAGGACTCACTTTGGCCAGAGGAAGGGGTGCAGTCCCGGGACCCTTCTCGTCGGGAGCTCAGGCCGACCACTCCTGTGCTGAAGGGGCTTTCCCCATCCTTTTGGGAAAGGTGCAGCCTCCACGCCCCAGTTGGACCCAGGCACTTGCTGGCAGAGCAGCCTCTGGGGGCCCAGAGCCCGGGCCCCACCGGCTCCCCTGGTGCCCAGACCACACCTGGTCCTGCAGACCCCGTCTCCTCAGACCCTCTGCTGGCAGGAGCTTTGGGGACCCACTGGAGCCCCCCCAGCCTCCGAGCTGCTCCCAGGCCCCCAGGAGCCCCGCGGCAGCTCTCAGGCTCAGTCTTCAGAAATGAGTTGCACAATTTAAAATTAATAATCGTGCTGTCTCGTGGCCTCATAATTAAGTGTCTGTTCATCCCGATTATTGTCAGAGAGTGATTTGTTGCTCTCTGGGTAATAAAAATCAACCTGCTTTAGGCAGGAGCCTGGGGCAGCTGGTACCCTCGCCCCCAGCTGCAGCCAGGAGCCCAGAGGAGGGGCCGGTGCCCACCTCTCTGGCCGGGGGACCCTCGGCCTTGGCTCCGAGGTGACATCCGGGGGCTGACAGGCAGAGCGAGGGGCAGGGGCTGGGGAACTGCAGGGTCTCAGGGTTCAACGAGAGAGTGTGGGTGGCTCCAGGTGTGCCCCCGACTGTGCACATGCGTGGGAACAGGTCATATTAGGACGGAAAGGCAGGGACTTCCCTGGCGGTCCAGTGGTTAGGACTGCACGCTTCCACTGCAGGGGGCACAGGTTCAATCCCTGGTCGGGGAGCTAAGATCCTACATGCCGCGTGGGGCAAAAAATAATTTAAAAAGTTAAAAAAAAAAAAAAGACAGAAGGGTGGCTTTTGGGGCTGGGGGAGGTGCTGCAGGGGAGGTGCAGATGGGGGTCCTGGACCTGTTAGTCTTGGCTCTTCCATCAGGAGCCCCACTTGGGCCTCAGTTTCTCCACCATCAGAAATGGGGTGACGATCACCCTATCCCGTCTCCTGGGTGGGAGGGACGGAGGGGGTTCTGCCCAATGGCGGGAGGAGCCAGTGATGTGCCCCGCCCCCGCACAGTGGACCTTGTAGCACTTCCAGCCACTGGCCGGGCACTCGGGGCCAGGGCCACCTTGCCTGGTCCTGCAGTCCCTCCCTGAGTGTGTCTGGGCGCCCGCCTCCTGGGGCCCCTGGTTTGTGAGCCAGGTCACTGGGGAGCCACCCCGCAGGGTCCACTGAGGCCCACGATTGCAGAGCCCCCCGGCTCCCAGCCAGGAGAGGATGTGCCCGTTAGTTTTTGCAAGTGTCGGACAGTGAGGCCCAGAGGAGCTGGACGTGGCGTTCAGGTCCTGGGGGAGACAGGCGGACCCTGCCTGGGCGCCAAAGCCATAGGACGCGGCTGCTGGTCCCATGAGCCAGGGGTCATGCCTCAACATCCTCACGGACTCCACGGGGCCCTGGAAAGGAGGAGGGTCCCTGGGGGCTGACATTAGTCAGTCTGCCCCCGATGCTCTCGCCCGGGCCGAGGCCGGCAGGGGTCTGAGACCACGGCCCGTCCCACACCCGCAGATCCAGCCCCAGGCCCAGGGCTTGGCTGTTTTCCTTTGAGCATTTAAAAAATTAGGCCAAAACGCGCGTACAGAGATTTTTGCGAAGGAGGGGAAAGTGTGAAATAATGAGCTAGCAAAAGAAATTTGGTCCAACATCATCTTCTAACAAGAACTGACTTTAAAGCGGCGGTTATTAGCCACATCTCCTTTCAGGAGCAGTTAAAGATGCCTCGGAAGGTGAGGCAACTAATTTTTAAGCACATTATAGCACAGCGAGCCATTAACGAGGTGGAGGCATTAACCTCCCTGTACTTGGCAAAGAGCCGCGGACACTCTCCAGACGGGCCCAGCACCAGACTCCACCCGGCGCCTGGCCTGGCCGGCGGGTCCCCGAGCCCCGGGAGGCAGAGGACGGGGTTGGGTGGGCTGCCCAGACCTTCCTGTCACTGCGTGTCCGGCAGCTCGATAGACACAGGCGAGGGTCCAGTGGGATGCAGGGCTCAGTCTGGGGAGGGTCAGAGGTCAGGTCGGAGGTCAGAGGCAGGCTGGCGGGCCCCTGCCAGGGTCCTGTCGCTGACCTGTTGCCCGGAGCCGCAGTGCCCTGGCCCTTTGGGACACCGCCCGGCTCCAGGCCCCGGGACCCACGCAGCTAACGTCCTGGCGCGGGAGGGAGGGGGGAGCCTCCTCCCATCTTGGAATGCCTCCTCCCATCGCCCCGCCTTCCCTGTGCTGTGCTGGGCTCAAGGTCACGTGGCAGGGCCAGCACTCCTGCCTATCTCTGGGCCTCGGTCCCCCCAACCTGGGGGTCCTCTCCCACCTTTATCTGCTGCTGTCATCGGCCGAGGCAGGGACGCCACTCCCACTACAGCTCAGGGGGCCCCGGGGGCCAAGGTGGGGGCCGCATGGGACCTTCCCTAGCCTCGCTGCCCCTCAGGTACACCCGATGCTCCCTCCGCAGGCTCTGTGCCCTGCTTTCCCTCGGAGGGGCCGGGGTGTCGGGAAAAGGGGTGTGAGTGAGCGTCTCGTGGCCGCACGGGCGATGGTGTCTCAGGGCCCCTGGTGGCTGAGCAGCCGACGGCCTCGACTTGAGATCAGACACAGTTTAACCACGAGGGCAGCCCGGGTATCGTGGTCTGGGCTGGGGGACAGGCCTGCTCCTGGCCGGGTTTCTTGGCCTTTGGACAAGTTCTCTGGGCCTAGGTGGGAGGGACGCCCACCACCCGAGGTGTGCATTGCAGTCACCCTCACGTGGTTCTTATCTGGCATCGTCGGGGTGGAGGCGCCAGCATTAGGGGTTAGTGCGTTTCCCGAAACTTGGCCCCTTTAAATACTAGACCCCGTGAAACTGTTTTTGTTGGAAGCCCTTCTAAAAGCCGCCTCCTGGTGCCCTGCCTGCGCAGGAGGGCCCACTGAGCACCATGGACAGGTCACCATGGGGCAGGCCCAAGTTCCAGCCCCTCGGTCCCTCCGTCTGTGTCCTGCAGCCTCCTCTGTTCCTCAGCCATGGGTGGGCGCCCAAGCCAGAGGCCCAACTCAGCCTGAGAAAGTCTCTCGGGTGTGGGCCGGCCCCTCGCCTCACATCTCTGGCACTTCCCGTCTGGAGCCCTGAGGCGAGCTCCCCCGTCCAGGCCCTGCTTCCCGAAGCAGCACCCAGGCCCCTCCTCCCCACCAGGGTGGCTTCGGGTGAGGCTGTGCACACCCAGGACCTGCTTCGGCCCCTCCTCCCTCCCAGGGCAGGTGGTACGAGTGGAGAGGGGGTCCCGGGGGCCCCCAGGATTTGCCATGGGCTTCTCCCAACGAGACTCAGATGGACCTGAGGTGAGCCTGCAAAGTCTCATGCTTATAACTTTAAATTTAAAAAGCCATGTGCTGTTTATGTGTTCTCCCAGCAGCTCAGCGAGGCGGCCGCGTAAAGATCATATTATAGTACAAGCCATTATGCGCCGAGTTGACTATATATACTTTTCTAAATGGTTCAGCAAACAGCAGCCTCCTTATGGGCAGGGAAGGAGAACTGGTTCATTTGGGGAAACAAATGATCCTTGATTTGATTTTAAATGCAATGACAGCCAAATTTATTTCTTATTTAATCACTTCCCTGTGCCGTTGAGAGCAGGGTGATATTAAACCCTACAACGCGGAGCAGACTCTAGAATCGGCCGAAAGAGGCAAGCGAATACGTTATGTTTATAGGGCAGAGGGAGACTGTGGAGCGGGGCACATAACCAGAATGGGTATTTTTGTCATTTATACAGTAGGTTATATCATCAGTTCTTCCTGCTTCCAAGTTTGCGGTAATAAAAATATAGGCAATGTGATTCTCTTTGCATTACAGATAAACCATCTTGATTCTTTATTAAATATTTTTATTAATCTGAAGGACTGCAAAGCATTCTTGCCGATAAATCAGGCATGGAGCAGTCCTCTCCCCTCTGCTGGCTCTGAGACGCAGCCTCGTTTAAAAGCCCGCAACCCCAAGGAAGCAGGTTTCCATATTCATGGCCCAGTGGTCCCCCTGTCCCCGTTTATGGCCACGTGCACCGGCAGAAGTGCCGCTAACAGGGTATTTGTGCTTCAATATCCAGTCAGTTTGGAAAATCGATCCACAGTCCTCAGTTTTGTGCCTGTTTAACCGGGAATTACTACTCCGGTGTCACTGCAGGCGTCGGCTGGGGCAGGAGGGCCCTTTCGGCCCATGCTGAGGGCTGACAGGAAGCTGCGGGGCGGGGGGGGGGCGGTCTCGGGGGCTCCGGGAGAGGCGTCGGCCTGGGCAGCTCCCAGCAGGTGTTTGGGGCCCAAGAGACCACGGAGGCCACCTGGGCGTGAGGTGGAAGATAGGCCAAGGGTCAGCTGCAGCGGGGGACCCTGGTCCCAGGGCTGGGGACAGCCAGGGTGGGGCCCCTCCAGCTCCGGCCCGATCCCCCTTCCTGGTTGGCCTGTCCTCCCACCGTGGTGAGGGGCCTGGGTGAGTGTGGACTGGCTGGGGTCACCCGCACAGGCAATTTCTCGCTGGAAAGTTTTATTCCAGCCTCTGCTGTGGACCCAGCCGGAGCCGGGAGGGTCACCTTGCTGGGAAGCTGTAGGAGGCGGTGGTCCCTCGGCCCCGACCCGCGTGTCCTCCGTCCACCCCCCAAGCCTTGCTCGCTCCCCGGGGGATGGTCAGCTGTGCTTCTGGTGGCTCAGGCTTTGACAAGAGCACAAGGGTAGGGACCCTTCCTAGGGGGCCTGCGGGCTGTCTGCTCTTGGATGGGGTGCAGATCTTGGTCTGTCCCAGCTCAGGGTGGCGTCTGTGAGGGGTGGTGGCTGGGCCAGGGCCTGAGGGGACTCCAAGGGTCTCCCAGACTGGAAGGGGTTCAAATGGCTCTGGGGATGTCATAAGGCGGCTGCTCAACGGCCCGGGCGGGAATGCCAAGTGGACTCGTGCCGAGACCGCAATGCTGCCTGCCGCTTGCGGGCCATGACGGAGCCGCAGCCGTTCTCCCCAACGCCTGGGCCCTTCCTGTCCAGCCACCGCACCCTCACCTCCCAGCCCACCCCAAGTATGAGGAGGCCTGGCGGCCCTCGCCTGCGGGTCCCCTGGCCGGCTGCAGCTGGGGGCCCTCCAGTGTCCGGCCCCTGAATCCTCCCTACAGAGGTCAGGCCGACTGACCCCACATTCAGGGCCCGAGTAAGGCTTGGGTCAGGTCCCAATTCTGCCAGCCAGGGTCTGGTGACCTCAGACGAGCCCACACCACAGCCTCCACACCCAGCTTCTGTCCTGGCAGTGCTGCTGTGGGTCATGGTGAGTACAGGTAGGGTGAGCCTCTGGGAGGCAGCCCTGTCCCCTAAGCCCTGGAAGGACAAGCCAGGTCCACCTCGGCCAGGGATGCTGGAGGAGCAATCTGGGGAGGCTTCATGGAGGAGGTGCTGTGGAGAAGGCCCTGTGCCCAGCACGAGCCAGGGCCGGGGAAGGAACAAGCCTGCAAGGGGGATGCAAGGACTGGGGTGGTTGGGAGCAAGATGGAGAGGAGCCCTGGGAGGGGCAGATGGAAGAGGCCTCGGCACGCGGGGTTGTGCTGGGCCCGCAGCTGCCTGAGGGGCCCCGTGCGGGAGGAACAACCCCGCAGCGCTTACCAAGCACAGCCTGGGGATGGTTACATGTGGGTGCCCAGCACTGGACATTCAAAATGACCAGTGTCCCCGCGAGAACCTGAGACGTGCAGAAGGGGGCAGAGCCAGCACCAAACCGGGGTCAGCCCTGAGACCCGAGCTGGCCAGACCCAGAGGAAGGAGGGGTGACCTGGAACCACCGCCCAGTGCAGCCCAGGAGGGTCGGTGGGCTCCTGGCACCCTGCTGTCCAGGGCAGATGGGACCCACCTCCATCACCTCCTTGGCTTACAGGCAGGCCGGGCATCCTCGGGGCCTGCGCTGTGGACAGTGTGTGTCTGGAGGTGGGCAGTGCCCGAGAACTCGGCATCTGCTGCAGCAAGGGCCCTCCTGGGGGGTGTGGAGAGGGAGGGCAGGCGGACTGCCTGGCCGGGCACCAAGGGAACGCCGTGTTCCCAGTGCCTCCTCGGCGGGGACCCTTCTAAATGCAGCGCATGTGGTCCGCAGTGGCCGGACTCCAGTGATGCCGGGGCGGGGGAGGGGACAGAGAATGGGGTTGGCTGTGGGCTCATCCGTGACTGTTCCGAGGGGCAGGGGCGCCCCTCATGGCAGAATCATCTGACTGAGGGGGCCTCTCAGAAACCCGCCCCTCCCTGAAAATTCTGGTGTTGCTGGAGGAACCGGGGGCGAGAAGGGGTGGGGGGTTAGCCAGTTCATCTTAAGGAGCCCGCCTCTCTGTGCTTCAGTTTCCCCTCCTCTCAGTGGCCTGGCCCCCCAGGCAGGAGTGGTGCCGCGTGAGTGGCAGGGATTTGCGGGTGCAGCTGCACGTGTGGGACCGAGGTCACGAGGTCACGGCACTCTGCCCGCCCTGCCCCCAGTTTCCAGCTCACTGCCCACCCGGACAGACGTGGCAGGGGGGCGCCCTGGTCTTGAACAGACTTGCTCCACTCCCGCACCCCACGTCACAGGGGGCCCCCGCATGTAGGGACGGCCTCACTTCAAGCCCCACCCAGCCTGAGTGCCGGCTCACCCCAAAGGCTCTGGTGCGGGACAAGGGCTGGTGGTCCGGGCCTTCGCTCAGTTTTGATTTCACGTTGTGAGACGTTCTGCCCTTTACAAGAACCCGCATCCTTCTCCTGGGATCCGCCCCCACCCACAGCCTGCCGGGGAGGCGGGGCCAGGCTCATCTCTAGTTAAAAGGTGGGGAGACAAAAGTCTGGGCGGAGAGAAGCATCCGGGGGGGCTTGGCCCCTGCAGCCTGCGGTCCAGGCGCCTCTGTCAGAGGTGAGCCCTCTGTAGAGGGCAGACCCCTGGAGGGCCACCCTGAGTGTGCGTTGGCCCCGGGGGGTGGGGAGAGGGGACAACCAGCACTAGGACTGTGCTCAAGTCCCTTACCTGGTGACCGAGAGCCCCTGGGGACGCCCAGCTTGGCCTGAGGCCGCCTGTGTGTCAGCCGAGGTGGCAGAGGCAGAATGCTGGCTCTTCTTGGTCACCCTCAGCGTGTCCTCGGGCCAGACCTTCCAGCCTGAGTTTCTCCCAAGGGGTGCGTGGCGATGACGCTGCAGAGCCGGGCTGGGGTCTCTGAGGTCTCAGCCGCGGAGGCGGGGGGCGACGCAGGGCACCTCTCGGGCAGGCGAGCCGCTGTGGGGAGACGCCTCTGGAAGAGGCCATTCATTCCCGGAAAGAAATTAGTTTTGTTTCGTTCAAATCATGCCTGCCGGCGGTGTAGCTGCCTGGTGCCTCTCAGGGGCTCTCAACAGCTCTGGTCTGTGGGATGTTACAATAGGGGTTCGGAAACTTTCCAGACACTCTAAGGCACCATGGGGGCTAGGGGCTGCTCCGGGGGGTCCCCGGAGCCTGAGAGCTGGGGGCCTGACCACTACCACCCCGCCCTGACAGCCCTGGATGACGGTGCAGGAGTCTCCTCAGTGGCCCCCATCCCCAGGCGCAGCCCCCCTCAGCGACACCTGTGCTGAGCTGATGACAGCTGTGTGCGGAAGCAGGTCAGCCAAGGCTCTCCTGGGGGATCAGAGGGTCCGGGACAGCCCCCTCCGCCTGCATCTCGGGCTTGCCCCCCTCCCTTCCTGGGAAATGACAGATCCTGTGGTGGTCAGTGAGGGCGCAGACAAACAATTCCACATTAGAAGGGAGGGAATCCTGACGCCGTAGAGCATGGACGGACCTGGAGGACGTCGTGCTGAGTGAAATGAGCCCAACACAGCAGGACAGGTCCTGTGGGATCCGCTCACAGGAAGCCCTAGAGGAGTCACATCCACAGAGACAGAAAGTAGATGGCGGGGCCGGGGCTGGGGGCGGGCGGTGATGGGGAGTGAGTGTCTAGTGGGGACAGAGTGTCAGTTTTGGAAGATGAGAAAGTTCCGGAGACGGATGTGGTGATGACTGTACAACAGTGAGAAATGTGCTTAATGCAAGAGAACTGGACCCTTAAAAATGGTTAAAATGGTAAATCTTGTTATGTGTATTTTACCACAAGTTTTAAATATATATTTAAAAAATTCCCAGGGGAAAGAAAAGGACCCACGTTGGTGGAGTATGGTAAAGGACACAGGAGCCCTGAAAGCCACACCCTGCCCCCCGGGGCCAAAGCTGGGACAGTAAAGCGAAAAGTAATGCAGTGTGTACTCCAAAGTGCAAAACCAGCGTCCGCGTGAGCACACGGCCGCAGAGAAATGGCTGAATAGACACAGAAAGGGGAGACCAGGGGCAGCCCTCCGTGCAGAGCCCCAGGTAATACGTGCAGACACGCTGGGGGGCAGGATACCCGCCCAGGAGTGGGCTGTGCGCAGACTCCTTCCAGAGGATAAAACATGCAGGGGGAGGGAAGGAGCGACGTACGGGGAGAAACCTGACTACAGCTCAGCCGGTGACCAGGGTCACCTCGGCAGTGACAGGGCATGGTGATGGCCTGCACCCCTGGTTCCATGGCGTGAGAAGGGCACCTCACCTCCGAGGTCTCCCCAGTCACCACCACCCCCGTCCGGTCAAAACATCAGACAAAGCCTGACGGAGAGACAATCTACGGGATCTCTGTCCAGTCCTCCGCGAGTCAAGGCCATCAAACGCCGGTGAAGCCTGAGAAACTGTCACAGCCCAGAGGAGCCCCAGGAGACATGAGGACCAACTGCCACGTGGGTCCTGGGAGAGGAAAGGGACTTAGGGGAAAACTGAGGAAACCTGATAGAGGATGGACTTCAGTTCATTTAAAAAAATGTATTCCTGGGGAGTGCCAGAGAGCTCTCGGGTAAGATGTGACCTTGGGCGAGTCGTGGCCTCAAAGGCTGGACGCCTGGACCAGGGCCTGAGCAGGTCCCTCCAGCCCCAGACCCCAGGACACTGCGCAGGTGGGGAGCAGGGCAGCCTCCCCACCCCCCATCCTCCCCGTGGCCCGGGGCCGTCACGCACGCCTCCATCTGCGTGTCTGAGGCTCTGTGGCGTGCAGGACCGTGAACGAGTGGGTGGCGTCCATCACGGTGGAGGGCAACCTCGTTTAGGACACGTGGCGTTTTCGGGTCTTCAGGGAGAAGAGTCAGGCAGACGGAGGGCTGAGTGGGCTGGCGCTCAGAAGGGCGTCCGGAGAGAGAGTGACCGGAATAACCACATTTTAACCCATCAACCTGTGGACAGTTTTGTTATGAAAAACACCAGAAAGCCATTAATATAAATCATGAAATATTCAGCAAGGAAGTCGCTTAAACGTCTCGTGTTCCCAGAAACGGTGCCGGATGCTTCCTGCATCAGGGGCGCCCTAGCACCAGCTCTTCTGTGTGTCTTCGGAGGCTCTTATCGCAGGACTGGGAAGTGTTAGATCATCGCCTAGTGTGGGGTGGACGCCGGGAGAGGGGAATGAGGCGCTCCCGGGGCAGCGGCCACGGCCCCCTCCATGTAGCTGCGTGCTCTCTGGCTCCCGGGCCTCCCACCAGCCGCCCCCGTGATCCGGGCTCACATGGAGGGACCAACCCCTGGGCCCCCGTGTCTGTCTTCAGAGGACACGGGTGGCTGGTAGAGCCTTGAGCGCTGCCGGTCCTGATGGCCTGGCCACCCCACGCCTTCCCGGCTCCCGGCCACCTGTGCGAGCCGCCCAGCACTAATGCCGACAGCAGAGAAGCCCCCACGCTCTCACACTCGCACTTTGCTGGGCTCCTTACAGGCGACAACCTCTCGTTTCACCCTGGCCGCCCTCTCAGACCCCGTAGCTGCTGAGCATCGAGGTGAGGATTTGGATCCAGATCTTTCTGGCTCCAAAACTGTGCTCTCAGCCATCTTCCTGCCTGCGTCCGAGCAGTTCCTGCTGCAAAAACACAAGACGAAGCAAAACAGAAAACACCAGGTGGGGGAGAAGATGAGGATGTGCCCGTTGGGATGGCGTCTGTCAGACAGACAGAAAACAGACGCGGAGAAGCTGGCAACCTCGTGCGCTGCCGCTGGGAATGGAAAAGGGTGCAGCCGCTGTGGCAAACAGTATGGAGGGTCCTCCAAAAATTGCACAAAGAGGGCTTCCCTGGTGGCGCAGTGGTTGAGAGCCCGCCTGCCGACACAGGGGACGCGGGTTCGTGCCCCGGTCCGGGAAGATCCCACGTGCCGCGGAGCGGCTGGGCCCGTGAGCCGTGGCCGCTGAGCCTGCGTGTCCGGAGCCTGTGCTCCGCAACGGGAGAGGCCGCAACAGTGAGAGGCCCGCGTACCGCAAAAAAAAAAAAAAAAAAAAAAAAAAAATCTCACGACGAGTTACCCTATGACCCAGCAATCCCACCTCTGGGTAGGTACCCAAGAGACTTGAAAGCAGGGCTTGGAGAGATATTTGTACGCTGATGTCCAGAGCAGTGTTATTCACCATAGCCGAAAGTGGAAACACCCAAGTGTCCACTGGAGGAGGACTAGATAAGCAAAATGTGGTCCATCCGTACAAAGGAAATTATTCAACCTTGAAAAGGAAGGAAACCCTAACACAGGCTACGACATGGATGAACCTTGAGGTCGTTACGCTCAGTGAAATGAGCCCGACACAGAAGGACGAATACTGTGTGATTCCACTCATGTGAGGGCCCTAAAGGAGTCAAACCCACAGAGACAGAAAGCAGATGATGGGGCCCAGGGGCCGGGTGAGGGGAGGGAGGGTGAGCGTTTAATGAGGACACAGTGTCAGTCTGGGGAGACGAGGAAGTCCTGGAGGTGGACGGTGAACGAACTTTATGCCACTTAACTGTGCACTAGAAAATGGTTACGACGGTAAATTTTATGTTATGTGTATTTTACCACAATTTAAAAAATAAATGAGAAGATAAAGATGGTGAAGAGTGTGGCTGAAGAGGCTGCGTGTGTCCAAGGAGTGACGGTGAGACAGGCAGCCTGTGGTCAAAGGGACAACGGCGGCCAGGAGGGCGGCCGGCGCCATGGGAGTGTTTCAGCACCTCGGAGAGAGACCCCGCACCTGGACTGCCAGGAGGGAACCTCTGGACCGGGTCCAGGAGCAGAAGGTGCTGGGCCCTTTCTGAGGGCAGCCTGCTCCTTGCTCTGGTGCAAACAGGCAGATAGGCAGATGCTTCATGAGACGCCTCTGGCTCCACAGGGTCCCCTGGGAAGGGGTGGGGAGGTGTCTCTTCCTGAGGCTGCGCTCGGGAGGGCGGCTCCAACTCCTCGTGGGGAAAGGGGTGCTGTAGAAGCCCTCAGGGGGCCGGGTTCCATCGCTCAGCGCCAACCGCAGTGACCTTGGGAAGCCTCCCGCCCCCCTCTGCCCCTCCTGACTGACTCCACCCTCGGCCACTGGGGCTTCTTGGAACCAGGGGGTCCGCCCGTGACGAGGGCAGGACAGCGGGGAGGGGAGGTCTGGTCTCTTTTCTTGTGTGCGCCTGGCCAGAGACCTCCTTACACCAACATTCTCGCCAGGGATGGTGTGGCCCCCAGGCCCCCTGGGAGCTCACTGCTCTTGTCACAAGGGGACGAGGGTTATGCTACTGACCACGTGTGTGAGCCAGCTCTGCCCCCCGAAGGACAGCCCCTCCCCTACAGGGCTGATGGTGCCCGTGTGAAAACTCAGCTGCAAGTCTCACAAATGCCGTTTCAGCAAAGAGCACCCAGCCTTCCGGAAACTGAGCCTCGGGGGCGGGGCGTGTGGCGGACTCAGCCACTCAGATCCTCTGTGACAAGATTCCCAGGGACAGTTAAAGACGTCCGGTTACAGTAAAACTCCTCCGGTCCTGATTCAATGGTTTTCACGGGGGCGTCATTGATGCCATATGTGTGCACAGCTGTCCACCCACCGGCTTGTGCTTGCCCACAGCGGGCTGTGCTTCGTACAGGGAGGGTGAGAGCACCACCGTCTGAGCCCCTGAGAAGTGTCCACCCCACAGGGTGTTGACCTTATGCGTTAGCCCCGCCCCCGGGCCTGCACGGCAACACCTTGGTGGCCGGCAGAAGGCACCATGGGTCCCTGGGGTCAAATCCCACTTCTTTACCCGTTGTCTGCATCACTGTTCTGTATAGCGATTGCGACACAATTCTCCAAGAGGCAGGCGTTCTATTAGTGGAGCACACTTTGTAAACCACAGTATTCACCTCTGTCAGGGTGAACCCTCCGATATGAGTTCATTCTTTCTTTCTTTCTTTCTTTCATTCAAAACAAACAAACAGAAACTTGGCGAGCACCTGCTCTCACAGGAGTACTGATTTAGGGGCTGGGGTCCAGGAAGCAAGATGACCTGTCCTCAGGGGACAGGGGCAGAAGTAAATGTGGGGACACAGGAGACCTGAGCTCTGATCCTAGAGGACATGAGCTGGGGGGACACCCACAGGGCCCGAACCCCAGCCTGGTGGGGGGCCAGCCAGGATGCTGGAGTTGAGTCTTGGGGGTCGGAGAAGCTGGGGAGGGAGCTCTGCGGGGCAGAGGGTGAGAAAGCCCAGGGTGGTGAGGAGATGGGCCTGGGGTGCCGGGCTGGGCCTCCTTGGTGGTCAGCCTGGAGGAGGCACCCCTCAATCGGCAGGGTCGGCTGTGGTGGGGGCCTCTGGGGGTCCGTCTGGTGACAGGCCGGGGGCAGGGAGGCTGGCGATGGAGAGGAGCCGGCTCTGAAGAGAGCCTACCCGCCGGCTGTCACCCCATCTCTGAAGAGGCGCTCCTTCTACAGAAAAATTAGGGAAGGGAGTCAGGACATCTGATCTTCCACTTAAACACGTGCTTGGTGAATTGCTACGGTTTATTGGGCGCTTGGAATGGCTTATAATTGCATCAAGCGACAGAAATCGCACTGGGAGGACGCTCCCGGGGAAGCTGCTGGGCGGCAGTGCCCCCTGTCCACCTCTGGGGTGTCACTGTCTCTGCTATGTTCAGAGAAGATCCAGACTTCAGACCAGCCCTCCCTGGTCACCGTCTCTCCAGACGTGAGGAGGTAGAGAGGGGCAGGAGAACACAGGCTCTGCCATTAGCCTGGGGCCAAATCCCAGCTCAAGACTCCCATTTCACAGATGAGGAAATTGAGGCCCAGAGAGGTGAAGTAACTCGCCTGAGACCGCACAGCATCAGGATTTGAACTGGCATGTGTCTGACTCCGACTCCACAGCTAAGCTTCCCACCCTCTTACCTGGCTCACAGACGGTGACGCACCTGCGGCCCAGCACACGGAGTGGCCGCAGAGACATGGAGCAGAAGGGTGGGCCTGCTTAGAAACTGTGAAGTGCCAAGCAGAGGAGCGGAGGTGCAGCCCATTAACATCATTCAGCGACGGTCCCCTGGGCTGACTGCACATCTGGAGCCACTGGCAGGAAGGCCTGACGCCCCCCTCCCTACCCCTACGGGGCAGGGACCGGCCCCCGGCAACTGTCTGGCTAACCAGAACTGTCACCGCCATTTCATTATTTTAGGGCCCAGAAAATTACTATTCATGACAGTAAACTTAAAGATGAAATAATAAGTCTGTCCTTTCAGAAAGCAAACTGCGACGCCAGCATATTCATGAGCTGTGACATCATGGGAGATGGCAGCAGCCGGGGTGATCATTTGGCTAAGTCAGCAGCTGAGGAATTTAGGGAAATGCACTTGCCGCTCTGAGGAAATGGGTGATGAATGCTTTCCTGTCTACGGGGACCCTTAACAGGCGCTTTTTTTCTTTTTTTCGCGGTACGCGGGCCCCTCACTGCTGCGGCCTCTCCCGCTGCGGAGCACAGGCTCCGGACGCGCAGGCTCAGCGGCCACGGCTCACGGGCCCAGCCGCGCCGTGACACGTGGGATCTTCCCGGACCGGGGCACGAACCCGCGTCCCCTGCGTCGGCAGGCGGACGCCCAACCGCTGCGCCACCAGGGAAGCCCCACAGGCGCATTTTCAATGTACTAATTAATTAACCTTGGGACCTCTCACATTTCCCAGGAGGCTGAGGCCTCCGCGCCTCGAGGGCGGGTGCAGCCAGACAGAACCGACCTCCAGGTGGAGCCAAAGCTGGTGAGGCCGGTGGGCAGCTCTAGGCTAGGGACCTGCCCCCCACTAGTAAATGCCCACAACTTCTCAGTTGAGGGTCGAGTCCCCCCCAAACTCACATCCACCTGGAAGCTCAGAATGACTTCATCTGGAAATCAGGTCTTTGCAGACGTAACCAGTCAAGGATCATCCTGGACTTAGGGTGGATCCTCAGTCCGGGGTTTAGGACTCATGTCCTCTGAGAAGAGGAGAGACGCAGAGACACAAAGACAAGAGGGAGATTTGGAACGAGGGGCCCCCCCCACGCAGGCAGGGGCAGCAACTGGAGGGAGGTGCCTCCCAGCCAAGGAACCACGAGGATTTCTGGCGAGGCCAGAAGCTGGAGAGAGGCCTGGAACGTCCTCCCAAATGGCCTCGGAGGGAACCAGCCCTGCTGGCACCTGGAGCTCGCACTTGTGGCTTCCGGAGCTGGGAGCCGGTAAATTCCTGAATTCCTGTTGTTGTTTGAGACTCCCCTGCTCCCCGACTTGTTAAGGCAGCCTTCTGACCCACCTGCATCCGGTTGGGAGGTGCTGGAGGTGGCCTTTGCAGCTGGTCACTGCAGGGCCCCTCCTCTCTCTGGGCCTGGGGTCTCCTGCTGCAGGGGGCTGGTCCAGAGCTGTGCTTTTCAAACGGGGTTCCCCGTGCACGCACAGGGGCAGTGGGGGCTGTTTCTTCTTGTAGGAGCACCTCAGTTTCCTCCCCCCACCCCTGCTTCCTCCCTCTTGCTGCCTGGAGAGCTTTTAGTCCTCCCTCACGGCCCCGTTCTATAACCCTCCCGGGGCTGGGGGAGAGGATGGTGACCAAGCGGCTGTGTCCTGAGAAGTCACTCCCCCGCCACAGGCTCTCTGCAGGGGCCTTGTGGGGGACCCCCCAGGAACCGGCCGTCCACCTGCTCGCGGGACCACGGCTCACCACGCCCTCTAGTGGCCGCCTCGAGGTAGCGCCGGGCAGCCCAGGCGGCAGGTTTGGGCCTCACAGGGGTGGGCGGCCCTGGGGTGAGCAGAACGCCAGGGTGCACCCCCCTCTCGACCAGACTTGGAGCCCTCTTTGCTGGGAGACCCTCCCCAGGCTTTGTGGCCCAGGCACGCCTTCTCGGGGTCCAGGGGCTGAGTCCAGGCAGGAGTTGGCAGGGGTAGGAAGACCAGGGAGGGACGCGGTCGTCCGCTTGGCTGCCACCAGCCAGGGCAGCTCGGGCCACTCCCGGGGACTGTCAGTGCTGGGGCGGGACCCAGGGCCGGGCTGGGACAGCGGGCTGGGCCCTGCCAGCTCAAACCGGGCCCGGCAGCCAGGGCTGGCTCTGCCCCACTCAGGGAAACCCTTGGCGCTCGCTGACTCCTGGCTGGGCCTGGGCCGGACACGCTCAGACCACTCGGCCTTTCTTGTTTCTGAGAGCGACAGTGATCTTGAGAACCTCCCAGAAGGCGCGAAGGTGTGGGCTCTCTCTCTCTCTGCCTTATTCCTGCTGCACCCCCAGTCCCTGAAGCGGCACCCAGCACATAGCAGGCGCTAAATAAACACATACTGGGCAGCCAGGTGAGTGCGCCAGGTGGGGTCTTGGGAAGCAAGGCTGAGTTCAGGTGCACGAGGTGCTTCAGGGACCAGCACCTGTTGGATGGGGCGGGGAGGCTGCAGGGTTAGGCCAGCTCTGGGCCGGGTCCTCCCCTTCACGGGAAGTGTCTGGGTCTTTACACGCCACTTAGACCAGCCACCCGGGGGGGCCGTGACCTCACAAGGCCCGGCGTCTGCTGACCGCTCCCCGAAGCTGGGCAGCTGGGCCTTCCTTGAAGGGGGCCCACTCGGTGTACACATGGAAGCCTGATCCTTATGTACTAGAGGAGATGGAGGCTCAGAAGGGGAGGAACCCACCGGGGATGTCCAGGGGTCCTAGGACATCACCCATCACTGCTCCCAGTGGATGCGGTTGGGGAGTGTGCAGCCTGGGAGGGGAGCCCTGCCCCAGGCCCGCCGCTGCACCCCCAAGGGGAGAATCATCACTGACTGGCCTCTCCTCTGGGGAGGAGGTGCCACTGATGGGAGACCACTTATTTACATCCAGGCTCCTCAGAAATATTTTGTCAACACATCACTAAGGACGTCCAGCCTACAGGGGTCTGCTCTGGCAACGGGGTCAGCCATTAGATGGGTGGGCAACTCACAGCATGCTAAGTGGTGCCCCAGAGGAGGTGCAACCGGGGCGGTCTTCCTGAGGGAGGAGGTCCTGCGTTCTAGAGAAAGGGCTGGGTTTGCACAGGCTGCAAGGTCAGGAATCGGTAAGTCGGTGGAGACTCATCGGATGAAGGGTGCTGGGCACGCAAATCCCGGCCGATTCGGCTGATGAAGGCCCCGTGAGCTGTTGATGGATCCGGGCCGTTTATTACTGACATACTGAAAGGAAGTGGGCTCCCCAGGCCTTCATCCCACACACGCAAAAAGATGACTTTGGAACAAAAGAGGCCACTGACGCCAACAAGAGCTGGGACACCCCACTGTCGAGGAGCCCCCATCGCCCCAGCCGTCGGAGCTATACCTGGCCCCCAAGACAGTCTCTCTGAGTCCATGGGTGGCATCGCCAGTTCTCCCACAGGCTTTCATTTTCTCCTGGAAATCCCCCCTTTGGACTCCATGGGGCCACAACCAGAGCTTTAAGTTGTCCTTATCCCTCAGTTTTCTCCGCAGGCTACTCTGTGTAAAGTGGAGGCGGGGCGGGGGGGGACCACAGTCTCAGCCACTGCCCTCGAGCTGACAGCTGCCCTTGACTCCAGCCCTGCCCACTCAGCGGCCCCTGGCCCCCTCCACCTGGAAGTCCCCCTGCGCACCCAGGTCAGCAGGTGCAAGGCTGCGCTCGACCCCCTTCTCAGCGGCGCCCCTTCCTCCGGGAGGTGGCACGGCTGCACCCTGTCACCCAAGCTGGAAGCATTCCTGTCGTTCTTCACCCTGTTCTTGTTTACAGCTGCCCTGCCCCGTCAAGGCTCACCTCGCGTCCTCCTGCCACTGTCTTCCCTGCGCCGTTCAGAACCCCACCCCCACGCCACATCACTCCTCTGCAAGCACGTGGGAGCTTCCTGACTGCCTCCTGCCTCCAGGCCCCCTCCTGTCCTCCTCCGACCCCACGTCGCTCGGTCACCACCATCCACACTGCAGCTCCCCGCAGCCCCACGACCAAGGCCAGATGCTTCCGCAGAGCTTCTGCTGACCCGGCTCCACTTGCCCCCCCCCCCCCATCCTCCCCGTCCTCCCGTCTCCTCCCCTCAGCCCATTCCCTTCCGTTCCGGCACGCTCCGCGGGCTCTGCCCATCCTATTATTCTCCTCTCCTCCTCCTCAGCCCTCACACGCCATTGTGTCCCATAAGCTCCCCTGGTGTTACCCCACCAGGCCCTGCTTGCCCCCATGGTCTCCTGTCTTTTGAGGCCGTGTTGGCACCACAGCCAGCACTTGTATCGGCTGCGTGAGAATGCCCATTCCCAGGCTATATCCTGGTCTCTAGCCTTAATCATGACTATGTTTTCGGTGAGCAGTAGAGGGTCTGGCTCTTGGAGGCTAAACTGGACAGAAGGAATTTGGACAGGGTCGCAATGGTCATAGGGGAAATGAGGTGTGTCTAAAATGCTGAAGGCGTGAGATGCTGGGACCACCAGCCTCCGAGAACAGGAACTGTGCTGTATCCATCTCTGCTCAGCAAACGTTCTTGAATGAGTGAGATGGGAGAGTGCAGGTCAGTCACCTGGTCTAGGTCTGGCCCAAACTGCAGCGTTCATATTTGTCACCCCACAGAAATGAGTGTACTGAGTGCACAGGTCAGCTTCCTTCCATGTGGGTGCTCGCGAGCCCGTCTCAGTGTGCCTCTGCAGTTCTGTAGCCTGAGCGCTGGGCAGCACCCTGGAGTCCCTGATAGCGGGAATGGGGTGGGACGGGAGACCCCGCATTTCTAACAAGCTCCCAGGTGCTGCTGGTCTGGGGGCCACACTCAAGAGAGACTCTGCTTTAGGGCAATACAGTCCAAAAGAAACACAACAGCAGCCATAGACAATCTAAAATCTTCTGGTAGCCAGAGCTTTAAAAAGGGAAAAGAAACAGGTGAAATCGATTTCAATATACTTTATTTAACCCTATACATCCTATTATTTCCACATGTAGCCAATAGATAAACACTGTTGAGGTATTTTTCATGTTCTTTTCCTCCCAACTGTTCCAAGATCCGGTATGTATTTTACACTAAGATCCCATCTCAAAACGGACTCGCAAGCTCCCGGCTCCCGCGTGGCTGCCGCCCCGCACCGCAAATCGCACGCAGGTGCGGGACGCAGGAAGCGGCCCGAGAACTACACCTCCCGGCACGCTCCGGGCGCGTCCCGTGACGCACTTCCTGCGCGGCGGCGACGCCGAAGCGGCCGCCGGAAAACCACACTTCCCGGCGTGCTCCGGACGCACCCTGTGACGCACTTCCTGCGCGGCGGCGACAGCGCGCCCCCGGCGGCTAGGCGGCGGGGCGCAGCGACGGCTCGGGTCGCGGCGAGTGGCGGGCGGCCGGCCGACGGGAGCCGGGGCGGGGCGGCGGCGGCGGCCAGCGAGGGAGCGCGCGGGCGGCCTGGCCCCGCCCCCGGCCCGCCCCGGTGACCTTCAGGGTCCGGGCGGCGGGCGCAGGCCCCGGCGGCGGCGACGGCGGCGCGATGTTCGTGCAGGAGGAGAAGATCTTCGCGGGCAAGGTTCTGCGGCTGCACGTCTGCGCGTCCGACGGCGCCGAGTGGCTGGAGGAGGCGACCGAGGACACCTCGGTGGAGAAGCTCAAGGAGCGCTGCCTTAAGCACGTAAGGCCGGCCGCGGCTCCAGGCCTCCCCCTCCCTCCTCCCCTTTTCCCAGCCGCCCCCGACACCCTCTGCACGCGCCTCCGCGAGCCGGGTCCCAGGCTGGACGCTTTACCCTCTCTCCTCTGGTTTAACTCCGACGACAGCCCGGGCGGCGGGGCGCGTCGGGAGCGCAGGCTGGGAGAGGCGAAGTCGCCGCCGGAGCGAGGCCTCTAGCGTTTCCAGCATCCGCGCTGGCTGCCGCGGTGCGGTTCCCGGAGCTGGGAATTAGTGCCTAAGGAAGTAGGGACCCACGGGAGAGGCGCCTTCTCCTGACCTGCGGAGCCGGCTGCTTGGAGCTGCTTCCCGGGGCTGGCATGGGGGCCGGGGCCTGGCCCTGGCCACTGGTGCCCCGTAGCTGGAATCACTTAAAACAGTGAGGCCGCGGCACTCGTCCCTGCGCCCCTGCTTCCCGGCGGCCTTTACAGCGATTGCGTGGGTAGGTCCGGGAGAAGGGGCTTCTCGCCGAGAGGGCCACTTTCTAAAGTTTGTTCCCACGAGATATTCCTTGTCCAGTTCCTTAGGTTGCTAGTTTTTGGAACTAGTTCTTGGCTTCACCTCTGTAAGCTTCTCGACTCCGTATGGCAGGCCAAGACATCTATCTAACTGGCTGCCTAAGGAAACTCGATCCTTTGCACCGTCTAGTGTCTCCATGTCGGAATTTAGGACAAAGAGGCCACAGCCTCTTAGTGTACATTCCATGCGAGAAGTGATGTGTCTATTAGTGTCTATTAGGTCTCCAAGAATAAACGTGCAGTTACTGCTCTAGTGACTGCCTATAAAATACTCTTGGGTCCCTCTTGGGAGTATGGTTCTGTGGAGGTGTTCTGTAACTGTCAGACGACAGGCCAGGGAGCGTTCTGGTTGGCAGTCCCCTTCTGGAACACGCTGGACGTGAATAACGGTCTCAGTCTCACATCATGGGGGAGGAGGATCCAGGCTCACACACTTGGCTGCTTTCTTCTTTCACTTCTGAGCCAGTCAGGTGATTTCACCATCTAGAAAACCACCAGGACAGCAGTAAGCTGCAAGGCTGGGAGCCCCATGAGCACGCAGGTTCTTAGAGCCAGGCTCGTTGCTTGTCCAGTACATTTTTTAAAAACCTCCCTGAGACGCTGTGTCTCACCCACTCAGGACGGAAGCTCCTTGAGGGCTGGATTTGTATTCACACACCCAGGGCCAGACTCTTGGTGGGCCCGTAACAGACGTGTGGATTAATACCAGCACACTGCTGAGATACCGCGGGTTCAGTTCCAGACCACCACAGCAAAGCCAAAGCGAGTTGCGCGAATTCTTTGATTTCCCAGTGCATATAAAAGTTACGTTTACACTGTAGACCATTATGTGTGCGATAGCATTATGTCTAAAAAAGCAACGTACATACCTTAATTAAAAAATAACGCCTTGGGAAAAATGGCACCAGTAGACTTGTTCAACACAAGGTTGCCACAAACCTTTAGTTTGTAGAAAACACAGTATCTGTGAAGCGAAGTAAAGCAAGGCACAGTAAAACGAGGCATGCCTGTAAACGGAAGTAGATTGTCAGTCCAGAAGCGCGTGGCCGTGGCATGTCACTTGCCGAGTCAGGCCGGGAGGAGTGAGTGGGTACATCGGTGTGGCGCCGAGTTAAACTCACTGATGGTAAAGGATTGGCGTAACTGTCCTGACGTTGATTTATGGAGGGGAACGAGGGGAGAACTCTGATTCACGGACACTTGCCGAGGGGTTTCGGGAGCACGCTCAGGGTTAATGGACAGCCAGTCTCCACGTGGTGCTAATTATTATGTTCCCGGTATTGGTTATTCCCGTTGCTGTTGGGATGTATCATTTGGGATGTTTTCTGGCATTACCCTGCTTTGACCTGAAATTTTATCCACTCTGCAATCTCTCCAGGTACAGAGACCCGAGCAGCAGGGGAGTTTCACAACCAAAGAGCTGACATAAATTATGGGACTCAGAGCTGAGCTGTCAGAAAGTACTCGCACCTCCGTGCCCATCCCATTCTGTGGGCAGCGTTCGCTGCCCCGTGAGCCAATCAGCAGGCTTCAGTTAGGAAAGAGAGTTCTCAAGTTGTGGACTTGAATGTCACCCTGGAAACCAGTCCCTGAGTGGTGTCGCTGCTTCACTTCTGTCCCTCCTTCCCGGTTTTCCCTTGCTGCCTTCTTTTTTCTTTCCTCCTTCCCCTCTACCTTGAGAGGACACTGTGCGTTTCTTCCCCCCACAGTACTCCTGGGAGTTTTATTATTTTTTATACATTTTTATTATGTATATATTTTTATTTAATAAAGTTGCTTTATTATTGAAGGTTTATTATCATAACTCTTACAGAAATGGATTGCTATTGTAGCCTTTCCCTTCTTGGTATTATATAGATTGGGACCACCATGGTGGTCTCTAGCCCAAGCTTGGAGAAAGGGGCAAAGTAAACCATCTTGTGTAACAGGAGGTTCATGATTTTAAGAGAGTTACATCTGCGATGTGGTAGGTGTTTTTGGTGTGGTAAACCTGCATGAGATGGCCAGTATGTAACCTGCTAGTACAGCTGTTAACATTTCTTAGGTCCCGTGAAGGTGTATCTTCAAGTGACCCCGTGACATCGAGGGTAAGAGAAACTAGTCTCCGCTCTTCTGGGGAGGAAGCGCTTCACTGGGTGGGTGTCAGAGCCTCCCCCTCCAGTGATGGGCTCTGCTGGGGCTCTTTGGCTCTCACAGCCCAGCTTGCTCCCTTGCTTCTGCTGAGAACAAAGAATGAAGTAACCGTGCATAGTATGGGTGACTCATGCTTATGTTTTGTTCCCGGCGCCTGTCGACGCACTGCAGAGTACAGCTTTTTTCAGGAACCAGCACGAGGATTATTTTGGAAAACTGTGTTTCATAGACTGTATTATGAACTTGGCAAATCAGCTAGCCTGCAAATTTTAGAATTAGAAGCAGCACACCCAGTACTTCTGGGAGCGGAGCCATTGTGAGATTCCAGGGCAGGGGGGTGTTCTCTGTCATAAATGGTCAGAGTGTGTCCTACTATTGGCTGGATTCCACTTTTGTCCCCACCCCCCACCCCCCCGGCCCCAGTTTTGTGTGCATCTGTGACTGCCCTGAAGCCCTTATGATCCGCTTTTCCTGTTTCCAGTGTTAGATTGCTGAAAACTCCAGTTGCTCTTAAAACGCCATTGTTGAGAGGTGAAGTACAGGCTTAGCCCCTCTCTTTGGGTGAGCAGTGACGTGTGCAGGGTACCTTTGGTGACGGAGAGAGGTGCTAAGGCAGCCCCGCTTAACTGAGGAAGGCTGTGAGGACCCTGGCACTGGGACCCTGGGGTGGGCATGTCCCCAGCGTCGCAGCAGCCTCCCTCCAGCATGGACTTCAGCATCACTCCCTCAATGTGTGTTCTGGGGTTTGTGGGCCGCTGATCAGTGGGACACAGCCACGTACCAGGTGAGCCCCTTCGGGCTCCCAGGAGGGGCTCCGCCAGCCACATCTGTAGCTTGCTTTAGGGTCTCTGTGGCCGTCGCTTGGTGAGCTGGGGGCCGAGCCGAAGCTAGTTTTGTCTCCTCGGGGTTTTGTGGGTGTCTAAGTGTTCAGGCCCCTATTTCTTGTCCCCGTGGACCGGCCTCCTCTCTCTGCTGTGTGTCTCTCTCAGCTCCCTCTCGTTTACCTTGGAAGGAGGGAAGCAAGTGCACAAATCATACTTAAATCTTTAGGTTCTTGGGAAACGACGGCGCTGCTATTTTCACTTTTAAATCACTCTCCAGATGTTTCTAGACTAAGGAAGCAATTCGGGTAGCCACTAATGGCCAACAGGGCATTCTGTGTCAGAGCCGTGAGCCTGTTTGCGAGCACTTGGCGGGTCGGTGGTCGAGTGCTGGCCTCGGGGACCAGGTGCTGTGGCGTTTCCTTTGGCTTCCACCGTGGCCAGGGATTCTCTGGTTTCCTCTCTGCTTTAATTTCTTAGCTAGTAAGAAAACCAGCAAATTCTTGGTGCGGCTTCGGGTGTCAGGTCCTGTGTTATTACTATCGTGATTAATTGATCTGCTGTCTTGAAACAGTGTCTATGTTTTTTTCTTCCAGTGCGCTCATGGGAGCTTAGAAGACCCCAAGAGTGTGACCCATCACAAATTGATACACGCCGCTTCGGAGAGGCTGCTGAGTGACACCAAGACCCTCCTGGAGGAGAACGTCCAGGACGAAGGTAAGGGCGCCTCGCGGGCCGGGAGCGGGCCAGGGTGTGGCACCCTCAGCGAGGACGTCCCGAGTGGGGCTGAGCAGGGAGACGCGTCGGTGACACGGTTTCATTTTCTTTATTGAGACAAGTGTGCGCCCTGGAAGGAAACAGCAGACCCTGAGGCTACGCGAGCAGCGCGCGTCTGAGAAACCAGATTGAACTTTGTTATTCTGTTTCCAAGCGAAACCAGGGTCCCCAGAGCTGCTGCGGGCTTTATTTTGGGGGCTGGAAAGTACAGCTGTGGCAGTCGTTTCAGACGTCTAGGAAGATGCTCTAACGTACACACATGCATTTATTCACTCAGAGGTTTGTGTGTGGAGGCAAGCACGATATTAACTGTGGGATTCCCTTGAGTAATCTGTTCTGGACATACTGGAATAGCGTCTGCAGACCTCCCTAGCGTCTGGTTGGCAAGCCCAGAGCCAGCTGGGCGCTGACCACATTGTGGACTGTGGCCTCACCACACCCCAGGTGCTTAGCTCTGAGGGTGAGACCAGATGCTCCGACCTCACAGACTTTCAAAACAGAAAAGCCCTTAAAACGAGAATGCCGGGCCCCTCTGGTGACCCTCAGCCAGGTTCTTGCCAGGCCTGAGCCTGTAGGTGAGCAGGGCCGGCGGACGTGGGAGCCGAAGGGAGGCTGCGGCTTGTGTGGACGCTCCGTGGAAGAGGGGCCCAGAGGGGACCCCTGCTTTTCGGTCCTTGGGTCACCTGGCACCCTTTATGCCACTTTTATGGATGTGAGATAATAACCAGCACGGCGCACTTTTTTCCCAGATGTCTTATTGCTGATCAAAAAGCGTGCTCCAGCCCCACTCCCCAAGATGGCTGATGTCTCAGCAGAAGAAAAGGTGAGTTTCGGAGTTGGGAAGTGGGTATCGATGTGAGGGGAGGTCTCCCACATTGAAGACGTGAAAAGAAACATCTGTACGCTGGTTGTCTGTGGACCCTGCCGGTCCCGTGGTCACAGGAGGCACGGTCATGGGGCTTTCTGTTGTGGCCGGTTGGCCAGTTGACCGACGCCTTTCCTGGTGGCTGGTCTCATGACCGGCTCTGCTTTGGGGGCTGCAGAGAGGAGATTGTGGCACGTTCTCGGGGTCGGGTTTAATCTTGAGCTCCCGTGCCTCCTCTCCTCAAGCAAGTCCTGACAGAAGAAAGTTAGGAAGTCGCTAAAGACCACCCACAAAGCAAGGAATACAGGTGCAGGGGCGGCAGTGAAGGCTCCTGGGAGCACCGGCCGTCGCGGAGTTGGTCCTTAGAGTTGCCACCTGGCTGAGTCTTCCCTCTGATGCAGGCGCCCTGGGGAGACTGTGCCGCTCGTTACCTGTGTAGTGGCCGCCCTGGAAGCTCGCTCCTCAGAAAGCCTGGTTTAGGAGGCTCATCTGTACGTGGAAGACTTACTCTGTCAACAGGCCTTTTTCTGCTCTGAGGCCAGATGCCCGGGACAGAGCAGTGCCGTGCTGGGGGGCAGCCACGTGAACGCCCATCTTTCCTTGGCTCCAGGGGTAGAGTTTCTTACTTAACGCTTCAAAACGCCCAGGGGCATTCACCCCAGAGAAAGCAGGCCAGACTCTGGGCCGGGCCCCGGGCCTGGTGGCGGAACGAGCTATTTTGGGTCTCCTTTGGGACAGGCGGCCGGGAGGAGGCCCTTCTTATCTGCAGCCACACCTGCCTCGGCATGGCAGGCTGCGGGCACGGCTGCCCACTCCGTCGGGGCCTGCCCCTGAGTCAGCCCTGTTTCCCAGAACTGCTGGGTGGATCCAGTTCTCGGGTTACCATTTTGGTCGTTGGCAACAATGTGAACCTTGGTGACTGTGAACAGCGGGTTCCCATCACCACCACGGCTCTGGGTAACTTGCAGGGCTGTGGCCCTCACCTTTTTTTCTGTGCGTATTTGTAAAATGTAATATCGTAAAATGTTAATGTCCGTTTTTGTGAATTATTAATTTTTAAAGTCAAAGTAGCACGTGTATTTAGAACATCAAATAATACTACAGATATTCTAATAAAAGTCAGTAGCCTCCTATCCGTCCTGAGTCACGCACTCGAAAGGCAACCACTTGTAATTCTTTCCACTGTGATTCTCTTTCTGATTTCTAAACAACGCGTCTTATTGTTATTTCTTGGATTCTCAACTTTAGACACTATTGGCTGCTGCTTGGTGGTCTGGGGAGCCCCTCCCCCAGCCTCCCCCCTAGCTCTTGCCACGAGTGTCAGATCATAACGTTGGTCAAAGATTCAGAGTCCCCATTGTTGTTACTATTATGTAAGTGTTGCCTTCTGCAGTGAGCGGCTTGCTACGGTTAGCTGTCCTTTCTTTACGAAGAATTTTGTTTTTCCTGGAGTCAGTAATTGCTTCCTTGTTTTGTTTGTTCTCTGTAGGCTTATCACTGGTATTTCAGATTCTGCACCAAAATTGATAAACCCCTCTGAAAACAGGGTCACAAGTGTGAGGCCATCTGCCGCTCCCACTTCCTGGAAGATGCCCCTCAGATCCGTCCGTCCACCCGCATGAGTTGTGCAGCCCGGGCTGGCCTGCCTTCCTCTGTGCGGGTCCTCCTGCATCCCCCGTGTCTGCGTGTTCCCTGACCGCAGGCCTGCCAGCTCGAAGCAGCCCCGAGTGGTGCACTGCTCACTGGGTCCACGGCGGGTGGGCTCAGCTGGGCCCTGAGCTTGGGAGTTGCTGTCAGGTCTGCTTCCCTCTCTGGAGGCTCTGTGGAGGCTCTGCTTCCAGCTCTTTCAGGGGTTTGGCGGAATCCAGTTCTTGTGGTTTGGAGGGCTGGGGCCCTGTTTTCCTGCTGGCTGTGAGCCGGCGCCACCCTCGGCTCCTGGAGGGCGTCTTCAGAGCCAGCTGCGGGAGGTCTCACGCGTTGGATCCCTCTTGCTTTGAAACTTGATGGCCAGAGTTAGCCCCGTCCTGATTCAGGGCTCGCCTGATTAGGTCAGGCCCACCGAGGGTCACGTCCTTCAGGTCGCCGTGCTGTGTGATGTGACCTAACTCCAGAGCGAAATCCACCCGCCACAGGCCCAGGGTCATGCAACCGTGATTGCCAGGGGCAGGGCTGTGGGGTGTCTTGGAGCCGTCTCCGCCTCGTGCCTGCCGTGGGGCTGAGCATCTTGCTCTTGACTTACTCTTGGTTCGCTGGGACCAGACCCCCTCCTGCCTCAAGGAAGGGCAGGAGGTCTGGAGGGCCTGCGTCCAGCGTTCGGTGGCTGCTGAGCGAGCGCCAGCTGCGTGCGTGATGGAGGTCTTGGCCCCGTCTCCAGGGTGTCTGTGTGGCAGGCGGGAGCCGGTCAGCTCTACTCTTCCCTCCTCTGCGTGGTCTGTTTCCTCCTCCCTGATTCCATCTGGAATTTCACGGCTCGCTTTGATGCACGTCTGTCCCCATTTGCTGTGCCTGGCACATGGAAGCTGGAGTTTCTGGAAGTTTTCTGGATTGTTTTGGTCGATTTTCCCCCCCGCGTTTTGTCTTTCCTCTTTCTGGACCTACTGTTGGCTGTCGGACCTGCTTTCTGAGAGATGTTTAAATTTCCCAGCTAGACGCCTGTTCTCAGGTTACCCGTCGTGGCGTCCTGTTGTGCTCCTGGCCCTCCGAGGGCTGTGTTACAGGGCTCTCTCTTTTCAAGCTCCTCTCCTTCCTTCACCCTCTCTTACTTTTCCTGCTTCTGTTTCGGTCTCTGTCGTTCACGTCACAGGTTTTCCTCACGTCCCCGTCAGAGGCCCTGGGAGGCTGCTCTGTGCCTGGCGGGTCGTGGCCGCCCCTCCTGCCCAGCGTCCCGGGAGCCGAGCGGCGTGGGGCTAGGACAGCGCCCCTGCTCCTTGGCTCCTTGGCTTGGGCTTCTCGGCTCCAGTGGCTCGCTCCCCTCCCTGCCCCGCCCCCTCCAGCGTGGCCCTCGGGCCCCGGGCTCGGCCGGCCGTCCTCCCCGCACTCATCCTTCCAGCTGTCCTTCCAGCTGTTTGCCGTCCTCTGAGAATTCGGTGCTGTCTCTCCCAGCTGTATTTCCTTTGTTCTTTTTGTTTCTGCCACCTCTGTTCCTTCGTCGTCGCATGCGGGGCTTCCAGAAGGAGCAAAGGTGAGTGCGTGTTTTCGGCCAGTCTGCGTGGTCCTCTGCAATCACCCGCCCGGCCGTCACTCCCATGTGATGGTCATTCTGTGGCCACAGGAGACAGTGTCTGTCTTCCCTGTGTCCCGCACGGCCACGCTCCAGCGCCAGCAGGCCGCGATTGTGTCCCCTGTGTGTCCCTGAGGCCGTGCACAGAACTCTCCAGAAGCCTCCCTGCTCATCAAGGGGTATATGGCTCCAGCTCCCAAGGACACTCGTGCTTTCCCTGGTTAGAGCTCTTTACTCAGCAAACATGATCTGGCCTTTTGCTGCTCTTCACTCATTTCCGACTTTCCAATTACTTTTCTGTGTTAGAAAAAACAAGAGCAGAAAGCCCCGGATAGAGATGCTATCTTCCGAGCCACCGCCGACCTGCCTTCCTACGACATGGACCGGGCCGTGGTGCAGACCAACGTGAGAGACGTGAGTGCCCGCAGGGCCTGCGGCCACCGCCTGGGAGCCTTTGCCACCACGTGGGGCTGCGGGAGTTCCCGGAAGCCCCTGGGGAGCTGGGCGAAGGGGACACAGGAGCTCTGTGCACTGTTTTGGAGCTTCTTGTAAACAAGTTAATTCAAAATGAAAAGTTTGAAAAGACACTGAAAGGCAGGACTGGAAGGATAGATACTGTGGGAAAAATGTTAGTTTTGTCCTGAGTTTGGTAAAAAGCTTCCAGAGGGAAATCTGACTCTTGTTTATCGTGGGTCGGAAGGTTCTGCGTTAGCGAGGCTGGGTGTTTCCAGTGCTCCGGAGGGAGGGCCGGGCAGGAGCGGGGCGGCCGCCCCCGGGACCGAGGGCCAGTCGGACGTCTCTGCCTCACGCTGGTTCGCTTCAGGAACGCGCCTCTCCGGGGTCTCTTCCAGAGAGTTCCTCGTTGATCAGGGCATTGGAACCCGGGCACACCTGTTTCTTCCCAGCCTGTGTGTGTGTGTGTGTGTGTGTGTGTGTGTGTGTGTGTGTGTGTGTGTGTGTGTGTGTCTCGCGATGGCCGACACTTACGGGGGTTGGGGGAGGGAGCTGGCGGGGGGCGGTTCTGATGACAGTCCCAGCAGCCCTGCTTTTTGAGAGGATGAATTGGCTGCAGGTGAAAATTAGAGACCTGTGTCTGTGGAGCCCGTGGAATCAGTCACTTTTCTTCAGTGAAGCCAAAGGAGGGCTCTCAGCTCACCTGGTGACCAGTGGGCCAGACGCCTTCCTCGTGGGCTGGAGGGCTGAGTGACATCACCAGGTGTTGGTGTGTCTGTGTCACCGGCGGGAGGCCGTGTCACTCTGTACCAGCCAGAGCCTCTCCTTCCCGCCCTCCTGAGACACTCCGTTCCTGTTCTCCTCGGTTATCTGGACATCGCGTGACTCACAGATCTGGAATTTTAGGACAGGGCACGTCATCTCAGATCCAAGTAGCTGTGTTGGGCATCTTTTCCTCTCTCTGCAGTTCCAGACGGAGCTCCGGAAGATCTTGGTGTCTCTCATCGAGGTGGCACAGAAGTTGCTGGCGCTGAACCCGGACGCGGTGGAATTATTTAAGAAAGCAAACGGTAGGATCGAGCCCCAGGGTGGACGCTCACCCTCGGCCGTTCCCTGCACCTGGAAAGGGCCAGTGGGTGGAGGCTTGGTGAACCGCTCTCCCCGCCGTCCCGTGTTGACGCAGGCGACAGCCGATGGTCCCCCGCGGCTTTTCTGAGCTGTGAGAGACTTGCCGCAAACGCCTGGTGCTCAGACACTGTGGCGACCCCCCCAAGGGGCTCGGGCGAGCACCCCTCGCGCGGCCGGGCGCTGCCTGAGGCCCTCACAGTGCCGTGTCTTGCCCGCAGCCATGCTGGACGAGGACGAGGACGGCCGTGTGGACGAGGCGGCCCTGCGGCAGCTCACAGAGATGGGCTTTCCCGAGAGCAGAGCCGTGAAGGCCCTGCGGCTAAACCAGTACGTGCTCCCTCGCCACACACGGCAGGCTTGGTCTTGTGGGGTCCCCCGTGGGACCCAAACCCTTTGATTGAATTGTTTCCAATACGTGTGAGTGAGTAAGGAGGACCTGAAATGCATGTCCCGGAAGTAACGTGACTGGGCATCTCCAGGTGTTCCAGGGCAGTTGGAAATCGACTCACGTACTGGGAACGTGACGTATGATGGTGGTTCTGTGCGTTTCACTGGGCTGTTGTTTTATGGGAACTCAAATCGAATCCTGCTCACAGCAGGGCCGTGGTCAACTCCAGAAGTTTATGTGGTGGTGTCCTCAACAGTCCCCTGTAGTCTCCTGTTTCTAGTTACTTGCCCTTCGTTCATGTTCAGATCTGAAATAAATCATCTGTAACTGACGGATGGTCAGTGGGCTGTGTTCTTCTTTGCTTTGGACCCAAACTCTCGGGTGTACCTCCCGGGTTTGGTTTCCTTTACTTTGCCCGTGGGTTTCCGTGTTCTGGCCGGAGCCTCAGGGCAGTTTGGGGCAGGGCCAGAGGTCCAGACATGCCAGATCCTCATTACTGGGGTCGGCAGCTCGTGGTAGGGAAGCCATGAAGTCCGAGAGGCTTTTCTTGGGGAAACAAAGGCCCTGGTTCCCTGGCCTGGGGGTGCTGCACAGAGCCCGTCTTACCTTGCAGCATGTCGGTGCCCCAGGCCATGGAGTGGCTAATCGAGCACGCGGAAGACCCCACCATAGACACGCCGCTTCCAGGCCCGGCCTTGCAGGGAGAGGCGGGCGCCGAGGCCGCCCCTGCCGCTGCCGCCGGGACCAGCGCGGAGGGTGAGGAGGACAGAGACGAGCTGACGGAGATCTTCAAGAAGATCCGGAGGAAAAGGGAGTTCCGCGCAGACGCCCGGGTACGTGTTGACGGGCCTGGGTCGGGCAGGTAGAGGTGCTGGTCAGGCTCCCGAGGCCGCGTCGTGCAGAGGAAGCTGCCGCCACGTTGGCGACCTCAGGCTGAGCCGCCGGCCCTGTAGGAAGCGAGGCGGGGGGAGGAGTCTGCAGACAGGCCTGGGGCCCCTTGAGTCCCCGGGTTCAGCTTGAAGTTTTCCTCACTGGCATCCAGGTGGCTGTGTTTTCCTCCGAACAGTTAGTCCACACACCTGGCATCTTCTGAAAAACTCGCGATCGGGTCCTGTCCGTATTATAAGTGTCCTCGTGCCGAGGGGTTGGTCCGGGGTGCTGCCCAGAGACTGGAGGGTCACCCGCCCACCTCGGGGACCGTCTTGTGAGCGGGGAGGCTGGTCAGGCTGCTGGCCACCAGGTAACCCGGCGTCTGTGGGGTTCAGGGGCCCGGGGTCCCGGTGCCTCTGGCTGTACTTGGCCAGCTGCCCTTATGTGCATCCGTACGGCCTCCTCTTCACCGTCACTTCGTGTTTGATGCTTTCGCGTCACCCTGTTCTTTGTCACTGTCTCTTCTGTCATTAGGTGTAATTTTAATTGAACCTTCTTGGCTGTTTCTCATATTTCGAGGATGTTCTGTTTTTTTCAGATCATAGCTCTGTCTGCTCCAGGCGTTAGGGCTCCGATTCTTCGTGTCCTCCTGATTCTGCCTGTGGCCTGGTTTTCTCAGGGTGTGATGCCTCATCGTGGGCTCACCTGTGGGCTTGTGTTTCCGTGGGACTCCCCAGTGGCCGGGCCGTGGGGTGCCCTCTGTGGTTGATTCAGAGTTTGCTTCTGCGGGGTTGAGCGGGACCCCGAGCCAGGGGCCAGCTTTCGTGCCAACCATCCGGCAAGGCTCTTGGGCCGTGCGGAGTGTGACCCACGGCGCTGGGGTGTGGGTCTTCCCCTGCCCCTCTCTCTGGGGATGCAGACCCTGCTCAGGGTCCTGGTTTGAAGCTCCAGCCCCCTGCCTTGCATGGTCCTGCCTTGCATGGACCCGAGGTCGGTGTCCTGTGTGTGATGTCAGGCCCCAGCCCCACGCCAAGGAGACCTGTGCCCGCCATCCCCCCAGGGCACACCCTCTGGGAGGCTAGTTTGTTGTTCCTTTGTTTCTGGTTCTTCGGGATTTTCCCTTTTTGAGTTCTGCTATGTGTTCAGAAGTACCTGTGTTACTTTAGTCCCGAGTTTCCCGGTCCTGAAGGAAGTGTATCTCGTTGGCTTAGTCTTTTGGGGAACCCAGCCCAGGTCTGGCACATGGCCCCTGTTCGGGAAGGGCAGCCTCTCTGTGGGTGGGTCCTTGTGCTGTCGGGCTCCACGCTTTCTCCCGTGGAGGTCCTGCGTGGGCCTCGTCGGGGCTGCTGCCGGGTAGTTCATGGTCTTGGTCACCGACTTAAAGGCCTTTCCTCCTCCGGGTGTCCTTCTTGACCATCTTAACAGGCTCATTTTCCCAAAAGGGTGTCGAGGCTTGAGGGACTATAGGGCCTTTGATCCTGTACCAGTCAGGGGCATGGGCCAGTAAGGATCCAGACGTTAGTTTAGATCCTGGGGAGACTGGATCGGACAGCAGGGCTTGGACTTGAGACCCAAACAGACGTTTTGCTGCCTTGCACCCCCTGCTCCTAACAGCCCCCCCAGCACCCCCCCAGCTGTAGGCAGGACAGTGACCGTGCAGGGCCTGTGGGCGCAGGTTCCCTCTCCTAGTGCTGGGAAGACAGGCGGGCGGAGCATCTGGAATCACCCCCAGATGTCCTGGGGCATCATTTCCTGGGCTGAGACAGAAGTCTGGAGAGAGGATGGTTTTTATTGAAACCAGTGGCAAAGGCTGTCCTATCCTGGGTTTCAGAGTAGATTCCGGGCGATTTTATGTGACCTTGATATCAAAATACTACCACGTGGTGGGCTCTGCGCCCAGCGATTGCTCACGGGGCCCTGGAGACAGGAAGCGGCCCCGGCAGGCAGAGGAAGTGGATCCTAAGCAGAAAGTGCTGACTGTGAAGAGCTCACTGCACGCCGCTTGCTCCAGCCGAGCGCCCTTCCCGACCAGCCCGCAGCTGCTGCCGCTTCTGCTGGGCTCTCTTTGAAACAGTCCAGGCCGACTGCACAGTGCACGGGGTGGATGGGGCCGGCGGCGTGAGGCCAGCCGACATCCGTGCGACAGCTGGGGGCAGATGACGTCAGGACCTTAAAGGGCACGGTCCGACCTTCTGGGAATTAAGAGAATCCTTTGAAACTTTGATGGAGGCTTTACCTTTTTGGGCAGAGTTGAGCCTTTCACAGGTTGTGGAATAAGTCAAGGATAAAGTGAAGGAATGCGTCGTTATGTGACTTTGTCCGAAAGGTGTTCCCTCCGAAAAGCAGCGTGTGTTGGGCTTGCAGCTTCAATTTGGTTAAACACGGTCAGAATTAATTTTAGTTTCTTTCTTTTTTTTAAAGATAAAGTGTGTCACAAATCACTGACATTCTTGTCTCCGCTCAAATGGGCACTGCTGATGTGAGCTTTCTCTGACACGCTCGTCCTGGATGACGAGCCCTCTGGAATAGGGTGCGCGAGGTTGTGGGGACAGGTCTACCCAGACAGTCACGGGGACACACCTAGAAGGACCTGGGGTGGGAAGGCGAGCCTCTGGCCGAGAGCAGGTGCGCCTTCCACCTCCCGGCTCCGTTCCTCTGTCGTTCAGAAAACCAGGAAGTGTTTCAGCAGAGCTGTAGGGAAACAGCGTCTTGAGAGCAAAAACCCCACGGTGTTGCTTTAAGACATCCCCTGCCAAGGTGCTGCTTGTGAGACGTGGCTCACCCCCACAGCCTCGCTGCCGGGGCCCCCGTGAGCACGGCACTGAGGCCTGCGGCTTCTCCTCTAGGCCGTCGTTTCCCTGATGGAGATGGGATTCGATGAAAAGGAAGTGATAGACGCCCTCAGAGTGAGCAACAACCAGCAGAGCGCCGCCGTGAGTACAGGCCGCACCCGGGGCGCCACGTGTGTCCCGAGCGCTGTGTGTTGGGTCACCTTCCCGTGCAGTCCGTTACCTTGCTTTTGAAGCGAAACAATGGGTAGATGGTTCAAACAGTATGCACGTTTTTAAATATTGAGAAAATTCTGGGCTATGCCTTTCAGAAAAACGTACATGTCCTGCGGGTGACTGTGTTACACCCTGTGCACACGCGCCCGCGGCCGATGGAGAGCTGCCTGGGGAGGGGCTGGGGGCGACAACTTGGTGCGCTTGAGGGCATAGAGCCAGTCTGGCCCACAGGAACCAGGGAGGCGAGGTGGGCCTGTGCTTTAGCCGTTCCTCACTCACTGATGAGCCGGGAGGCGCTCGCTCAGGCCCAGGGCCGCTTCCCGCGACACAGCCCAGGTGTGCGGTGCGTGTCTTAACCTCTTCTCCCGGCGCTCGGGCGGGTGAAGCTGGCGCCCGGTTCAGGGCCTGGAGAAGCTGCAGCCGTTACGTTGCGCTGCGGTGCCAGGATCTGCCAGCGAAGCCAGGCTGGTGCTTCCTATGTGCGGCCCGTCCTGACGTGTGTAGCGGCTGAGTCTGGGCTGGGCTGGCTTTCCTGTCAAGGCCCCTGCCGGTCAGCGCAGCCCTGGGAGCCGACCGGGAGCCCTGGCTGCAGCGTTTGGGTTGATGGGGTCTGGAGGGCGCTAACAGCTGTTCCTCTTGTGTTCGCAGTGCGAGTGGCTGCTGGGAGACCGCAGGCCCTCTCCTGAGGAGCTGGACAAGGGCATCGACCCCGACAGCCCTCTGTTTCAGGCCATCCTGGATAACCCCGTGGTGCAGCTAGGCCTGACCAACCCTAAAACCCTACTAGGTGTGTGCCTTCTCTCTGCTTGTGCAGGGGTGGGACCTGCCTGCCGCACGGATGTCGCCGGGCGATACCACAGCCGCCACGCCCAGCAGCTGCCCCTGCAGGGCCCCGGGCGGCTGCAGCCTGAGTCACCGCAGGGCCCGGAAATCAGGTCGTGCTCGTGGTGTGACAGCCTCTTGTGCGGTGACTCCATTCACGGTGTGAAGAACCAGTTAGAGTGGGTTATCTAGTCTGGGAGAGTGTAGCCAGCACCCAGCAGCTTAGGGCCGTGTGTGAGGGGCTGCTGGTTGATTGTAGCTCTTACTCTCCGTAAGGGTTTCTGCGGCATTTGTTTTGACTGTGAGATATAATACACATTCAAAAGCGTACATAATTTTTGTAACTTTGAAGAGTAATAATAAAACTAACAACCGTGTTCCTGCCACTCAACTTTAGCCTAGGGTCCCTGGGGCGCCCCCCGCCCCCTGCTGCGGTGACCACGCGAGCGTTTGCCACTCCTCTGCTTCCTCGGCCGCGTTGCCGCGGGTGTCTGTGTGCTCAGACCATTCAGTTGCCGCCTTTTGTGTTCTGGGCCAGCTGCTGGGACCGACCTTCCGCAGGGCCGTAAAGTACTTCATTGCGTGGGTGACGTCAGTACCGTGGCTGACTGCGCTGCGCTGCTGCCCGGCGGTGCCTGCGTGGCTTCCTGGCCTGCGGGCTGCTCTGTGCGCTCCCGTGGCCGCTCCCGTTGCAGGACGGTTTCCGCAGGCCTTGTGCCCGGGCCGGGCTGGCGGGGCCCAGGCGTGTGTGTGTGTGTGTGTGTGTGTGTGTGTGTGTGTGTGTGTGTGTGTGTGTGTGTGTTGAGCCTGCTGTCCAGAAAGGGCACCCACCCCCTCCCCACCCCACCCCACCCCACCCCCGTCCCCGTCCACAGCAGCTCAGCCCTGCCGCCGGCCCTCCCAGAGCAGCCGCCCAGGAGGCACAGGTGCTTCTGCGTGCTTGGCTATTTCCCTGGTCTCTAAGGCCCAGCCCCTTCCAGAAGTTCCAGCCTCTTCTAGGGCCTCCGCTGGGAAAGGCCTTCTGCCTGACGTGCGGCTGCTTTCCCTGTTGGGTCGTCTTCTTATCGCTCAGAAACTTCTTCATGCCTGCCACGCACGGATCCTTTAACAGACGTTTAGATCTCAAAGATCATTCGTCGGTTTCTGACTTCTTTATCACTTTGGTGAACAGATATCCTGTATTTTAATGCAGCTGAACGTGTCGGTTTCATTGACGATGTCAATCTTTAAAGAAGGCCCTCTGATCCCAAGGTCAGGAAGACCTTCACCTTTATCTTTTTCTAGTAGTTTTAAAGTTTCTTATTGAAGTCTGTGATCTACCTGGAGGTGTGTGTGGCATAAAGTAGGGGATTTTTCTCTTTGTACCCAAATTCTGTACTTCAGTGATGTGTCTTATCGCAAGTTTATTTTCGTTCTTGGTACCAGGCGCACGGCAGTCCTTTCCACACCGAGAGCATATCTTCCCGCCCTCCGGCTCCTCGGCCACCTCGGGAGATTCACATATGCTGCCTGGGGTCTGTCCAAAGCCTTTTCTAAAGCGATTCTTTTAGTACCTGACCATTGAGTGTGTGATTTGCTGTAGGCTTTTTTTTTTTAATTTCTGAAGATATAATTGGTCAGATTAAGGAAGTTCCCCTTTCCCTCCAGTTTAGACGCTAAGAGTTCTTAATCATGGAGAGGTGATCAGTTTTCACTGGATGCTTTTTCCATATCTATTGAGATGACCGTATGGTTTTACATCTGCTAAATTGAGTTTCTCCCATTTCTAAAACAAACCACACGGAGTGAGTGCCACCCAGTCTGCAGGCTCTGAGTCGGTGACCTGGACACACACTGGCCCAGGGTCCTGCCCCCTCAGGCCCCAGGTCCCAGGCCTCCTGCAGTCGCCAAGTCCTGGCCTGGAGAGAATGACCTGCCTGTGAGGTCACCGGCCTATGGGCACCCCTGCAGCTACACACTTCTCTCAAGACATTTCCGGTAGGATTTTTAATGACCTTTATCTCTTCAGATGAAGTACAGTAGTCATTATAGAACATTTGGAGAAGCGCAGAAAAGCGTGAAGAAGTGGAAGTCACCTCTCCCTCATCGGCGGGTTTCCTTCTGGTGGTCCTGCGGGGTCTGGAACAGATGCAGCCACGCTGCGGGGCAAGTTTATTGTGCTTATTTTCTCATCCTGTTTGATGCCTTTTCTCTTGGTGCACTTTCTACTCTTTTAAAAATGAGATTTTAGCGGTACAGGTGTTTCAGTCTATAGATCTGCCACATTATTTAACAAATACTGTTCCCCTGTTTCTGGTCATTTAGATTGTTTCTCGTTTTGTTGCTTTTGAACCTACTCCACCTACTCTTTGGGTGCAGCTCCCGTTCCCTAAGGACAGGTAGCTCTAAGTCAGATGACCCGGTCAAAGAATACAGACGTTTAAGCTCTTGGTGACGTCCTGACAGCTGACGGGGCCTGTGTCCGGCTGAGGTGCCCGCGCTCACCACCACCCCTTGCACAGGGACCCAGAGGCTCCGTCTCTTCCTTTGTTTTTCCTCCAGCCGTTGGTGTTCGCTCACCCGTTCCCTCTGCACCGTCCATCCGTCCTGTTTCAGCTGCCTTCTTGACCTTTGACCTTAGGGCTGTGTTTACGGCTCTTTATACGTTGGGAGCATCCTTGGTCGCACGCCGCACTTTTCATTTTTGATGCACGAGACGTGCAGAAGAAAGTCCTTCCTCAGATACATCTTCATCTCTGGATTTTCATACTTAATGCTTTCTTCATCGTTTTGTGCAGCTCTCTCCTCCTTCTGGAATTACTTTTGCCAAACCCGCTATATTTCGTTCTCTCAGATGTCACGTCATCTTTCTGGATTCTCTTTCTGATATTTTTAACTGGTTTGCAGAGGATTTTAATCAGGAGTGCTTGGTCGGGGGGGGGGGGGCGTCAGGTCGTAAACGTAATGAAATCAGACTTTCATGCTGAGCCCTGCGGTGAGGCCCTGTGGCCCTGAGCAGCTGTGAGCACCTTGAATAAATGCTTCCACGTTCGACGTGGGCCGACGTGACAAGGTCTGGCATAGAGCCGTGCTTCCCAGACGTGAGGGTGACCGTCCGCCCTGCGGTCGCTGGTGAGTCTCCACCAAGTCGGCCGGCGTGTGTCTGGGCTGTAGAGCTGTTTGCTGGGGGCACCTCTGTTTGTGGGCGGACATTTTATGGAAGTGTTTAGAAATTCAAAGTTTTCATTACAAAGAACTGCTCGTTTTTAATGTGCTAGTTTTTTTTTTTAAGTCATTCCTTAACATTGAACATTCTGATTTTTCCAATCAGGTATTATTAAATTGGCAACGGTATCCTTATGTAAGTCTTTTCTGCATTTGACTGTTTTGTCAGAGTAGGACTGGAAGTGGAGTTACTGAGTCACAGGCTGTCACTATTTTAAGATTCCCGGTAGCTGGTGCCAAACTGCTTTCCAGAATCGCTGTGCCCGTGAGCACGGGCACGCCGCCCCGCCCTGCCAGCAGCAGTGCCCTGTGTCAGCTCCCTTGATCAGCAGACTAGACGCTGTCGGATGGCGGCTAGAAGGGGTTTCTGGGCCCCTGGCTGTAGAGGACGTCCCCTTTAGTTCCTGCAGCCCCATGTCCGGATCTGTGGGGTGCGGTCCCTCAGGCAGCCCCGTCGTGTCCCCGCAGCATTCGAAGACATGCTGGAGAGCCCGCTGAACAGCACCCAGTGGATGAACGACCCCGAGACGGGCCCAGTCATGCTGCAGATCTCCCGCATCTTCCAGACCCTGAACCGCACGTAGGCCGCGTGCTCCAGCCGCCGGGCCCAGGAGGGCGGCCTCTTACTTCCCAGCCGAGGGCGGGGAAGAGCGGGCAGACCCCGGGGTGCCCCGGGCTGGGGAGGGGGGAAGGGCGGGCCGGAGGGGCCCCACCCTGGGTGTTGGGCGCCCAGGCCACACTCGCGCTTGGACCTTCCTGCTGAAAAACCTCTGTGGCGGCAGCGCGCTCGGCCGTGCCTCTGGCCTCTGACAGTGTTTACAGACAAGGTCGTCACCCCGGGAAGGGGTCACCTCCCTCCAGTGTCCCTCTGGGCTCTTGAAACGCTACTTGAATTGACCTGTAGGCGCTGCTTGTAGAGTCCACTTGTTATTTGAAAGATGGCATGTTTCAATCCAAAGTGTTAACGTCAGGGGTACTAACTTAAGTAGAAGAGCTCGCAGACGACTTTTCTGTAATAAATAAATTCCCCTTTTCCAATTTTCTGTCTCGGTCTTATTTCAGTGCCAGAGAGGAAGCGGCGTGCGTCCTGGTGACGTTCGCACTCTCGACACAGAGCACGCGCGCCTCCTCACCCGGGATGCTTGCTGCCGCCCCGCTGATGCTTTCTTGGCAGACTCGCATGTCTTACTTGGAGTCGAGGGACCGTGCCGTCACCTAGCCGGCCTGCGTTCCCGAGTCTCCGACGGTGGAAGCTGAGCGCCACAGGGACTTGCCCTGCCTGTCTCTGGCTGCCGTTTTTGTTAAACATTATCTGTGTTTTTAAATGAGAAACCAGCCGCGCCATCCGGGGGGCTGGCCTGGTGCGCGCCAGTGCGGACATGTGTGGGTGCGGATGGGCCTCAGACTCACCGAGGGCACCTTCTTTCCTGGCAGATGTTTAAGGGGGTCCCTTGGTTAGAAAAGATCAGTGCACAGGTCAGAGCCCCCTTCTCAGACGCCCGTGCACTGGCCACTCATTTTGGTCAAAGAAATCCTGTCCCTTTGACTCCCCTGGACGGCCAGCCTCCTGCAGACACAGTTCCACGTTGCTTCTTCCAGGTTGGAGGGAGGGGACCGTGGTAGCTAGGCGTCTCCCGGGCGGCTGGCAGCCCGCCTGGGCTCTTCCTTCTATGACGTTTCCTTCCCCGTGTGGGGCCCCTCGCTGCGGCCGCCCTGGGCCCACCGCACCCGCCTGCAGGGGGACACCTGTGATGAGCCAGCCCATGGCCCTGCGGTCTGATGCCCTTCACCATGGTTCCTGGAGGACCTTTTCTTCCTGTGCGCCTCACGCGGGTCTCAGGCGGCCCCTGGCGGTGTGGGAAAGATGCTCAAGGGGGGGGGGGCCTCTGCAGCCAAGGCCTGCATGCGGTCCAGGGAGCCTGGGGTTGGAGGCTTGTGTCCTGGTTGGGGGGTGGGGTACTGCCCGCGGGCGGGAGCCTGGGGGCATGGTGATGGTGGGGCGAGCGGGCTTTGCAGCCCTTAGGACTCACACTCCCTTTATAACAAATACCCTTGAATGCCTCCTTTACTGTCTGTGGTGAAATTCCCAGAAACTATAACCTAATTACATGCCTAGTTTAAAAAGTCACTTTAATGCCATAACAGGAACAGGAGATCCTCAGGTACAGCTGTTGCAGAAGGAGAAGATGAAGTTGTCCATTCCTTATAGAGCAGTCCCTCTGCTCTTGGTGGTTAACACATTCAGGCCATGACAAACGTGGAATTCTGACTCAAATACTGGGGGGGATTTGCCACTGGTGACTGACTCAGGAGGGGCCTCGGGGCTTGACAAAGTCACCAACGCTGCAAAGAAAATTTTCCCCGTGATTTACGCAGCAGTGGCATTCCTAGAAAATTCCTAGAATTAAAGAGTGTGTGTGACTGACGAAATGGTCACACGTTGAGGTGTGGGGAGGTCATTTTGGCTCATATGTGATTTGGCTTGAACTTATGGCCTCTCAAACATGCGCTTCTGCTTTAACCATTGAAGAAAAGGATGCATTTGACAATCAAAATGGAGTCACTGTGGTTCAGGCTTCGAGGATGGAGCTGGGGGCCGTTGTAGATGTGGTTTCAGACAGTTCCTGCTTCACTGAGAACTTGAATTTTTCTTTTCTAAAAAATATTTACTTATTCGTTTGGCTGTGTTGGGTCTTGTTGCGGCACGCAGGATCTTCATTGTGGCGCGCAGGCTCAGTAGTTGCGGCACGTGGGCTTCTGTCTAGTTGTAGCGCACAGGCTCTAGAGCGCGTGGGCTCAGTAGTTGCAGTGTGCAGGCTTAGTTGCCCTGCGGCATGTGGGATCTTAGTTCCCCAGTCAGGGATGCTACCCGAGTCTCCTGCATTGGAAGGAGGATTCTCAACCACTGGACCACCAGGGAAGTCTCGAGAACTTGGATTTTCTTCCTTTCATTTTTAAAAAAAAATATGTATGTATTTATTCATTTATTTGGTTGCACCAGGTCTTATTTGCGGCAGGCAGGCTCCTTAGTCGCGGCATGCGAACTCTTAGTTGTGGCATGCATGTGGGATCTAGTTCCCTGACCAGGGATCGAGCCTGGGCCCCCTGCATTGGGAGCGTGGAGTCTTAACCACTGTGCCACCAGGGAAGCCCCGAGAGCTTGAATTTTCTGACCTGTATGAGACCCAAGGCCATCACCAGCTGTCCTCAAAGCTGTTTGCTAGTCGCCGCCACCTGCACCCTCACGGTCTCAAGGTCTCCCCTGGTAACTGTGCATTCTGAAGCCCAGCCGACCCGAGCACCCTTCCTTCTTGCCCGCTCCAGTCCTAACTCTTGACAAACACCTGATGCGATTTTGCGGGGTTTCCCTTTACAGGCCTCCCCCCTCTTATAGTCCGGAGGACACAATTCATGTGCTTCTTGAATCTGTCTCCCAGGCTATGGGCCTCAGTTCGACTTGAGTAAAACTCCTTTCCATTCCTGTTACGGGTTGTCTATTGATTATTTCCGTCCACACAAACAATGCTGAGTTTGAAGCAGAATTAGTTTCTAGGCCCAGATGACGTCATGCGAGGCCTCAGCTGCGTGGTGCCCGGTGGCCCAAGGAAAAAGCCACGCAGGTCAAGGAAGCTGCTCAGGGTTTGGGACCCGAGGGCAGGGCCAGGTGTGTGGAGGATCCAGTGTTAGAAGAAACAGGAGTGGACGAGGGTAGTGGGTTCACCTTCAACGTCCTGCACACCTAACGCACCTCCCGAAGGGTCCCTTCCGTTCGCCCCCACGCTGCACAGCCTTGCCAGGCGGAGGTGGCTGTGACTGCTCTGTGGGGACGTCAGGTGGCTGCTCCAGTTTTCCAGGTCATGAAGCTTGACACTTATTAGTGACACGCTCCCCTGAAGGTTCCTTAGAGCATCAGGCTTACATCAACCCGATGGGAGTGCTTTTACGGCCGTGTGGCCGACGTGGGGACCCAGTGTCGTTCCCAATCCAAACGTTGGGTGCTTGGTGTTAGGAGCGGGGAGAAGGCAAGGCGGCTCGTGGAGAACCTCCCCAGTGGTCAGCCTGCAGACGCCGTCCTGTGCAGCGCCGCTCAGAGCGCACAACCGCGGCCCCACCCGGCCTGAGGCCACCTGCCGCTCCAGGACCTGGGACCAGGGCACGGGGCCTGCCGCCCGCCCCCTCTCGGGCTCTGGGTGGGCCGAGGACTTTCTCTGTGGAGGGCTGAGTCAGGGAACCGTCCGGGCTCCGGACAGGTGAGTCCTTGGAGAGCGTTCCTGCGAGGACTGCTCCCCGTGCCCAGGCGCCGGCTGGCGCTGTCTGCTGCTGTCCCTGTGACCTGGATGCCCCGAGCTTGTTGAGCGGCTGAACACTCCCACCCTGCTTTGGTGACGTGGGAAGCTCAGCGCACTTGCTGGCCCTTCGTTGGAGAGGATGAGTTTGCCACTCCCAGTGGGCTCTTCCTCCGTAGGCCTGCGTTCTGCCGCGCCCCTCCTGGCCACGCCCATCAAGGCCTCGCCCCCTGCGGACCACACCCCAGGCCACACCCCTCCTGCTCGCCAGGCTCCGCCCCCCCGCCCCCCAGGCCTGTCCTCGCGAGGTAGGTCCGGTTTTTCACCTGCATGGTTTTAACGGGGCTGGGGAGTCGTGGGAGGAGCCGCAGCGGGGAATAAACGGCTTCTGCTCTGCAAGGGCTGTCCAGCGCCCTGTCGGTCCCCTGACTCAACCCTCCACAGAGAAAGTCCTCCTCCAGCTCAGAGCCCGAGAGGGGGCGGGCGGCAGGCCCCGTGCCGCAGTTCTGCTCCTGCATCCGCCCCTCAGGGGCACTCGAGCCCCTCCTGTGGCATGTGGAGAGGTGGCCCGGCCCCTGCAGCACGGCTCGTGGCCACAGGAGTCTGAGGGCAGAAGGGGCCCGGCTCGCTCTCAGCAAGTGCGTGGGGAGTGTCCACCAGGGCTGGCCTCTCGTGTCCCCATTCTAGGACCAGCGGGCCCTGGTGGCACTCAGGAAACGTTTGCTGGGACATCTGGCCAGGCAGCCCGTGGAGGCCGTGCGTAGACTGGGGGAGCCCTGGAGTTGGCCTGTTGCCGGGCTGCAGTCCAGCCCGGTGGGTGTGGAGGCCGGTGGGCCTCAGGCCCCAGCTGTGGGCTCTGCTCCTGGACCCTGCGTCGTGCGCCGCCCTGTGCTGGCTGTTCCGTCTCCCCGCCACATCGCGCGGCCCCCTGACAAGCTGCGCATGCGTCAGTGTGTCTTCTCGGGCAGGGCCTGGACTGGGGGAAGGACTCGCAGCTTCGTGGCCCCAGCAGCCGGTGTCTGGGAGGTTGCAGGTTTGAAAGAAACCGTGTTTGCAAGCAGGACCCCCGTAGGTGATCCTGAGCGGTCCAGGCCTCCTCACTATTCAGAGGGTGCCTCCCAGGCTGTGGGGTGACCGGGGTGCCCCACCCATCCCAGGCTTTCCTGGGATCGGGGGCTGGGTTCGGTGTGGCGGCCGCTTGCACCTGGGGGGAGGTAGGATGGCGCTGGGCTCAGCGCACCCACCGATGGCTCTCCCGCTGAGAACTGGAATCCAGCATCTTCCTGCTTCACCCAGGGACCCTGGGCAGCACATCCCAGGCCCCGTCGCCTGGCCGCATCCCGTCTCTCGCCACATGTAGGCAAGCAGGTGCTCCCGCAGGTGAGGGCGGGCGGAGAGGCGTCCGGCCCGGCTGCTGTACTGGGACCGCAGCTCTACCGGCTGGGTGACGTGGTGTCGCCTCTGTGACCTCTGCTTCCTCACCCGCACTGCACAGTGACTGCCCTGTCCCACTGGCGAGTCCAGCCTGGGGCCGGTCTCAGAATTGAGAGCAGCGTGCTGGGCAGGAGCCTGTGTGCTCAGCCCCGCCCGCTGCCGGCTGCCGCGCCCCAGCCCGGGCACCTCCTTCCCGATGACGACGCTTGACAAAACCGACCTGTCCAGAGCATGGCTCTATGCCATCAGAAGCTTCTTTCTCCCTAGTCTGGCCGAAGTGAGCTCCGAAGTGGACTTGCCCAGGCCATGTGCACATATGTGTGTGTGTGTGTGTGTGCTGTCCAGGGGGAACGCCAGGGCTGAGTGCCAGGCATGTTCCCAACCTGTGGGCTCCCCCACGCCCCACCCCAGCCCCACGGTGATCCAGGGCCTCTGAGCAGCTCTGGACCCTAGGTGTGGGCGGTGCCAGCCCTGCTGAGGTCACACGTGCGACCAAGGGCCCTGGGCCGGGGATTTGGTGTCGCTGGGAAGGAAGCTGGGGGCTGAGACGGGGCAGGCCAAGTGGGCAGAGCCCCTGGTGAGTGGACAGGAAGCTGGGCATCGGATGCCCCCTAGACAGGCCAGGACAGAGCTGCTTTTCTCCGCTTGGTCTCCTTCCAGAGAAGAGCCCTGTGGGGTCTCTGTTTCAGGGTCTCAAAAGCCCATGAGGCACTTCAGGGCGGGTCCCACTCCCTGGGCTGCCTCGGGGACGCTGGAGCCAGCAAGGGCAGGCTGGGCCAGGAAGAGTGGGGGTCCCGGCCAGCTCTGCCCCCAGGCTCTGAGGCCTGGAGTCAGCCCCTCCTCCCTTCAAACTGTGACTCCGACCCTCCGGATCCTGGGGGACCCACGGCCACAGATTTGTGGGACCGCCTCCTGACACCCACCTGAGGCTCATGTGTGAGGTGTGGGGTCAGCAAGGTGACCGCCGGCCCCCCAGGCCGGTCACAGGGGCCACCCTCTTGCCAGGACTTGCTCTTGTCCTGAGGGCCACGGAAGGAGCCCCACTGCCCCGCGGAAGGCAGGCCGTGAGAATGCCCAGGCCACGCGCAGGGACCATGCGGGGCACTTAGGGGACGGCCAGAGTCCCCCACCACGCTGGGCGTGATTCCGACCCCAGCATCTGCACCCCAGCTGCTCTTCCCGCCAGCACCCCAGCTGCTCTTCCCTGCTCTGGAGCAGGGCCGGCCTGTCCTGACCCCTGGCGGCCAGCACGCTGAGAGGCTGAGAGAGCTGCACCCGGAGGCTGTTTGCGGGGCAGTCACTGCAGCCCAGCGCGCACTCGCCGGCCTTCAGGACGGAACTTTGGGCCTGGCCTTGAGGATGGCCTGCCATCTGCTGCCCCGGGAGCCCGGGATGGGGGCTGGGGACCTGGAGACGCCCGCACTGCTGGCTGCGCCCTGGGGGCAGGGCTGGGGTGAGCATGGGCCCCGCCGGCTTCCCTCCCACCCTCGCCCACCCGGACCCACAAGGCTGCCCAAGGAGAGGGGCCTGCGGTCCTTGCTCGTGAGAGCCCGTCCCACCTCCCGTGGAGGAGAGAAGGAGGTGCCCTCCCTTCCGCCTCCAGCTCTGAGCCTTCTGAGCTGCTCCCAGCAGCACTCACACCCCGCGTCGTGACGCCACTGCATCTCGTTCTCCAGGTGGCAGCTCTTGCACCGAGGCTCCCCAGATTGGTCCAAGGATGGAAACGGCAGCTTTCAGAGAAGGCCGGGGCCCCGCGTTGTCGCTGGGGCTCCCCACGGGAGAGGCTGATTCTGCAAGCCACCCCCCAGCCCGCGTGTCCCTCAGGCTGCTCTCTGCCCAGGCAGCCCTCCCGCCCTGGGGATGGGCTCAGAGGCCTAGCCAGCAGACACAGGGTGGCGTGGGTGCTCAGCCCCTGTTTACAGCCCAGGGAGGGGCAGCAGCCAGCCCGGGCCAGCAGGTCTGGGCAGGGCCTGAGGGCTCCAGGGCAGGGGCAGTGAGACTGGCGACTGGACAGGTTGGAGGGCAGAGCAGAGACGCCTCAACACGTGAAATCGTAGGCTGGGACTCTCCGAAATCTTCAGCTTCTTCCAAAGAGCACAGAAACCTGTCAGAGGCTGTTACTTGGTGATGGGGGGGCAAGGCACTGACCCCACAGTGCCCACTTGGGCTGGCGTCCTGCCCACGTGTCTCTGTGTAGACCCAGCCCCTCAGGGATGCTCAGCCGAACCAAACCTGGGGCCCCCGGCTCTTGGTCCCATTCCGATGCCCAGTGATCCTGTCTCGAGACCCTCAGTCACATCTGCAAAGACGCTTTTTCCAAATGAGGTCACGAGCACGTGTTCTGGGTAGACGTGAGTGTCTGGGTCACGCAGCAACTTCTCTGCAGGGGACCCCTGTAACCACAGGGACAGGCGCTTCCGTCCACCCCCTTGCTGCGGGGTGAGGCTGGGGGCTCTGTCCTCCTGCCCTGGGCTGTTGAAAGCCAGGCTGGGCTTTCTCCCCCCAGGTGGGCCTTCCAGCCAAGAAGGTGGCGGGCTGGACGTGCCTGCAGAGGCCCCGGGGGCGGCTGTTCTCGGCAGCATCCTTTTCCTGGAGAGCGACCCCCTTCAGCCCCAAGACCCCAGGAAAGGGCCCTGGCACCCCAGCCCTGACCAGCAGCGCTGCCCATCGTTGCTGACGGCAGACGCCCTCTCTCTGGGGTCCAGGCACCCTGCTTGCTCTATCTCTTCTCCTTCTGCACATCTTGCCACCGCCGAGTACAGGTGTAGGTGCCCAGCCAGCCTTCAGGAGAACAGCCCCCGGGGGATGCCTGACACACGGTCAACTCGCGTGTTTGACGCGAAACCCTTACCTCCTCCAGGAGGCATTCACGCGCTCATCGCGGCTCCCGGTGCCCCTGTGAGAGCCCCTCCCCCCTCCAGGCAGGGCCCCCACCCCCCAGCTGCATCCTGTCACGCGGGCGGGCGCAGCGAGGTGCGGGCTGCCTGCCCAGAATCCGAGAATCGGCTGCTCTCAGCGTGATTATTTCAAGATGTGTCTACAGGGCCTCCGCGCCGAGAGTTCACGCCCGTGGTCGCCGGGCTGGGATCTGCTCATCCTTTCTCCGCGCACCTGGTGGGGGCAGCGCTGGAAGCCCAGCAGCTTCCGAACCCCGACCTATGGCTTCTGCGGGTTGTCAGGGATGCGGCGGCCTCTGGAGGTGACCCAAGGGGCGGCCTCTGTGCCGGCACTGTGTCTGGGGAGCGGGGGCCCTGTTCTGGGCGGCGACGTCCAGTGCCCGGGCTGCTGTGTTGACCCTGCCAGGCTGCAGGAGACGCCTCGAGTGTGACCCACTGGCCACCCTTGGGGCAGGGGAAACCGTGGTCCCGCAGCTCCCAAGGCCCACGGTTTCTCCGGACGGGCTGCAGGCGGATGGACCTTGGATGGCAGATGGAAGAAGCCAGGTACAAAGGGCCGCACAGCCTGTGAGTCCACTTACACGAAACGTCCAGAACCGGCAGATCCACAGCTGGCAAGTGGGTCAGTGGTTTTCGGGGGCTGGGGAGGGGGTGGGGGTGACCGCTGACGGGAGGGGTCTCCTTGGGGGGCGACGCAGATGTGCTGGCCCTAGGGAGAGGTGGTGGCTGCCGGAGCCGTGAGTGGGATGCCGCTGAACTGTGCGCCTGAAAGCGGTTCCTTTTTTGTACGTGAATTTCATCCCCAAATTTAAAAAAAAGACAAAAAAAAGCCTAGATTGCTTCCAACTTTCTTTCCAGTTACAACTTTGATGACTTTTAAGCCCATTCCACCTGTATTTTTTACCTCCTTTACTGACTAATCAGTGTCATCAAGCTAATAAATCCCATTTCTCAGGAAGTTCATGAACAAATGACAAAGGGGAAAAAGTCCAGAGCGGAGCCCAGGGAGGGGCTGTGGGTGCAGCGTCCGGGAGCCTCTCCTTGGGGACAGCCGGCAGCGGCCATGTCTGCAGCAGAGGCTCGGGGAGCCGTGAGGACGTCCAGGCGGTCAGGGCCGGGTGCTGCCCCTGAAAGGACGCGGGACAGGCTCTCAGTGAGGAGGCCGGACCCCAAGCTGCCTCTTCCAACCGCGGTGGGAAACGGCAGGGCAGAAAGTCTGGAAAGAGGGCACCCTGCGCGCCGGAGTCTCCCGGGGGCGAGCCGTGGGCTACCCTCGCTCTTTCTTTGTATTTGTCTGTGGTTTTCCAATTTCCCCCCGGGCCCGTAATGCTGTTAGAATGGTTTATTAAACCCAATCTGCATGTTTCCTCCTAGAAGAATAGTTTCTAGCCGGTGATACGTTTCTAAGAGCGATGTTTTAATACCGTCAGGCAGGCGTGTCGTGGTTTTGTCTCTGCACGTTTAGACGTGGAAGTCACGAGGCTGAGGGGCGTTTGTCGTGGGTAGAATAAAGAGCCTGGGCCAGGAGGGGCTTCTGGGGTGTGGGAGCTCACCCCCGACCCCGGGGACCCCACCTCAGCTCCTGGGACCTGCCTCAGGGCTTTGCGGGAATCAGCAGTGCAGCATCTACGTGGAGCAGGGGGCTCGGGTGACCAGCCCTCTGTCCCCAGGGCACCTGCAGAATGTGACACCAGACCCAGGGTTCCTCAGCAAGCCAGGCGTTTGGGACCCACTTCCCCAGTTGGCCTGGGGGTGGGGTGGGGGCTCCTGCTGAGTGATAAGTGTGTCCAGTCTCTGACGGCCTAATGCGGTTATTTAAAAAGCTCACCTCAGAGCAAAAACGCACCCGCCAAATACTGTTAGAGCCTCATTATTAGAAAAAATGGTGCTGTGTTGAAATTACCTGCTTGTGATGAGGTGGCCAAGCTTTGGCCTTCCTCTCTAAAGGGCCTGGTCCTTCCCGCTCGGCCACCCCGGAGTCATGGAGGAGGTACAGCCACAGGGACACAGGCTGGACCAGGGTCCCCTGGGGCTCCGTCCTGACGGAGGCCGGCGGCGTCCTCACTGCCCACCCCCGTCCACGCCCGCAGGCATCCTGCAGGCTCAGGTGGGGCACCCAGGGGCTCCAGGGCCGGACAGACAGGTGAACGGGCGCTTCCATCCGGGCTGCGCTGCGGAGCGGGACGTGGGCCCAGGACATGGATAGAGCTGCGGGGACAGGAGGCTGAGGGAAAGGGCATTTGCAGGAACTGGGTTGCTGGGGTCCGTGCACGAAGGAGGGAGGGAGGGGGTGGGGAACAGGGGCGTCCGGCAGACTGCAGGCCCTTTCACCTGGAGCTGGAAGGAGAGAGGGAGGACCTCCAACCTCACCAGGGCAAGGAGGGGCAGGGCCCAGTGGGGGAGCAAGTGTGTCCACCCGGAGCGGGCTGGACGGATCAGCGCCCACCTACAGGGACCCTGTGTGGGCAGCCGGCTGTCTGTGGGCAAAGGGCCCAGGCCTGCCTCTGCCCCGCCCACCCTGGCGTTTATAAGCTCCCACTCCTGGCCTATCTGCGGGGGTGGGCCTGGGACCCAAGCGAGCCTTAAAAAGGAAGGAAATCCCAACACAGGCTGCAACGTGGGTGGACCTTGAGGACTTTATGCTGAGTGAAGCCGGCCAGTCACAAAAGGACAAATCCTGAAGGATCCACGTATATGAGGTCCCTAGAGGAGTCATATCCATAGACACAGAAAGTAGATGGTGGGGTTCAGGGGCAGGGGGAGGGGAAGGGGAGTGAGTGTCTAGTGGGGACAGAGTTTGGGAAGATGAGAAAGTCCTGGAGACGGAGGTGCTGATGGTTGCACAGCAACGTGAATGTGCTTGATGCCCCTGAGCTGTGCGCTTAAAAGTGGTTACGATGGTGAATTTTATGTGATGTGCATTTTACCACCATAAAAGGGGGTGCTGCTGTCTGTGCCCCGAAACCTCTTGAGGGAGGGGCGGAGGGAATCGGTGCCCTGTCCTCTTGGTGATGCTTGGCAGAGAGAAGGGGCAATGGCTGGGGAAGGGGACTCACGGGGTCGGTGCCCCCAGGGAAGCCTCAGTCACACAGCGGACGCCTGGGTGGGGGGAGGCCCACCTGCCGCTGGCCTGTCCCTCTTTCTGTGTCTGGCGCCCAGGACCCGGCACCCACAGCTGACGCCCCGCCCTCACTCCCTCAGGCGAGGCTGTCTGCCGAGTGGCCTGCTCTGTGCTGCGTCCGGTCTCCTGCCAGCTCCGTTTGGAGGTCCCAGGCTCGCCCCAGGGCAGGGGAAGGGCCCCTGAAGTGCGCCTCTCTCCCAGGTGTCTGAAGGATGCCGACGGTGACAGTGACACCACCCTCCTCTCTTTGTCCCGGGGAGTGTGCGATGGCCTCGGACATTCCAGGCTTCTTCCTGGGGCAGCCGGGCTGGGAGGAGCCACCGCTCCAAAACCCCGGCCCCCTCAGTGACCCCCGGACAGGGCGAGGCTCCTTCTCTGGCAGGTGTCTCCTCGCACCACACAGAGAGGGGACCACTGCCCTGCAGACGTCGCCGGAGGGAACCCATGTCTCTGGTTGGTGGAGGGCCCGCTGGGAGCTGCCCTGGCGAGGAGGTGTGTGCTACCCGCGCTGGGCAGAAGCCGGGTAGCCCCCAGCAGAGGCTGTGCCCCAGACTTTCTACCCTTTGCCCGGACCAGGAACTCGGGGCTGCCCGTTGGCGCCCTGCTCAGAGCCAGGTCTGCTTCCCGTGGCCTCCTCGATGCCACCTGCCGTCCTCCCCCAGTGGCAGCAAGAGAGGGGGGCTTGGGGCCCAGTGGCTGTCAGACTGTCCCCTAGAGTGGCCCTCCTGCTTATCCTGTCGGGGACTGAGGGGCTAATTTAGGTCCCACGTGGCCCCTAAGAAGAGGGGAGCGTCCGCGCCGGTCAGCAGGTACCGTCCCCGCGCACGTGGGGAACCGTCCGTCTCAGGAGCGTCGTGCCTCCAAAGTTCAGGCGGTCCCACGGGACACGTGGCAGGCAGTTCTGCCCAAGTCTCTTGGTATCAAGAGGGTAGCTGAGTGTGGACCCCCCCCCCACCCCGCTTCGGGGGTCGTAGGGAGAGGGCGTGGTCAGAGGTGAGCGTTGCAGGAAGTGCTGGCCCTGACTGTGGGCCTCAGGACCGGGGACCCCAGCGTCAGGCTTGGAGAGACAGAGACTTGATCCCCTCCGAGGCGTCCCTGCTGCCCCTTCCCGTCCCGCCACGAGGGCTGGGACCCAGGGCCGGCGTGGAGGCTCCGCGGCCCACGATCTGCTGACCGGTGAGGAAGCAGCGTCCACTGGCCTCGTGGCCCAGTTGCCGGCAGCCCCGGGCTGATGCGGGACGGGAAGGTCTCTGCAGCGTGAGGACGGCACAGGCTGTGGGCGGCCCGTGGTGGTCTCAGAGGAGCTCGGGGCACCGTGTGGAGACGGCGCTGTGTCCTGGGCTCACCTGTCCCCGGGAGCCAGAGGCGGACAAGGAGAGAGCAGAGAGCAGAGTCGGGGTGGACGGGCTGATCCCGGGGGTGTCCTGGAGGACAAGCGAGTGGATGGCTTCTCCCGTGGGAGGAGGGGGGGGGCGACACGTTGCCGTGGTTTGTGGTCCTTCACAGCCCGGCCCTCCCGACAGACTCTCCCTGCCTCTCTCGCAAGGGGACAATTAAATTTTCATTAATTAATTTAATTACTTAAGTTTCAGTTGAATTAGCGCTTCTCCCTGGGGGAGTGGTGATGAAACAAGTGTTGGGAGGCTGGGCGTCTCAGGCCGAGTGCTGGGGCGTGTGGGGTTTGCTGGATGACCGGGTCCGGGTTAGGACCGGTTGGCCCCTTTGCACCCATTTGGAGCCACATGTGTCATCGGAGTGTCCCCAGGATTCTCCCAGTGCTTGGTTAGGTGGGGAATCCTCGGGTCCGGCAACCACGGGGATGGGAGCCGCATTGCCGGGCCTCCCCACGCCGGCTCTGCGCCCACTCTCCTGCTGCCGTCGGGGGTCCCCCTGCATGCTGGTTTGTGCCCACTAGCCAAGGTGAGCAGGCCGTCCTGCCAGGCCTGCCCAGAGGTTCTCACAAGCGCTAGACGGAAGGTCCGGAAGTAAAGCACTGGGGCAGGTGGTCGTGGGGACCTCGGCCGTCAGCTGGGGCGAGAGGAATGCACGGAAGGGTGTCCAGGCAGGGAACAGCGTGCTCCAGGCCAGCAGAAGGGAGGACAGGACTGAGTCCCTGGGGTTGGGGGAGTGGGGAGTGGATACAGCTGGCTTGGCAGGGCCAGGCCTCGGGGGTCCTCCAGCCTGGGGGGTTCTCTTGGGAGTGGTGGAGCCCCTGAAGGCTTGGCCAGGGCTGGGGGCTGGTCTTGAAGCTGGGGCTGCATAGCTGGGCCCCGGTTTTGCTTTGTTCTTTTAGTTAATAGATTTTATTTTTTAGAGTAGTTTCGGGTTCACAGGACATTGAGGACAGAGGACAGAGAGTCCTCCCCTCAAGCAGTTTGCCCTCTTACTAACGTCTGGCTGCCGCAGCGCGGTGCGTGCGTTCCAGTTGAACCCCTGCAACACACGATTATCGACTAAAGCCCATGGATCACGTTCGGGTTCACTCTCAGCGGTGTGCGTTCTCTGGGTTTGGACACCTGTGTGATGACGTGTACCCGCCATTATAATACCACACGGAATGCGTTCACTGCTCTAAACATCCTCTGAGCTGCACCTGTTCATCCCCCGCTCCCTCCCTGTCCCTCCCCCGCTCCCTCCCTGTCCCTGGCAACCACTGATGTTTTTACTGCCTCTGTAGTTCAGCCTTTTCCAGAATGTCGTGTAGTTGGAAATCACACGGAGCGTAGCCTCTTCAGACTGGCTTCTTAGTAACCTGCATTTAAGGTTCCCGCGTGTCTTTTCACGGCTCGATGGCTCATTTCTTTTTCAGTGCTGAATAATATTCCACCGTCTGGATGGCCCACCGTTTACCCGTTCACCTACTGAAGGGCGTCTTGGTTGCTTCCAGGTCTTGTGCATTATGAATAAAACTGCCGTGAACATCCATGTGCGCGTTTTGTGTGGACAGAAGTCCTCAGCTCCTTCGGGAAAATAGCCCGGAGCGTGATTACTGGATCTGTCCCATTTTCATTAACCGGGGTGGGGATGGCGGGGGTTAGGGGGGTTTTTTGGGCATTGATGGTGAGGAAGGGGCGGGCCGCCTCCAAGCTACCCTGCCCTCAGCGTCCTGGTTTGGGAGCTCCGGGGGGTCTCTGCCTCCCCAGGCTCTGGCCCCCTTCCCAGCTGATGCCTGGTCTCCTCTCCCTGGAGCACTGCTGGGGCCACATCCAGGCTCGGGACCCTGTCCTCACTGTATCCGTGTGATGCGGGCTGTGTGTCAGTTCTCATGGGGTCTCCTGAGATTCAGGGGAACCCAATCTCGTAGGGAGGGCCCCGTCCTCTCCTCCCGACCTCTCCTGGCACCTCTGGCCCCCGGCCACCCAGGAAGCCCTGAACACTGTCCACACACACACCCGGCACCACCCGCAGAGCCCTCTGGTCCAGGGAGGAGGCGTTGGGGGGCTCAGGTCTCTCTGTCAGAGGGGCCCCGGTGCAGGTGGTGTCTCTCATATGGGCCAACAGGGGGTTCCCCCTGGGAGGCCCCTCTGTGTCCAGCTGGGGATGACCCAGACGCATCCTGCCTGCACCGGCCAGACCTCCTTGCACCTGTCACCACACCTCGGCATCGGAGTGGGAATGCGGTTTAGATATTTGATTACATCTGACATTCGTCACAGATGGCCGGAGGGGCCGCTGATGGCCCTGGCTGCCCCTGCGACAGCGCCCGGCTCAGGGGCAGCACTTCCTCAGGCCCGAGTGTCCCAGCCGGCTGTGAGGACCACCTGCAGCTGGACGTGTGACTTGGTGTTCAGTTTTCCTCCTTGTCAGTCAGCTCTCATTGCACCGAAATCACGTTTAGACGATGGGACCAGGCACACTGGCTGCCGCTGCCCCGGAGGATTCTAGGCGGATGGGCTGGATGAGATGCCTGGTGAGACAGGATGTCCTCGACGGCAGCTCTGAAGTCCAAATTCTGCCACTTTGGAACCAGCAGCCTGAACACCAGCCTGGACCAGCCCTGCGCTCCATGGCCCAGTCCACTGCTGCCCTTCACACAGGGCTCCCTGGCCGCCCTGCAGACCATCTGGGCTCTAGGCGTCGTTAATTTTCTCATTTTTGTTTCATGTTTCAGGTTTGTGCCGCGAATATCAATGAAGGATATTTAAATTTAACAATGAAGGATATTTAAAATTCCGTTCCTTTTTTTCCCCTTATTGAAGTAAAATTTACACTCAGAAGTGGCACGTGCACCACGCTGACGGATGGCACGCTGCTTTTGCCCAGATCATTCAAGGGCTGGGCAGGCAGCAGGGCCAAGTGGGTCGGACCTGCCCCCAACTGCGAGCATGCCCCCCCCCCCCCGCCCCCCCAAGAAAAAGACAGCGAAGCAGCAACAATGAGAGAAGTTTGTGTCACCACGAAGAAAGTCCAAGTGCCCGGGAATGAACTTGGGGGTCCACCCTGGTTTTGGGGGTCAGGAAACAAGCAAAACTGCACCTTTTTTTTTTGGCTGCACTGCACGGCTTGTGGGACCTTAGTTCCCCGACCAGGGATCAAACCCATGCCCCTGCAATGGAAGCACTGAGCCTTAACCACTGGACCGCCAGGGAAGCCCCAACAAAACTGCACCTTTGACCTCAAGTATGTTAAAATGAAGACAGAACTCAGTTCTGTGATGGCATTTTTGCTTTTTAATTTTTTAACTGAAATACTAACCTCCATGCAGACAAGCTTCTAACCATACATCTGCAGCTTGATGGTTATCCCAGAGTGAATGCAGCCGGGCACCCGCCATCCAGGCCAAGGCACGGGACACAGGGGCCCCTGGTAGGCCCTCTAGCGCCCCCAGCCACCTCCCCTCCCTGACTGACACTGGGGTCAGTTTCGCCTGTTTTCAAACAATTTTTCTACTGAGATCTAATTCCCACATCATAAAAGTCACTCTTTTCGAAGTGTACAGTCCAGTGGTGTTCAGCTCATCACAGAGCTGTGTGACCATCACCGTTACCTATTTCCAGGACATTCTCATCAGCCTCAAAATAAACACCACTCGTTCACACTGGCTGCCCTCCCCCCAGCCCCTACCTTCTGCATTCTGTCTCCGTGTTTGCCTGATCCAGACGTTTCACATTAATGGAACTGTGCACTGGTGCTGATCTGAATCTCAGAGACAGAGTTTGGGGTGAAGTAGAAAAGAAGAGCTTTATTGCTTTGCCAGGCGAAGGGGGACACAGTCGGCTCAGGCCTCTCAAAACTGTGTGTCCCAACCCGGGGGGATTTGGTGAGGCGTTTTAGAGCAGTGGTTCAAGGGCGGGGTTGCGGGATAAGCATCCCGTGTGTGCAGGGCCTCAGGGGATCTCCTACTGAGCTTCTGTGGGTCCGAGGTTCTCAAACTGTGACCTTCTCTCTGGAATGAGGAATGCTTCCTCAACTAGTTAGCATCTTCCATTTGTTGGGGGTTTTAGTTCTGCAGAAGAGCTCAGAGATACTGTTATGTGTGTATCCCTTGAGGCGGAACCACTACCCTGCCCCGAGGCTGCACCATTGTTTCTTGACTGTTCCTCCCTTGTCTCTGCATCCCCTCCCTTCCCTGATTAGCAACTGTTTGAATCTGCCCTTCGCAACTCAGGGAAGGTCGCGGAGGCTGAAGCCTATTCCCTACAAACAAGAAACAGGGGCCATAGAAAGGCTTCCATGCCCAGGAGCCCCACAGGGTCCTGCTCGGTTTCAGAATCACACACTCTGTGGCCTTTTTTGTCTGGCTTCTCTCACTCGGCATCGTGTTTTTAAGGTTCATCCACGTTGTAGCGTCTGTCAGGGCTTCCTTTTATGGCTGAATAACTTTCCATTGTGCAGGTGCCCCGCACTTTTTCTATCCACCCACCTGCTGAGGGGCATCTAAGCCATTTCTGCCCTTTGGCTACTGTGAACACAGCTACTCCGAGCAGGTGTGTGCACGGCGTGTGACACCCTGGGGCTCTGAGGCTGGGACGCCTCCCCAGGACCCCTGTCCCCCTCCGGCTGCAGGTGACCCACCACTAAGCTTTTCTGTACCAGGCACCCAGTGGGTAATCTGGTGAAGCCCACGGACCCCTTCTCAGCTAACCCCTTCTAGCACATACCATGAGATGAAAATGGAAATCAACTGTCTTGAAACATTACTATTAAAATATTTTGAAAATTGTGGTAGTCATACACATGCTTCTTTACTGATGCCTTAAATGAGCAGCTCTAGCCTGGGGCTGACAGCCGTTGTCACTGGATTAGTGACGAGCAGGACGCTGGCCGGTGACACCCATGGCTTTCTTCTCCATGTGTTGGCACTGATGTCCGGCCTTACTTGGGCAGGGCTGACCTGCCCATCCTTTGGGGACAGCACTGCCAGGCCACGGAAGCACTGTCTGCCCTGCAATGAGTGTGAACTCAGTAGATGGCTGTCAGAATCCTACACACGCCACACATCGCTGGATCTCAAGGAGACTTCTTGTCTGTGTACATTGTGGGAAAACCGGAATCCGTTAGATTTTATGGAACTGAAACTAAAGCCAGAAAGATGTCATTATTTTATTTCTGTAAAGAAGAGGCAGCTGCCAAGTCAATAAAAAGGTTAAATTGGCCTTTTCTTCAAACTGAGTTTTCAGGGACTCAGCATAACGCGGTCACCACCTTCACCTGGCCATCGCGTCTTAGGCCCTAGCTCTTGAATCAGGCTGCTGGTCCGCTTCCTGCCCTGCACTCCACGTTCCCTGAATATAGCTGACATTCCACTAAGTGTGTGTATGGGGGCAACTTGGAGGGCACCTGGGGAATCAGTGTAAATAACGAAAAGTGAGGGGAGCTTGGGGCTTGTGAGCGCCTTGGGGGAAAAGTAGGCAGAAACCAGAAGGTGTGACCCCCAAGGATGGTCATTTTTGTTTCTGTGGGGGTGGAAGGGCCTTCGGGTCAGCTGGGGTGGAGGAGGGAGGAGCCACAGAAGCAGAGTTTGGGAGAAGGTGGGTCAGGGCAGCCAGCCCGAGGGCCCTGGTGCTGGAGGGAGTTTCCATCTTTCTCTCTGGGGTGGATTCTGAGGGACCCAGGGGTGGCCCCATGTCCTCACGCTCTGAGCTGGTGGGTCAATGGTTAGAGCAGAAATAAGTGAAATTAGAGACTAGAAAACAGTAGGAAAAAAAATCACCAAAGCTAGGAGTTGGTTTTTTGAAAATAAACAAAATTGACAAGACTTTTGCTAGACTAACCAAGAAAAAAAGAGGACTCAAATCAACAAAAGCGTAAGTGAAAGAAGAGGGCTTCCCTGGCGGCGCAGTGGTTGAGAGTCCGCCTGCCGATGCAGGGGACACGGGTTCGTGCCCCGGTCCGGGAAGATCCCACATGCCGCGCAGAGCGGCTGGGCCCGTGAGCCATGGCCGCTGAGCCTGCGCGTCCGGAGCCTGTGCTCCGCAACGGGAGAGGCCACAGCAGTGAGAGGCCTGCGTACCGCAAAAAAAAGAAAAAAAAAGAAGAGACGTTACAACAGATACCAGAGAAATACACCGCAATTATGCTCCAACAAACTGGATAGCCTAGAAGGAATAAATTCCTAGAAACATATAGCATACCAAGACTGAATCATGAAGAAACAGAAAATCGAAATAAACCAATAATGACTAGAGACTGAATAAGTCATCAAACATCTCCCAACAGAGAAAAGCCCAGGACCAGATGGTTTCATCGGTGAATGCTACCAAACATTTAAAGAAGAATCAATGCCAGTCCTTTTCAAATTCCTCCAAAAATTTTTAGAGGGGTGAATACTCCCAAACTCATTTTACAAGGCCAGCATTACCTTGATAACAAAGCCAAATAAGGACATTACAAGAAAAGAAAACTACAGGCCAATATCCTTGAAGAGTATAGATGTAAAAAATCTCAACAAAAGACTGACAATAGCACATTAAAGGATCATACACCATCATCAAGTGGGATTCATCCCTGGGATACAAGGATGGTTCAATATACACAAATCAATAAATGTGATAAAACACATGAATGGAATAAAAGATAAAACTTATATGAGTATCTCAATAGATGCAAAAAAAGCGCATCTGATAAAATCCAACAGACTTTCATGTTAAAATCTCCACAAATTGGGTATAGAAGGAATTTAAGTCAACGTAATAAACGGCACCTATGACAATCACAGCTAACATCATACTCAGTGGTGAAAGGTTGAAAGCTTTCCTTTTAAGACCAGAAACAAGACAAAGTTACCCACTCTCACCAGTCCTATTCAGCCTAGTACTGGAAGTCCTAGCCAGAACCATTTGGCAAGAAATAGAAATAAAGGACATACAAATTGGAAAGGAAGAAGTAACATTGTCTGTTTCCAGATGACATGACCTTATATATAGAAAACGCCAACGATTCCACCAGAAAATTGTTGGAACTAACAAACAAATTCGGTAAAGTTTCAGGATACAAAATTAACATTCAAAAAGTAGTTGCATTTCTGTACACTAACAACAAACTATCCGAAAAAGAAGAGAGGAAATCGATCCCTTTTACAATAGCATCAAAAACAATAAAATACTTAGGAATAAATTTAAGGCAGTTAACAATCTGTACACTGAAAACTATAAGACATTGATGACAGAAACTGAAGACACAAATAAACGTAAAGACATCTTGTGTTCATGGATCAGAAGAATTCATACTGTTAATAAAATGTCCACCCAACTCAAAGCCATCTGCAGATTCCATGTGAGCCCTATCCAAATTCCAATGACATTTTTCTCAGAAGGAGAAAAAAACAATCCTAAAATTCATATGGAACCATAAAAAATTCCCATACACAAAGGTAACTAGGTGAGGTGATGGATGTGTTAACTAACCTTATTGTGGTAATCATTTCACCGTACACACCTCTACCTAGAGCAAATGATCCCATTGCACACCTTAAACTTCCACAATATTATATGTCATTTATTTTATCTCAGAAAAGTTCCAAAAAATGATTTGCCAAACTTGAAAAAAAAATTATATGCTATGACCAAGAGGATTTATCCCATGAATTCAAGGCTGGTTCAATATCTGAGAATCATTAATGTAATATACTACATGAATAGAACGAGTAAAAGTAGCACACATGACCATCTCAATAGTCACACACACAAGAAGCATTTGCTGAAATCCAACACCCTTTCATGATAAAAACACTCAACAAAATAGGAATAGATGGGAACTTCCTCAACCTGATAAATACAAACTCCCCAGAGTTAGCATCATACATACTCCGTGGTGAAAGACTGGATGCTTTTCTAACAGCAGAAACAAGACAAAGATGTCTACTCTGCTACTTCTATTTAACGTTGTGGTGGAGGTTCTCCCAGGGAATTAGATGAGAAGAATAAAAGGCATTCAGCTGAAAAGGAAGAGGTACAACTATCTCTAGTCACAGACGTCACGATCTCATATGTAGATAATCCTGATTGATCCTCCAAAAAATTGTTACAACTAATAAGGTTGCAGGACACAAAGTCAAGATCAATAAAAACCCCTGGAGTTGCCCTCCACCCCTTCTTTCTAGGAACTCCGAACCCCACCTGTCAGGGGATGGTCTTCCTTCCTCGTCCTTCCTACCACCTATTCTTCACCCAGGAAACAGAATGATCCCTCTAAAGGGTCAGTCACATCCTTCCTCCCCGTGTTCAGAGTTCCTCCGTGGCTTCCCATCTCACTCAGAGGAACAGGTCAAGGGTCTTACTGTGCAGGATGTGCCACAGCCTCTCCGCCCCCGCGCCCCTTTCCTACCAGTGTCTCTGGATCCTAGGTTCCGGATTCAGTGCCTCCCTGCACTCCTGTCTCAGAGTCCCTGTGCCTGCTGTACCCCCTGCCCAGACCGCAGCTGCCCCGGGTACACGCTCCTGCTTGCCCCTCACTTCCTGCAGGTCTTTGCTCAAGTGCCCCCTTACGGTTTTCCTTGCCTGCCTGCCCCCAGACCCGTTACCCTTTCACCACCTCATGTCCTACACACGCAGTCACATTCTCCGCTAGACCTCAGCTCCCTGGGGGTGGGGGGGGGGGCGGTGGGGCGGGCCGAGATTTGTGTTTTGTTCTCTGCTGTGAGCCAGAGTGAGGCTCATGCCTGCACAGGAATAAGTGTTCGTGGATGACAGGCTGAGTCCTCGGAGCTTACGTCGCTTGATAACCTGATTTAGGATGCTGGGTGAAGTGGGAGCTTGGTAGCACCTTAAAAACCGCTGGAGGCTGGGAGCAGCTGTGACCTTCACTCCCAGGGCCCCTTACTCATGGGAAACCATTTCTTCCTGCTGTCCTCCAGGCCTGGGGTCCCTGGACCCTGGCGTATGGCACAGGAGTGAGTCGCCCTGTCTTGGTTTGGCTGTGAGGTCTTCAGAAGCCTCACTTACACAGGAGGTTTCACGGTGTTATAATTATTAGCCCGATACAGTTCCTGTGGTGGTGACTTTGTCAGGACGAAGCCAGCCCCTTTTGGAGGATGTGCCAGAGGCCCGTCCCCATGGCTACTCTCGGGGGTGAGGACGCTGCAGTTTGTCTCGGGTGTCCAGACGCCCACCTTCCCTGGACCAGGCCCTGGAGACCATGGTTAGTGCCCACTCGGGGCGCGCCCGGGCACAGGTGATACACGCTGCAGGTGGAGGGGGTCTCCTTGGCCTCCAGTGCTGCGTGGGGAGGGGTATTCCGGAGGCGGCTCTCCGGGTGGGGTCCCCGGGCTCCCAGTCCCTATGGTAGGAGGCGCCCCAGGCTCTCTGGGTTACTTGTGTGTGTGGGTCTCTAGGCACCGAGGGCCGCTATGGGGTGAGGCGCCCCCGGCCTCCCAGCGCTGCGCTCCGGGAGGGGGAACCCCCGGGGCTGTTGTCGGGTGGAGGGTCGCGGTCGGCCTGCACAGGCGCTCGGCCCGTCGGGCGGCGGCTGGGGGCCAGTGGTCCGGACAACCCAATGCCGGGGAGGGGAGGCGCGGCCCAGACAAAGAGATGCTGCGGGAGCCGCCGGGGCCTGTCCGCCCGCGCCGCCCGCGCCGCCCGCGCCGCGCGGCCCCGCGCCCGCGCCCGCGGAAAGGGGACGGGCCTCGGGCGGCACCCACTGCGCCTGCGGAAGGGGGCGGGGCGAGCGCGGGCCGGCGCCCACTGCGCCTGCGGAAGGGGGCGGGACGGGCGCGGGCTGGAGCCGCACCCACTGCGCCTGCGCCGGCTTCGGCGGCGCGCGCGCTCCCGCCGGTTGGCCACCTCCTTAGCCGCCGCCGCCGCCGCCGCCTACGGCTCCGCGCACGCGCCCCCAGCCCCGGCCCGAGGCCTCGGCCCGCGCCCCCTGGCTCGCCGCCCCCCGGCCCCGCGGGCCCCGGCTCGGCCGCGCAGCATGCAGCAGCAACACCCGCGGCGGCGGCGACGGCGGCGGCTCTGAGGTGAGGCGGCGGGGCCGCGGGCCGGGCGGCGGCGGGGCGCGGGGGGCGCGGGCGGTCGGTGCCCCGCGGCCCCACGCGGGTCCCGGGCGCGGCGAGGGGGCGCGGCGCCTTTGTCCCGCCCGGTCCGGCGCGGCCGGCGCTGCAGCGGCCCTTTTGTGTGCAGATGGTGGACGCGGGCGGCTGCCCGATCGGGGAGGGCTGGAGGAGGATGGAGGCCGCGCCCGACGGCGCCGTGGACATCGTGCCGCTGGACCGCTACGACCCGGCGCGGGCCAAGATCGCCGCCAACCTGCAGTGGATCTGCGCCAAGGCCTATGGCCGAGGTGGGCCGGGGGCGCGGGGGAGGGGCCGGGCCTTTGTGCAGTGTCCCCGGCGTGCGGGGCGCGGAGGCGCGGGCTGGCCCGGTGCGCTCTGCGCTCGCGTCGGGGGGCGCGCGGGTCCTGCAGGTGCGGCCCGGGATCGGCGCTCCCCTGCGCTCGCGGGCGGAACCTCTCCTGTTCGGGCGGGTCTGGCGGGAGTCCAGGGCAGAAACCCTTGGCCCCGGCCTTTCCCGATTCTTACCAAATGTCAGGTGTGGAATTCCCTAACGAGCATTCCTTTTAAATGGGTAGGGTTTCATCCGAATCATTACCTTCGGTTGATTCCTGTTTCGAAGAACTAGATAACCTTGTTATTGGTCAGGCCCTAATATGTTTAGTGGATTAAGACGCTCCGATTTCCGGCTCTTGGAATCTTACAGACCAAGTGATTCTCGTGATTGCTTGGCTCCGAAGGCTGTCTTTGATTAATTTCAGGTGCTTCGTTTCAGGTACAAAATTGAGTGCCGTGGAATCTTTAAATTTGAAGCATTCGTTTAAAAATTGCCTCTATTCTGGTGAAAACGTTCCTGTTTGTAGAGTGAGACCGAAGTGGAGAGAGAACCGTTTCAGTAGAGAGTCTGGTTGACTGGTTTTGAAAACTTGCTGAGCGGGCGTTTCCCGGTGACAGGATCTCACCGGTTGGAGTGGCCTGTGCTGTGGATGGACGCGTCATGAGGATAAACACGCCCTGCAAGTCCTAGGGATTAAATGCAGCGGCTCATTTGAAGTTGGTTTTATAGCGTGCAAGGAGAGTTTCCCCCTTTATTTTGTAGATTTCAGTGTTACAGCTCTTTTTTATACTTCCACCGAGCTTTATCCAGTTCCGTGTAGTGTGATGGGGAAACAGTGATTTTGGGAAAATACAGAATTGATGAAAAGCACGTATGACGTTTTAGAGTTAGGGACAGTGAACGAGTCATCCCGGAGCGGCCGCTCAAGTATGGAGCGGCCAGTTTAAGGAAAAGGCTGTGACGGTTGAGCTTCGCAGGGCAGTGTGCGGCTGCCCCAACTCCGTGGCCTCCCCCTACACCCACCTCATGTCTCGTGTTGGCTGTCGGTTCGCTTTCCTTTATATTTCAGCACATTTGTTTACATCGCTAAACTCTTGCGGTTTCGTTTTACGTGTTTTTGCACCTGTCGTGGCGACCGCTTTATTCTCATCGGGTTCTTGGATTCTTCCTAGCTTCCTTCCATCTTCCCCGCCTTGCTTTTCCAGTGCTGTGTAGTATTTCACAGGAAGCCTGTTCACCGTTCCTGGGCGCTGGCTGGGTTCCAGTTCTCTGCTCTTAAGCACAGTGTGTTCTCGGGCATGGCTCTTGGGGCACATGTGCAAAGTTTCACTCCTGTGTGTATTTTTAAGATTTTTGCATATGGAGGTGGCTAAGGTTCTGGTACTGAACGCTATATAGACACAGATGCTTTTAAAAAGCCCTCTCGTTGTTTGCTTTCCAATTTCTTAAGCTCAGTGAATGCATTTTTATCTTGTTGCATTTAGCTTTGGCATTCAGCATGGGACTTGTCAGCTCTCTGGCAATAAATATGCATCTCTTTCAGTGTCACTGTTGGATTAGTCGGGTTTTATTTCCAGTACCAAGTCCCTCTTTAATACTTGTTGACTCTTCAGATAACTAATTCAAAAGCTGATATTAAAATTGGCTTTAAAGTTTTGAAATGACTGAAGGTGTGTATTTATAGAACAGAACGTGGGCAGGAGCTGCAGGAGACGAGAGGCTGTCTGAGGCTCTAAGGCTGGGCTGCACGTTGCCCATCCCTTGGCTGGGCTGTGCTCATCAAACTGACCTCAGGAGGTCTGCTCTCCAGTCAGTTTTGCAAAATGAGGATGCTTTTCCATTCCGTACCTTGCTTCAGGAAGGGGAGCCGGTGTAATTTTTTTTTTCTAACTGAGAGCTGCTCTTTAAATTTACAAATTTGGGTGATCCCATTTCAGATGACGGAGAAGACTCGCCTGGGCTCAGCTGAAGTGATTTCTTCTCTTTAGTGGGCGCGGGGCGTCACAGCCTGGGTGGGAGGTTCCCTGCTACCCAGCGTGGGGTGCTGTCCTTCAGGAGACAGGCTGGGGAGGGGGTTTTGTTAGGATAGCGTGGATCTTTCCCCCGAGAGCTCTTCCTAACCCAGGGGCCTGGTCTTTGTTTCGTCTTCTGGACGTCTCCACGTGCGTCTCCAGCTTAGCTTTCAGTGAACTAGACGTGGCAGTTTCAGTCTGCATGCTTTAATTGTAAATCAGCTTTTGGTGGGCATGATGGTGGAAGTGGCTTAAATCTTTACTTGTTACACGGTTGGTCATCAGGTAGCTAAATGAAACCCAGCCCTGTTTGTATAGGAACTGAAAGCATGCGGACGCTCCAGGGCTAGGTGCTCTGAGGCTGCCTTGTTTTGCGTTTGCCTTTTGGGACTCTCTCTGTGTCCCCAAGGCCACCGTCTGCCATTTGGAGTAAGTGGGGGGGCTCGGGAGCTCACCCTTGGCCAGGCCTGGAGGAGGCATATGGTTGTACAGAAACGTTTCCTCCAGTTTTCTGCATCTGGTGGCACAGCCAAGAACTGTGGGCCGGCTTGTGCTTTTATTTTTAGATTCTTCTCCTCTTTTTTGGGTTAACTCTTGTTTCGTGGACAGTGTTTTAATTATTTCTTCAGAAATAATATATTGGATATGTGGAAAGTTGTTCACTTAAAAGTGTCAGTAAGAAGTAGTAGAACCTGCTTAGCTGGAATATTTTTGTGACGTCCTTTTGGGTGAAAGTTGTAGTTAATTGGTAAAGTTTACAAGTGTGACTTGGAAGTTTATTTTACAGAATGGAGTGCTGGACTGGAGCTACTGCATTCCTGGCCTTTGATTTTAGTCCATGACCTCAGGAAACCTAAAGGTATTTGGGCCTTGGTTTCAGGGACAGTGGGGGCGTAATAGCTTTTGTTATCTCCCAAGGACAATGTTGAGAAAGTGACCCGGGGAGAGTACTAGAAGGCACTCGGCTCCCCGCAAGTGTGTTGCTGTGTAGCTCAGTGGTGGTCATTTCGCCCTCTGAGGAGCCCTGGAAACCAAGTTGCAACTCACCACGAGCTGAGCTGCCCCGAACCACGCCAGACTGGACCGTAGGGGCCACCAGGGTCACCCTTCCCTTTTTACCAGCAGTCAGCTGGGATTGAGAGGGGCCACAGGGCTGTCCGGAGCCCACTGCTAGTGAGGGGTGGACACTCTTGTCCTTCCACAGTCTTGTTAATTAAACCACTGATTTGGAAACCACGTTGTGGGAGGGGAAATCTGTGCAGCCATGGGCGGGGTATTTGTAACCAAGCCACCGCCAGCTGTCTCATTACTTAGACCCACAAGGACAGCTCGGGCTCTCTGTTTGCTTAATTGATATTAGGAGCAAAATCCCTTTGTTGTCAACTCCAGGGGGTCACCACCTTCCTTTGTTGTCTGATGTTTGGCTAAAAGGGAGCACGTGCTCAGCACTCCTCTCCCGGCCCAGAACTGGTAATGAAATCGGCCGCTGCTGTCGCCCCTGGACTAGCGGGGGACCAGTGGCTGCTCGAGTCTTGGTGGGGAGGCCCTCGTTCGTAAGCACGTTGGCAAGTTTCTTTGATGTGATGATTTGCTCAGATTATTGGTTATTGAGTTAGATTTTATATTTTAATAGTCTTTTGTTTTTAGCACGGGATTTTTTTCTTTTTTTTTGCGGTACGCGGGCCTCTCACTGCTGTGGCCTCTCCCGTTGTGGAGCACAGGCTCCGGATGCGCAGGCTCAGCGGCCATGGCTCACGGGCCCAGCCGCTCTGCGGCATGTGGGATCTTCCCGGACCGGGGCACGAACCCGTGTCCCCTGCATCGGCAGGCGGACTCTCAACCACTGCGCCACCAGGGAAGCCCCTTAGCGTGGGATTTGAGTGCTGCTTAGTTGGGAGCTTACAGAGCAGCCTGGGTGCATCCGCTCAGTGGTACTGGTACTGTGGGGGTCAGATCGCTGGCCGGCATTGTAGCCTGACCTTCCGCTCTGCTTGGGTGTGCTGAGAACCGCCTGGTGTCTGTGAGGTCAGGGGTTAGGGTTACCCCATTTAGTGCCATGTCTGCAGGACAGAGTCAGTGCTCACATACTTGTCAGATTGGTGATAGAGTTGGAAATGCCTTTGAAACAGGCGGAATAGAAAGATTTCTGTCCTGGTGGCCGTACGTGGATGAATTTTCATTTCTAAAGCTATAGCGGTTTGTACAAGTTCCCTTTCCTGTCCTGATGCCACAAATTGAATATCAGCCAAGGAATGTAAATCTGTCTTTAAGTTCAGACTTTGAATCTGAGCGACCCTCAAAAGGGTCGGCCACTGTTGTGCTTCAGGGTGTTAAATCTGTGGAAGTATTCTTACAAAAAGCCCTTAATATTTTCTCTGTATTACATTTATCCTCCTGATAGCTTATAGGCTTCTGCTGTTGGTTTTTTGGCGGCTGTATCACCATTATATGTCCCAATCTCCTGTTCTACTCCCTACTTCAACTGTTGGAAAACTCAGATTGCTGTCATTTTTCATCTAATCACATGGTGACCAGGATGGAGCCAATGTTACGTTCATGCAGCCAAGTAATAGCTGTCACGTGCATATGAAGTTGTACGACGTTATCTCTTTAGTTGCTTAAAAGTCACATGAATTATTGACACAAAGGAAAATGAAATAATGCAAAGGACTGAGAAATGGCGGCATGGCGTTAGTCCACGGGCTGTCTTGGGGTAGAATATGGAACTGTCAGGTGGGCACACAGGGGCCAGGGCTGCAGGCAGGGGGCAGTGGTCGCTGTGGGAGGGCTGCCTGGGGAGGCTCCGTGGGGAGACGGGCTTTGAAGGGTGCCTGATACTTGGAACACCGCCCCCAATAGTAGAGCAGAGCGCATCTGGCAGGTTCCGTGCAGAGGAAAGAGAGTTCTTGGGCCCTGAGTCGATTAACCTTGTTGTGACAGAGGATTTGTGGACCGAAATAGTAGGTGATTAGTTTGGAAAATAGTGAGGGCCAGATTGTTCACGGTGTTGCAGGCTGGCTAGCGAGTTCTTTCACGATGTATGCCTCGGGAGGTTTTCGCGTAGGGTGGTGATGGGATGAGAGACAGCCTGGCAAGATTCTTCTAGCAGGTTAGAGTGGGAAGAGGCTGTAGTCAGCGGAGTATCCAGGAGCTCGTCTTAGCCCGTTGAGGCCGCTGTAACAAGATATCAGAGACTGGGTGGCTTGAGAACAACAGACATTTTTCTCATGATTTTGGAGGGTGGAAGTTCAAGGTCAAGGTGCCGGTAGATTCGGTGTCTGGTGAGAGCCTGCTTCCTGATTTGTAGACGGCCGTCTTCTCGCTGCGCCCTCATGGCAGAAAGGGTGAGGGAGCTTCATTATATGGGCTCAGATCCCATTCGTGAGGGCTCCACCCTCATGACCTAATCGCCTTCCCAAAGCCCCATCTCCTAATACCTTCTTCACCTTGGGGGTTAGGTTTCATTACATGAATTTTTGGGGGACACACCCATTAAGTCCATTGCAGAGCTGATGTCGCTTTGGCTTGAAGAACCGAGGTCTTGGCCAGCTTGTCGGCAGTGGGAATTAGAAAGGTAGGTTGAGCCAGCAGGTACCAGGAAAGCAGAGTCGTCAAGACTGGGCTGATGATGAGGTGGGCTGGCAAGTGGGCATGCACGCGGAAGGGTCAGCTGGGAGGCCACCTGGAGCCTGTGGTGCCCTTGACGGGAATATTTATAGTCTTCATTCCCTGGAGCTTTCCTACTTTCATGGCTTTGTTGTCACATAGAGAGAGGTGATCTTTGAGTTTTATTTCTGTTTCTGATTTCTTTCGTGTTCCCTCGCCTAGCCCTCTCTTATTGTCCATGCTAACTAGTTCACTTAAACATCCCTCAGTCACTGTCCTCCAGTTATTTCAAACTCAGGCAAAAGTAAACTGGAATCAGTTCAGCTGAACAGTATGTTGTGGCCTGTGGGGTCCTCGGCGTGCTTCTCGGGGCTCACGGGGTGCTGGCCGTGGCCTTGCAAACGTAGACCTGTGATGCAAGGCCAAGGAGACTAGTGCCTGAGAGAGGAGCAAGTGCTCTGGCAGAGCAGGTAAGGGAGGGTGAGAAACTCCCCTGAGGGAATCTGGAATGTTCCATTCAAGAAGGTAAAGCTGAGTGTGCGGAACCGAGTGAAGGTGAGGGAACAGAGAACCGGGACAAGGAAGGCGGGGAGAGTGCTGCGTCCTCCAGGCTAAGGGAGAGCATAGCTAAGGGAGAGCATAGCGCTCTAGTTGGGGTGGAATGTGAACTTAGCTGCTGCAGAGTTGAGATGAATGTAGATTGGACAGAACGCCTAGGGCCAGATCTTGGAATGCCTTGAATGGCTGATAATTTGGGGTTTTCTGTTGTATGTGGATTGGGGAGCCATTGAAGATTTCTCAGGAGGGAAGAGATGTATTAAACCTTGGCTTTTTAGAGAAGTCTCCGTAGGATGGGTTAATGCCCATTGTTGGGTATACAGTGAAGAATTTTATTTTGCCCCTTTGAGAAAACGAACTTCATTGAGATGTACTTTACATACAATAAAATGCACACTTTTTTTTTTTTTTTTTGCGGCACGCGGGCCTCTCGCTGTTGTGGCCTCTCGCGTTGCGAAGCACAGGCCCCGGACGCGCAGCCTCAGCGACCATGGCTCACGGGCCCAGCCGCTCCGCGGCGTGTGGGATCTTCCCGGACCGGGGCACGAACCCGTGTCCCCTGCATCGGCAGGCGGACTCTCAACCACTGAGCCACCAGGGAAGCCCAATGCACACGTTTTTAAGAGTGTAGTTTGATGAGTTTAAACAAATGCGTACACCCCTGTGCACAGGGCCACAATCAAGGTAAGACCTTTTCATCACCTCCGAGGGTTTCCTTGAGCCCCCTGCGGTCAGTCCCCGCCCATAGCCTCGCTGAGGTGCTCCTGTCACCGTAGATTAGGTTGATCCTCGTAGAGTATCACATGCCTCTAGTCACACATCAGGTATTCTTGGTCTAGCTTCCTTTACTTATTAGTATTTTAGAGACCCATCCACGTGTCTAGAACTCTCCTTCCTCTGCACGGAACCTTTTCGCTTAGGGCTGGTAATAGTCTTCATTGTTTGGCTCCCCACGTTTTACTTACTTTTAAAAAAAAATTTACTTATTCATTTATTTTGGCTGCGTTGGGTCTTAGTTGTGGCACACGGGACCTTCTTTGTGGCATGCGGGATCTTTTTAAGTTGCGGCAGGCAGACTTCTTAGTAGCGTTTTTAAACATATTTATTTATTTAATACTTATTCAGTTGTTGATGGACACTCGGATTGCTTCCAGTTTTGTCTACTATGAATAAAGCTGCTGTGAATATTCAAGTCTGTGTGGGCATGTGTTTTCATTTGTCTTGGGTAAATACCTGGCCATGGAGTTACTGGGTCATATAAGTGTGTTTAACCGCTCAGTTGTTTTCCATAGTGGCTGTGTCATTTTTTATGTCCACCAGCAAAGTGTGGCATGAGAGTTGCAGTTGCTCTGTATCCTTGCCAGCACATGGCATTGTCAGTGTTTTAAATAGTAGCCATTCAAGTGGGTGGGCTGTGATAACTCATTGTGATTTGGATATGCATTTCCCTGCTGACTAATGATAATGAGCTTTTTTTCTTTTAATAAATTTATTTATTTGTGTTTTGGCTGCATTTGGTCTTCGTTGCTGCACATGGGCTTTCTCTAGTTGCGGCGAGCAGGGGCTACTCTTTGTTGCAGTGCAGGGGCTTCTCATTGCGGTGGCTTCTCTTGTTTCAGAGCACGGGCTCTAGGCGTGTGGGCTTCAGTAGTTGTGGCACACGGGCTCTAGAGCGCAGGCTCGGCAGTTGTGGCGCACGGGCTTAGTTGCTCCCTGGCACGTGGGATCTTCCCGGACCAGGGATCGAACTCGTGTCCCCTGTATTGGCAGGCGGATTCTTAACCACTGTGCCACCAGGGAAGTCCCGGGGCTTGGATTATTGATTTGAGATCTATCCTCTTTTCTAGTGTAAGCATTTAGTGCTATAAATTTTCCACACGGTACTGCCTTAGCCACATCCCACATATGTTGGTATGTTGTATTTTCGTTCAGTTCTATGTATCTCTCTTTATTTCCTTTGATACTTCCTATTTGATTCATGAATTATTTAAAAGTGTGATTTCCAGTTGTTGAGATTTTCCTGTCTGTGTTTTAGGTATTATTTCTAGTCTGGTTCCATTATGGTAGGATGGCATACTCTTTGTGATTTCTGTTCTTTTAAACCTGTTAAGGTTTGTTTTATGGCCCAGGCTAAGGTCTGTTTTGGTGAATGTTCTGTGGGCATTTGAAGAAAGGTGTTTTCTATTGCTGGGTGGAGTGTTCTACACAGGTCAGTTAGATTCTGTTTATTGGTTGTGTTGTTCAGATCTTTCTCCTTGTTGGTTTTATGTCTGAATTGTGTCAGTTCTGATAGGTGATGTTTAAGTCCCTCCTTATAGTGTCTATTTCTCTTTACAGCTCTGTCCTTTTTTTTTTAAATGAGTTCTGAGGCTCTGTACTTTGGTGTGTACACATTAAGGGTTGTAAAGTCTTCTTGGTGGATTGACCCCTTTACTATTATGTAATGTCCCGCTTTGTCTCTAGTAATTTTCTTTCTACTTTATCAGATATTAATACAGCTATTTCTGTTTTTTTTTTTTTAAACAATGTTTGCCTGGTATAGCCTTCTCTATCCCTTTACTTTCAGTCTATCTACATCGTTGAATTTGAAGTAAGCTGCTTATAAACCACATATACTTGTGTTGTGTTTTTTAATCTGCTCTGCCAATCTCTGTCTTTTACTCGGTGTATTTAGAGTATTTACATTTAATGTAATTGTTACTGCTTAAGTCTGACATTATTTATTCCGTTTGTTTTCTGTTGTTCCTGGTTTTGTTTTGTTTCTTGGGGCCTTCTTGTGGATTACTTGACTATTTTTTAGGATTCCATCTTGATTTATTTATCTCATTTTGGGGTATATCTGTATAGCTATCTTAGTGATTGCTCTGGGTATTACAGTATACATATGTGACTTCCAGCAGTTGACAGGTATTGTTTTATCATTTTGAGTGAGGTGTGGAAACCTTTTTTCCATTTAGGTTCCTTTGTTCTCCCCACTTTTTTTTTTTTTTTTTTGCGGTACGCGGGCCTCTCACTGCTGCGGCCTCTCCCGTTGTGGAGCACAGGCTCCAGACGCGCAGGCTTAGCGGCCATGGCTCACGGGCCCAGCTGCTCCGTGGCACGTGGGATCCTCCCGGACCGGGGCACAAACCCGTGTCCCCTGCATCGGCAGGCGGACTCTCAACCACTGCGCCACCAGGGAAGCCCCTGCTCTCCCCACTTTTAAATACTACCATTGTCTTGAGTACCTGAAGGTGTTGTAGATTTGTTTGTCATCAGATATAATTTAGAAAACTCAGGAGAAGGGTAGTCTATTGTATTTACACTTATTACCCATTTCTTTACATTATTTTTTCTTCCTGGTTCTCCAAGATTCCTTTTTTTTTTAAAATCATTTTCACAGTTCCCTTTTTAAAAAAATTTATTTATTTAATTTATTTTTTGCTGTGTTGGGTTTTCGTTGCTGTGTGTGGGCTTTCTTTAGTTGCAGCGAGCGGGGGCTACTCTTCGTCGTGGTGCACAGGCTTCTCATTGTGGTGGCTTCTCTTGTGGAGCATGGGCTCTAGGTGCGTGGGATTCAGTAGTTGTGGCACGCAGGCTCAGTATTTGTGGTGCATGGGCTTAGTTTCTCCGTGGCATGTGGGATCTTCCTGGACCAGGGCTTGAACCTGTGTCTCTGGCATTGGCAGGCGGATTCTTAACCGCTCTGCTACCAGGGAAGACCTTTGTTTTTTTTTAAATCATTTTCTTTCTATTTGGAGAATTTCCTTTAGCCTCTTTTTTTTTTTTTTTTTTTTTTTTGCGGTACACGGGCCTCTCACTCTTGTGGCCTCTCCCGTTGCGGAGCACAGGCTCCGGACGCGCAGGCTCAGCGTCCATGGCTCACGGGCCCAGCCGCTCCGCGGCACGCGGGATCTTCCCGGACCGGGGCACAAACCTGCGTCCCCTGCATCGGCAGGCGGACTCTCAACCACTGCGCCACCAGGGAAGCCCCCTCCTTTAGCCTCTTTTAAGGTTTTCTAGAGACAATTTTCTTTTTTCCTAAGTTTTCTTTTGTCTGTGAATGTCTTTATTTCTCCTTCATTCCTTGGGGATAGTTTTGCCAGATATGGAATCTGGTTGACAGTTCTTTTCCTCAAGCACTTGTAATGTGTGCCACTTCCCCCTGGCCTCTGTGGCTCAGAGGAGAAACCCACTGTCAGTTGAGTTGGTGTTCCCTTTTCCTTCACGTGTTCTTTCTTTACAGCTGCTCCAAAATACTTTCTTTGTCTTTAGTTTTCATAAGTTCAATTATGCTGTGTCTTGGCATGGAGTTTTTGGGTTTATCCTATTTGGGGTTCACTCAGTTTCTTGAAATCAGTGGGTTTATATGTTTTGCCATGTTTGGGAAGTTTTCAGCCATTATTTCCTTAAATATTGTTTCAGCCCTACCCACTTTCTTTCCTGGGACTCCAGTGATACGAATGTTGGATCTTTCGTTATTCTCCCACAGGTCCCTGAGGCTCTGTCCATTTTATTTTTTTCAGTATATTTTCTCTGTTGTTCAGATCGGGTAAATTCTGTTTATGTGTCTGCAAGTTCACTGATTCTGTCCTCTGTCATCTCTACTTTACTGTTGAGACTAGCGAGTATTAAAATCTGTTACTCTGTTTTTCAGTTCTATATTTGATTCCTTTTATAACTCCTTTGCTGAATTTTTTTTCCCAATTTTCGTTTATTTCAGGAGGCGTTGTGATTGCCTGTGGAGTCACGTTTTTGATACTCGTTTTAAAGCCCCTTGTCGGAGAATTCCAGCGTCTTGGTGTCAGTTGATTTTCCTTTCTCATTTAAGTCATGGTTTTCTTGGTTCTGGTTATGATAGGCGATCTTTGCTTGCTTCCTGGTCATTGTGGCTCTTACGTTAGGTGAGTCTGGGTGCTCCTTAAGTTCCTTTATCATAGTCGGCAGTCTCCCTGCTTAGGTCCTGCATGCAGGTCCTGGCCCCCTCTGTGGACTGTGGTTCCAGCGGCAGTGTAGTGCTCAGAGCCTTGTGGTGCCATTTTGTTGTACTTGGTATGTCTGGTACCTCTGGGCTTCCCACAGTCCCTGCGGGCACTGCTTTAGGAGGCGGAAGGAGTGCCTCTGGGTGGGGCGGAAGGAGCGCCTCTGGGTGGGGTGGGATTCTCTGTGGCGGCCGCCCCTGCTTCTGGGGGATGCAGAGTGTTTCCTGGGCTGCTCGTCATGCTGAGGTCGCACTGCTGGTGCCCGGTGATGAGTGGGGGAGTCTCTGGCCTGATGGGGAAGGAGAGCGCTTCCAGGTTGGGTGCCCTGTGGAGGTGGGTGTGGGGCTTCCTGTCGATCCCTCGCTGCTTCTGCCAGGCTGGCCTGGTGTAGTAGGTGGGACTCCCCTTCCACCTGGAGCAGGAGTGAGCCCGCTTGGCTTGCCTTCTGTTTCCAGGCTGGGGGTCAGGAAGTACCAGGCCTGGGTCACCTTTTGTTGAGGGGGGGTTGTAAGATGCCCTGTTGATGCGCTTGGCCAGTCCTGGGTTCCCAGCCAGCTTGCCTTCCTCGTCCACCTTTCAGAGTTCTCTGCTGGGTAGCCCTTGAGTTACTTCCAGGGTTTACAGTTTGTGCCTAGTAGAGAGGAGCAGGGAAAGGCTAATCTGTGCCATCTCGTCCTGCCTAGGAGCTCCTTCTGGCCGCTTCGCAAGCTCTTCCTTTGTCTTTGGATTTTAGCAGTATCACTGTGACGTTCTTTGGTGTGTGGATTTCTCCCTCCCTCCCTCCCTTCCTCCCTTCCTTCTGCTGGGAAGCATGGATTTTACAAGTATTGGAAAATGCTTGTCCGTTATCTGTCGAAATACTGTTTCTGCCCCATATTTTCTCTCCTTCCTTTCTGGGTCTCCAGTCCCACTCCTGCGACACTGAGCGGTGTTTGTCGTTTACCTTCTGTGCTGTGTTTTCTCTCCTCTGTGAGTAATTCAGCAATCCAGTGTGTAAATTCAGTTTAGTTACTGTACTTTTCTGCTCTGGAATTCCTACTTGGTTCTTTTTCAAATCTGCCAAGTTCTTTTGTCTCTTTTTTAAAAAATAATTTCCACTTTTCTGCCAGAATCCTTAGTCTTATCTTTTGTCGTTTCATTGTTTTAAGCGTAGTCATTGAAAGTCTGGCTGATACCTCCGGTTAGGGGTCCCGAGGGCCCGTTATTTCATCCTTGGTTTTCAGCCATTTGATTATGAAGTGTGTGGACCTGGTTTCCTTCAAGTTGGCTCCTAAGCCTGTAAATTGGTTTCTTACCAAATATGGGGAGATTCTAGGCATTATTTATTCAAATGCTTTTTCTGTAGCCATCTCCCTTCTGCAGTAACGTAATTACTAAACCTTTCGATGTTGTCCCACAGCTCCCTTAGGCTCTGCCGTTCATTCTGTCGATTTTCCCTCTGCTCTTCAGGTAGATTACTTCTGTTGATCTGTCTTCAAGTTCACTGACTCTTTCCTCTGTTGTTTTGTTTGCCTTTTTCTTTTAAAATTTAACTTAATTTTTATTTCTTTATACAATTTTTAAAGGTTACTTTCCATTTACAATTATTACAAAGTATCAGCTAGATTCCCTGCGTTGTACAACACATCCTCGAGCCTTTGTCACACCCAAGTGTTGGTACCCTCCTCTCCCCCACCACTGGTAACCACTAGTTTGTTCTCTCTATCTGTGAGTCTGCTTCTGTTTTGTTCATCTTTTGAATCTGTCATTGAATTTCTTGTTGATAACGGTATTTTGCAGTTCTGAAGTTTTGGTTTTTTTTTTTTTTTTTTTTTTTTTTTTTGCTGTGCGCGGGCCTCTCACTGCTGCGGCCTCTCCCGTTGTGGAGCACAGGCTCCAGACGCACAAGCCCAGCGGCCATGGCTCACGGGCCCAGCCGCTCCGCGGCATGTGGGATCCTCCCGGACCGGGGCACGAACCCGTGTCCCCTGCATCGGCAGGCGGACTCTCAACCACTGCGCCACCAGGGAAGCCCGGTTTTTTTTTTTTTTTAATAGTTTTTATTTCTCTGTTAATAACTTATATCTTTCCGTTTGTTTCAAGAGGGCCTCGTGGGGCCTTGTTTTAAAGTCTTCAGTAATTCTAACATCTGGGTCATCTCAGGGTTGGCGTCTGTTGACTGTCTTTTCCCCTGAGAATTGGTCACGTTTTCCTGTCTTTATGTGTTGAGTACTTATGGATTGTGTCCTGGACATTTTTTTTTAAAAAAATTAATTAATTGTCTTTGGCTGCATCGGGTCTTGGTTGCTGCGCGCGGGCTCCCTCTAGCTGCGGCGAGCGGGGGCTACTCTTTGTTGCGGTGCACATGCTCTCACTGCGGTGGCTTCTTTTGTTTCAGAGCACAGGCTCTAGGCGCGCGGGCTTCAGTAGTTGTGGTGTGCGGGCTCAGGAGTTGTGGCTTGCGGGCCCTAGAGCGCAGGCTCAGTAGTTGTGGTGCAAGGGCTTAGTTGCTCCGCGGCATGTGGGATCTTCCCGGACCAGGGCTCGAACCCGTGTCCCCTGCATTGGCAGGCAGATTCTTTTTTTTTTTGGCGGTACGTGGGCCTCTCACTGTCGTGGCCTCTCCCGCTGTGGAGCACAGGCTCCGGATGCGCAGGCTCAGCGGCCATGGCTCACGGGCCCAGCCGCCCCCGCGGCATGTGGGATCCTCCGGGACCGGGGCCCAAACCCATGTCCCCTGCATCGGCAGGCGGACTCCCAACCACTGCGCCACCAGGGAAGCCCCTGTCCTGGACACTTAGAATCTTACGCTGTGAGTCTGTTTCTGTTAAAATCTTTTGGATGATGCTTGTGTTTTCTGGTGGTTTGTTAGCAGCTGGGTTGCAGTAAACCCCGTTAAGTTCAGACCAGAAGTCTGTTTGGCCATGTGTGGGCAGTGGTTCCAAGGTCAGCTCGGTTCTTTGGGTCTGTCACACATGGGCCACCTGGGGTCACCAGGACAGTGTACAGGGGTTCAGGATTCCTTATCCACTCCCTCTTCTCTGTGGTCCTCCACCCCCTCTCCGGGGGTTCCCAGGGGTCTCTCTTCCTGGCTTGTTGATAGAAGCCAAGCCTGTGTGTTTCCCGCAACCGAGCCTGGCTCAGCAAAGGGGGAGAAAAGCACCTGTGGCGCCCACCTATCCCGCCACCGCTGGGATGTGGTTTTGTTCTGGAGCTCGCCTGGCGTAGGGGAGGAGACTCACTGGGCTGTGCCCAGTGGGGCCAGCTGCTGGCTGTTTTCTTTCCCTTCTGTCTGGCATCTCCAGTGAAGGGTGGGGTGCAGGCAGGGCTCCAGAATTAGAAGCCCTCTGTGAGTGCCTGTTTCCACAACCAGAGTGTGTAAGTAAGGGACTTCTCGATGGAGCCTGTCAGCCACCTCTGCAGCCTGTCTAGTGGGTTCTCAGGGGTACAGATGTTTCTGCCTGTGAGCCCACAGGACATTCTGGCTTAGGTGGTCTGGGATGGGACTGGACACTGCCGTGGTTTTGAAGCTCTCAGGTGGCGAGGCTCACTGCCCTGCTGTGTCGTGGAGGCTTGCCGTCGTGGTTTTCCTCAGACTGGGTTGGAACCTGTCTCGGGCTTCAGGTTGGGGTTGGCGCCTACCTGGGGGTCCTTGCCCACCCCCCCATGTGCTGCCATGTCTCCGTTGCCCCCCCCCCCCCCCCCCCGCCCCGGTGAGTGATGTGGCCTTGGTAGACAGGATGGGACAAAGTGTGACAGACAGCAACAGGAAGAGTGCTTCCTTGGCGGTCTTTTTAGCCGGATTGATAATAAAATTGATAACTAATACTTGCGTGAGTTTTGTTGAGCTCCAGGCTCCGCTCGTAGCGTGGTGACTTACACGTACGTTTTGATTCAGTCCTCTCCCAGCCCCGGAGACAGGCCTTCGTAGTGTCCATGGTTTGCACTTGAGGCCGGGATTCTGACCGGCCAGGTGAGAGGCGCACCCGGTCAAGGCCAGGCTGACGTGCTCAGGTCCTGTTCTCAGCGCACATGCTGTCCTCTAGCTCCGATCCTCTGTTCACCCGACCAGCTGGCGCCCTGTTCCTTCTTCTGCGTGGAGCGCCGACCCTGTTTTAACTGTAGTCTTGTCTGCATCCTCTAGCCCTTCTCGCGGCCTTTCCAGCAGGCCCGCTTCAGAGTCCTGAGCCTCGATGGCTGCGGCCACAGCTGCAGGACCGCACTTGCTTTGTCTCCTGATGTTTCTGCTGAATGACAGTGGCCCTCAGACAGCCGCGCCCCACACCTGTGTCCCCAAGTCAGCGTCCTCAGGCCGCTGTCCCACCAGCTCGGTCCGGCTCAGCGCTTGGCAGTGACGCCCACACGGGTCCTTGCGCCATTGCGGCTGCTGACCGAGGGCCCCTGGGCAGTGGGATGGCCGTGCCCCCGCCCGTGTCGGGAGACAGGAGGGCAAGCGGGCTGGAGGGCGAGCGGGGAGGGGCGGGTCCCGGCGCTGCCCCTGGAGGCGACCCTGCCTCCCTCCCAGGCTCACTTTCCAGCCAGCTGCGTCCGGGTCCTGCCCTGACTCCCGGCGTGGGTCCTCCCTGCTTCCCGCCGGCGGAGAAGGTGGCCCCCTGTGCTGAGCGAGCGCCGTCTGCGCTCCTGGGTGGGGTCACCTCGAGGTGTGGCCTGAGCGTGGGTGCCGCAGGGGTGGGCGGAGTGAGAGAGCAGAGACCCGGGCTCAGCCCCAGGCCGCACGGCTGAGCGAGTCGCACGGAGGTGTGGTTTCCCGGTGCAGCTGAACCTGACGTTTACACTGGACTGTAGTCTATCAGGTGTGCAGCAGCGTTATGTCTAAAAGCCATACACGGCTTCTTTAAAAACACTCTGTTGGGGACTTCCCTCATGGCGCCGTGGTTAGGAATCCGCCTGCCAATGCAGGGGACACGGGTTCGAGCCCTGGTCCGGGAAGATCCCACATGCCGGGGAGCAACTTAGCCCGTGCGCCACAACTACTGAACCTGCGCTCTAGAGCCTGCAAGCCACAACTACGGAGCCTGCGTGCCACAGCTACTGAAGCCTGTGCGCCTAGAGCCTGTGCTCCACAAGAGAAGCCACTGCAATGAGAAGCCCGCGCACCGCAACGAAGAGTAACCCCCGCTCGCGCAACTAGAGAAAGCCTGCGTGCAGCAACGAAAACCCAACTCAGCCAAAAAAAAGGAAAAAAAACCCAAAACACTCTTGCTACGAAATTCCAGTTACAATAGACTGCAGAACACCTTAACAAATATAATAGTAATGACAAAGTTTGAAAACTGCAGGAGTTACTAAAATGGCACACAGACACAAAGTGAGCAAATGCTGTTGCAGAAATGGAGCTCAGAGACTGGCTAGATGCAGGCTTCCCCCAGACCTTCAACCTGGAGAAAACAGTGTCCGCGGAGCGCAGCAAAGTGAGGTGCAGCTGGACTGGACTGCAGAGTCCCCCCTTTGGGGGACAGTGGTTGACAGCTTGCAGAGCAAGCGTGAAGGACAGCGGGTGGGGAGACTGTCGCAGCCGCCGGGAAAGCTTTGCACACACGGCGGGGGGGTGTATGGGAAGCGGTGTAGATGCCGTGGACCACGCTGGGTTCATAGTTGGTTTCTGACTCTCGTGGCCTCGGGCACGTTGCTGACTTTCTCTGTGCCTCGGTTTCCTCATTTGTGACTTAGGGACAGAAGTCTTGATTTGATGGGATCGAGGGGACGCTTGGTAACATGGCTCATATCGTTTTGTGCCGCCCGGTCCAAAGATGCGCAGAGGTTCACGGCTGCGGTTCCGGCCTGATTGTCGTAGCAGCGGCAGGCGTGGCTCCTCTTTCCTCTAAAGACCTGGCGTCTGGCCTTGTAGTCACGGGATTTGACAGCAGACGGGGATGCACCTGGCTCCCTCCCCAGGGCTGGTGCCGGGTGCTCGGTGTGGCCTGGCCGTGCGCGGTCCTGGCCTCCCTTCGGCCCACGAGCCCCCTCCGGCTCCCACACCTGCTCCTTGCTCTCCTGCGGCGGGAGAGATGCTCGTGGGGGTCGGGCGGTGGCGTCGCCCGTTGCTGTGCGTGGCGTGCTCGCCTCTGCTGGTGGAGGAGGGCAGTGCTTGCCGAGCGGCCGGGGTCTCCCACGTGGTTAGTTGCCTGTCGTCGTTCACGGCCCCTCTGTCCATTGTCTGTGTGCCGTCGGCCCCGAGCCGCGTGTGGAGAGAGTGGGGCTGCCGTCGTGCTCACGCGGCGGTCTCTCCCCCGTGCAGATGACATCCCGGAGGACCTCAGGGACCCCTTCTACATCGACCAGTACAAGCAGGAGCACGTCAAGCCCCCGGTCATCAAGCTGCTGCTGTCCAGCGAGCTGTACTGCCGCGTGTGCGGCCTCATCCTCAGAGGGGACCAGGTGGCCGCTCTGCAGGGACACCAGGCTGTCATCCAGGCCCTGTCCCGGAAAGGGATTTACGTGATGGAGAGTGACGACACCCCCGTGACGGAGCCCGATCTCAGCCACGCGCCCATAAAGATGGTGAGTGGTCTGGGCGGCGGGGCGGGGGCGGCTGGTGGGCTGCCGCTGTCCCCCTGCAGCGCGGCAGAGTCACCCCAAAAGTGCAGGGCTCGAGACCACCTTCTCTCTGCGGGCCAGTGGCTGATTTGGAAAAGGGGGAGGGAACAGCTTCCTGTCGGCTTTTTCTCATGGGGAGCAAACTTTCTGCACGTGTCGTGCTGTAGAATTGTCGAGCCCACCCTCTTCGGTTGTTTCACGTGTATCTTCTAAGTATTTTTGTGCCAAAATAAAGAAGGAAATACGCCTTTCCTCCCCGAGCGTCTCCCCGCATCTTTCCCGGAAAGCCACCCCACCAGTGTGACTTCCCCAGGCTGCTCCAGGTCTACGCCGCTATGGCACCTCCCACGTGGCTTTAAGCTTCGGCCATTCTCAGGCGTTCTGCGTTCTGTGGCCTTTCACTCTTGGCCTTTGTGGATGTGTGTTGTGGGTCGAGGGGATGTTACTGGTTCTGGGAAGAAAGGGCTCGAAGGCCTGGCGTGAGATCAGTGTGCGGGGCCCCTGAGCGGCCCCAGGGGCCTGTGGTGGTCATGGGGCCTCAGGCACGTCTCTTGGCCCCTTGTACCTTGGTCCACAGCCGAGCAGTAGGGAAGCCCCGGGCTCTCACGGGCTCGTCAGAGATGCGGAAGTGGGGGTCACGTACAAGTAGAGATCTGAGTGCCTCCCTAGACGCAGAGGATGACAGACAACGGAGGCGCTCAGCTGTGGGTCTAGGGAGGGTCTCTGCGTTGACCTGGGGCGGAAAGGCAAGGTTGGGTGACTGACTGCTGCCTCTGCCCCCAGAGCGCCCACATGGCGATGGTGGACGCACTCATGATGGCCTACACCGTGGAGATGATCAGCATTGAGAAGGTGGTGGCCAGCGTCCAGCGCTTCTCCACGTTCAGTGCCTCGAAAGAGCTTCCCTACGACCTTGAGGACGCCATGGTCTTCTGGGTCAACAAGGTGAGCGCTGGGGCCCTGCCCGCAACGGGGGCGAGCAGCATGAGTGGCCGGGGTGTTCCTTGGCTGTGGGTCCTCTTTCCCCTGAGAGCAGCGCCCTCCTGTGTGTCCTGCTGTGACCCTGGCCCAGCAGCGGCCTCGGACGTGTGTCCACTGTGGTTCAGACAGAGGGGAGCGGCACGGGCCTGTAGAAAGCACAGGTGTGCTGGCGGTGCCAGTTAATAAACTCGTCTTATTTTTATCTCAAGCACTTACGTGCATTCACGGAGATCTCAATTTAGAAGGCATTTTGATTAAGAGAAAAATGGCACCTTCCTAAGTGCTGTCATTGTCCTTTTATGTTTCGAAGCTTACAGTGTGCCTCTCTATACCGTCTTCATAAAGAATGTTCATTTTTCATGGTGTGTGATTAGAGGACTACCTTACCAAAGCCTTTTGGTTTTTAAGCCTCCTCATTTGTCAAAGGGTATTCCGTTAGGGACACTTTATTAAGCAGAGGAAATGAAAGATGGAGCAGCTCCTTGCAGAGTTGTATCACTTGCAGGAAATTTGGAGTTATTTCGTTCCACAGTTTGCACATGTATTCCCTGCCACGTGAGGGCTTTATCAGAGGTGAGGCGAAAGTCCGTGGCCGTGGGATTAGTTGGAGAACGCAGCAGAGCCCAGCAGAGCCCGCGTGCTGCCCCTTGGACGGCCGCATCATCGCGGTGATGCCGCCCTGCTCTCTACTTGGTTTCCTCCCTCGTGTGGGTCCGGCGCATCGAGTGGATGAGCAGTCCGCCTTCACCCTCTGACCCCGCAGTGAGGTGGAGGGCTTTTCTAGGACTCCTGTGGAGCCTCTGGTCCTGGGGGGACTCGGGAGCTGGCCGGTGGCCACGAGGTCGCGCCCCGGTGGCAGCACCTCGTCGTCCTCGTGCCCTGGCTTCACGTGGTAGTACATGCGGGAAGCGCCCCACAGGGATTTAGTTAAAGAAAGGATGTTCTGAAGTGATATTTCCACGGGAGCCCGGGCCTCCGGGGGATGCTTCTGTGATCCGAGCCCTAGCTCCCTTCCTGTGGCCACAGGTTCAGATTTTCTTTTCCTTTTCCAACAACTTGTATTGATTTTTTTCCCCCTTATCAAAGGAATGGCATGGTTATGATAGACATTTAGAAAACACGGTTGAGCAAACAGAAGAAAGCGAAAATTCCCCATGGCCCTGCCACCTGTACACGTAGTGTTTTGCAGTAAAGTGTACTAAATTCTCATAGTTTTTATTTATCTGGGTGTAACCTCCAGACTTAAAGGCACAGTTGGGGTCTTCCAGGCACTTGACCGTAGGCTGAGGTTTGCGTTTGGTGAGATGTGGTGAGTATGGCTCGGGCCATTCTGAGGCCGCCCGCCCACCTGCCGTGGTCTCGACGCGTCGGGGCCGAGCTGTCCCCTCCCGCAATAAGCAGCCGTCTCCCTGAGCATCTCGGTGACTTCCGCCCACATGTTCCTGGTGGTTAGGGGTTGAGATTAAGCTGAGGTTCATTTTTAAAGGCTTTTGATTAGTTTTTGCCAAATTCTGACCTTAAAGACTGTACCGTTTTTCTCGTACTGTTTAGTCTGTGTAAGTGTTTTTTCCCCCTGTGTCTTCTCATATACTGGATATTATTAAAAAATACCTGCCGGGCTTCCCTGGTGGCGCGGTGGTTGAGAGTCCGCCTGCCGATGCAGGGGACGCGGCTTCTGTGCCCTGCCCCTGTCCGGGAAGATCCCACATGCCGCGGAGCGGCTGGGCCCGTGAGCCATGGCCGCTGAGCCTGCGCGTCCGGAGCCTGTGCTCTGCGGCGGGAGAGGCCACAACAGTGAGAGGCCCGCGTACCGCAAAAAAAAAAACACCACAAACCTGCCGAGTTGAGAGGTGAAACATAGCACCTTTTACTGTTATGCTTCGCTCGCTGATACGGTTGAAGTTTAAGGAAGAGAGTGTATGTCTGGCTCTCTTTCTCCCGTTTGGGTAATTCGTTTTGGCCAGCGTTCTTTGGGTAGGGGTGGGGGAACGTGCCTTCCCCTTCCTGCCCAGGACCGTCCCGTTTCCAGGGTGTTTGCCGTGTGTTCATTGGCGCTTCCCGGGTGCTCGTGGCCCGTTTGCCTGGGACTTGGTGGCTGGCCCGGCAGCACCGCTGTGTTTTCTGCCCCCATGTGGTGTCCCCGCCGTGTGGACACCGCCTCCTGACTTGCTGCTGTGACAGGTGTCCCCACCGCTCGGCGTGGTCACGTGGCCGCCTTGGCCAGGTCCGCAGTCGCACCTGACGCTGTGCTGACAGTGTGTGGGTTTGTCACAGCTCACGCCCCTTCTCGTGCCGCGCTCCATACTCCCAGGAGTTAATGCTGGCTTCAGCTTTTCATGATCCTTTTTCGCTTGCCCAGCATTTATGTTTTTATTCCACGTGCTCCATGTTTGCTGTTTCCTTAGCATCCGTGTGAGTTTCAGTTTCTCAGTTAGGAGGCTTTTCCTTCAGGTGGGTGCTCTGACCTCCGCACCTGCTGCTGTCCTGCAGGGTCTCCCCAGTGTCCCATCAAGGGGGGTATCCCCGCAGTCGCTCCTTCCTGGGGCTCCTCTCGGGGGAGGATCCTCTGGTGCAGGGTGAGACGTGCTCCCGCCTCTGTGCCTTCGGAGGGTCTCTGCTCACGCGCCTTCCCTGAGCTGTGATGGGACCTTAGCTCCCCGCGGCCTCTCCACTGTGGACGCTGTCGCCTGACAGGCTTCCAGCCGGGCCTGGAGACCTTCCCTCCGTCCTCACGCTGATGTGTTTTCTCTCCACAGAAAACTGCTGCACATTTAATGAGGTTTGGGCTCTGGGGAGGTTTGACATTGGTGAGTTTTCTCTTCAGCGTCAATCTTAGATGTCTAACAAGATCTGAAGTCTCTTGGAAACTCTGACCCTAGGTTCCGTGTTCCCAGGATTGCGGCTGTGTGCGCACACCTGAGGCAGGTGTGAGCCCCCCTCACACCTGCCCCGGCCTGCCTTTCTCCTGTGGGGTCTTTCCAGGGAGTCGCTTCTCACGTTGGGCTCCGCGTGCGGGCGCCCTCATCCCCGTCAGCATCTCTGGATTCGCAGGGCAGGCCTGTCAGGTGGCCTCTGAGTTTCTCTTGCTGTGTGGCATCGATCTGGGGGCCCGTCCTGCCGCAGACTGGATGGCACGCCTGCCACCTGAGACACTTAGAGACCCCTCCGCTTGGCACTGGGCCAGCCCAGCTGCTGCCCCGTTCTGCGCGTCGTGTGGGGAGCGCGTCCTTGCAGTGCACCCCGGGCCCTGCCCAGAAAGGCCGCAGCTTACCCTTCCCACACCACGCCCTCTGAACCAGCCCCTCCCTCCTCGGGTGATCAGTCACCCCGGGGACCCAAATCGCTCCCTGGGGTTGGGGGCGCCACCGAGCCATCCGCCGGTGTCCTCGTCCTGTGTGAGTGTGGCTGGGTCATCTCCTCTGTGTTCCGGGAGTTTGCCCACGAACCACCTTGCTGCGGCGCTTTAGTTTTTATTGACGCTCAGCCAGCAGCTTGAGTCTTTTACTAAGAAACTCCCCAGCTTTGCCCAAACATGTTTTATGTACGATACATGGACCCAGTCCCTTGAGTGTTCACAGGTGACTACACGTGTTTAGCGTTCGCAATCAAGGTAACGTTTCCGTCATCCGAAAGCAGTTCCTCTGTGCTCGTTTGCAGTTAGATGGAGTCACGTGGTATGTACTCTGTTTTTGTGTCTTTCACTGACTACCGTGGTTTTGAAGTCGATCCCTGTCATTGTGTCCATCAGTAGTTTGGTACTTTTGAAACTCGGTAGGGTTCCACTGCACAAATGTGCTACACTTTGTTTGTCCGTTCACCTGCTGATGGGCTGTCTCTGGTTTTGTCTGTTACGCATAGAGCTTCTGGGAACAGTTGTGCACAAGTCTTGATGTGTGGATTGCATTTTCATTTCTTTGAGTAAATACTTAGGAGTGAGTTGCTGGGTCCCATGACGATCAGTTTGCCTTTAGAAGAAACTGTCCAGGTGTTCTCTGAAGTGACTGTGCCATCTTAAGACTCCCACCAGCGAGACAGGAGAATTCCAGTGTTCCCCGTTCCGCTGACACTTGGTATCGTCAGTCTTTTGGTTTCAGCCGTTTGGGTGGATGTGTAGAGGCGTGTCATGGCTGTAATTTGCATTTCTTTAATGACTAAAGATGTTTCTGTGTATCTTGTTAGGTGTCTGTTCACGTATTTTACCCAGTTTTTAATGAGGTTGTTTGTCTTAATGAGTTTCAAGAATATTTTATGTGTATAAAGATTTGGGGATCCAGTGCTTTCCAAGGTATATATCCTTGTCATGTGTTTTTATTGTTTGGGTGTCAGGATAATGCGGGTGTCAAAAAAAGAGCTGGGAAGTGTTCCCTCCTTCATTTTGTGAAACACTTTTTTTTTTTTATGCTGTACGCAGGCCTCTCACTGACGTGGCCTCTCCCGTTGCGGAGCACAGGCTCCGGACGCGCAGGCTCAGCGGCCATGGCTCACGGGCCCAGCCGCTCCGCGGCATGTGGGATCCTCCCCGACCGGGGCACGAACCCGCGTCCCCTGCATCGGCAGGCGGACTCGCAACCACTGCGCCACCAGGGAAGCCCTGAAACACTTTTTGTATTATTAGTATTACTAGTATTATTTTGTCCTTAAATCTTTGTTGGAGTCAGTGGTGAAGCCATCTGGGCCTGGAGTTTCCTTGGAAGGTTTTAATTATGACTTCAGTTTCTTTAGTGTACTTATAAGGTGTTTAGGATTTCTGTTTAATTTTGTGACTTTTAAGGAATTTGTCAACTTTATTTAAATTTTTGACTCTATTGGCCTATTCATGTTTCTTTATCATCCTTTTAGTGTATTATGATCTGTAGTGATGTCCCTTCTCGTTTCCTGCTCTCTAATTTCTTTTTTTCTTCCCTTTGTTGGTCTGGTTTATCAACTTTATTGATCTTCTAAAAAACCTGCTTTCGGTTTTTGTTGATTTCTCCAATTTTCTATTTAATTCGTCCTCTTGCTTTCATTCTTTTTCTTTCTGTTTATTTTGAATTTCTTTTTCTCTCCTTTCTAGTTAAGAGTAGAAGATCAGTTCTTTTACACCTTTCTACATTTCAATATAAACATTAAAGTTGATAATTCCTCTTTAAGCAGTGCTTTAGCTACACTGCACGTTTTTATATGTTGTGGTTTTCTTCATTCTCTAAAATATTTTGTTTTAGTTGCGAATTCTCGTTTTAGCAGTGGATTATCTAGAAGTTTGTAGTCCAGTTTTCATATGTGTGGAGGTGGGGTGGTTCTAGGTACCTTAGTGTTTTGGTTTCAAATTCTGTTGTGGTTCAGAGAGCGTAGTCTGTGTGGTTTCATTTCAGTCCTTCTGGACTTATCGAGACTTGTGGTCCACTGCGTGGTCTTGCAGAGTGTTCCGTGTGCACTTGAAGAGAACCCGCGTGTTCTGCTGTTGTCGGGGAGTACTTTGTGAGTGTCAGTTCAGGTTGGTTTGGGTGTGTTTGCATCGCTGGAGTCTCAGTCACTCACCCAGGGAGGAGAGTTCCTCTCCAGCAGTGATTCTGTCTGTTTTACCTTTTGGTTGTGTCAGTTTTTGCTTTGTGTATTTTTCGTCTGTTGTGACATTTATACGTGTTTAGGATTTTTCTGTCCTTTTGTGGTCGTGAAATGTCTCTTTATCGCAGGTGACAGTCCTTGCCTCCGGCCTTGGCATGGCCAGTGTATGCACGACTTGTCTTTCTATTTAAAGCGAGTTTCTTATGGGGACCCTGGAGTCCGCCTGGGCCTTACCATCGCAGTGTCCAACTTAATTGCATTTCGTGTGATTATGGAGACGTCTGGGTTTTACATCTTGTCTCCCTTCTATATCTTTTCTTTGTCTTCCTTCTTTTCTGGCGTATTTTGGATTCGGCGTTTTTACTACTCCATTTCATCTCCAGTATTTTTTGGGGGGGGCTGCTTTAGGGTTTACAAATTTCATCTTCAGGTGTTCACAGTCTGCCTTCAAATAAAGTGATAGCATTTCACAAATAAGATCAGAAATGTCTTTTCCCCTTTTGGCCTTTGTGCCACTGTTGACATTCATTTCATTACAGCCCCAGATAAGTTACTTTCACCCTCAACAGCCAGTTATCTTTGAAAGTAATTAAAAATGGTTAGCAATATTTATCCACATATTTCCCATTTTTATTGCTCTTCATTCCCTTGTATAGATGAAGAGTTCTCAAACGTTTTGGTCTCAGAACCCCTCTACACTCTTAAATACCGTGGCCCTCAAAGAATTTTTAGAAAATCTCTCAATGTTTACTGTATCAGAAATTAAAAACAGGAACATTTAAAAGTATTTATTAATTCACTTAAAAGCAACAGCTCATTCCACGTTAATGTAAGCGATGTGTTTGTAATGAAAAATAACTGTATCCTCAAGAACGGAGCAGGTGGTGGTGTTGTACAGTTTTGTAAGTTTCTTTAACGTCTGGCTGACCAGAAGACAGCTGGATTCTTACCTGCCTTTGCATTTCATCTGCTTCAATATGTTGTTTTTATTGATGTAAAGGAAGAAAGTCTGGTTTCATGTGGATACGTAGTTGAAGAGGGGACAGTGCTTTCATCATCTTTTCAGTTAGCTATGCACATCTCTTTTTGATTCTATACCAAAACTTGACAAGTGCTATTTTCTTGAAGGTTAACTGAAATACGGAATTTGAAACTGTTACCAATTAACTTTTTTTTTTTTTTTTTTTTGCGGGACACGGGCCTCTCACTGTTGTGGCCTCTCCCGTTGCGGAGCACAGGCTCCGGACGCGCAGGCTCGGCGGCCATGGCTCACGGGCCCAGCCGCTCCGCGGCACGTGGGATCCTCCCGGACCGGGGCACGAACCCGCGTCCCCCGCATCGGCAGGTGGACTCTCAACCACTGCGCCACCAGGGAAGCCCACCAATTAACTTTTTAAAAAAGTTGAGATATAATTCACATGCTGTAAAATTCACTGTTTTAAAGTGTGCGGTTCAGCGGATTTTAAGATACTCACCAGGTTGTGCAGGTGTCACCGCCAATTGCACACATTTTTATCGTACCCAGAAAGAGACACGGGTGCCATCCGCAGTCCTTCCCCGTCAGCCCCTGGTGGCCGCTCCTCTGCCTTCTGTCCCTCCGGATTTGGCCGTTCTGAACATTTCATTTAAATGAAATCTGCAGTACGTGGCCTGTTGTCTCTGACTTTATTCAAGTAGCATATTTTCACGTCTCGTGCGTGTTGTAGCACCTATCAGTACCACATTCCTTTTATGGTTGAGTAATGCTCAATCGTCCAGATATGCTGAGTTTTGTTTAGCCATTCCTCAGCTGGTGGGCATGTGTGTTTTCCACTTTTTGGCTATCGTGACTCCTGCTGTGAACATTCAAGTACGAGTGTTTGTGTGGCTGTGTTTTCACTTCTCTTGGGTTTATATCTAGGGGTGGAATTGCTGGGTCGTACAGGAACTCTGTGTTTAACTCTGTGAAGAGCTGGCAGACTGTCTCCACGGCTGCTGCACCGTCTATATTCCCCCAGCAACACCAGAGGTTTCCAGTTTTCCACGTCCTTGCTAACACTCATTTTCTGGTTTTTTGATTCGAGCCATTCTGGAGGGTGTGAGATGGTATCTCATTGTGGTTTAGATTCACATTTCCCTGATAGTAATGATGGGAAACCTTTTTCCATGTGTTTATTGGCTATTTGTAGATCTTTTTTGGAGAAATGTCTGTTCACATCCTTTGCCCATTTTAAAATTGGATTATTCGTCTTTTTATTGTTGCAACGATTCTTTTATATAATCTAGATACTAGCCCAGTGAACTTTTCTTTTTTTTGGCTGCGTTTGGTCTTTGTTGCCGCACGGGAGCTTTCTCTAGTTGTGATGAGCGGGGGCTACTCTTCCTTGCAGTGCGCGGGCTTCTCATTGCGGTGGCTTCTCTTGTTGCGGAGCACGGGCTCTAGGCGCGCGGGCTTCAGTAGTTGTGGCACGTGGGCTCAGTAGTTGTGGCTCACGGGCTCTAGGGCACAGGCTCAGTAGTTGTGGTACACGGGCTTAGTTGCTCTGCGGCATGTGGGAGCTTCCCGGACCAGGGATCGAACCTGTGTCCCAAGCATTGGCAGGTGGATTCTTAACCACTGAGCCACCAGGGAAGCCCCCAGTGAACTTTTTGTACTCTGTTGTATTAAAACCTTCCTTACATTCCTCCTGGTCCTGTTACTCACGATTTTGTAAGGCCATGCCTTGTCATTGGGAAAATTGTTTTGCTGAGTGGTGTGGATCTTCCCGACGTCACATTTCATGATACAGTATCAAAAATTACAATGATTCATAGCATCACCAATCCAGTCAGAAAATCCTTTCCATGTTAGGAAGGTATCTAGTTTATGGCAGAAACGAATTTTCTAAAATTTTTAACTTCTAGTATTTTATTGTGAAAAATTTTAAACATGCAGAAAAGTTGACAGAATTATACAGAGAACACCCTGTATCCACCACCTAGATTTTACAGTGAACGTTTTTTTACAATACTTGCTTTATCACGTATCCATCCATCCATCTATTCTAATTCATTTATTTTATCTATTCACTTTCTGGCTGCGTTGGGTCTTTGTTGCTGCACGCGGGCTTTCTCGAGTTGTGGCGAGCGGGAGCTACTCTTCTTTGCAGCGCGCGGGCTTCTCATTGCGGTGGCTTCTCTTGTTGTGGAGTACGGACTCTGGGCACGCGGGCTTCAGTTAGTTGCGGCTCGCGGGCTCCAGACGCGCAGGCTCAGTAGTTGTGATGCACGGGCTTAGTTGCTCTGCGGCACGTGGGATCTTCCCGGTCCAGGGATCGAACCTGTGTCCCATGCATTGGCAGGTGGATTCTTAACCACTGTGCCACCAGGGAAGCCGTAATTCATTTATTTTAAAACTTATCAACATTGATTTTTCTTTTGTCTTTCTCTTCTAAAAAACAAATTTTCTACATTCTTGATTTGATGTGCCAGATTTCACTTACCTTTATTCTTGTTTAATGAGAAGACATTCAGTTCTGTGGCATTTCATCTGACTATAGCTTTGACCATGTCCCTGTTAACATTGATGAGTGTTTTTCTCCACGCTATTATTTTATAATTGCAATTTTGATTATTTCCGAGCAGCTGTATTAATTGCTTACGAGTGTCTCATGACAGTTCTTAGCGCTATTTTGGTGGTCAGGGAATGTGCGAGCACCTGTTAGGCTTCGGGGGTTTTCAGCCAGACCGTGTTATCAGCAGTATTCGCTGGTAGTGGCGGTGAACTTGGGCTGCCCGTGCACTGGGGACACTCAGCGCTGAGGCTGCCGATCCTGTCGTGAGGTGGAAAGCATCACGTGGGTGCTGTGGGGCGTGAGGGCCTTCCTTGCTCTCTGTGTCGAACCACAGGTCACAGGGAATCCATGTATTTCTGCATGCGTGTCATGGGTCTAAATATTACCTGCATCTAAGAGCCAGCCTGAGTTCAAACAAGTAAGGTGGGTGCTGGAAGGATGTACACACCACTGTTGGAAATCAATTTCAGTTGCCTTTTTAATGCATTTAATTTCTTCTACTTTAGGTAAATCTTAAAATGAGAGAGATAACAGAGAAAGAAGTTAAGTTAAAACAGCAGTTATTGGAAAGTCCAGCTCATCAAAAGGTAAAGGGTAAATTTCACTTCTCTGGAACGCACCAAGTTAGCGTTGCTCCCGTTTTAAAGAACTGTGTCTGTGTGTGCTCTGTGCTTGTTCGTTGTTCTCACCAAGCAGGGAGCGAGTGCCCTGGGCCCGGCCCTGGTGGCGAGGGCGCGGTGGCCACTGCCCTTTCTCCCAGGCAGGGGCAGCCTAGTGTTGAACTTGGGAGGGTGGGGGAGAGGTGGGAGGTGTCGGAAGCTCCAGAGGAAGGGACGTAGGGTCACCCGGGGTGAAGTCAGCATGGCGGGTGGGGGGGTTGCCCGCAGCCAGAGGTCCCCTTGGAGCCCTCACGGACTGTGCGCCCAGTGTGGGATTCAGGCGGGTAAATGTCACGTGTCCAGTGAAATGACCCACTAACGTCCTGTGTGACCTGATTATTACTATATTTTTTGGCCGAGCACGTGTGTGACTGAATCCATGTTCTTCAAACGCGTGTACGACGTGGCCTGGCCTGGGCTGCGGGCCCCTGGGCTGCGGGATGAGCGACTGTCCCCTTGCTCCCCTCTCTTACCTGGACCCCGGGGATGCTGTCCGTGGGCACCTCACCCCGGCCACGCTTCCGTGAGCCACCCCCCTTCCTCAGATGGGCGTGGGCGGCTCGCTGAGCCCCTCCCCGAATGGCGGTTGGCTCCTGTCCTTTTTGGTGCCCGGCCCGTGCGGAGTTTCCAGAGTAGTCTTTGCCCCCGCAGAGGCCAGTGTCGTAGAGGTGCCTGGGAGCTTCCCCTGCGGTCATCTGCTAGCGCAGAGGGACGCCCCGCCTCTCGTGTGAACGTGGCGTGCAGGTGTGTGTCTCGTCTGTCCACGCGTGCGCCTGCCGCGCTGACCTCCTCTCCTGCCTTCCTTCCCTCGCCTCCCGAGCAGTCTCCCTCCAAGTGGTACTGGAAGCTAGTGCCCGTAAGTGAGCTCCGCGCGTGCGCCCAGCTGCCGTCCAGACGGCCGTCCCGCCACAACCACTTGCCTCCATTGCAGACTGCTCGTGACCGTTTGTCTGAATGTCCTCCTTGGTGGTGTTGTTGCATTTCCCGCGGGGCAGTGATGGCCCGGTTCTGGGCAGAGTAGACCGTAACAAGGCCCTCTGGAGCCCTAAGGTGCATTTTGTAGCCAACACCCAGAGTGTGGTTTTGCCCGGTTTCTTAGGTAGACTTGCAGACAGTGTCTTCTTTGGACACATAGTTAACTTCTTTATATGACGAACTTCAAGGTCAATGACAGGCTGTATTCTCCTTTCTGATAGGTACCAGCAGGGGTGACAAATCATCCAATTTGCCAGGTTCCCCTTTGGACTTGTCCTTCCTGACGTTACGGTCCATGGTGGTTTGGTCTGCAGCTCTGGCTGTGCTCCACCTGGTGACCTGTTCTGGAAGCAGAAACAGTTCGTTACACTGTTTCCCACGGAAAAATACCTGGTGCTCCAAGTGGTGCATTTTAAAATGAAGTTTTGGAGAACAAATCTTTTTGAAGGCTCCTTTATTTGCCTGATCCTTTAGTTTAATTATTTGGATCAAATTATCCTTAGAATTCCATCATAAAGGAGATACTGTGGATATAAAACTGTCAGTGGGATCCGCGTGAGCAGTGATATAGTCTGCTTTGTAGCTGATGGGTAATTTTGCTTCTCTTTGAAATATATTAATAACAAAGAGGGGGTAAGCATTTTTATGCATATTTACGTATCTCTTAACTTCTCGAAAACTGAAGGCCAAAGAGAGAACTGTTAAAAGCAGTTATGAGCTGTAGTGAGGACACAGTCAGAGATGCAGGTGTCCTCCAGGAAGTGGGGTTTCAGATGAGACTTCGTGTAGAAACTGGAGAATGTGGCCGAGAGCAGAGCGCCTGTAGGTTTCCTCCTAGCAGTTGGTCACCGTGGCCGCCTGAGCGCATGTCTGGCTCATCGGTAGCGGGGTGACTGTTAGGCTGCTGGGGGTTTGGAGCAGGGTCCCCTCGAGGGGTGGCACTGGCTCCCCTGACCCAGGGCTTCAGCACTTTCCCTGATGCAAACGCACACCATCCATCGTCAGCCGCAAAACCACCTGCTTCCCTGCATGCCGTGCTCGGCCCGCGTGCTGTCTGTGTGTGTGGAGACCTGGCCCGGCGTGTGCCTCGGGCTCTGCATGCGGGAGCCCCAAGGCTGGCCCCTGGGCACGGCGGCCCGAGAAACAAGTTAAAGTCCACGTCGAGGCCAGCGTTAGTGGCGTGCGTTGCACGTGCACGGGTGAGGCGTGTTCCGTGCAGATGCCGGCGCTGTGCGCACACTGCGTTCTTGCCGGGGCGCCTTCCTTTGGGTTGACTCTCCTGCACGGCTCGCGGAGATCCATAGCGGGCAGCACGGGTGGCGGGTTTTCTCCCTCGAGCTGGCACTGTGTTCTCCTCCCCTGGAGAAAGCGCGGCTGCAGGAGATGCCAGGCTCACCTGTGCCACAGGACGCGGTCCCCTGGCGGCCTGTGTGTCTGTGCTCGTGAGCGAGGCCCAGCTCCAGGGGCAGTGCCCAGGGGCGCGGGGAGGCTCAGAGCACCGTGCACGTGGCTTCCTGTAGAGGCAGAAGCACAGAAACCTTGAAGCACGCCTGTTTCTTACAGCACTCAGGTTCCTGACGCTTCCGTGCACGTACGGAGGGGCCGGCTGACGGATCAGACGACGTTCCGTCTGACCTGGTTTTGGGTATTTTCTCAAACTCTGTTAGTGCTGCTTCGTGCTCTTCACAATGGCCAAGGTTAATGCTGGTAATCTGAGGAAAGTAACAGTGACGTGGGTCTTCCCAGCGTTGGCTGTTCGCCGTTTAACTTGTTTCTCATCCGCCGATGGTGCGCGGCCTCTGGCAGTGTAGACGTGTGTGCTGCTTCCTTGCCCTGGGTGTGCCCGGCCCTTTAGAGTGAGACGGCCGGTGTCTTTAGCAGCTAACTGCTGTCACCCAGTGTGGCCGCGAAGCCCAGTTCCCTGGATCTTGACACGCGTCCCAGGCGGACTGTGAAATCCAGACATTTGGGGCTTTCCCACGCGATCGCCGCTGTTCTAAACATCGTCCCGCAGGACTCCTGTTAACTCTAGACGTGACGTAGGCGGCAGTGACGGCACCTCGTGCGTAGTGACCCTTTCCCTTTTCTCCACCGCAGGTGCGCTACCGCCGAGAGCACCTGTCAGCGAGGCAGCCGCCCTACTTCCCGTTGTTGGAGGACCTGATGCGGGACGGCAGCCACGGGGCTGCTCTCCTGGCCGTGGTCCATTACTATTGCCCGGAGCAGATGAAGCTGGACGGTGAGTGGAGCGCGTGCCTCTGGAACGGACCCGAGGCTCAGGAGGCCGTTAGGATGCTCTGATCCGGACGGTCAGAACCCCGGGGAGTCGCCCTGAGTCCTTAGTGCCAGCCGGGGTAGTGCAGAGGCGGGCAGCTCTGACGGTGGCGTGTTTGTCTTTAGCCTCCACCAGTTTTCTCCGCTGGGAAACGGGACTTGGAAATATTTGGGTAACGTGTTAAATATTGGTGACTGTACTTCAGTCTCAGAATGGTCGAGAGCCCGTCAGCCCTACTCTAGTTGATTTAAAACATCTAGAATGTGGTTTAGGAAAATGAGCGCAGACCCATCTGTTGCCAAGCCGTGAGTGACTCACGTGGGCTCGGTGTTGGTATCACTGTGTCGTGTGTCTCTGAGGTGCTCACGCCTGGCCGCGGGGAGAGGTGCGGGTGATGCCGTGAGCAGCATGGCGCCGGACACCTGTCCAGGGCCGTGCGGACAGGAGCTCTGATGTAGGTTTCGCTGAGTCCTCTTCTTTCTGGGGGAGGGAGGTGTGAGGCCCACGGCTGCCCCGACCGCTGGCCGCACGTAGAGCGTCCGTCAGACTCGCTGCCGGCGCTGAGCAGACGTCGGTCCTGCTTCTGATCCAAGTGCGGAAGTGCTGGGCTTTGTAGTTTCTAAAGCACACAGCTGACCTTGAAAGAAACGGGGGCTCAGGTTCCAGGAGGGGGTCTCCATCTGTGATTGAAAACCCCCAAATTGGCACGTGCCGGCCCCGGGCCCGTCAGGCCTCTGTCCCCGTGCGGCCTGGGCCGTGTGCCGCTGAGACCTGTAACCGGGGCCCTGGAAAGGACTGGGGAGGCTCCCCCGCGGCCAGGGAAGACCCAGGAGGCTCGTCTCGGGGCGGAGGCGGAGGTCTTTCCTGAGGAAGTGAGCTGCCGGGCTGCGTCCCAGGCGAGTTCGTTCGGGTCCAGGACTCGTTCGGGGGGACTCAGAGCAGAGTGTTGCCGTGTGGGAGCGCGGCCGCCGCCAGGGTCCGCCAGACCCGCAGAGAAGGGGCCCTGCCACCACCAGGCCGGCAGGCGCCGCGGACAGACCTGGGTGAGGAAGAGCCCTGAATGCGAGCGCAGGGTGTTTAAAATGCCGACGTGCGGGGCGCTCGAGCGCGCGGGGCTCCCTCCCCTCGGCCCTCCGCCCGCTGCGTGTGTGGGTAGGCAGTCCTGCCTCGGGCTTCGTCCAGCCTGTCTCTAACCTGTCCTCCGGGGTCTCGAGACAAAAACAGCTACGAGGGACAGAGAGCCTGTGCTACCGAGGAAGGGAAAACCCACGGCAGGATGTGAGTGTCGAAGCTCATTGCGCCTAATAGCGGAACGTCAAAACTGGGCTTTAAAAACGACAGAACCACAGGGTGGAGTGACGGGAGCCAGGCTCACGACTTGCCTTGCGGGACCAGGCTGAGGAAGCAGGTGAGGGCAGAGTGAGGCCAGAGGGGCCTTGAACACACGGACGCAGGCTGGGCCCAGCGCACCGGCTCGTAGGGGTCGTGCTCTTTTAAAACGAGGAAGCCTGGAGGCCTTTACAAAAGTGGGCTTGATTCAGGCCACGGAAGAAACCTCGACGGATTGCAGAGGATTGATAGTTCCTCACAGCACAGTAAAATGAGAAGTCAGTAGCAAAGACGTGCAGCGTATCTCTCCAAACCTTTAAAATTGTCAGTGCTCAGAAACCAAAGAAGATACCTCAGAATAGTTCACGGATCAAAGTAGAAATTACAGTGGAATTTTCTAGTGGGAGCTCTGTAAGGGCAGGCGTTTTTGTCTGTTTGTTCACTGATACATCCCGACCGTCTAAAATAGCGTCTGGGACAAATTTGATCAGGTATTTGTTGAATTAAATGGATGAACGGCGTACATGCCAGAACCCACAGGACGCAGCTCAGGGTGACGGGTGAAGGGAAACGTCGCCTCGGTGCATAGTCTGGACAGTAAGGAATTTAAGAATTAATGAACCAGGTTGATCTCAGCGCATTCGAAAGGAACATAGAAGTAAACCCAAAAAAGCTGAAGGAAGAAAAATAAAGAGTAGTCTTTCCCCTCTGGTCAGAAATCACCCCAACACATGGAGGAGACAGGCTGAGTTGCAGGTCCCGTCCTGAAGAGGACGGCCCGCCTGGGCTCTGGACAAGCCGCCTGGTGGAGGAGCAGAGTAGAGGGGTGCAGGAGGCCAAGCCGAGCGTCCCGGGAGGGCTCCGGAGCAGACGTGCAGGTCGTATTTGCCGGGGTTATTCCGGCACGAGGAGCAGAGCATGGGAGGAAGGGCATAGGCTCTCTTTCCTTCTTAGCATGGGTTGAAAATCCTGTGTAAAGTTCTAGAAAACAAGAATTGAATGGCTGAGCGTGTTCTCCTGTTCATCTCAGGAGGCACAGACCAAGGTCTCTTAGAAGCCACTGCCCGTTTGTGACGGATGCCCTTGGCCTGCCGCTGACGTGCTCTGACCCCACGGAGGTTCTCGACCCCGGACTGTTGCAGTCACGGGGACGGGAGGGGGTGCCGTAGCCCCAGCCCTGGCAGGGTGGCTCTGTCCACCTGCCCCGGGCACGGTGCCAGCTCCTGGTGAGCGTTGGGACCCACAGAAGACCTGTCTGTAGTGCTGGGGAATAAACTCAACAAAAAGACGTGGGACCGTGGGAAAAATCATGAACTCTGCCGTCGGGTGGGATTTAAACTATATTCTTAGATGCCAAGAAGCAGTATAAAAATTGTGATGTCCCCTGATTGTTCATGCAGTTGTCGCAAGTCCTTTTTACAGAAATTGACGAGGGAATGTAAACATTCATGTGGAAGACTGGAGGCCAAAGGGACAAAACGGTTGTTTTGGAGACTTTATTTTTGTTTTCGGCTGCATTGGGTCTTCGTTGCTGCGCGCGGGCTTCTCATCGCGGTGGCCTCTCTTGTTGCGGAGCACGGGCTCTAGGCGCGCGGGCTTCAGTAGTTGTGGCGCGCGGGCTTCAGTAGTTGTGGCGCGCGGGCTTAGTGGCTCCGCAGCCTGTGGGATCTTCCCAGACCAGTGCTCCAACCCGTGTCCCTTGCATTGACAGGTGGATTCTTAACCACTGTGCCACCAGCGAAGTCCTGGAGACTTTATTTCGATGTGAGTTTACTTTTCCAGAGAAGGCGCAGGAATTGATGCACTCTTGTCCCCAGACTTTCCAGCCGTTACATCTTGTCACGTTTGTGCTCTTTCTCCCTGAGCTAGTTGGGAATAACTGGAGAACAAACACATTCTTTTTTTTTTAAACTTCAACAACCGTTTATTACCAAACTCACCCAGGGTTAACCCTTTAACCCACCTAACAGCAAAACAGCATCTCCAACAGGATCTAAGCTGGAGGCGCACACCTAATAAAGATTGTCTGTGAAAAAAAAAAACAACGCACACTTGAATAAGTATTTTTCAAAAAAGTAAAATTCGGGCTTCCCTGGTGGCGCAGTGGTTGAGAGTCCGCCTGCCGATGCGGGGGACGCGGGTTCGTGCCCCGGTCCAGGAGGATCCCACGTGCCGTGGAGCGGCTGGGCCCGTGAGCCGTGGCCGCCGAGCCTGCGCGTCCGGAGACTGTGCTCCGCAACGGGAGAGGCCACAACGGTCAGAGGCCCGCGTACCGCAAAAAAAAAAAAAAAAAAAAAAAAGCAAAATTCACCAGTCTTGTAAAAAAAAAAAAAAAAAATTCCCCAAGGGATTTCAATCCAAAACAGCCAAACTCCAGCATTGGCAGTCAGCGCTGGCTCAGAAACCTCAACGCGGGATGCACCTAGGAGAAAAGCATCTCCTCTTAAAAAAAATCCACCTGTCTCCTTCTTCCTGTTCAACTTGCACAGCTTATCCCTAGAAATACCCGATAACTGCACAAACAGGACCCAGTCGCGTTCCCCGGCCTCTGCCTGTCGGTGGAGGTTCCCACCAAGGACAGTTCCTTAGCGATTTTCACCTCGACTACAGTCGGGAAATTGACCCCTAATTTCTGAGCACTTGCAGAATGTCCTCAGGCTTCCTGGGGGCTCTGTGAAAGATCGCGGGTCAGTGTACCTGACCGAGATGGGAATGCAGGCTGGGCGAAGGGGGCCTTTTCCAAATGAAGACACCCGACACCTTCAGACCTGCAGTTTAACCTACCAGGTGAAAACTAGTAGCAGCTGGCCCTGCCCAAAGAGTGCTGGTCTCCCTGCTTTACCCGTAAAAGTAGTAACGAAGAGGAGGAGAGTCCAGCGTGTTTGACCTCATCTCCCTGCCAGGAACTTGGAGCCATGGGCGGCGTCCTCCAGGCCGAGGTCTCAGGGGAGCTTTGCCACTTCTGGCCGCTCCTGGCAGCCTGACTCATGGCTGCTCCGTGGACACTGTGTTCCCTTGTGCAGGGTGCTTAAGAATTGCCAGGGAGGGGACTTCCCTGGTGGCACAGTGGTTAAGACTCCACGCTGCCAGTGCAGGGGGCCCGGGTTCGATCCCTGGTCAGGGAACTAGATCCCACACGCATAGCTCAACTAAGAGTTTGCATGCCACAACTAAAGAGCTGGCGAGCCGCAACTAAGGAACACACGTGCCGCAACTAAGGAGCTCGCCTGCTGCAACTAAGACCCAGCACAACCAAATAAATAGATAGATAGATAGAATAAGTATTAAAAAGAATTCCCAGGGAAATTATGTTTTCAATTTGACTTTGTCACTGATGGATACTTGGATAGCAACTTCTAGAAAACTGCTCAGAGGATCTCTCCCGGGGTCACGGTCACAGATCCTTCCAGTTGACGGGCCCTTCGCTGGCCTTGGGCAGCAGCGCAGTGATTTTAGAGAAATGTCTGCACCCAAGGAGCCCTCTGTGCACCGGCCGCGGGGAGGGATGCGCCGTCTGTGGCACTGCCTTTCTCCTGAACATAGGAGCCCCAGAGACGAGGCCTCTCGCAGTTGGATTGAGCCAGGATGCAACGGTGCCGGTGAGGTGCTCCCAGCCTGTGTGAGAACTGGCCTGATGTGCTGGGCGGTGAGGGCAGCAGTGAGCTGGAGAGCACCTCGCTGGCCCATCTAGGTAAACCTCCGTGACCAGGATGAACAAAACCGTCGTGTCTGCGGACAGCTCTTTATAGGTGTTTCCCAGACTGCGCGGGTCTGGGCCGGGTCTGGGCCAGGTCTCTGAACACTGAAGCAGAACCCGTGGGCTTGATGGGGTCCACGCCGTGGATCTTGTCCCAGGGTGGCGGCCTTCACACGTCTCAGGTCGCAGGTTTGGGTCCGTGTGAAGACTTGGTTTAGGGCTTGCTGTGGTCTTCTTTCTTTCTTTGTTTTTTATATTTATTTATTATCATTTATTTATTTGTTCGGTTGTGCCGGCTCTTAGTTGCAGCAGGTGGGCTCCTTAGTTGTGGCCTGTGAATTCTTAGTTGCGGCATGCGTGTGGGATCTAGTTCCCTGACCAGGGATCGAACCTGGGCCCCTGCATTGGGAGCGTGGAGTCCTAACCGCTGCACCAGCAGGGAAGCCCCTGGTGTCGTTTTCTTCTGTCCAATCCAGGCTCTGGCCCAGCATCACCACCCTGTTGAGGGTCCCATCTCTGCTTCCCTGTACCTGGAGCTGAGTCCCAGCCTTTCTTGCCCTTGACGTTTTCCAGGCATGCAGGTCGCTTAGTTGGTTGACTGTCCCCTGTTTGGCTTTGCCCGGCGTTCCCTCCTGGTGGCCTTCAGGGCCTGGGTTTCCAGCAGGAATGATGCCGCAGGGATGGTCCCTGGGTTCAGGTGGCGTGCGTTGGCTTCCTCCTCTGAGATCACCGCTCTTTGCTTTATGACCGACTAGTGATAGGGGAGTGGCTTTGGTCTCTCGTCGCGCTTTCACCCCAGCATTGGCATCTGTCGGGAGTTTCTAGCTCTGCTGCTTGTTCTCTGGTGGGTCAGCACTCTTGTGCAGAGGGCTGCTCTGCTCTCCTCTCCTCTGTCGTTATTTATCCGCGTGGTGATTTGTATCAAGATGGCCTCGTGGATTCTTACTTCACGCAACGGGTTATGACCCATGACATTCATCGTTCTCTTGCCTTGTCCCAGATTTCAGACAAGTTGTGATTTTGAAGAAGAGGAATATGGGGTACTTGCTCTGCAAAGACCAAGTTTTGTTTAACTTTACATCCGCTAAGTGCAGGGGAGCCATGCAGAGAGGTCCGAACAGTGACTCTCTGTGGGACCCCAGGGCCTGGCGTGGCCCACAGCTTGTAGGGCAAGGGGGACTGGCCAGCGCAGAATGTGGGGCAAAGCGCCATCTGTGGGGGGGAGATGCAGTGAGACTCCACCCCACATGAGCCAAACGCTCTTTCTTGGATGAAAGACATAAACCGGAAAAGCAGAATTTAAAAACTTTGAAAAGAAAATATTTTTATGACATTGGTGTTGGGATGGATTATTTAACTTACAAAATAGCCAAGTAATAGAAAAGATTCCTGTATTTAACCATATTAAGATTCACTGTGGTGACAGAGGAACATCATAGACAAAACTAAGTGGTAAAAGCTGTACCCATGAAAAAGTGTTTGCAACAGATATAAATGGACAAAGGATTGTCACACAATTGTTTTGTAACCATAATACAAAAAGAATTCCTACAAATCGGTAGGAAAAAGGTGAACAGCCCAGAGGCAAAACAAGAACAGCTTTTTCCCAGAGGAGGAGGTCAGGGCGAGCCTGCGGCAGTGGGGGGGGGTGCACCACTGCAGGAAGGCAGAGCGGGCCCAGCGGGGTGGCCCGGCGGGGTGGGACGTGGCCGGGCGATGTCAGGTGTGGGCAGTGCAGCTTGCAGCCCCTTCTGGGAGGGTCGCCAGCGCAGACGGCGTGCAAGTTTGGTTTTTCTGACATTTTACGTACTAGTGAAAATTGTGGAATCCTAGATCGCTGTTAAAATGAGTGACTGAAATCTGCCCACAGCAGCGCAGAACAATTTGGAAACGTAGTTCCGAGTTTGGGGAAGATAACGGGCTGCAACGTGATGGGCGGTTTGTTGTCATGAATGTAAATTGAAGACAGCCAGGTCAGCAGCGCACTGTTGATAGGATTTATGGGCAGAGACCATACGTGGTAAAGGCACCCACACGAGACAGGTCACGGGGCTTGAGGAGAGTGGTTGCCTTGGGGGGAGCTGGGCTTCACCTCCTGTGATGCTTTGTTACTGAAAGAAAGTAAGGTCTGGATCGGAGAAGGTGTGATGTTAATGTTCGTCCCATCTGGGTTGAGGGTACACGGGAGTCTGTTCTTTACATTTGTAATGTTTCATAATCTGAATTTTAAAAAAGAAACATTTCTTAGCAATATAAATGTGCACAGTTAGTTACTCAGCTTATAGAAGTTTTCTCTTGAGAATCCGTAGTGCTGGGGCATCGCTGCCTAGGACAGAATTCGTACGTAGATCCCGGATGCTGTGAATCCCGTGTGCGCGTGAGATTTCTAAATCGCTGAAAACGATTTCCTCTTGGGAGTGAAGTTATTTTAAAATAAGTGGTGTTCCTCAGTCCTGTTTATTTATTTACAGGCAAAGCTAAGTCATCAGTATAGCTACCTCCAGTTTAGTCGGGAGTGGTATCTAGGTGTTCTACTGGTTCCTGTCTGAGGCCGGGCCCACCTCCCCCCACGGAGCCTGCTCAGCGCCCAGTGCGGGTGTCTGCGCTGGAATTCTCTGGGTGAGGGGCTGGCATCCTGCAGAGCGGCGTAAAACGGGCAGTTGTCCTGCTACAGGTGCAGGCGGGCAGCAGAGGAGGGCTTGTGCTCTGCACAGCTCCTGAGTTCTGTGATCTGCAGTGTTCCTGTGCTTCCCTGTGGATAAGCCTGACACTTCCTGTTTTATGCTCCCCTCCCCCAGCCACGGAGATAACCTCCCTCGAGGGATGGGGGAAAGGGGCTTGGTTAGATGTTAAGTGGCCTGATGCCGCCGGGTCCTTTATAAACTGAAAGGGGATTGTTACTATTCCTGTTGGAAGCCCAGTCTTAAAAGTTCAGGTAATTATTGTATACCTTTTAGATGTTAACAATTGAATTCAGGTCCTGGAGATTTCTCCTGTCTTTTTCTCGAGTGTTTTCTTTCTATGTTTAACATCATTTATAATACTTGTTGTGATGTTTAAATCTGTTAAAGTTACTACCTTTTTAAATGTCACCTCTACCTTTATTTAAATTGTTTTCCAGTTGAAAATTGTATGTATGTGTACACGCACGCACACCAGTGTATGTGCGCGCACACACACTTATGAAGCAGAATGTCTTTCTAATAAATTGCAGTTTTCTTTTCATCTGTTAGATATATGCTTGAAAGAGGTAACGTCGATGGCGGACAGTCTGTATAATATTCGGCTTCTGAGAGAATTCTCAAATGAGTATCTGAACAAGTGCTTTTATCTCACTCTAGAAGATATGCTGTACGCTCCCTTAGTGTTGAAGGTAATAACGACTTTATTAAAAACACATTTTTAAAGCCCTGTGCGAATAAGCTCCTCACTGTGTCCTTGATTTCTCGTTTTCCTTTTAGCCAAACGTTATGGTTTTTATTGCCGAGCTCTTCTGGTGGTTTGAGAATGTCAAACCAGACTTTGTTCAGCCCAGGGATGTTCAGGAACTGAAAGATGGTGAGTGACAAACTCCGTAAAGTGACAGCTGTTTCCTCTAAGGGAGTCGTGGCACAGCACTCGGAAGGTGCGCTTAACTGGTTCCTGGTTTTTGTGCGACAGTGGTGTTTAAGTGGTTTCTTTTGGGAGGACAGAGCGCTGTCACCGTCTGGGCCCCCGTCTGGTGCGCCGTGGTGGTCAGAGCTCCTCCAGACTGTGAGCTGGGGGTCCGTCCTGGCCCTGCGGCGTCAGGATCCAAGGGCGAGCAGGAGACGTTGGAGAGAAGGTTCCAGGTGATTCTGACGGACCTCGGGCGGGAAGTGCTCTAGTCCGCGATGCCAATCCTCACCCTCCACAGCTTTGACTTTTTTGCCCCTAAAACAAGGCAGAAAAAGATGTGTCTTAGCACAGAGTAAAACGATCTGCCAGCCTTGAGAGTCTCCGAAACTTTAAGAAGATGATACGGGAGAATGTTTTCATGTCCTTGTGATTTCTTACAAAGAATATAAAAATCTTAGCCACAGAGGCAAAGATTGATCATTGGCCACATTAAAATGTAGGCCTTTTTTCATTAAAAGATGATGAAAAGAGTAAAAAAAAAAGGAAATCAAGTAGCTACCAGGGGTAGAAGATCCTTGTCGTATACCTACAGCAGACACACAGTGTCCAGAACATACCAAAAGAAGAAAAAGACAAACCAATAAAAAAAAGAGCAAAAGACTTGAACAGGTGCTTCGTGAAAGCAGGACTCCGGGTGCCTAATGGCGTTATGAAAGGGTGCTCAGCCTCGTCAGGGATTGAAACAGAAAGTGACACAGACACACCCCCGCCACACCGGCAGAGCAGACGCCCAGACGGCCAGGGCTCGGGGCAGTGGCCAAGGCGTGCTCCCCTGCCCCTGAGAACCTCGGCGGCTCCCCTCACGTAAGACCCCTGGGCAGTGAGCGATCTGGCCCTGGAGTCTGGTTCCTGCTGCCGGGACTGTCCCTGGCACTGTCTCGGGCCAGCGTTCTGGGGAGCAGCCTCAGAGGTGGGGTCCCTGTTCAGACTGGAGCTTCGGGCTGGGCCTGATCTCCTCACCTGACCCCACGGGGGCCTGAGCTGAAGTGACCACTGAGGTGCTGTCACAGGCTGGGCTCAGGAGACCAGGTCTCTCTGCAGCTGAGGCAGCTGCCGCCTTGAGGGTTTGGCCGGCAAGGCGTCCCGGCGGCTGCACCCCCAGGGCCCCGGCGCCGAGACGCAGCCTCCAGTCCCGGTGCTCGCTCTTCTACTCTGTGTTGGTCTTTTGGTCTTAGTACTCATTTTGGTATAATATCTGTCGTATTCATTGCAGAATACACTTGTTGACCTTGAACCCATTTTAGTTTTTTGGAGAAGTTTTGGTTTCCGGTAAAAAAGTTGGGTCTTTAGTGCTTACAAAAAACGGATTTATTTTTTAGAGTCTTCTTGCTAGTGTTGTAACTGTTAATAACTATTTCTATAAAATTGTTTCTGCAGCTAAATCAGTATCGCACCCCAGAAGCACTCGGCCTCCTGTTCCCATCTCCAACGCCACCAAGCGCAGCTTCCTGGGCAGCCCCGCGGCGGCGAGCCCAGCCGATCCGCAGCCCCCCACCCAGCTGCACCACCTGCACCTCGAAGAGCCTGAGCTCCTGTAAGTCTGTCTGTTCTCGGGACAGAGCCGCCACCCGGCCTCCCTCTTCCTGCTGGTTTACAGTTCCCGTGGGGATTACCTTTTCTCAGGGGTGATGGCAGGCCTGTGCGGAGTAGGTAGTGAGAGGGCCTCCTGTGGCCCCTGCTCCCCCGGAGGCGAGCAGGGTAGCCTTAAAGCGAACTTGAATTTACTGTGAAAGCTTGAAACCTGTTGTGTTACAGGCCGTAACCAGAGGTCAGTACGTCCCCTAGCTGCAGTTTGGATGTTTATCCCAAGTTTGAAGTTCTTGGCGCATTTTTGGTTCATTTTTATAACAGTTAATTTTCCCAAGGAACCTGTGAACTTCTTACAGGTTGGCGTGAATTTGTGATGGTCTCCATAGCTTCTCACGCCTTTGTTTTTGAACTTGAAGATTGATGAGGTAGTGATTTTTCTCTCCCATCCTTTCTCTGTTTAGGGGGAAAGGGGCCTCTGCCTTTAGCCCATCGCATCCGTTGTTGCCACTGAGACAGAAACAGCAAAAGACAGTGCAGGGAGAGGACCCCGCTGGTAAGAAGCGCCGTCTCCCCTTTGCGGGCTGTTTCCCATCCCTCTCGCTGGAGTTCCTTAATATCATGGCTCTCAAAATAAATAGACTCAGCATGACGTAGCGATGTTAGTTGAGAAGACTGTGGCAGAATTTGTTTTGACCTTTATTGACGTACCTTAGAATTCATAGTCGTTACAGTGAAAATGTCACTGAGACATAATGAATCACACGGAGCACACAGAAAATTACTGTTGTCTTTTGCCGCAAGAGCTTATACGTTGACATCCGCTCGTTATCTCAGTGGGCGTTGACGTCATTTAATTGACATCGGCGTGTAATTAGCACTCTGATTATTTTCATGGCCGTGATCACGGTTGAATTACACACTGCCTGTTATGGAAACTACGAAAACTTTTTGTATTGTGGCTACTTGCGTTCCGTAGCAGTTTTGGGGTACTGAGTTACGGTGCATTTCCTTGAGAAATGGTTATTATAGTAACAGAATTTCAAATGGTATAAAATCAGTTACTTCATGCTGAACATAAACTGTTTCCTCCAACTGCAGACCAGCGACACCGATCTAATTCCTTAACCCGAGTCGACGGTCAGCCCCGAGGGGCATCAGTAGCGTGGACAGAAAAAAAAAACAGGTGACCTACCCGCGTTTCAAATACATTTCTACTTGACATGTTCGTTAGTCTTGACAGAGCAGTGCCCCAGATGCGGTGCAAGGACCCCTGGGCCCCACGGAGTCCCCTGGAGGTCAGAATTAGATCCGTAACAACGCCGGGATGTCACTACTTTTCCCATTCTCAGGGCCTCGCCAGGTGTGGGATCACAGCGGGTTGAATCAGATCAGACACAAGCATGCAGCCAGGTGTCAGGTCTGCAAGAATGTGAATGATCCCCGTTTATACTCTGCACGGGTCTGTTTTAGAAAATATGGCCACTGCTCATGGGATCGATTTCTCACGGGAATTTTTAATCATTTTGAAAGGATCTCAGCTTGAATTTCTGAAGTGACAAATATTGATGAATCCATAAACCCGCTTTGGGATCCCCAGCATCTTTAAGGGGAGCTGGGCCAGAGTGTCTGAGAATTGCTGGACTGAAAGGCTCTCTGGCTTTCTTTTGCCCGGGACAGGGTTTGTTTAAGTCTCCCGTGTGTAAGATTTGGATTCTCTCTTCTTAACTCACGCTCTCGTCACTCGCGAGCTTGCGTAGCCTCTCGTGCGTGGGGACGTGGCGTGTGCAATGGCTCCTTTCCCCATGTTGCAGGCCTGTGTCTCAGCCAGCGCCCTTTGCTCTCCATCACGCTGCGAGCTGCGACGTGGACCCGGGCTCTGGCGACAGCGTCAGCCTGGCCCGCTCCATCAGCAAGGACAGCTTGGCATCCAGCGTCATTCATCTGACCCCGCAGAACCAGCCCCAGCCCGCGGCCCTCAGGACCGATGGAAGAAGCCTTCTGAACAATGTCAGCATCGAGGACGAGGGTGAGGAGCTCCTGGCCGTCGTTAGGACGGATGCGGCTCACCAGGGCGCCGAGCCCGGCCTGACGGCAGGTGCCAGGTCTCCCCAGAGGCTGGCGGATGCCTTAGAAAGTCAACCTGACAGTTTCTTCCTGGAGCCACTGATGCCGGCCGTGCTCAGGCCAGCCAAGGAGAAGCAGGCGGTCACCAAGGAGGATGAGTGCGGAGAGGGGCGGCCGAGGGGCTTCACGTCCAGGAGGTCCGGCGAGGGCCACCAGCCTCCCGGGCGGAAGAAGGCGCCCGGCAGTCACGTCAGTCGAGACTTGAATAGGACTTTCACCCCCATCTCCTGTTCAGAGCTTCCCACGGGCTTCGGCCCCGTGCCCACTGAGGCGGGGCCGCAGGCAGCGGGGGACGCCCGTGGCGGGCCTCCGGCCGGCGGCGTTTCCAGCCTGCCGTCTTGGGGACCGCCAGCCGACGGCTTCTTCCTTCACCTGGGCAGAGCCGACGAGGACGTGGAGGGCAGGCTGTCCGCGAGCTGTGCGCAGAGCCCCTGCGCCCTTGGCCCGGAGGCCTGGGCCATCCTGAGGCAGGACTCCGACTCGGACATCACAGACCTGGAGGGGGCCGAGCAGGCCTTCGCCGGTGAGGACTGCCCCGTGCTGGGGGCCGGGTATGCTGGGGAGGAGGAGTCAGCGAAGCTGCAGGAGGACCTGAAAGTGAAGGAGCACGAGGGCAAGGACGACGCCAGCGGCCGCTCCAGCCCGTGTCTGAGCCAGCTCAGCAGCGGCTCCGTGGCCGGCGGGGGCGTGAAGATGACCAGCTTTGCCGAGAAGAAGCTTCACAGGCTCAACAGCTGCGAGACCAAGTCAAGCACGAGCAGCTCCCAGAAGACCACGCCCGACGCCTCGGAGAGCTGCCCGGCCCCGCTGACCACGTGGAAGCAGAGGGGCGAGCAGAGCCCGGGCTGGCAGGGCGGGGACCAGGCCAACCTGCTGGCCTCTGAGCTGGCGCGGCTGCACATGCAGCTGGAGGAGAAGCGCCGGGCCATCGAGGCGCAGAAGAAGAAGGTGGAGGCGCTGTCGGCGCGGCAGCGCCTGAAGCTGGGCAAGGCAGCCTTCCTGCACGTGGTCAGGAGGGGCCGGGCCGACGCCGCCCCTCGGCCACCGAGAGCGGGGGCCTCGGCGGGAGGGCACCCTCAGCACGACGGGGACGACCTCGATGGCGTGTCCCGGGTGGGAGACCTGCTTGGCAAGGAGGAGGGCGGGGGAGACCTCCTGGGGCCCCCCGACCTGGACGGACAGGACCTGGCTCTGGTCCAGCAGCATCAGCGCAAGGACCCCGCCGCCCTCCCCGAGCTGGAGCGGAGCAAGGCGCTGTCAGCGGTGCTCCTGGAGGCCGTCGAGGGCGTGGACGTGGGCGTGGACCTGGGCGAGTGCGACCTGTCCATCGAGAAGCTGAACGAGACCATCAGCACGCTGCAGCAGGCCATCCTCAGGGTCTCCCAGCAGCAGGAACAGCTGCTGCTCGCGTCCCCCACGCTGCCCGCGCCGGGCCCCAGGAACGGCTCCCGGGACCCCACGGTCAAGGGGGCCATACACTTTGGCGAGCCGCTCTCTCCGACGGCCCTGGCCGGCCACCGCAAGGCCCCTCGGCTCGGTCCGGGTCGGAATTCCCGTTCGGGAAGACCGGCCGAGCTGAAGGTGCCGAAGGAGCGAGCGCAGGGTTCCTCCCGAAGCAAGGCCCTCACGCCTGGTGTCGAGGCCACCCCGCGCTTACGGTCCTTCTCCCCCCGGACGCCCTCTGACCCGGGCTGGGATGGGGTCGCCGACCCTGGGAGTGACCCCCACGAGGAGTGCTGCTTCGCCAGTTACAGGCTCCACGATGAGAACAACCAGCGGACATTTGTCTCGGCCTCCCCCAGGGATGCCAGCGTCACCTCGGAACAGATGGGCTTCAGGGAGGCTCTGGAAGACGGCGTGAGGGGGGCGGGGCTCGCCGCCCTCAGCGGGCCGGGAAAGGGGGTCGCGGCCCTGGACGGGCCCCCGAGGAGCAAGGCTAGCCTCATCGAGGTGGACCTCTCCGACCTGAAGGCCCCCGACGATGACGGGGGGACGGAAGGCCGCCACAGCTCCGCGGACCTCGCCAGCGAGGGCGACCAGAAGCCGGGGGTCGGCTTCTTCTTCAAGGTAAAGCGCTGGTGGCGTCTGTGTCACGTGGTGGGCGGGCACGTCACCCTGGCCTAGTCGTGAGGGCGTCACAGAGAACCTAACCTCTTCTGTGGAGGCTGAGGAGAGACGCATGCGGCTTCGTGGCCGCGTGGTCTCCGCAAGGACCCAACTCGCCCTAAGCCGCTGGGAGCGCCTGCTTGCGGGAGCCTGGCTGTGCGCCAGCAGAGCTTGACCTTGGGCCCTGAAATGGGAGTTCTGACTCGTTCTCGTGTGTCACGAAATGTTTTTCTTTTGATGGTTTTCCAACCGTTTAAGAGTGAAAAAACATTCTTAGCTCGCAGTCTCTGCAGAACAGGTCACGGGCTGCACTTGGCCTTTGGGCCAAGGTTTGCTTCACCCCGTTAGAGTCCCGGCGGGCGTAGAAACTTTAGGAAACGTTTTTGTTTCTCTCAGCGCCTTTCTTGTAGCGTTTCCTTCAGGAGAGAGCAGTGAGTTGTGAGAGTCCCTTCTGTCTTGATAGCGTCTCCTTTTGTCCTGGCACTTAGGAGGTGGCTGACGCACCGCGGAGCTCTGAGGGCCGTCTTCTCAGGAGACGCGCACGGCCTTTGCCTGACGTTTGTGCTCTTAAATTGGGAACAGACAAATGACCCGTCTGGGTTTTGGCTCCTGTTGTGGAGATACAAGTGCAGTTTTTAAGGCGAACGGAGTTCAGTGCCAGCAGACTAAATGCTCCTCGAAGGGCGCGGTTTGACTCCCGTTTGTATTTTAGCGTGTCTGTAGAGAGACGCTCGCTCACCCATCAGTTACGAGGAGTAGGAAGCGTTTCATGTTCCTGGGGTGCGTGGAGGGCCGGGGGCGGCAGTGCTGGGGACCCACGGGGGTCGTGCCCGGCCGCGCTGTAGGTGGCGTCTGCCCTGCAGGACGAACAGAAGGCGGACGACGAGCTCGCCAGGAAGCGGGCAGCCTTCCTTCTGAAGCAGCAGCGCAAAGCCGAGGAGGCCCGCATGCGGAGGCAGCAGCTGGAGGTGGAGGTCGAGCTCAGGAGAGACGAGGCACGGTAGGTGGCCCGGGTGCCTGGCGGGCACCGCACGCGGTCGGCGTGGCCGCCGTGTCTGTCGTCCCCTCCCGCGGCGCGGCGCGGCGCTGGCGTGACCAGGGCGTCCTGGCCGCTCCTTCCCGCAGGCGTAAAGCGGAGGAAGATCGGATCCGCAAGGAGGAGGAGAAGGCGCGGCGGGAGCTCATCAAGCAGGAGTACCTGCGGCGGAAGCAGCAGCAGATCCTGGAGGAGCAGGGCCTGGGGAAACCCAAGTCCAGGCCCCGGAAGCCGCGGCCCAAGTCCGTGCACCGGGAGGAGCCCAGCAGCGATTCGGGGCCCAAGAGCACCCCTCCACGTGAGCGCGCGGCGCGGGGCCCTCCCCCTTCGCGGCCCTGAGCCACTGGAGCTCTCCCGAGGCCGCGAGGCTGGGCTGCAGGGGGCTCTCCCGTTTCACAGAAGGGAAGGTTGGGACTGAGCGCCGGGTCCCCAGGTGGTGGGAGCCGTGCGCGTGGGGAGGGTCCCAGCCTGGGGCCCCGCGTCCCGCTGGCTTCGGGCCCCCGGCTCTTTCTCCTGCTGCACAGGTCAGGTGGCTGGCGGGCCAAACACGCGTGTCACGAAAGCCTGTCTTGTCTTGTCTCTGGCAGCGGATGACCTGAGCCGGGCCCAGTCGGGCTCCAGCCTGTCCTTGGCCTCCGCAACGACCACAGAGCCCGAGAGCGTGCATTCGGGGGGCACGCCTTCCCAGCGGTAAGGGGCCGGGTGCCGTGCAGCGGGACACCGTGTGGGCAGTGGTTCTGTCGCTGTGATTTTGGTGCAATTTCAGACGTCCAGAGCCATGGCAGTAATGTCACAGGAGCCAACTGCCCTTCACCGAGGTTCACCGATTAGCGAAATGTTTCGACATTTTTGTCCTCTGTCCCCTTGTCCTCCCGGCCCTGCACGCGTTTTCGTTTTTAATCGTTTACGAGTAAGTTGGTGGCATCCTCTTTATCCTTAAACGCTTTGGAGCGCACGTTCTCTGAACAAGGACGTTGGCTTGTGTCACCACAGTCATCAAACCAGCACTGCCATTAGGTCCCCAGTCCATGCCCGCCATGGCCGATTGGCAGAGTGTCCTTGAGAGCCCAGGCCCGTGCGGGACCACGGTCGCCCTGAGTCACTGTGTCCCTTCTGTCCAGCACGGGCCCTCGCCCTCCTTTGTCCTCCTGGGCCTTGACGCTTCTGCCGAGTACGGGCCAGTTATTTTGTTGCTCGTCCCCCAGTGGGTTTCCCAGGATTAGGTCCAGGCTGTGCATGTTTGGCGGTAACACCCCAGAGAGGACGACGTGTCTTTCTCAGCGCAGCCAGTTGTGTGTGTCACTTTGACTTGGGTTAAGGTGCTGTTTTCCCACGGCTGCTGGAGAATTTCCCTTTGTGATTAAGGAGTAATTTGGGCGGAGGCCCGGGGACCCTGTCGCTGGCACTGAACCTCTGCCCGCGGGCCTCAGCAGCCACCTCCACGGGTGGGCTTGGCCTCCTGGTAGGCAGGGTCTCCCCTCGGATCCTTCATCATGAGTGTTGTCCTGCCTCTCCACACGTCTGGTGGCTTCTTGTCGCCGGGGCTTTGTGGAGGACACCTCCCGGGGATTCTGGTTGGAATTTTGTCCAGGCGGTCGGTTACCGGGGTTGGATTCGGACTGCGCCCGCACCTGCCTCTCGTGCGTGAGCGTCTGTGTCCCGCTCAGCGGAGACGGCCCCGCAGGGACGCGGCTCAGGCCTGCCAGGGATTGGAGAGTCGTTTGAGACCTGCCGGGGTTTTGGACTCGGCCCTCTCTGCCTGTCCTTCCTTCCCGGGGTCCCGTCCCTTGTCTGGCAGCGGTGCAGATGGCCCAAACCGGGTCCTCTGGTTCCCACGCCAGCAGGGCTGAGCGTGAGGGCGAACCTTCCCTGATGAGGTCAATCTGGTGCCCGAGGCGGGTGGGGTCTTTGTGTCTTGCCCCGAGTCTGTCATCGTATTCTCCAGGGAGCACCGGCTGCGCTCCCCACTGCTGCTGCCAGCCTCCTGCCGCGGCCGATGGCCCTTCATGTGCCCGTGGTGCAGCCTGGCTCGTTTCGGGGCGGGATCCCGCCAGCCGGTGCCAGTTGTGGGCGAGAGGAGGCGTGCCCGCCGCCCTCCCAGCCCCGCCCCTGTCCTCTTCCCCAGCAGAGTCGAGTCCCTGGAAGCCTTGCCCATCCTGAGCCGCAACCCCAGCCGGAGCACCGACAGAGACTGGGAGACGGCGTCCGCCGCATCCTCCCTTGCCTCGGTGGCCGAGTACACAGGTGACGGCCTCGCTCTCTGTGGGGCACGGGCACACGGCCGCGGCCTGGTGGGGGGGGCGGGGCCCGGGCGCAGGGGGTGACGTGCCCTTATGTCTGCACAGCCCACGGCTCACTGTGGCGTCCTGGGCACTTTGGAACCTTAGGCTTTTAAGAATTACTGTTTCTTGGTTTCTTTTTTTTTTTTTTAATCAAAGAAACCAAAATTGGAAAGGGAATAAATTATTACTTACTTTAGTCTTTTCCTTAGTTTATTTAAAATCTGTAACGTAGAATTCTGTCATAGATTTGAAGTGGCTATTCCCATTTTCAAAAAATTACGAACATCCCTAATTCAGCCTACCTGCTGCTTGGTTCTACAAAATTGTCGCCTTTCGTGTGTGTGTGTGTGTGTGTGTGTGTGTGGTGTGTGCTGTAAATATTAATTTTGCAAATCTTGGCCTGCTTTTCGTAGGTCCCAAGCTGTTTAAGGAGCCTAGCAGCAAATCAAACAAACCAATTATTCACAATGCTATATCCCATTGCTGTCTGGCCGGAAAGGTGAATGAACCTCACAAGAATTCAATATTAGAGGCAAGTATCAAATTTCACCCCCAGTTTTTTATGTAGAATAAGGGTGTTCATAAATGAGGGTTCTTTCTAGAGGAGAGCATCCCGATAGTTGACACGTGAGGCTGCTGTCCTGCACGTGTGTGACTCTTGTGTGAGGACACGCAGGACACTCGTGTCCCAGGCCCTCGCGGTTGGGACGGCTCCGCGGAAGAGCGGGATTCAGACCAGCGAGACGGAGGGGGCTGCACTGGGGTCAGGGCTGGGGGTCCAGGGCAGGCCCTCTGGGGTGGGGCACGGGCAGTGGGTGAGATTTCTTGAGTTAGTTTGGTGTTGAGGGCAGGGTGTCTGCGGGGCGGGGGGGGGGGGTCGGAGGTGGTGTCGGGTGGAGACAGGAGGGACCCCAGCTCTGAGCCGGGGCCGCTGGGGAAGTGGGAGTTCGGGGCAAAATGCTGGTCGTTTCTGTCCCGTTGGGTTGACTTGTTTGCTCCCCGGGGCCGGCAGCCCTCGGTCACTAACGGTGAGTGGTGGTGGCCTCAGCAGGTAGAAGATGTGGAAGGAGGGTCCAGGTCAGGACTGCGTGCCGTGACCTGACGCTCCGGCTAGGGGCAGCGTGCGGGGCGCGGGGCTCCTCTCCACGCACGTGTCACCGAGCTGCTCCAGCCTCTGGGCTGGGCCAGGAGCAGACAGACGCAAAGGCCTGGCTGTGGAGCTGACGGTCCCAGGCACGAGGCGGCCCCGCGACAGAGCAGTCGCACGAGAAGCTCCGGAGGCCGGCGGGTCTGCCCGTCTGCGCTGTCACAGCGTGAGGACAGCCACAGACTGACCAGAGGGCGGCTCGGTCCCCAAAAACCTGTTTACAGAAGTGGGTGGTGCTGATTCTGCCCGCGGTCTGGAAAGAGTGAAAGGGGAGCAGGACGCGGGCCCGAGGGTGGCTGCAGTGGTCAGTAGGCTGGTCGGTCAGTGGGTCTTACTCGAAGGTGTCATTTGAGCAGAGGCCTGGAGCGGGGAAGGGTGCCCCGCAGATCTAGGGAGGCGCACGGGCTCCAGGTGGGACTGATCCCCTGGTTGGGGCTGGAGCGGGGAGCTGGGGGTCAGAGGTCACGGGGCAGCTCCAGTCGGGCCTCTGTGGGCCAAAGGGGACATGGCTTTGCCTTGGGTGAGGGGGTGAATGCAGCTGTGGGCAGAGGACGGCCGTGAGCCACGGCCTCCTGAGCGGCTGGCTGGCTGCCGGGCAGGGACGGGCGCGAGAGGGTGGAGGCGGGGCCGTGGTGACCCTGAGGAGGGCGGGGCCCTGGGGCCTGGATGTGTCTTTGCGTCTCTAGTTCTGTTCACGTTTGAACAGTTTTTATGTCGTTGAGATCAGTATTATACTTGCAGCTTTAAATTTTGCTTTTTCTTCCTAATTTTATAAATACATTTGTTTATTTTAAAAAACAAGCCTGTTAGATTCTGAAAAGAATAGTATCTATTTGTGAAAAACTACAGTTTTCTAAAACAAAAACAGAGTGAGAAGAGTGGCATCGTTTTACATCATACGAATCTTTTTAGCTCCTGGCTAGTAGAAGACAGCTGGGTGTGACCCGCTTCCGAGTCTGTCTGTTACAGACCACGTGTCCCCCCGTGGCCGCTGGACAATGGCATTGTACCCTGAGGGGCGGGTGAAGAGGCAGATAACGTAGTAAGCAGAGACCCGGAGAGGGTGTCAGGAGCCCTGGCCCATGCTCAAGAGAGCTGCAGGGGTAGAAAACGAAGCTAGACGTTTTCAAGCACGAGGAGAATCTGTTCTAAAATGTTTTTGTCTTAGTGATTTCTTAGAGTTGAGCACACGGTACGGCAGACGCTGTAACAAGTACTGACGGTCGTGCCTGCCTCAGGTTCTTTTGTGGCAGCGTTACTGAGAGATGGCTCACGCAGCGTGAGGTCCCCCCTTCAGTGCTAGTTCAGGGCTGCTCAGTCTGTCCCCAGGGGGCGGCCATCACCAGTTAATCCCAGAAGCTGCCCCCGCAGAAGGGTCCCGTACCGAGGCCGCTCCCCGCGCTCGCCCCCCAGCGCCCGGCCCCACAGGTCTGCGGTCCCCTCTGTGTGTTCGCCTCTTCTGGACACGTCCCGTGAAGGGACTCACGCCTGAGGCAGCCTCTTGGGGCGGCTTCTTTCGCTCGGCCCGACGTCACCGAGGCTCCTCCGAGTTGTAGCGAGTGTGGCGGTGCTTCATTCCTTTTCGTGACTGAACAGCTTCCCGCTGTACGTCTAGACCATTTTGTTTATCCTTTCACCTGTTGATGGACATTTGGATTGTTTCTACTTTTGGCCGTTACGAGTAACGCGGCTGGAAACGTTTGTGCGCAGGTTTTACGTGCATGCGTGTTTTAACTTCTCTCGGGTGTCTACCTGAGAGAAGAATTGCTGGTCGCGTGGTAACTCTGTGTGACATTTTGAACCACTGGCCGACTGACTGGCCGACACAGAGGCTGTGTCGCCTCCCCTCCACCAGCGGACAATGAGCGCTTGCTTCTTCGCACCAGAACCTGCGCTGACTCTAGCTTAGTGGGCGTGAGGTGCTACCCCCTTGTGGCTTTTTTTTTTTTTTTTTTTTTTTTTTAAATATTTACGTGTTTAGTTGTACTGGGTCTTAGTTGCGGCATGTGGACTCTTAGGTGCAGCATGCATGTGGGATCTAGTTCCCTCCCTGAGCAGGGATCGAACCCAGGCCCCTTGCATTGGGAGTGCAGAGTCTTAGCCACTGCGCCACCAGGGAAGTACCCCCCATTGTGGTTTGTTTTTTTTAAAATGGAACTTTGTCTTTTTTTTTAATTTATTTTATCTACTTACTTTTGGCTGCATTGGGTCTTCGTTGCTGCACGGCGGGCTTTCTCTAGTTGCGGCGAGCGGGGGCTACTCTTCGTTGCGGTGCGCGGGCTTCTCATTGCGGTGGCTTCTCTTTGTTGCGGAGCACGGACTCTAGGCGTGTGGGCTTCAGCAGTTGTGGCTCGTGGGCTCTAGAGCGCAGGCTCAGTAGTTGTGGCGCACGGGCTTGGTCGCTCCAAGGCATGTGGGATCTTCCCGGACCAGGGCTGAAACCCGTGTCCCCCGCATCGGCAGGCGGATTCTTAACCACTGCGCCACCAGGGAAGCCCCTCACTGTGGTTTTGGTTGGCATTTCCCTGATGGCTAACGATGTCGAGTGTCTTTTTCATGTGATTTTTCACTTAATGTTAAAAGCAGTTTTTTCCTTGGATACCTGGACTGAAGTAAAATCTCAGTGGTAGATGGTGCTCCACTGAACGGATAACCCATAGCTTTGTGTCCTAGAAAGCTTGCCCCGGGGTGGGCGGTTAGCTGGCCGCAGGCCTCCTGGTCAGGACGGTGGATGCTGCGGTGTGACTGCGGGAGAGACTCACGTTGCCTGTCTCTTCTCCTTCACTCCCTCCACACAGGAGCTGGAGAAGTGTGACGCGAACCACTACATCATACTGTTTCGTGATGCTGGCTGCCAGTTCAGGGCACTTTATTGCTACTATCCTGACACTGAAGAAATCTACAAACTAACTGGCACGGGGCCAAAGAGCATCACCAAGAAGATGATCGACAAACTGTATAAATACAGCTCGGACCGGAAACAGTTTAACCTGATCCCGGCCAAAACCATGTCCGTCAGCGTGGACGCGCTCACCATTCATAACCACTTGTGGCAGCCCAAGCGGCCCTCGGTGCCAAAGAAGACGCAGACTCGTAAATGACCCTGGTGCGGCAGGAGTCTGAGGACGCGCCGGCCAGGTCGATATTTATTATTTTCATCCTTTTGGGTACGAAGTGTGCAGAATCACAGACCTTTTTCAAAGAGGCTTCTAGACAACACGAGAAAACCCTCCCTTAGGTCCCAGCACACAGGACGGCAGGTGGAGCCGGAGTGAGGACTCAGCTCCGTTTCCAGCGGCTCGCGGCCGCCGTGGTCACCGCTGCGCGGAGGCTCCCAGACGAGGGGCGCGTGCCCAGGGGCTCCAGGCAGCGGATTCCTTGTACTTGAAGTTCTCCTTCGGTATAAATTAAAAGTGATTTCCTTGGCTTTCTTGCCTCTCACCTCACCCCCTTTTGCACATGACCTGACAGCCCTCTTGCTGGCCAGCTGTAATCTCGCGAGATGATAGGACTGAGACTCGATCTTGGGTCAGGGTTTTTGAATGTCTGTGGGGAAGGAGCTCGTGTTGGGGAAGTCGTTTTCATTTGAGAAACTGTATATTTATTGATCGTGTCTACTGCCAACGTTTATATCCGATTCTAAGATTTCTGGAAAAAAATCCTTGTTCCTTGCTGCTCAGAAAAAGTTCACTGAAAATACCAGTTCACTAAAAGCCCTGACACCTGCGAAGTCTGTCTTCTGCTAAAATAACGTTTACAAGTACGGAGGGGTTCTCGCCGACACGCGATCGTGAGGATGGTGAATGGTACTCTCGCTGGTGCTTGCCTAGTTGAAAATAGGAAAAGCTGAGCCGATTACAGCCCGCGTTCATTACGTTTGGGATGGTGTGCTCCCGATTTGTTCACTTTAATAAAGACAGATTTTGGTAAAGTAGAATCTTTTTCACTCTGAGCATGTTTCTCTTAAAAGGCGATGCACTTACGCGGACGGTTCTTTTAGTGTTTTTATCACGTCCTCACTCACCCGTCCTGATTCTTGCTTCTGGAAGAGCAGTAAGCGTGCGGTTCTCGGTTTAGATTGAGCATTTCGTTGTGTCGCCTGTTTAAAGACAATTAAAGGGGTTATCTGCGGCCGTCTCGGAACTCCAAGTCAGCGGAATGCTCTGGGTTCTCTCCACGGCGGCCCTGACAGTCACTAGGGCTTCTCCGGACCAGACGTTCCTGCCCGGCCTCCACACGGCACCGGAAGTCTGCCGACACCGGTGCAACTGACCAGCTGACCCGACTGCCGGAAGATTCTGGAGTCACATATGTTAGTTTTGCACATATTTTCTTGGGAGTGTTACTTGAATCTATCTCAGACTGCAGAAAGAAACTGAAGATCGGTGGAGAGAAACAGTTAAGACAAAGTATACTGGTAATTTTAGACGAAAAGGTGAGCGGACTGTGTCCACGAGGATGGAGGGAACGTGGTACAGAAACCACGTTCTGCGGCAGGGCCTTGCCCGCTCCCGGTTGGGTTTGTATGTCTCGGTAGCCAGCAGCTCTGTCTGTAAATAGGTAACGAAGCTGTGCGGTTTCTCCAGTGCTGTGTATTAAACAGTCCTGAGTGAACTTTACTGTTACCATGCCGTTCACACGTGTGCTTTATTTCTCACTGTATGTCGGATATTATATTATTATATTTATTTTAAGAAAGCACTAAGATGTAATAAAGTAATTACCTAATTTGCTTTCTTTGGTCACGTTTGCCTGAGGTTGTCGTGGCTTGTTTCTCGGTCAGTGTCCCCAGCTCCTTGCTGTAGAGAAACTTCCTGTGGTTCCTAGTTGACGAACGTCCCTTTTATTAGAGCGTCACATCCTTCTAGAGAAGGGACGCTTTCCAACTTCTTCTTCCTTTATGCGGACAGGACGTGTGACAACTTCTCTGTCATTTTATAACAGTCCTGTTGAAGTCAGTGGAATATGACTGTTTTCAGTGGAGATTTAGAGGCACTCGCGGCCCAGTGCTGGGAATCTCGCTCCCACCGACGTTCTGGGTGAACGCTGGGTTTTCTGGTACAGTCAGTCGACCTGTGGGGCGTTGTGAAGGTTGTTCGCATGTGGTGCTCTGTGCCCTTCGTTAAGCCAGTGAGGGGACCGGTGCTCGGGACGTGGGGACGGACGCTCCCCTCGGGCCCCCTGTGCGTCGCAGGAAGTTTCAGACGCAGGATTTCCCTTCCGTGGTGGAGATTTTCGGTCCTCTCTGGCTTTGGTGGTGGTAAAGTCGTTAATTGCCTCGTAGGCTCCCTGTAGCTGTATCGCCTTCCAGGGCACCTGCATATTCGTGCCGTGTTCTTACGGTGGAGGGTTGTACGTCTTTCCTTGCTTCTTGGCATTCTGACCAGCCACCTGTCTACCCACGTAGAATTTAACCTGGTGAAGAGAGCGTGGCGTGCATGGCTGAGCAGACGATGAGGTTCATGTACGCGTCCTTGGTGGTGAGCTGGGACCCCAGGAGCCCAAAGAAAACTGCGGTGAGTGAGCCCCGCATTTTACAAATCTACGCGCAGATGTATTAACTTATCCCCACACACGTGTGCGTGAGTGTGCGTACGTGGCGGGGGGGGGGTGTGTGGACGCTCGCACACACCAGAGGCGGACGGACTGTCTTGCCCGTGTGTCCTTTGCCTCTGCGCGTCACTGCAGGGCAGTGTCTGATCAGGCTGTTTGGACCCAAACTGTGTTCTTTGCTCTGGCAGATTGCAAAATGGAATCATTCCGAAGTTATGTCTCGGTTATACTTCGTGTGTGTGTGTTCTCTCCTTTAGCTTATTATTCATTTTTGGCGGCACTACGCACCTTGTGGGGTCTCAGTTCCCCGACCAGACACGCGCCCCCTGCAGTGGAAGCGTGGAATCCTAACCACTGGACCGCCAGGGAAGCCCCTAGGGTATACTTTTATGTTTTGAAACTGTAGTTCTTACTTGGGGAGGGAAGTACCTGAAATGAAATTTCCTGTTAAGATGAACTTGGACAGCCTTTCCTAATTGATGCTGACCTACTCTGTGAAACGCGGTCTGGCCTTTGAGAAGCGGGAGTGAGCGGCTTTAGGCAGCCCCCTCCCAGTTTGTGGCCCTCGTTTCTGGTGGGGGCTCTGCGTGCGGGGAGGATGGGCTGCGCTTCTGCGTCACGGTCACGGCCAAGTCCGCCAGCGTTGGCGGGGAGCAGAACGCGTCCGGGTGGCATCCCGCCTGGCCGTCTCTTGCAGGGGTTGGGGGCGCCTTGCCGCGGTCTGGAGCCTTCTCCGGGCTGTCCCTGACTGCATCTCCATGCGAAGGCCCGAGCTGTGGGGACCGTTTGAGATCTCGGGGGCAGAGCTTGCCCTGGGAAGAAGCGGGGCCCCTCTGTCTCCCTACCCTTCCCTGTGCTCATCTAGGAGGGGGTGATCTCCACTCCTTGCGTTGTTCTCTGTTCTTTAGAAAGAGCGAGTTGCCGTATCCACGTGATTTCCTCAATAGCAAGGAAAAGCCGCTTACCGTGGGAATGAATAATTAACAAAACGTAGTAAACACTACAGCCTGAGCTCCACGCCGTCAAGCCCGGATGTAATCGGTGAAGGATTTGTCTCACGGGAACCCTTTCTTGGCAATGAGAATTTGGGGTCGCCGCCGGTGCAAACAAATAGCAACAGCATAAAAACCGACTTTCCCATAAAAGTGAAGTCGAGGCTGGTGCTGTTACGAAGGTCAGGAGCTAGCGACCTTGGCCTTGGAGTCACGTCTCTGGGCCTGTGTTTCCATTGGGTGACTGATTGTCTGGAACTGGGAACTCTGAGGGACCGTTACTCTGGGCCTCGGCTGCGCACACGCTCCACGTTTACAGTTCGAAATGCTGTAATGATGTGATTGGTTAAATTGACGGGCCTGCGGCTCCGAGGACCGGGCATTGAGATGGGGGCTCAGATGGCCTTGGACCATGCATGCCCTTTGCTCACCCAGGTCAGGATCCTGTGATGGGAGTTTCTGAGCATACAGAAGGCGTCAACAGCGCCGCCAGGCAGAGGCTGAAGCATCAGGACTTGAATTTAAAGTGTGTGTGTTTTTTTTTTTAAAGCTGTTATTTTCAGTCGAACTGATAAACCTCTCTAGTCTCCATTTGTGCAAGAAACAATTTGGTTTTTTGCCCTTTTAATTCTAGGTGGTGAGTTTTTTGTTGTTTTCATCACAATACAACCCTTGTTCTTTTTTTTCAATTGAAGTAGAACGTACCTACAGAAAAGCAAACGGATCCCAAGTACAGAGCTTGATAAAATTTGACAAAGTGTTTATTCTCATTTTTTAAATGAGTGGTTCTCAGTATGTGTCACCAGAGTTCTCCCTAGAGTTTTTTGCTTCTAAAGTATATTTATTAATGGTTACTTTGTGCGGTTTTCGTAGTAGGCACGGAACTGCCAGTAGGAGCCGATCAGCTGCAGAAGCATCGCTGCAAAAAGCCACCGTGTGCGGGGCGGGGAATGCGTTGTCACCCTTGTGTGTATTTCTTCACATCTGTTCAGCTCGCGAGCGCCCTGTGTTCTATGGGTGCTAAGATTCGTCATCCAAGGAGTGCTTGCTGCGCCAGAGGGGCGGCCCCCCCGGCGGGATCCGCGGGGGTCAGGCATCAGGTGTCACCCGCTTAGGACGACGTGGCTGCTTTGGGAGGGTCGGGGGGGAGATGACCGGCCAGGTGAGGGCACGTGGGGCGGGCACGGGGCTTCCTGGGGGCAGCGGGGGCGTCTCCCTTTATTTGTTCTCGGCCCTCGGGCCATGTTGCCGGCACCAGCTGGACATTTGGTGAAAGTTGGTTAAACTTGCTGCCGGGTTGGGGCTGGGGGACGCCAAGCCCTTGCTCTTGCACCTGGATGTGGAATGATCTCGCGGGACGTTTGCGTCACAAATCCCGGGGACCCGTGGGGTGTAGGGTGGGGCCCAGAGCCCAGTGACGCGGGGATGTGGAGGCCACTGCCCGGTCACACGTGGACTGGGGAACGGGGCGGGGCCCATCTCACCAGGAGCCCTGCTCACCGTCCGGTGCCAGGTGTGGTCCCATGGGAAGGGCAGGAGTGGGCGGCCACCCTGAAGTCGGGCAGGACCATGTTAGAGACAGACCTACGGGTGATCTGGGTGCCGGGACCGGGGCGTCTGGTCTGGCTTTCTGAGCGCCCAGGCCCTCACGTAAACACACTGGCGCTGCAGACCTCGTTCTAGAAGCCCCGGGGAGGTGGCACCTCAGCTGCATAGAACTAGGTACAAGGGGAAGGCCTCGCCCTGGAACTTGGGGCGGGGGAAGCGGGGTTTCACGCAGGGCGGGCAGCCCTCAGTGAGGGCAGCCCCCAGCCCCTGCCAGGCCTCCCGCTGCCCGGAACCCACTCTGCCCAAAGGCGCCGCCCTTGAGGAAACACCGGGTAGTGCTCCTTACTTGGGGACGCTTTCCTTGGACTAGAAATGGATCAAATGAACAAAAAAGCCCTGCTTTCCGGACAATTCTGTTTTATGTTACTTCTGTTTATTTATAAAATAACGTACTCCTCGAAAGCATCAAATGCGGTAAACAGTCGAGAATCACACCAGGGGAAGCTGCAGGCTGCCCACCCCCGGTGACAGTGCCGAGGGGGTCGCCGCTGTCCACGCTTCCAGACCCTCCCGGGCATCCGCAGACTCGGACGTCACACACGCGCGGGGCGGGTGGCGTCAGCAAGCGGCCCCTGGGTGCCCTGTCCTCGTGGAGCCTCTCAGACGGGCGACTGGAAGGACCCGTGTCTGCTGGTCTAAGATGTCCTTAATTTTAAGATGTGCCACTATTTTGTGCCACCAAGAAGGGGAAGTGCTGCCATGCAGCCTGTGCTGTGTCGTCGGTCAGGAGACACCCTCGGAGACGTTCAGGTGTGTCTGGGGGCGGGGCAGAGGGCTCTCAGGCGCGAGGAGGCCCAGGTAGGGGTGCTGTGCACGGACACACAATAGAGCGACGCGTACAACTAGGTTTCTCTGCATCAAAACCTGGCCGAAGACACAGGGACCGGAAATCATGCCCCAGTTCCTGCTGGTGAATATAAAATACTAAGATGAACCCAGACTCAGACATTATGCTCAGCAGTGTTTAAATGGGAATAAAGGTTCAACGTGAGCAAGTGTAATTTACGTTGGGTGTAAGAGGGAAACCACACGTAAAAAAAAGTTGATGACGTTCAATATGTATCATTCACGATGAAAAACGTTGCCGTTAGAAGTCTCGTAATTTGATGATACCCGCCAGAGACCTCCAGCAAGCCCCACACTTAACTGGGGACACTTCCAGTGTTTCACTGTTAAGTCAGGGTGGAGGCCAGTTTGCCTGTGGTCACGGTGAGTAGCCAGGGCTTTCCTGGACGTCTGAGCCGTTGTAATAAGACAGCGAAACAGGAGGTTTAAAGGTAGGAAAAGAAAAGCCCGAACCGTCTTTATTGGCAGAGATATGAAAGTCCTCCTAGAAAAGCGCAGGAACAGGTGGTGAGTGTTAGAAGTGCAGCGACCAGCATGCAAACTGAAGCGTTTCCAGACCCGCTCATGACCAGCACGTGCATCGAGCAGGGCGGTCACGGGAAGTGAAGCCCACTGCTGACCCCCCGAACAGCCGGTTACGGTCACTTAGGGCGGCCCGGAGGTGTGACTAAGCCCGAGGTTCAAAGTCAGCAGGTGCCGACCCCTCGCACCGGGTCTGCAGATGGGCCGCCACCCCACACAAAATCCCCAGAGGACTCCACGGGGTGCCATCTGCTGATTCAGGGTTTGGCTCTGGGGACCCAGGACAGGGAGCCCTGACTCGGGTGCCTGCCGTCTCCCTGTCGTCTGGGCTTGGGAGGGGCTGGGCCCCAGCAGGTGAGCAGGGCCACGTGTCTCCACGTGGACTGCAGCTCCCTCCGCCCATGCGGGGTGCAGTCCCACTGCGGGTGGCGTGGCGGGGAGTCCGTACCGCAGGACTGAGCCCACGAGCCCTGGGGTCTCAGAGCAGGTCTGGGGGTGCGGGGGCTCTGCTCGGGCCGGCACGGCGGGTGAACGGCGGGCTCACACGGAATCCCACGGCTGTCCTGCTGGTGTCACTGGGCGTCCCCTGGCGTGAGGGTGAGGCGTTTTTTCAGTGTCTACGGAGCAAATTCACACTTCCCTTTCTGGGAGATTTCTGGTCATTTGCCCACTTTCAATTGGGCCTCTCTAACTGGGTGGTTCTTTTTCTTACGGATTCATAGAAGACTTTTAAATAATCTAGACAGGATTCTTTCATTATGGGAGCAGCATATATGCCAAAGCGTGGCCTTTTTTTTTTTTACTGTTGGTGTTTGGAATATAACCCCTTCTCTTAGCGTTATTTATTTATTTATTTTTGGCTGTGTTGTGTCTTCGTTGCTGCACACGGGCTTTCTCTAGTTGCGGCGAGCGGGGGCTACTCTTCGTCTGCAGTGCGCGGGGTTCTCATTGCGGTGGCTTCTCGTTGCGGAGCGCGGGCTGTAGGTGCGCGGGCTTCAGTAGTAGCAGTGCGTGGGCTCAGTAGTTGTGGCTCGCGTGTCCCCTGCATTGGCAGGCGGACTCTCAACCACCACGCCACCAGGGAAGCCCCCCTCTTAGTGTTTTTAATTGGCGTTTCCCTGGTTACAGATGAGTAGAGCATATTTCCATCTCTTTGTTGGTCTTTTTGATTTTCTTCTTTTGTGAAATGTCTCTTCAAGTTGTTTGCCTACCTTCCTGCTGGGTCATCTGTCTTTTTCTAAATAATACACAGAAGGTAAGTTTTTAAAACATATTTACGTTATCTTCTGTATATTATCTTACCCGTTCAGCACTTCTTCGCTTTCTTTTTGGTGTTGTGGTAAGCAGTGTTTCTAAAGACTTACTTGGTTCCCCGTCCAGCCTCAGTGAGGACCCAGGCTCAGCACCAGCTCTTGGGGCAGGCCCTGGGGGAGGAGTTCCTCTGGGAAGACCCCCAAACCCCCCCTGTGCAGGAGGGCAGCCGGGAACCAGCCACAGGGATTGCCTCAGAGCCAAGGTGGGCACTGAGCTCCCCATGGGCCCCCTCCGTCCGGACTCTTGGAGCTGCTGGCCTGAAGGGCCGGCCCCGAGATGGGCAGGACGACGGGCTGTGAAAGACGCCCAGCGAGTGTGGAGCCCCTGCCGTCCTGGGGGCCGTGGCCCGGGTCCCTGGGACGGTGCGGGGCAGCAGGAAGGCGGCCTGGGTGAGCCGTCCTCCCCAGCATGACCCAGAGGGACCCTGGAGGTGTGGTGCTTGGCTTCGAGGACCCCTGCCTCGGGGCCAGGTTCCCTGAACACCTTCCAGGACCCTCCCCTCTGACCAGGAGCCGCTCTGAGGTGACAGGGGTCCCCGCCAGAGAAGGGATCTGCAGGGGCCGGGTGGTCTCCCTGCAGGTGACCAGGGCCAGAATGGAGGTCCACTGTGAACCCACGTTGTTAACTTGGGCCTCAGTCACTCGGAACTTGGGGGAGGCTGGTGTGGAATACTCCTGGGTAGAGGTGCTTTTTCTATCCAAGACTCATCTTGCACCCCTCGCCCCCCCCCAACAGTCTCCTAAAGTATGAGACTCAAGCCTGAGGGTCCCCTCCCTGGTGGGAGAGCAGGCCCCACAGCGGGACCGGGTACAGCCTGCAGCCTCAGAGCCCCAAGTCCTCGTGAGAGGGGACAGGCCCTGGGGTGACAGGGACCCCACAGCCAGACCAGGCAGGGTCTTAGAGTGCCATGACGAGAGCGTCAGGGGTGGACACGGGCTCTGCCCCCCCATTCCACACGCTCACACCGCTTCCCCAGTGCAAACCTCGTGCCCCTGAACCACCTCCTCCTGGCTGCCTGGCCCCCGAGGCTGCCCAGGCGCCCAAGAGGAGGGCGAGGCCGAGTCCTGACCAAGGCCCCTCCCTGAAGGACGGGTGGTCTGCTGCTTCTCCATCTTCCAGGCAGCGGCCTGAGTTCAGGACCTGGGAGGGAAGCCGTCTGCCCCTGACAGGCGAGGCCTCGGGCCTGCTGGGAACTCAACCACAGTCAGGTCCCTGATGGAGGCCGGGCGGCCAGGAAGGGTGTCTTCCTGGAGAGAGGAAGGTACAGCCAAGCCTGGACCACACTTCCAGGTCCAGCGGGCCTCTTGGAGCCAGCAGTGACGTGCCAGGCCGGGGGCTGCAGAAGGGCTGCAGAGGGTACGGGTCAGTGCTACGTGGCCACCCCCGGCCCCCCAGGCAGGCCCTTGAGGGTACCTGGAGGTGCCCATGCAGGGTGCCCGGGGCATGGAGGACCTGATGGTCACTCCCAGCTCTGCGCTCTGTGACCGGGGCCATGGAACAGACTGTCTCTGACAGTCCCGCCTGGAGAGCCTGCTCTAGGCATCCCTGAGTTCCCTGAGACCACCGTGCTAGGCCCCCAAGCTCTGCGGATGTCACGGAGGACGAAGGTGGCTCTGGCCATCTGGCCGCCCCTGGGGGCCTGGAGTGCCGGGGGTGCTCCCCCAGCCCCTGCCCCTGGAGGCCCCAGCCGAGGCCCCCAAGCCCCAGGTGGGCGGGGCTGCCTTCAGGGCGGGCGGACTAAAGTCCTGGACGGCAGACCCCAGCCTGCACGCCCGTCGGGGGACCCTGGGACGCAGGAAGCCGTAGCTTGCCAATCTCACAGGAAAATGCTGCAACTCTTCTGAGAGACCCACTCATCAGGGCGCACGGCTGCCCCCAAAAGAAAGAGGCACCTCTGAGACCACTGGGTGTGGACCGGGGTCGAGATGAGGGCCAAGAGCGTCGTGGGGTGCCCGCCTTGTGGTCCTGCATCCGTGTTCGGCCTCCGGGGCGCGGGGCGGGCCGGCGCCATCTCGAGGAGGGGCCTCCTTCCTCTCTTGGCAGGTGGACTTGGGGTGAAGGACTGTGCTGTGCCCACCGTCCTTTGTTTCTCCTTTTCTGCCTTCTCTGGCTTTAGTAAGCATTTGCTGTGCTTCCGTATCTTCTCGTCCCCCAGCTGCCAGTCGCACTTCTTTGTGAGATTCTGGGCGGCCGCCCCGAGTCTGGGCGCCCACTTGTACCTGCCGCACGTCTGCCTGTGAACGCTCGGCTCCGGGGTGGGGCGAGCGGGCACCTTAAGCCGGTGTTCCCAGGCCCTGCGCCCTTGACAAGCCGGAATGGCCGGCACGTTGCTGGCGTTATTGTTCTGACCAGCTTTCTATAGGAATAAATAAAAGAGGTTTTCCTCTAATTTTGTTATGTTTGAAAAACTCGGCAAAACATTGAGAAATGTTCTCTACTCGCTCGGTCAGGGCGCCCGGGTGCAGGTCTCCAGCCTCCGCTGGGCCCTCTGTCTGCACTTAGCAGTGGGTATGACTGTGCATCCCGGTCTGGAGATGAACCTCACTTCTCACCGCCTGTCCTGTGCACCCCAGACTCAAGTCAGACAACTCCTGAGGATCCCTGTCGGATGCCATCTTCCCCGTGTGGGATTCCAGGCGCCGCAGCCCCACCTGGTTGGAGCCCCCGGTCCAGCGGCCAAGCAGGGTCCCCTCCCCTCAGGGAGTTGGAGCGTGGGTGCCAGGAGAGGTGGCAGGTGCAGGAGAGGACGCTCGCTGGCAGGACCCCAGGAGCCACTGACCCTGCTGGGACGGGCCCTGGCCCCAGAGGCCACCCTAGCCCATGTTGGCGGCCTGTTGCTCCATCAAGGGCCCTGGGGTCTCCCAAGCCCGGTCAGCCCCCTTCCCGACTGCCCACAGCCTGCACCATCCCCTGGGCATGTAGACGCTCTCTGGGCGGGAGTGTCCCCAGGCGGCCAGCGTGGGGGAGAGGAGCTGCACGTGTGCCCCTCCCTCAGGGCAGGCCCCTCCAGCAGCTGTGTGGCCCCGCCCCACCCCCCACCCCCCCCCGGGTGGGGGGCCGCGTTGGCTCCTCTGCCAGCCTCTGGGAATACTCTCTGTAGGAGCGGGAGCCCCACCCCAAGACAAACACGGCTGCCTTGTGCTGGCGAGGGGCACACATCCCTCCTGGGCACGGCCGGGCTCCAGGGCCAGGCAGCTCGCCAGGGAGCCCTCCTGGACCCCGTCCCCGCCACCACCTGAGTTGCTTCCTGCTTTTCGGGAATGCTCAGGCCAGCAGCATCTCCCTGGGGTAGGGGCTTCCCTGTGGGGACCAGTGGGTTGGGGACCAGAGCAAGTGTCTCTAACCCTTGAAACTGGGCGGCTGGGGCAGACCCAGGCCCAGAGCTTGAAGCCATGGAGGGGAGGCCTTACAAGCCATCCTCTTGTCTGTAGGATGCATCCATTTAATAGAAGTTTCCAGCACTGAGCGTGCAAAACCTGTCAGAAAGAGTCACACAGGAACCGCGGTGGTGCCCCGAGTCCCTCCCTCAGAAGGAGAAATGTCCCTCGCGGAGGCCTGGGCCTACCAGTAGCCCAGCGGCTGAACTGTGCTTCAGGTCTGGTGTTAAAAGGAGGTCAGATGGCGTGGCTGCGAAAGTTCAGCGTAAAACCAGAGGAAAAGGCCGTCATCTGATTCTCTTCCCCAAAGTCCAGGGCCGCTGTGGGGTCTCACAGCAGCCCCGCCTCCCTCCTACCGAGCCCAGGCTGCTGGCACCTCTCCAGAGCCCCCCTGCCCCGCCCCTGCCAGGGCCTCGGCCGCGCTGTAGACCCTCCTGCTTTTCATTTCCTTCTGGAAAAGGCTCCCTTCACATGCCTGCCTCACCGTTCCGGAGACCCTCGCGGCCCGACTCTGGGCCAGACCCTCACAAGTGAGACCACAGGGGACCCACAGGGCAGACAAGGGTGGCCCACCGCCCCGTGGCTTGGCTGAGAGCTGTGGGCAAGGCCCAGGAATCAATACCAGCCGTGGCCGTGGAAACGGGCAAGTTCAGGGGCTGCAGTGTGCTCTCCTGCTCCGGTGTGAGCCCCCGGCCCGGGCCTCTGCGGTCCAGCCTGGCTCCTGTCTCTGCACTGCGGCCAGACCCGGTCACGAGTTGCGGTGCGTTTGTGCAAAGCGCCAGGGATTGTATAGCTTTGTAAAAGCAGGTGAAAAAGGCTTCCCAGCAGCGTCTGGTAGTGCCCGGGGCCGCCTCGGCCCTCCCCGGGTCCGGTCCCGGGAGCAGCTCCGGGCTGGGCGGCAGGTGGGGGTCGGGGCCCTGCGCTCACACATCACACGGCCCACGGACCCTGGCAGGACGAGGTCAGCCCCGAGGGCTCCACACGGCACTCAGAACTGCGTCTCGTCCCGCGTCTCGGGGCTGCAGGAAGCCAGCCTGTTGCTGCAGCTGCTCTTCCGGCTCCGGGAGCTGCTGGCCACGTGGGCCAGGGGGTCGGAGCGGATGAGATACCTGCGGGGAGGGCGGGAGGTCCCCGATGTCTCTCTGCGCCTGGGAGGCTGGGCTGGGCGCGCACGCGTCAGATGGGCAGGTGTCCAGACTCGTCCGGGGGCCCGGTACTTACACGATGTCGTTGGGCTCCAGCCGCGTGTCCGGCGGGGGGTTGATGAGCACATAGGAGAGGGTGTTCTGTTGGTCGTTTATCTCGTCTGCGGAGACAGGGCCCAGCGCGCAGTCACCACTCGGCACCCCCTCCACCTCCGCTCCGGGGGGCCCCGAGGAGCTGGCAGCTCTGGTCCAGCTGCAGAATCCTTTCAGCCGCTCTGCCTGAGCCCTCGGTCCTGGCGAACCCAGCAGGGCCGGTCCTCCCTGACCGACGCTGGCCTCGGCACCCGCGCTGCACGGGCGTGGGGGCGGCCACGAGGGCAGCAGGCACTGGCCCCCACGGTCTCTCGATGGCTCGCCTAGCTGAGTCATCAACATCTTAGGGTGTGCTGACCCTGAACATCGAGCACACCTGTGCACACCGACACGTGTGCACCCACCTACACACCCGCACTGACACTTACTGCGGCCCTCAGACTCCCTCCCTCCCCCGCCCCCCAGTGCCCTGCATCCCCACCCCATCCAGGCCACCCCCGACCCCTCCTCAACCCTCCACTTCAGACTTGTCCTTTCCTTCCCAAGACCTGCTCCCGTGGCACCAGCCCAGAGTCCGCCCGGCTCAGTCTCCCAGAGGGGCCCTTGGGCACACACGGGGTCCGAGCTGCCCGTCACAGAGACAGCCTGGGGTCCAGCCCACGGGGTGGCTGTGGATTCTGGAGAAACCCTGGTCACCTCACAGGTGCCTCTCCGGCCAGATACAGGGACAGGGCTGGCCGCTGTCTGGCAGTGACCCCAAGCTCACGAACGGCTGGCGGCCTCAGTTTCCCCATTTGGTGATGGCCAAAGGCGCCCCCTGACCCAGGACCGGGCATCAAGGGAACGGCCCTCCAGGGGGATCAGGCCCTGGGTGGCCTCTGCCCCCAGCCCCTCCCGCTCCCTTCTCTCGGCACCGTCCCTCCCGTTGGGAGGGCGCCAGCCGGTCCACTGAGGGGCGGGATTCTCTGCGAAGCTGGGGCAGTTGCCCGCTGACTAGCCGGGGGCGGGGGGGCTGCGGCTCGCTCCTCTGAACTGATGAGTTCAGGGCCGCATCTGGCGGTGCATTCGGGACCCGCACGGCGGCAGGCGGAGCGCGGTGTGCTTCCTGGGGACAGGTCGGGGCACAGGCTGGGACCCGGGAGCTGACGGACACGTGCAGACCCTGACGGCATCAGCTAGTGCCAACCTCGCGTCCACGCCCGGGAAGGGGACGGCCTGACCCCCGCGCGGGGTCACGAGCCAGGTTGGCTCACGCTGGAGGCTGCCTGCCTCCAGGGTGGGCAGCACGGAGACGGGCAGTGGGGGCAGCGGGTGGCGCAGGTGGGGGCGGGGAGGCTCCCGAAGGCTCTCAGGGATCCCGCACCCCTGACCACAGCCAGGACGGCTCCACGGGGACAGGCGCACGGTCAGAACAAGGAAACGGAGAGGCCGGTGCTGGGCCGGGCCCCTCTGTGTGGCCGGGGAGAGGGGGAGCCACGCCTGCCTCGCTGGGCCCTCCCCTCCGGCCTAGACCCTGCTTCTCCCCCGGGGGGCATGGATCACAGGCATTCCCGGCCCGAAGCAGACCCAGCTCCGTGCTTACAGGGGCCCGGCTGTGGCGCCCAGGGCTGGGTGTGCTCTGTTGCGAGGCCCAGACCCCGACTTCCGTGGGACGGGGCGGCCGCGCCGTGCCTGCTGTGCTCTGGTGAGGGCCCGGGGTGCGGCCGGGGGCTGGTGATGGCACTCCTGGCCAGTGACCAAGGGCTGTGCTGCTGCGCTCCCCCTCGCACCCGCTACCAGGCACCGCAAGCCTCTGTGCGGGCCCTCCTCCTTCAGCCCGCAGACCAGACGCCCGGCGCGGCCCTGGGCGTCCACGCGCTCCTCTGGAGCCCCACCCTCCTCCGTGCACTGGGGGCAACTGTAGCACCTTCCCCCGAGAGGCATACCGCTGCTGGGTCCTCATGGCGGTGCCCTCCCCAGGAGACTGACTGCCCTGCAGCCCCCCAGGATCAGCCTCTCCTCTGGTTTTACATCCTGGCTCAGGCACCTCTCGGTGTCCACACGTCGATGGGGGGCTCAGGACACACCACCCGGGGAGCCTGTGGGTGCGGCCACCCCTGCCCGGGAGCCTTGGCAGGGAGCAGGGGTGCAGCTGAGCGCAGGGAGGGGGCGACGCAGCCACCCCGTTCACGGCAGCCCCAGGCTTGGACTTGGGCTGGCCTGGGGGCTCTGCCGTGAATGCGGTCGTGGGGTGCGGGGTGAGGAAAAGCACAGGGGCCCCGGAGATGCCAGGGCTTTGCCTGCTCAGGCAGCTCCCCCGCCGTGAACCCCGGAGCTTCCCGCTCCTGGGCCTGGGTCTGCCCCTGGCCGTCCAGTCCCACCCGAGCTAACACCTACCTGGGCTCAGGAGGCCTGCCAGCGCTGGGGTCACCCCTAACCCCAGGGGGCCGGGGCGTGCTGGCTCTGAGCCTCCCCGGATCGTGAGGGGCCCCCAGGGAGCGAAGGGGTCCCGGCAGGGAGGCCTGGACTCTGACCTCTGTTGGGGTCTGGGGGCACGTCTGGGGGCTGTGGAGTGTCTTCCTGGAAGACACAGGGGGCCCACGCAGCACCTGAGCCTCCGGATGAGACAGAGAATCCCCTCCTGAAGCCCCAGCGGGGGCGCGGTGGTCAGCCGTCCCCCGGGCTTGGGTGGCCCTCCGAAGGCTCAGGGCGCAGCAGACCCCAAGGCCCCAGGCACCAGCCCACAGGGCCACGGGCACCCTGGCCTGGGGCCCTCCATCTGGGTGCTTCCCGAGAGCTGGGTGGGCTCCCAGGGGCTGGCTGCAGGCCGATGGCCACCTCCGTGCTCAGAGCAGGGCTTATCTCAGACAACAGTTGGGGCAGAAGGGCTGGGGTACTAGGGTCAGTACCGAAGTCAGCAAATGAAGGAGGAAAGTTAAGGTCCCCGCGGTGGGGCGGCCTGGGAGCTCGTGGGCCCCTGACTGCAGGGACCCTCCCTCGTGTCTTGTCCTGTCTGCCTGCCTGGCCGGGGCGGGCGGCCACCAGGTGGACTGTCGGTGAAGGGTTGGCCTGCCCCTCTGCCAGACTCCAGCCACCGGAGCAGAATTACCTTGCAAATATCCCAGGTTTACCCGATTCATGACATCACTGGCTGTTAAATTTGCTACATCCTCTACGGAACACACAGGAAGAGGGACAGACAGAAACAGAGAGAGACAGGTGAGCAAACAGCGCAGAAGAGGCGGCAGTGCAGCGGGGAGGGGGGCAGGGGGCGGCTGCAAGGCCAGCCCTGAACAGAAGTTTGTCCCTGAACAGAAGTCGGCCCCTCATCTGCCAGGCTCTGGTGGGGGTGTGGGGGGCGAGGAGGCCCAGGGGAGCACCGAGTGCCCACCCAGGGGCGCCCGCTCTGGGGCTCAGCCGAGCTGGAGTCTCTGCCAGTGCGCGACGCGAGGCCGTGAACACGGGACACCCCACTCGGAGCCTCGGCAGTCAGTGTGCCACCCGGAAGGGGGGTGACAGCACTGAGAGGGGACAGAGGTAAATCGTGAGGCTGGGGTGTGGTCGGGAGGGGCTGGGCAGCTCTCATGGGCGGCCGTCCACCTCGGGCCCCGCAGACAGCCAGACCCTTGGGCAGCTCCTGGGTGAAGCCCGAGCTGCCTCATCCCACTTGGAGGGGACTTAGGGGCCCCTGAGCCAGGAGGTGGGCACCTGGGGACAGAGCCAGGCCTGGGAAGTGGGCAGAGTCCCCGAGACGGAACCCAGCGGAGTCCAGAGCCTTCACCAGGCCGGGCGGCGGTGGGGGGCTTGGGGCCCTTTCGGCCCCATCAACGGAGGCAGCAACTCTGGAGTGAGGGGAGGGGACGGGCTCCTCTCCTCTGGCCCAGCCAGGGCACCCCAGGCCTGTTCACGGTCACGTCACAAACTTCTCCCCAAAACAAGCTATGGAGAAAATCTGCCGATGCCAACCGCCCTGGCGGTGTCGCCCTGAAGTCGCAGGAAGCGGGTGGCCGTGTGCTAGGGGCAACGGTGGGGCCCCCGTGGCCCGGGAAGAGTGTTTTGGTGCTTGGCCGTTCGACCGGCGGCCCCCAGATCTGCCCCCGTAACCCCGAGCTCCAGCTGCTGGGAGGGCAAGGGGAGGGGTGGCCGGGGGCTCTGGGGTCTCCCTGCCACACCCTGTTCTTGTTCTCACAGTACGCAGCGGGCCTCTGTGTTTCTGACCCCAGCAGGACCGGCTGCAGGTGGCCGGTCTGTCCCCGACCGAGGCCTGTGCCCTTGGCTTTCGGGGAGCCCGACCCAGCCCTCCCCACCCCCAGCTGCCTCCTGCAGGAGAGCTGCCTGCTAGGCTCAGCCGGCCTGGGCCTTTATTTTACAGATGGGGAAACAGACCGCAGAGTGGAGGGGTGAGCCCTTCCTCACGCGGAAGCTCCACACGGGGAGCTCTGACGGGCTGCGGGGCGGGTGCCCCGGCGGGCAGAGCGCGGGCCGGGAAGGCAGACGGGCAGACGGCCCTGCGGCCTTACCGTAGCCAGTGGTGGGCAGCCCCAGATGCTTCATGCGGTTCTTGACCAGCTCGGAGAGCTCCTGCCGCTCGGACCGCTGGTGCAGGCGGAGCCGCTGCTGGCTGATCTCCTCGGCCGCCTTCCCCGTGTGCCGGGCGCCCTTGCGGCTCAGCCTCCGTGCCCACGGCAGGCTCTTGTGCCGCAGGAGTGGGTGCTCCGCCGAGCCGCCGCCCACCGTGTGCCCGCCGCCACCCGTGCCTGCCCGTGAGCCCCAGGGCCCCTGCGCCTCCCGGGTTTCCTCGTGGTGCTCCACGCTCACCGAGACCTGGGACTGGCCGGGGAGGAGGGGTGAGGGCCCAGGAGAGGAGGGGGACCCGGGCACGGGGAGGGGGATAGGGGACAGGGGAGGGGCTGGGACGGGTTGGGAGGGGTGCCGGGCAGAGGATGGAGTGACCCACGGAGCAGCTAGGGTGACAGGGAGGAGGACAGTCACAGTCCCTGGGGGCACCTCAGCCCAGGGACGCCAGTGCCTTCCTCTGCAGCTAGGCAGAGGGTGCCGGGCCACAGCCCCAAACCACTCAGCCGTCCCAGCTGCTGGCTCTAGGTCTGTCTCTGATTTGCTGGCGAGAGGCGGCACCTCCCTCAACCTCTCTGGGCCCTGCATGTCCCGACTTTGCCATGGGGGTGGGGGGCGGGGGGCACCTCCTCTGTGCGACTCAGTTTCCTCATCTTGGGGGGCAGGAGAGAGCGGGGGTGGGGCACATGGTAGGCTGGGAAGTGCCAGGGCCTTCCTTGCGTGGCTCAGTCGGGGTGTGGGGCTCTGGGGGTGTGGAGATCGGGATGGACAGTGGGGAGGAAGGGGTACCTGCCAGGACAGGGGCCGTGGCACGAAAGGCAGATGTCATGGGGGCTGGGGGACCCTGGGCTTCCCGTCCTGGGCCTCAGTTTGCCCATCTGTATGGGGGCTGGGGTGATGCCAGGAGCCCTCTCTGAGCTGCACCTTGGCTGGCGCATCCTGGGGCCTCGCTCCCTGACCTGTCACCCGGAGCCCAGGGCCCTGCGCCCCTGCCAGGCGGGACTCGTGCATGTTAAGTGAACCCCCGTGGGCCTGAAGGGACCACTCACCTGGGCCCTGAGGTTGTGAGGCTGCAAAGGAAACCAGGGCAGCCTGGGTACCTGTGGGGCTCCTGCCCTGACCCCCAAGGCTGCCTAAGCCCTCGTGGACTCAGGGCCCGTGGGCAGGCCACCCTCTGCAGTTCCAGCGGGCGGCACAGGGGCCCCACAGTGCTCTCGAGCCGCCCCTCCCCCATGGGGGGTCACAGCCACCCAGGGGATGTCCACGTATGGAGGTATGTGGGCCTGACCCCAAAAGGGCCTGACAGCAAAGGCCCAGATCCCCAAATTGGAAATGGGGCGGCCCGAGCCACAGAGAAACGGGGCCGCCTCAGGGAGCCCTTCTCCTCCCCCTCCCCGCACCTCCGAGGAGGAGAAGACGTGGCACTCGGTCCTGTAGATGCCGATGGGGATCTCGGCGCTGGATGAGCACAGCTTCTGGAAGAGGCGGCCATAGGTGCAGATCCACAGGTCGTCCTCTGTGACCTTCATCTGGAACGCGGGAGCCTGGGCTGGGCCGGCCTCGGGCAGGAGGACCCTCCCCAGCAGGGCCCGCCCCGCCCAGGCACTTACGGCACAGAGGTAGCCCGAGCCCGGCGTGGTGTCCAACCCCAGGAGCAGCCTGGTGATGGGGATCATGTAGTCCTTCACGAAGGACTGGAGAGGAGAGACCGCAGTGAGGCCAGGCAGTGCGGGCAGATCTGCCTCCACATCCCCTGGACACGCGCGCCGGGCGCCCACCGCCTCCCGTGCGGTGCGCCCAGCAGACAGAGCTGGGCGGCCTTTCCTGGCTGTGGTCGCTCACTAGGCCGAGTGCACTAGGTCTAAAGGGATCAGAAACCCAGAGGCTGCCGGGAGCCAACCCCAGGGCAGCGCTCTCCTGGGAGGAAAGGACGGGGGACACTCGGGTGAACCCCTGCTGCTCCCCGGCGGGGATGGGGCCCAGAGCCTCCCAGTCCTGGCCGGCCTCCTGGGGACCCAGGGGTGGATGCTCAGCGAGGGGCGCGTGGCCCAGGACTGGAAGCGGATGCCGGGCGCCGGCCCCCCGCCCCTGCTGACCTGATACAGCAGCGTGTCCAACATGCTGATGCTGAAGACGCGGCCGGCGGCGAAGGGCAGGCGGAACATGAAGGCCAGGTTGGAGCCGTTCTCCCGCTCCCTCTGCAGGACGAGGGGCTCAGGCTGGCTGGTGCCCGTGGCCACGGCCGCGGCCACGCAGGGCAGGCAGCCCAGGGGCCTCCACGTGCACGGGGTGTGTGCACGTGTGCAGGGCGTGTGAACACATACAGCAGACGGCCGACCACAGGCCGAGCACCCAGCTACGCATCCCCCCAGACACACGGCGGGGCCAGACGCGGGGGTAAGGGTTCGCGGCCCTGCTGGGAAGAAACGGGAGCCTGGACTTGGTTTAACGCCCTGCCGTTGCCATCGCGGAACCCTAACCCTTACGGTAACTTCACCCCGGAGCACGAGTCCATGAGCGGAACTGACAGGACGGCAGGGCACGCGCGTGAGCAGACAGACGTGTCTGCCTGTGCTGCGTGCACGGCGTCGCGAGGCTCCACGCGGGTCCCTTAGACCCACTGTGTGCGGCTCCCGTGGCCGCGGAACAGACGACCACAAACCCCAAAGCTCAAAACCACACGCGTTTACTCTGTCGGTTTTGGACGTTCCAAGTCCGAACAGACTTCAGGGGCTGGAATCAGGCGTCACGGTGACGTGCTCCAGCCGGCGGCCCCAGAGGACGACCCTTTCCTCTCCCTCTCGCCGTTTCCAGAGGCTCACCACGTCCCTGGCCTCTGGCCCTTCCTCCACCTCCATGCTGACCTCCGGCCTCCCTCTTGCAAGACCCCTGGTGATGGCGTGTGGGCCCTGGGTGAACCAGGGCCCCCTCCATCTCAGGATTCTTCGTGGAATCGTCTTCTCCACCCTGTGCTGGTTCCGGGGCTAGGGCAGGGGCTTCTTGGGGGCGTTGTCCCCGCCGCACCAGGTCGGCCTATGGCTGAGAGGTGGCTTTGAGCCCGGGAGGCTGTCCTTCCTGCTGGACCAGAACACGCTTCAGACAGACAGAAAGTGGGCCGCGTAGACCACCAAGAGCCCTCTCGTGGCCCTTCTCACTGAGTCTGCACTTTGCCTCTGCAGCCTCCTTGCTGCAAGGTTGGACGGCGGGGCAGACAGACGCCCGGGGAAGGAGGCCTCACCTCTGTCCCTCCCCACCAGCAGGGAGCCCAAGGGCGTGCTGGACGGCACGTGGGCATCCAGGAGGGAAACAGTGCCCTATCACGTAAGAGCCGCAGAACCAGAGCCGCGTGGCGCGGTGACTCCAGACTGCGCACCACGGTGTCATTCAGAGCCCAGGTCGCACGTTATGAGGACAGACGGACAAAAGGACAGACGGAGAGATTCCCGAAATCGTTGAAGTTGTCAGTTTCCCTTCACTCAGAACAACGCATGGCTTGAGAAGAGAACCAGGACGGGTCGGGAGACCGAGGAGGAAGAGGCCTGACGCTTTAGTGGCTCCACAGGACTTTCCTGCTTTCTGAACGAGGGCCCTGGTTTCACGCTGTCCACTCTGTAGCGGCCGCGGAGGGTCCAGAGGCTTTAACCCGAGCTCCGAGGTCGCACACGACAGCGAACCGAGGGAACACACGGGGACGAGCCCTCCTGAGAACCACGCGGCCAGGGGGAAGCAGGCGCAGGACTGGCCGGGCATCCGGGGCCCTGCCGAAGAGGGGCCAGTCTGAACGGGCTCCTGGCCGAGGTCACTGTCACAGGCGCTGAGACGGCTAGAAGGATGACGCCACTGGGAGCCTGCGTCCTGGGATGCGGTGGGGAACCCCGACCCTGGGAGATCTTCCTGAGAACAACCTTCAGGGAGACACGGATGCCGCCCTCTGCGCCTGAATCACCCCCCGGTGCCAGCGCGACCTCTTGGAAGCAAGTTGATCTGAACGCCGGAAGTATTTCCAGTGTTCCTTCAGTTTCTACTCATTAAACAGGACTTGTCTCATGCAGGTTGTATGTACAGCGCGATCCCATCTTCCCTCCCCATCCTCCGCGGAATCCTCTCTGCGCGGGGTGGGCGCGCCAGCTCCATCTCCAGAGACTGGGTGGCATCACGTGTCTCTGCCCGCCCCCCCGCCCCCTCCTCGGCCCCACGTGGACCTCAGCCAGCAAGCGCCCAAGGCTGCAGCCGCCCACGGTCACACGTGCTCACTTCCTGACTTCTCCCAGATCACGAACGACAGGACTGGGCTCCCCACCGTGCACCCACGGGGTGGGGAGTGGGCCGCCCGCCCCTGCCCCTGGAGACGATCCTGCAGGGGAAGGCGCTCTCAAGTGGTGATGCCTGCCACAGAGGGAGGGGCTGGGAGGTGGATTTGAGATGTCTGCCGTGCAAGGAAAGGGGAGTGGGAGGACGTTTGCTACGTGTTTGCTGACGGACCTGCTTCACGCCCACCTCCGGAACAGGTCCGGGTGCAAGGCCTGTGGGGAACTGGGTTTGCTCGAGGGAAGGCGGCAAGTGAGGGCCAGCACCAGGGTGTCAGCCTTGACCCCAGTTCTGTGTTGGTCACCCCTGCCCGTGCTTGGATCAGACTGGCCCGAGCGCCTGGATACAGTCTGGCTGGGGCTGCTGAGGCCGACTTCGAAAGCCCACGGCTCAGCCTTGAGCGGAGGCAGGCTCAGCTCACGGGGCACTGCAAGGGGGCGCTTAGGGGGGTCCAGTGGGCCATCGTGTGGGGTGCAGGCCAAGCCTCCTCCAAGAGCAGGATGGCCCGAGCTCCCGGGCCACTGACTGAGGCCCCCAGCTGCCATCCAAGGAGCTCCAGGGCCACCACGGGAACTCACTTCCGTTGTCTGTCCGGGTTCAGAGCTCCCATGCTGTCCCTCTGTCTGCTGTCAGTGGCCAGGCCTGGCCTGGGGGAGCGGCCATTCGGGGGTCCTCCCCGGTGTGACACAGGGTCAGCCACCTAAGTGCAAGCCGTCCCCTGACGAGGACCTCAGCCCAGGCTCCCAGGGAATGGTCACTGCTCCCCGACCGCAGCGGCCAGGGTCTCCGTGGCAGCCCACCTGCTTCCTGGTTTCACCCAAGGCTGCCTGAGCACGGCCCTGCCCCTTGGTGGAAGGTAGTGCTGCACTGACCCGGGCAGCAGCCTGGGGCCCACAGACGTGCCAGGGCAGCACCACCAGGCCCGCCGCCACCCGTGTCCCTGGGCTCCACACCTGAGCCCAGCTGATGCCCTTCCTGGAGCCTGAGAAACAGACAGCTGACTTCAGCTGTCCCACCGCACTGCTGTGTGACCTGAGGCAAGTTGCGCCCCCTTATCCCCGACCCCGACTGTACCGGGACGAGCACGTCCGTTCCCTGACAGAACGGACACGGTTCAGGTTTGGGCGCGGTGTCGGGGCCGGTGTCACCTGGGCTAGTAATTTCTGGCGTGATGGGCAACCTCTGCTTCACACAAGGCCGGGCCAGGCCCGGCCTTAGGGGGACAATGTCCACTCCTGGCCGATGACCCTGAGTTCTCCGGGCTGCACACTCAAGAGCCTCACGCTGGGGCTGAGCCCAGGTCTCTGAGCCCCCTGGCCGGAGGAGGGCAGGCACCCAGGCCTCCCGTGGCCCCAGTCGCCCACTCCCTCCAGGTTGTGGCGCAGGGGCTGAAGCCCTCAGCTCGGCAGGTCGGGCGGGGCTGCTCACCTTCTCCAGCCTGGAAAGAGCCAGAGAGTAGCTGTCCTTGGCGCGGAACTGCATGAACCTCATGTTGGACGGGTGGGTGAGCTCCGTGGTGATGCTGAGGCTGGGAAAGAGCCTGGGCAGGGGCGGGTCGCGGTCACGGTCGTGGGCGGGGGCTCAGGGCGGGTCCGTGGACACGGATGTGGGCGGGTGGCTCAGGGCGGGTCCGTGGACAGGGACGTGGGCGGGGGCTCAGGGCGGGTCCGTGGACACGGACGTGGGCGGGGGCTCAGGGCGGGTCCCGGTCCCGGTCGTGGGCGGGGGCTCAGGGCGGGCCGCGCACCGCACCGGAACATGGTCTGCACGTTGACAATGGTCTTTGCGTCGGCCATGTAGTCCTCCTTGGCACTCATGGTGCTCTCCTTGTCCACCACCACCAGGTTGTCGGCGTAGATGATGCCACACTGCAGCAGGCTGTCCAGGCTGCGGGGAGACGGCCTAGGGTGTGTCCTGCTCCCTCCCACTCCGCCCCGGCCGCCCGGGGAGGAGGGGAGAGGGCGGGGGCCCTCCTGCGGAGCGGCGTCTTACTTGTCCACGGAGCCCTCCATGTAGTAGACCATGGGGAAGCAGCAGATGGCCTCCAGGAAGTGGTGGTCAGGCCTGTGGGCACAGCAGGTCCTGGAGGCACCCACCCTGCCCTGCCGCCAGCCGCCATGGCCAGGCCAGCCCAGCCCTGACCTGGGCGAGCAGGGGCCCCGGGACCGCAGCGCGTGGGACCAGGGGGGCCTTTAGAGGCCAATGGGGCTGCTCTTTATCGTACCCGCGGGGAAACCGAGGCCCCAGGGGCCAGGACAGCCGAGGCTGGACCCCAGCGTCTGGGGGTAGCAGTGCTGGAGGTCGGCCCCTGGGGGCTCATGGTCGTGGGGACCCAGTAGGGCCGGGAGAAGCCCTGCGGGAGGACGACGGAGCAGTGCCGAGGGCCGGGGCCGCTCCCCTGCCTCCCGAAGCGCCCCTCACCTGTTGTCCAGCAGCAGCACGATGGGATTGAGCTCTCTGCGGGGCCGGTAGTAGGCGCGGAGTGGCACGATGAAGTTGTACAGCCCGTTGCCCGCCGTCTCCGCCGACACGATGATCAGCCTGTTCTTGAAGCCATAGGCCTTGGCGTCCTCGTAGCTGTTGTGCTTGCAGCCCTGCGGCGGAGACGCCGCGATCAACCGCCGGGGAGGGAGAGAGCGTGCCGTGCTGGGGTCCTCGGCCAAATGGCACCTGGTCGCCAGCCACCTGGCCTCACGGGGCTGCAGGCCACCAGCCCGCCGCACAGAGTGTGCGCTGGGGCCACCGTGGGAGAGGTCCCGTCCGGGAGGGAAGGGAGGTATCTGTGCGAGCACACGGTCTGTGTGTACACGTTCTGTCGTGGGTGCATGCGTGTACACACACTTTCTAGCTCTCTGCGTGGAGAGACTCAGATACAAAGCAGCAGTGAGCACACCAAGTGCCCAGACCGTACTTCTAAACATGGTTTCCACTAAAAGGAATCAGGTTTCTTGGAGGAGCAGTTGCTTCCAGGACTGGAGCAAGGCAAAAACAAGATGCGGGGGGTGGGGGTGGGGGCACCGTGGGTTCAAAGGCATGGACGTGTTCAAAGGCATGGACGTGTTCAAAGCTGAGGGGACATGTTGGAAGGACCGGGAGGCCAGCCTGAGGGCCCACCAGCAAAAGTCCACGTGTCAAAACCAGCATGATCCATATGGAATGCCGACGTAGCAGTAATGACCAACTGGTTTACCCTCTGAGTGAAAAAGTGGTGAGGCCACACTGACGTACACAAATGGCTAAGAAAGGGGAAACACTTTCTCCCAGTGAAAAGCTGACGTAAACACAGAAGGAAGTGGAATCGGCTGTGGCGGAAATGCGTCGGGGGAGCTCAGTCAAGGCCGGCTTATGTACCTGGTCCCCATGTGTCTCCCCACAAATGACGTCCTAACTGCAAAGGCGAAACAGTAGCTCCTCCAGCAGAGAGACTGGGTGCGCGAGGCACCCGTACCATGTGCTCTAAGGCAGCATCACGGGGAGGCCTCCAGGAGGACGTGGCACCTCCGGGGGGTCCAGCCCCCAGCGCATGGGCCGAGTCGCCCCCCACCCCGCCCCGCCCCCCGCCAGGGATGCTCCACCAAACCCAAAACACGGAGGCCCAGAGACCCTGGGGAGGGGAAGGGGCAGGGAGCGTCCAGATGGAGGGAGACAAGCTGTGGCTCTGGCCGGGAAGGGCAGCGAGGGCTCCTGGGACAACCAGGGCCAGTGGAGTGTGGGCTGCAGGCCAGGCCGGTTGTGGTGAGTGGACGGTGGCTACGAGAGGGGCACCCTCGCTTCAGCAAGCGCACGTGGACACAGGAGGGAGAGAACGCGCCTCTACAACAGACACAGATGTCGGGGAGGGCAGACAGGGTCCAGGACGTCCTCACCACTTCCCCAACTTTGCCGTGACCTACCTTGTCCAGCCGCAGGCAGCAGAAGGGGGCTTTCACGGGCAGGAGGTGGCACAGGGTAGGGGAGCTGCCAATGTAGGGCGAGTTGGGGGGGTAGCCCTTCACGTACCTGGGGGGAGAGACAGGAGCCTCAGCCTGGCCCTCGGGCCCTAGGCTGCCACGTGGGGGTGGGGTGCCAGACCCCTGCAGACCTGACTGGGCCAGGTAAGACTGCATGCAACGCGCGCACGTACACGCGCCCACACACACGCGCTTACACAGGCCACGAAAGAACCTTAAGGGGCTCTGACGGCCCATCACCCCCTGGTGCCCCCAGCACCCCAATGCCGGGGCAGACGCTGGCCCGTGGTCCCCGCTCCACTGGCTCCCCTGGGCCAGGCTGGTCGCCCCACAGGCTGTACTCCCCCCGCCGTCCCCACAGCACCCCGCGCACACACACGCGGTGGTTACCCTGCCGTGGTTGTCCCCCCAGGCCGCCTGGAGAGGGGCTGGCCTCCCGCTCCACCTCCGGTTGGCTTAAGGGACGTGGCGTCCGAGGCCAGCCCGCCACCTGCCCCAGGTGTGCAGGAGCCCTGCCAGGCCCCTCGATCTCAGAGCCGGTCCCCGGCAGCCTGTGTTTAAAGCATGTTTACTCCACCACGGGGCAAAGGCAGGAGCAGAGAGTGGCTGCAGTGACAGCCCGGCTGGGAAGCACTGGCCGTGCAGGCCGGCAGCTGGCCATGGCCCTGGGGTCAGGCACCGCCTGTCTGTCCCAGACGAGGCCAAGTGGCCAAGACCTGGGGACACAATGGGGTCTCTTCTGTCTCATAATCTCAGAGGAAGACCTGGGCCCAAACCCAGGACAGCATGACGGCTCAGGATGGGCCAGTGGCCTCCACGCCCGGACGGCACCTCACCCCGGGCTCCCCTGTCTGTGACCTCTGCGGACCACGCTCAGAGGGCAGCCACCCTGCCAAGCGGGCCGTGGCACTGAGGCCTGGCCGCCCAGGTTGTGATAGGGGAGGACGAGGGGTGAGGGCGGGCACTGCCTGGCCTTCCTGTCCACGAGCTGGGTCCCCAGAAGATTCCACTTGCCCGACAAGGTCTCTGGGGAAGCTGTTTGGAAGCCTTGTTCAGAGCGTGGGGCAGACCCAGGACCGGCGCCGCGGGCCCACCTCTTCCTGGGTGCCGGGCACTCACATGCTGCCCCCCCCCCTCCCGTGGAAGGCTCCCGGTCCCCCTCCAGCCCCGGCGGCACTCACTCCCCCACAGACAGCCCCTCCCCCCTCCCGTGGAAGGCTCCCGGTCCCCCTCCCCCCTCTCCCATGGAAGGCTCCCGGTCCCCCTCCAGCCCCGGCGGCACTCACTCCCCCACAGACAGCCCCTCCTCGTCCTCCGACTGGTCACTGAGCAGGTCGCAGGGCAGCAGGGTCGAGCTGTCGGCCACCTCCAGCACGGGCGCGATGCTGGGCCGCCGGCTGCCCGAGCCGTTCTCCGTGGGGAGTGCCAGCTTGCTGCCCCCACTGCCTCCGCCGCTCTGTGCTGGCTGGCACTCCGTGTTCTGGAGGTCCATGGCCACTGTCCCTGGAACGGAGCGGCTGAACTTGGCTGGAAGTCCCTCCCCTGTCTGTCCCGGGGACAGGGGTTCCCGGAGTGGAGGTGGACAGAGGCTCCCAGTGACCCTTGACGCAGGGCGGTCTCACCCGGGCGGGCACTTGGACATCGATGCCGACACAGGTCCCCACAGGAAGGCAGGATGCCCCCACGGGACAGATGTGCAAACTGAGGCCAGAGAGGCTGGACTTGCCCGGGGTTACGCTGCGGGCCTGAGCACCTGGGTCTCCTGGGTGGGTCCCACGCCCACCCCTCCCGCCCCACCGGGAGCTGGACTCGGCCTCACCCATGGAGGCGATGATGCTGTGCACGGGCAGGCGGGACGACCCCTCGTACAGCCCCTGCCCCGCGAAGCCCTTCTTCTTCTGCTTTTCCTCCTGCTTGAAGATGAAGGCCGAGTTCTCCTCCTTGGTGATGTTGATGTAGAAGCAGGTGTCGGAGGCGGCCAGGATGTGCCGGGGCCCCGGGTTCAGCAGGATACTCTTACTCTCCTCCCGCTTCAGGCCGATGAGACACACGCCGTACCTGAGCGGACAGGGCGGGGGCTGGATGGGGCCTCCTGGGCTCCTTGGGGGCTGACGGTGCAGCCCTCCGCTCACGGGTGTCGGGATGCCTTCCCACTCGACGCAAAGACCCACCGAGGGCAGCCTCGAGGGAGCCTCGGGGGGTGGGGGGAGGGGGGAGAGAGAGAGAGAGAGAGAGGCCCCGTGCGGGTCTCACGGCTGAGTGGGCGTGACGTCTGACCCTGAGGCCCCGCTGGTCCACCCTGCAGCGGGCACGGGCCACGCCCATCTCAGCCTCCGGACCCCGCCCCGCACTCCTCCCACCCTGGCCTGGACCGGGTCGGGGGACGTACTTCTTGTGCGCGTGGAAGGCAGCGTAGGTGAAGCTCTTGCCCTCGTACTCGCGGAAGAACTTGCTGTCCCCCATGCGGATGTGGTAGACCTCGTTGCCCGAGCAGCGTCCGTACATGCGCTGCCACTGCTCCGGTGAGTCCTGGCCTTCCCTGGGGCGTGGGGAGGGTGTCACCCCCACGGCCGCCCCCGCCCAGCTGGGCCATGGTGCCCCCCAAATGTGGCTTCTGCCGATGTGGGTGGAAGCCAGCGTGACCCCTGACCCCAGCCCCTCCCCGTCTGGCTGAGACTAGACCTGGGTGGCCTGATGGGTCCTTGGCCAGTTTTAAAAAGCTGTAAACACAATGGTCTGATTTTTAGGGGTGTCAAAATGTTTCAGAGTCAAGACTGGCCTCTGCGGCCTGTGGGTCCTCCCAGGAACCCCGGGCCACGTCCTCTTCCCCTGCCTGGTCCCTCCCCCAGGGCCGCCCAGGCCCCACAGGGAGCCGAGGCCACCCGTCGGGGCCCCCCACACCCCAGCCTGGTTTTCCCAGAGAGAAGATGGTGCCCCTCCTCTGTCCCAGGGCAGCCCCTCGCCTCAGGCTCTGCCTGGGACCCCAGCCCAGGTGCCAAACACCAAACGCGCCTTCTCTTACAAACCAAGCCCCGCCGGACCCCGTCACTGTGCCTAGATCCCAGGGCTCTCCTGCTGCCCCCGCTGCGGCCCTCTGCTCCGCGGCGGGCCCCGCCTGCAATTCCCAGCAGCCCCCAGGCTGCCCCCAGCTGCGACCCCTCGCTCGGCGAGGCACCGACGGCTTCCCCAGCTGGGTCCACGGCGGTCGTTTCCCCTGGCCTCGGCCCCTCCCATCACAGGTCTCCTCAACGCCTCCCGCTCCCCCAGCAGCCCCCCACCCTACCCCCGTCCAGCTGGCCGCGCGGCCCTGGGGCAGCACTCACTGGCCGCGGGACGTGTGCACCAGCAGCGTGATGAGGGTGGGCGTGGCCGGGCAGATGCAGCTCAGGGCCAGCATGGCGTACTTGCATTCCTCCTCACACACCACGTGCTCTGCGGGCAGGAGCGCCAGGGCCACCACAGGCTCTTGCTGCCCCTCGGCACACGCCCCCTTGCCCGGCGCCCCCCAGAACCCCTCCCCGCCCTGCCCAGCGCCATCCAGTGCCCCGCCCCTGGGAGCCTGTTCATTGTCTCGGCTCTTCTGTGCTCGTCTCCCGGCTTGACCGAGAGCTCCAGGGCTGGGGGCGGGCTGTTCATTGGTCCCCCAGGTGTCCAGCACAGGCCTGCTCGCCCCTGCCCTCCAGGGGTCGGCACAGGCGCCCAGCTCGGGCACGCCCACAGAGGTGCTCGTCAGACACTGCTTCTGCCCGCCCTGGCCCCCAGGCCCAGGTGCACAAGCTGCACGGGCTCTGCCTCTCGCCCGCACCCCGCACGCTCGCCCGTGAGCACACAGGCGCCCCCCTCCGGGCCAAACATACCTGCAAACTTGACGTGAAACTTGTTCTCAGGCTTGAGGATCTGGACGTAGAGAGGGCAGTTGGGAGCAAAGTCCTTCACAGCCCAGGCGCGCAGAATGGTCTGGTGGTCCTAAGGCAGGGAGGCCACGGTCGGTGCTGACGGGCAGCAGCAGCCTGGGGGAGGGGCTCTGCCCCCAGGCGCCCCACCCCGCCCCGGCCTGCGGGCAGGGGGTGGGCGGCAGTGGGGGGACTCACCGCTGCGGTGCGGTCCACCTCGTTCCGGCTGCTGAGGATAAAGCAGGCCTCCCCGTTGTCCATCCTGCAAAACACCGGGTCTGAGCGCCGCCGGGGCCGTCCGTGGTGCTCCCGTCTCGGCCGTCAGGGGAAGAGTTGGGCCTTGTTGAGACCCCAGCTCGCTCTGGGAAGCCCCGGATGGGCTGAGGATGGGCCCCCGCTAACCCGGGGTGGGGCTGGGGCACGGAATGAAGGGCCCACTTGGTGGCAGAGAGGCCGGACCCTGCCCGCTGGCCTGTCCTCTCCCGGGACAGGCTGCCCGAGGCCTGCGGATGACCCGTTCTGCTCCCCTCATGCCCCCAGAGCCCCTGGCTGCACAAAGGGTGGCTGAGAAACTGTCCACGCCCCAGGGCTGGGGGGCCTGGCGGCTCCCACCCCGTCACCTGGCACCCCAACTTGTCCCTGTCTGGGGCCTTGATTCCTGGGCGAGCCTGTGGGGCCCGAGGCTCAGAAGGTAGGCGTGGGGGGGGGGGGCCCAGCTGCCGGGCCTCCTGCTTCCTTGGCCTCCACACAACCCACATTTCACCTCGAAGGTTACGTCAGGCTCTGGAATAAAATCCTGACGGGCGATGGGGGAGCCTCCGGGTGTCTGTGGGCTGCAGCAGATTCTGGAAAGTTCCATTCACAACTCAGCCTCCTTACCTCAAGTCACCCTGTCACCTCGTCTTCAGAAGAAAACCTGCCCACAGCCTCCGCTTCCCACCTGACTCAGAGCGGCAGCTGCCCCCAGGCCCCCAGATGAACAGCCGGGCAGGTGAGAGGAGGCTGGTGGGCTCGCCCAGGTGGCTCTGCCGGGGTCAGCGGGGGGCCTGGCCCGCCCGGGTGGGTGACAGGCACAGAGGGGGAGCTGCTGCCTGCCTGAGTGCCCCTCCCTGGCCTGCCCGTGCCCGGGGCCGCCGCTCAGGCCGGCGTGGTACCGCACCCTCACCCCCGGCCGGCGCTCACTTGGCCCGCATGAGGTCCTGGTCCTTGAGCGCGGAGCCCTGCAGGTAGATGACTCGCTGGGACCACAGGGGGATCTGCAGGACCCTGCGAACCTGGATGTCCATCTCGGTGGGGCACAGGATGACGACGTAGTAGTCCTGCAGGTAGGAGGGCGTCAGCCCCGCTGGCAGGCTCGCTCGGCTCCGGCCCACCCTCCTTCCTAGTGTTTCCACACCAGTTGCCTCTCAGGAGGCCCAGCCTTCTCTGTGATGGTGTCTCTGGCAGGAGGGAAAGGCAGGACCCCACAGACCCACCTCCACGGTGTGGGAGACCACCTGGGCTCCACTGCACAGGCAGGGAAACCCGGGCCCGGGGAGCTCAGGGGGCACTGGGGCGGGGTGGGGCCGTGGGCGGGGCCTCACCTGCAGCCGGGGGTGGGCGTAGAACTCATTCAGAAAGTCCATGAGCAGGTCGATCTTGAGGGAACTGACACAGAGGATCACGTGCTTCTCCGTCTGGGCCCGGTGGCGGCTGTAGTTGCCCCCCGACTTCTGCCGCTCCATCCACAGGTAGACGAGCTCCTCAAACTGCAGGTAAGAGCGTGTGAGCTCCAGGAGGCCTGGGGCCCCGGGAGCTGCGACAGCAGCGTCCCGACCACGTCTCGGAAGACCACGGGCAAAGTTTGCGGCACAGGTCACTCAAGGGGCCAGGTGGGGGCAGAGTGGACGGTCCCGCCAGTGTGTTGGGTAGTGAGAGACGTGGCAGGTCCGGCTCCCAGCCCCAGGAGGCCAAGCAACCGTTAGTGGATGCCGGAGTATACGCTCCGAGCATCCAGGTAACTGAGCCCTCTGGGTCTCCATCAGCACCTGAGACACGTTTTGGAGAAACCTGGAAACGTGTCTTAGAAAAGTCTCAGGCCTAGAATGAGGGACCCAGGTGCCCGGCATGGAAGGAGAACTTTGGTTACCATGGTTCTGAGCCCACGTTAAGGGTGTGGGTGATTCGAGGCTGCCGTCTGGGGGGTGCTGTCCACCCTGGCCCACACTTCCTGGCTGTGAGCTTTGGGTGTTGAGAGCCCTTTGTAAGTAGGACAGTGACACATCCATAAAGGTGGGCTGGCGGTGAGGGGACTCCAGGCTCCACGGAGCTGACCGGGGTGCTGACCTGCCCAGGGCCTGCCGCTACTGTCTGACTTCCCGTCTCTGGGTGACAGCCAGACCCCGTGAAAACACTGAGGTCGTTCATTTTTTTTCCACACAATTTAAAACGAATGGCGGCAGCCACACCCTCTGGTTCTCACCTGCTCTGGGTGACGTGCTGTATCTTGCCAAGGGGAGATCATCTCATTGAGTTTATCGAGCACCTACTAGGTTCCAGGGACAAGGCCCTGTGGCCTGGAAGCACAGGACTGGGCCCTAGTGGGAGGGGCCGGAGACCCCAGGGTGATTCCCGAGGCCTGTGCAGGACTGGGGCTCTGATGGCAGACACCTGGATTCAAGCCTCCCATGTCACAGGTGTGGCCCTCCGAACGTGACCTTATTTGGAAATAGGGTCTTTGAGGATGTAATGAGTTAAGATGAGGTCAGGCTGGATTAAGGTGGGCCCTACATCCAGGGGCCGGTGTCCCGTAACGAGAGGACACAGAAGTGCAGGAATAAGCCACATGGAGACGGAGGCAGAGCTGAGAGGGATGCGACCACAAGCCCCAGGACGCCAAGGACCACGGCACCACCAGAAGCTGGAGACGCGGAAGCAGAGCCTCCCCTCAAGCCTCCAGGACCAGCCCTGCTGACACCTCGGTCTCAGACTCTGGCTCTGGACTGTGACAGAGTAAATTTCTGTTGTTTAAGCCCCCACCCCCCCATTTGTGGGGTGCTCTGTTCCGGCAGCTGCAGGAAGCACTGATGTGTGAAACTCAGCCCTGAGCTGGGAGAATGCTGTCAGCTGTCGTCACTGTTACTCTGCAAGGAACATTTACAGGTGGGCATTTCGTTGTCACCGTCTCTAAGGGCGCTAACTGGTGAACGTGGTTAAAGAAAGAACGAAGGACAGTAACCGGGACCGTCCCTTTCCATCACTGACAACAGATTAGTCAGTCTCGCGGGTCCTGACCATCCACTAGCCCTGGAGGATGGTGTGTGCCTCCGATGCCAGGCCCTGCGGCCTCCCTCTCCTTGGGGCTTGGGCACCAGCCTGGCCTGGGTGATGGGATGTAAGCACCAGCTCTGAGCGGCCCCTGCACCCGCCAGGAGCGTGGGGGCCAGAGCACCGCAGGAACAGAAGCTCCGCAGCCGTGGGACAAGGGCACAGCCTTGCGGAGGCGTCCGGGATGCCAGGGGGCGGGAGCCAGCTTACCTGGCACTGTTTACTTAAAACCACACACGACCCCTCTGTGCACTCACGGGGGGCACACACACGGGTGACAGCCCCCAGCCCCACAACCTGCCCCGGGGAGGGGAGATCGTCCCCTCTCTCTCCTGATGTAGCTCCTGAGTGGGACAGACTTGCCATGCTTGAAAAAGTTCCGGATAGTAATGTAAAAATATAATTTTAAACGTAAAGAAATATGATTAATTAGAATTAAAAACATAAAACAAATAATGACGTTCATAACTCATAACTATATAACTACAAATGCAACTTAACTTATAAAAAATAATTGACGTATATAAATTTAGATATCTAAAACATTAAAAATACGATTTAGAAAAACATGATTGTATAAAAATATAATAAAATGTGAACATGGATTCTAAAAGCAGCCAGGGCCCTGGGAAAGTGGACAGCCCACCTTAAGGTGCTCTGTGGCCTGCGGGGGCTCTGCCGGGGGCGGGGGGGAATGGGGGGAGGACGGGGCTTCAGGTGGAGGCCAGGGAGGAGGCCACTGCTGAACCAGGTCCAGGAAGGCAAGTTCCGGCGAGCGCGGGGATGGGGGTGAGACCTCTGTTTAGGGCTCTCGGCCCACGGGTGTCCCTCGCGTGCAGCTGGCCTTCCTGGAGGGGGGTGGGCTGTGCTCCGGACCAGGGGGAAAGCAGGGAAGGGGGGGTGTCGGCTGGGGGCTCCGAGATGCAGGGCGGGGGTGGGGAGTTGAGCTCAGGGTCAGCAGAGGACCCCGGGGGTGGACTGGCCCCAGCTGCAGCCACAGTTAGGCACCTCCCCTGCCCCGTCCCTCCAAATCCTGAGTGTCCCCCGTGGGGTCTGACTTCCCCCAATCCATCCTGATCCCTCCCCTGGGCCTTCTCCTGCCCTCTGGAGGGCTGGGGGCGCCTGCAGCCACCGGCCCCCTCTCCAGGCCTCTACCCGTCGTATCTAAACACGGGTGGCTCAACCGGCAGATTGGCCTTGCTGACAGGCGACGGGGAAGCAGCTGTGCCCCACGGGGTCCTGACAGCTGCTGCCACCGCACCAGCTAAGGGCTCCTGATGCCCAGCCCGCGGGGCACCCTGGCAGCCCCCCGCGCTCCACACTCCGCACGGGACCCGGGGGAGCCGTCTGAGCACCGCCCCCCCACTGTCCTGACGGCTGCGGGCCTCGCTAGCCACAGGTCCCCAGGAGGCCCCGGCAGGCCCCGCGTGCCCCGTCGGGGTCTCGGCCTTGTGGCCCCTCCCAGGACTGGCACCCCTCCTCGCCCCTCTCGGACCCGCCGGGCAGGGCTCACACCTGCAGCGGGAGCACCACGAGGGCCACGCAGATCATGATGGCCACCAGCAGCTGGGACGGCCAGATCTTGGGCGTCACATCTCCGTAGCCCACGGTGGAGAAGGTGACGATGCAGAAGTAGAAAGACGTCAGCAGGGACAGGTTGCCGCCCGCGCGCTCCAGGTGCTGGATGCCGCAGGTCCTGGAACCGGGGATGGGGGTGGCGGCAGGGCCTCGGCCGGCCTGGCTCCTGGGGCGAGGCCGGGCCTGCCCGCAACAGCACGTCAGCTGTCGTCGACATGGCGCCCCAGCGTGGGCCCGGGTCCAGCTCTGCGCTTCCCCACCCCCGCCTGTGGGGCTGTCACACCCAGTGCATCCCCCTGGGCCTTCTTTCCTGCCCCGAGGCGCCTTTGAGGCCCCTGGAAAATTGGACGGGAGCGCGGACACAGCGCTGCATGGGTTCAGCGTGGGCCTGGGGTCAGAGGGGGTGGGCGGAGCCGCCCAGGCTGCGAGCCCCTACCTGCCACCCACCTCGGAGCTCGTCCTCCCCCAGGAGGTCAGACGGCGTGGGGCACGCCCAGCCCCCCCACCCCCAGCTAGAGCTGAACAGTCCTTCCCCCGCCGTGGCCCCGCGTCCCGTCCCCACATACACCGTGGCGCGGCACAAAGCGGTGCTGGGGCCCTCCCCAGGGTGGACGCGCTGGCTGCGGGGAGGGGGCAGGCTGAACCACCCCGGCGCTTCCTGCCCCGCGGACACCCCGCCCCGCTCCGCTGCAGTGAGCGTCTGCGTGTGTGTGTGGGGGGGGGGGCGTGGGGGAGGGGAGGTGGGAGGCACACGGCCTTGGGACCTGCCCATGTCCTCGCCCAGGGCACAGGCACGTGCGGGGGGGCGTGCTCTCCGCTCCAGCCCCCCGGCTGCTCCCAGACCTTATTCTCGGCTGGACCTCGAGCCAAGGGTCCCCCCCGGGTCCCCCCCGCCCCCCCGCCAGTGCCCTCCTCTGCCACGTCTCTGCCTCCGGGCCTCCACCCCGGCTTCTCGGACGCGGCCACCGGGCAGGGACTCACCCCGTGAAGACCAAGCACATCAGGGTACAGAAGAGGATGAGGACCTGGTTGAACATGGCCGACTGGGTGCGCAGGATGGCTCGGTGGAAGTCGTTCTGCGGGAAGTGGCGCCATCAGGGGCAGAGCAGGGACTGGTCCGAGCCCAGAGCCCCCCCCCCCCGGCCCCACGTCCCAGATGCACGAGAATGAATGAAGGGGGGGGAAGGGCGTGGCCGCGGCTCCACGTGACCTCAGCGCTCGGTCTCCCGTCCGGCCTCTGCCATGCCAGGGGAGGACCCGGGGCGCAGGCCAGAGGCCGTGACCTCAGAGCGTGACCTCACTTTGCAGTGGGGATGGGGGTGAGCCGAGGGAGCCTGGGCGGGGGAGGGGCACCCTGGGAGAAAAGAGTCGTTGCGCCGCCTGCCGACAGGGGCCTCGCCCAGACCTCAGCACAGGGTCTGCCCGTGGCCCCGTGTCTCGGGGCCCCGCCTGCGCTCACTTGCACTTTCACCCTCTCCCTCCACCAGCCACGGTTCCAGGGGCAGGGACAGGCCTGGGTGACTCTCCCGGGGCATCAGGGCTGGGGCCCCGGCTAGTCAGGAAGGAGGTGTGAGGGCATCTCGTGGGGACAGAGACACGTATGTCCGCCGGTCAGCCCGGCCTCCTGGGCACCAAAGGAAGCTGGCCGGCTCTCCACAGGGCCAGGGCATGGCGAGCTGTGCCCTGGGGTCCTGGGGGCCTCGCAGAGGTGAAGCGGGAGGGGAGGGGCGGGGCGGGGGGCGCCCGCGGCTCACAATCATGTTCTCCAGGGCGTGCTTGGCCAGCCAGCAGTTCAGAAACACCGGGATGAACAGGTTCCGCAGCGGCGGCCAGAATATCTGCGGAGGAGATGGGTCAGGGCGCGCGGGCTCGGCAGCCCCTCCCCGAGCTGGCGGTTCACCCACCGTGATGATGAAGGGCAGCGTGTTGATCATCTCCAGGATGAAGGCCACGCGGAAGATCTGCTCCCAGATGTTGCCCTGGGGAGCCAGGGGGGTGGGCTTCAGAGCAGGTGGGCGGGGAGGGGGCCAGGGAGGGGTGCAGGGGAGGGGTGCGGGGGAGGGGTGCAGGGGAGGGGTGCGGGGGAGGGCAGGGCCAGGCCTGGGGGCACTTACTTTGTAGCTGAGGTAAGTGAGGAGCGTGGTCTCCAGGAAGCTGACGGCGGCCACGGTGACCTGGGGCGGGGAGGGGCCGGAGCCTCTGAGCGGGGCCGGGGCAGGCAGGGCCCCCCAGAGCCGTGCTGCCTCCACTCACCTGAGTGGCCCACAGAGCCGTCTTCCTCTCCACCCACAGGATGGGGGCCCTGGGGAGAGAGGGAGGTGAGCCCTGGGCCTCTACTGACCACAGGCTGCTGCTTGAGCTGGACGGAGGGCAGCAGCCTTGCCCTCCGAGGGGCCGAGGGCAGGAGGGAAGGGGAGGTGCCCGGGGAAAGGGGGCCCCAGGGCGGGGCCTGAGAGGCCAGGGCCTAAGTGGGCTGCCCTGGGGATGGGCCGTGGGCTCAGAGTCCGCAGCTGGCCCAGGTGGCCTCCCCTTCTCGTCTGGGCTCCCGGGGACAGGCTCCTACGCCCGTCCCCGCAGGGGCAGGGATGCTGGCCATCACGCTCCCCGACCTCAGGTCCTTGTCCGTAACCCAGCAGGGGAGGGGAGTGACTTGGGTGGGGGTGTCCCTGCCCAGACGCAGCCCTGGGACAAAGGCTGGGGCGAGACCAGCAGGAGGGGTCGGGTGGCCGTGCTCAGTGCAGAGCCAGACCCCAGACGGCCAAGGCCCTGACCCCCGTGGGCCCCTGTGGGGTGGGAGGCCCCCGCCGCAGTGGAGGTGTTGGGCTGCTGTTTCCCGGCCCAGGGGCACAGACTCTGAAATCCCCGGGCCTCAGGGCTGCTTGGACGAGAGCTGGGCCCGGGCTCACGAGCCGCCCTGGCTGCCACTCCGAGGCACAGGCCCAGAAAGGAGAGGCTTCCAGGGCCGGGTGTGAAGGGAGGGGCTGGCGCGTCCCTTCCACCCCAGCTGTGCGTGCCTTCCAGGGACAGGGCGACCGGGCCAGAGCGGGAGAAGCTGCGGAGCTGGGGACAGAGCTCAGGGTCTGGTACATTGGGTCCTGCTGCTGCCAAGTACCAGGACTGCTCTGCGAGGCTGGGCCGGGGGTGCCAGGGGAGGGGCGTAGGTGCGGGCTAAGGCCAAAGGGGGGCTCTGGGTTTGGGGAGGCTGGAAGGGAGAAGCCTCCATCAAGAAGGCGGCCAAGGCCCTGGGACGCGTCCTGGCCTGTGAACCGGGCACCCCCGCCGCTCTAGCGTCACTTCCCACTGCCTGACTGGGCGCCTGCTTTCTTTGGCTAAAGGGCCGTGAGGTGCAGAGGCAGCGATCGACCCTCCGGCAGGTCCTCGCTGCATCTCTCCTCCCACGCACGGTCCATGAGGGCTGGGCCAAGCCGGCTGCTGGTGACCCCTGCTGTCACTCTTAGATTGCTCCTGGGCCTCAGGGGCTGTACGCTGAGGGGCCATCCCGCCACTGCCCGCTGCTTGGCCAGGGCCCGGGGATCCCAGGAGGGTCACGGGCTGCGGCTGGGCATCTATCCTGGGGGGGCTGGGCAGTGTCACCCTCTGTCCACCCGACCCGGCCCTGGGCCTCTGAGTGGGAGCTGGGTGGCAAACTCACCAATTGATCTCGGAGGACGACTCATTGAAGGTGTAATTCTGCTTCGGGCAGCCCCAGCTGTGGAGAGACGGAGCTGGCTGGCCACGGCCCCTCCCAGCACCGCCCCCGAAGGGACCAGACCCTTCCCAGGGTTGCCACGGGCCTAGGGTGTATGGGGGGCACACTCTCCCCAGCCAGGGCCAGGCCCCCACAACTCAGACAGGCGTCTGTATTCTAACACCTGGGGAACAGGCAGCCTGCACGCACCCTGCAGATGCTCTCGGAGAATCTCTAACGGATGAGGGGCAGGCCGGGTGAGGAGAACACAAGAGGTGAGCCCAGGAGGGAGTGGGGATTCCACCTGGGCTGCCAGCAGAGAAAGGGCTGCGCATGGCCAGCGATGGACCACGCAGCACTCAGGGCCTCCTGGAGGCCAGAGCTGCCGAAACAAGGCCGGGCGACGTGCGTGAGACACGAAGAAAAGCCGAGCTCCTGCCCCGTGGTGCCGGCTCCAAGACGCATGTCTCTAAGTCACTCCCGAGGACAAGCCTCCCCAAGCCACCTGGATGCCCATCACTGGGAAGGTGGCAGGGGCCTGGCAGACATGCTAGTTCTGCCCCAGATTACAAGCAAAGCCAGGGTCACTGGCCAACAGGACCTTACTCTCACAGAGCCCCATGGTGACGGGCAGCTCCCTCCTTTTTTCTCAACTGACGCACTTCCTCCTAAGCCAGAACCTGTTGTTGCAAACTCAATGCCCATAGAAGTCGCCAGCCACCCTCCCAACCATCCACCCACCCATCCATCCACCCACCCATCCACCCACCCACCCATCCATCCATCCACCCACCCATCCATCCATCCACCATCCTTACATCACCCACCCATACACCCTCCTCTCGTCCACCATCCACCTTCTATCCACTCATTTATCCACCCACCCATCCACCCGCCATCTATCCACCCATCCATCCAGCGTCCTTACATCATCCACACATACACCCTCTCATCCACCATCCACCTTTCTATCCACCCACCCACCCATCCATCCTCCTTCTATCCACTCATCTGTCCACCCACTCATCCATTATCCATCCATCTCTTCATCCCTCCATCCATCCACCCACCTGTCCATCCATCCCACGCATACATCTACCAGCCCCCTGACCCATCCATTCGCTCTCCCACCCACCCGTCACGTGCCAGGTGCTGTGCAAAGAATACAACAGGGCCGGTCCCTGTGGGGATGTAAAGCCGGATGTCCCAGACGCCTCTGGGAGTGGGAGAAGGTGGGATGAACCCAGGAAAGTGCTTGGAGAGTCAGAACCCCGGTTTCCTTCTCAAACCACCACGGTGGGATCTGTCCTCCTGCACTCCCGATGAAAACAGGAGGTCCGTTCTCAGGAGTGGGTGAGGGTCTGGCCTGGGGAACCTGCCCCGCTGCACGTGGTGGGGAGGTAACTACAAGCTTGCACTGCGAACTTTGACCCCGGTCTCCCTCCCAGCTCAGCGGGCAGGAGCCCAGGGGCCAGGCCTTACCCTGCAGGGAAGAGGGGAACGATCTGCCCTGAGGAGCCAGGCGGACCCAGGGGACGGTGGTGACCAACTGGCCACAAACCCTGACCACAGGGCCCTCGGCCTCCGAGAGCCCAGCCTTAGTGTGAGCGGCCAGACGCTCGAGGAGGTCCCTCCAACGCGAGCTCGGGGGCGCAGAGACTGAGCAGAAGGGGGAACCGTAAGAAAGGAAAGCGGCTCAGACAAACCCGAGGTGCTGATGGCAGGGCGCCTGCAGGGGGAGCCACGCTTGGAGATGAAGCGTTCTCAGAAATCAGAAAACACAAGAGCAGAGGTGAAAATCTCAACCAGAGGCTGGAGAGAAAGCTGGGGAGACCCCCAGACAGAGCAAAAGAGGGAAGCAGGACTGTTCCAGAACCTTCCAGAACCCCACATCCGGGTATGAGGGGGTCCAGAGAGGCTCCCGGAGCAGATGGGGAGGGGCAAGGGGAACCGGGTGGAGCCCCAAGAAAGAGGCACACCCCCGCCCTGCACGGCGAGGCTCACGTCCCCCCCGCACCGAGGCCTGGCACCCCTGCCTGCCCAGCAGGAGCTGCTGAGCGACCCAGAGCCCCTCGCTGAGACCCCCCCGCGCACCCCTGAGCGAGCAGGGAGGGGGCATCCCAGACCCCCAAGGAGAGCTCTGTCCAGGTCCGGGTGCGGCTGCAAACGCAGCCATTGTCCACGACAAGGACACCCTTCTGCCCATGCTGAGCCGGCTGGTCAGCTGGAGTCTGAGGATGGCATCCTGGCAACGGCTCTGTTGGGGAGGGGTACTGGGTGGGGCCCCAGGGGGGAAGGAAGGACTCCCCAAGGCCCTGGGCACAGGGCGCCGGGCACGGAGCCCTGTGCGGACCCCGTCGGCCTCTGTAACGGCAGAGGGCCCACAAGCAGGCCCAGCCCCGGGCCCGCAGGTCACCCACCATCCGATCCCCAGGGCCGGGTCGTCCAGCAGGACACGGACAACGTAGAGCAGGCAGGCCAGCAGCTTCAGGGAGAAGCTGAACAGCCGGATCCTCAGGCCTGTGGGGGGCGGGACGGTGGTCAGGGCTCCCGGACTGGCCGGGGTCCCAGCCCGCACTCCGCCCTCTGCACCTGGGCCTCCGCACCGGCTGCCCCGCCAGCACCGACAGGGTGACTCTGCTGGGCCGGCCTCTGAGAGGCTTCACCCTGTCCCGCCTCACGGACGTGGTACAGAGGGCTCCCGGGGCTGGTGTCACCGGTGGCGGGGGGTGAGGGGAGCAATGGACAGACTGACGGACCAGGACCCACGGGCACCTCCGCACCCCATCTTGCATCCCAGGGGGCCAAGCTCCTGCTGGGATGCAGGAGGAAGGTACCCGCAGCGGGAGGGTGGGGCCACACGGAGGGGCCAGGGAGCCCCTCGGGGTGAAGGGGCCGAGACGGTGCCACCCGGCTGCCAGGGGCGGCGGGTCCCCACAGGGTGGAACGTGGTGCGGGCCGGAGGTGAGGGGCACTCCCGCCGCCCTGCCCCCCACCCTGAAGGCCCCACTCACTGGATCTTTGGTTTTTGATGAAGAACAGCTTAAGCCTCTCTTTGAAGGTGTTCTCGTTGACGTAGAACTCCACCTGGACCCTGGGGGGCGGGCAGGAAGAAGTGGGCCCGGGGCCAGCGGGGGCTCCAGCCCAAAGCCCCCCACACGGCGGGCCCCTCCCTGCTGCCAGGGCCAGGGTCAGCGCTGCCACCTCGGACAGAAGGCCCTGGGTGTGCTACATCCCCGCGTGCCCCCAGCGGACCTGCCCACCGGCTGCCGCCTTCTCAGTGCCCAGGGACCTCTAGGCCCCGCAGAGGTGTATGCTCACAGGCCCCCAGCCTGGGCTGTCATGGCAGCCACCAGGATCACATGTGGCCTGTGTGGCCCTTGGCTCAAAACATGCCGCGTCATTAGTACAGAATGTTCCGGAAGCCAATGGTCAGCTGCTTTGTCTGGAGGCTCCTGGTGGTTGAGCCTGGAGACTCGCTGCAGCCCGTGGGATGGTCGAGGCAGACAGGCCGGCAGTGGGCCCCCTCCCTAGATGACCCCCAGATGCCCTGAGCCCCTGCCTGGGCTCCCAGCATCCTGGGAACAGACCACACGGACTGGCCGGATTTTGCTGTCGAACGAGGAGACAGGGGGTGGGGATGGCCCGTCTGGTCACTAGGGTAACGTGGGACCCGGAGGCCACGGGCCGCTGCCCCCGCCTCGGCCGCGAGCCCGCTGTGGCCGGCATGCTGGCCAGGCGAGGGCTTAACGTTCCACCGTAACGGAAACTCCAGTGTTGACAGCAGGGAGCACGACGATGACCCTGTAGCCAGGTTCCCGCGGTGGGAACGGTCCAGCACCGCTTCTCCCTCGCCGGGTGGGGGCCCTGGGGCGGGGCTGCCTCGCTCTGGGTTAGCACCTGGCATCTGCCACACGGCCTCCGTTCCAAGCTGCATCTGCCCCACTGGCAGGTGGGTCTCAGGACCCCACAAGCAGCCCGTGGGCATCACTGTGGCCAGTCGTCACCCCCTGACCAGACAGAGGCACCAAGAGCTCGGGATTTGGGGCGGGGCTTTTGACCGGAAACGCCTGGTCCAGATGCCATGCCCTGTGCCTCACCTCACCCAGAGGTCAGGTGGAGGCGGCCCCGCCACCCTCAGGGATGTTGTGTGGATGCGATAAGACTGTCCAGGGGAGGCAGCTGCTCAGCCACACTCTGTGTGAAGACCGTGACACAGGAGGCAGAGGGACTGAGCACCCTAAAGACAGAGTAGTGCTACCCAGAGGCACCCTGGAGGGCTGCACGCAGGAGGCGGCGGTTGAGCAGATGGGATGCAGGACAGTGGTCCACAGGCAGAGGTGAGGCGCACGCTGGCCCAGGTCCCTGCTCCCCACCCCTACCTCCCTGTCGTCGTCCACCAGGGTGGAGGGCTGTGAACGTCCTCCCCCTCTGACCAGGCTCCAGCTCCTGTCGATGCAGAAATTCATGCCGCTGTCACCTTGAAAGTTCAATGGCACTGCTCTGCCTGCGGCCGGCTGCCCCAACATCTCCAAGAAGTGTTTAAAATATTCATCACTCCTCAAGGCTGTTCTAGGCATAGTGTGTGATACAGACTGGATGTGTTGGCAGCAGCCGTCTGGACCTTCCCTGGTGATGCGCCCACGGGAGGGGACTTGGGCAGAGCCCCAGCACCTCCCTGACCTTTGCCAGGTCGGGGGCCCTGGCCTGACCACAGTGGCCCCCACTGGTCACAGGGCTCAAGAAGGGCCCAGGGGGAGGAGCTGGTGGCGTGGGCCCTTCCCCACACTCAGGTCCTGGTGCAGGGCGGTCAGCCGGGGTGGCAGGACAGGCCTCCCGCAGACCGGCGGGGTCGAAGCCCAGAGCCAGTGGTCAGTGCACGCCACTGCACCCCAGCACACCCCACTGGACCTGAACCCCAACCTCCTCTGCAGGTGCTACCCGGAGCCGGGTCGCGGGAATCCGAGGGTTCCTCTGGGGAGTTGGTCAGATGCCTTCTCTCTGAAGGAGCAGCTCAGACAAGCCAGGCTGGGCCTGGGCCAGGTCAGGGGGCAGACGCCCCTCGGCGGTGCCCACGTGTCCCGAGGGACCACTCCCCCACCGTCCTGCCCTGCACAGAGAAGCCTCAAGGAGGGGTCCCCAGCCTTTGTGCCCCTCCACTCGGGTACCCCCTTCCCGGCCCTCACCTGGCCAGCAAGGCCCAGCTCGGCCCACGTGGAGGGTGCGTGTGGCTGGTGGCCGAGTCTCCCTCCTTCCTCCTCAGCCTCCCGGGGACCTGCCCCCCGTGCACCACGCCCCCAGCCCGCACGCCTCTCACGGCGGCCTCTCACGGCGGCTGCCGTGCCGCTGCTGCCCCCGCAAGTCCCCGCCCAGGCCCAGGGGTCAGGACTGCCAACCGGGACTGGTCACGCCTCAGACATGGAACTCGTCAGCCCCCCTGCCCGGGCAGCTGTGGACACCCATCTGGACAGGCCCCCCCGGCCCTGGGCGCTCTCCACGCGGGAGGAGAGAAAGGGGTGGGGGGCGGCGGAGACTCGGCCCCGGGAGGTCGAGCCTGGGTGCCCGGGGAAATCCACGGAGCCGCCTGCACTTTTAATTTTTCACGAGCTGTGGCTGCCCGCTTCTCCCACCACAGAGAGTAAGTTACAAGCTTTCCATCTACTCTGCAGTGCAGGTGCAATGGGCGTGACTCAGCTGCAGGATGTGCTCTTGGCTCCACCAGTTGCTGGGGGATGCGGCCACGCCGGGGGTCACGGACCACCTGGCCTGGCAGAGCCCCGCCCCTCCCCTGCCTGTTGCCCCGCCTGTCTGAGCCTTGGCGCCTCACCTGGGGCTCGGGCGGTGACAGGAACCGCCTGCCACGACGGCCCGGCAAACACAGCTCGAGAGCCGGGCGAGGGCAGACAAGGGGTCCACTCCGTCTGCACCCGCTCGCAGCCATTCACCTGCTCCTTCGGCAGGACGCCCGGCGGGGAGGCCTGGGCGCACCGCGGGGCCCCTGCTGCCCGCTGCCCGGGGCGCAGGAAGGTCTGCGGCACTGGGCAGGCCTGGTCACGGGGCCCCGAGGCTTCTGAGAGCCCCGGCCTCAGACGGTCCCTGGGGTACCCCCTGCGGTTTGGCCATGAGCCCCGAGGACTGGACAGGCCAAACCCACTCCCTGTCCCGGGACAGTCCCGAGCCCTGCTCCCTTCCGTCCGCCATGGAGTGAGCAGCTCTCAGGCTGGCGAGGACGGCGGTCCAGGCCGGGCAGCTGGAGGGCCATGTCCCCAAGCCCGGCCACAGGGCCTCTCGGAGAGGTCCCGCCAGCCCCGTCCCTACACACATGGAAACTGAGGCCCACTCAGGCTGGACGCTGCCTCAGGTCACCCAGTGGTCAGAGGAGACAGGGCTCTGGACTCCCGATGGGGCCTGGGTCTCCCGAGTTTCAGGGGCGTAGGAGTCAGGTCCCAGCAGGCGGCCGTGGCCCATCCCCACTCGGCTCGCGTTCGCTGCCGGTGCACAGGGTCTTGCCCACGCTGGGGTGGACCAGAGGAGGCCCCCTCGTGCCAGCAGAGCAGCTTGAACTGCACCCCCCCACCAGGACCGCACCTGCCAGGCGAGGGCAGGTGGAAGAAGGGGCTGCAGCTCTCCCTGCTGACTGGCAGCTGACCGGCAGGCTGCGGGCGTGGCCTTCCAGGGATTCCCGGCAGGCAGCTCTGGCACAGATGGCCTGTGCCGGGAAGCGGCACACACAGGGCTGGGCGGCCGGTCCCGGTGGGACACCAGGCACACGGCTGTGGGGAGGCCCACCCGCCCGGCGGTGCCAGCCTCGCACTCACACGGGGCCGACATCTGGCGGCCTTCTTCCCGGTCTGCTGCTGCGTGCCGGTGGCTCTCCAGCAGGTGCCCGGGAGCTCCACGCAGGAGGCCATGGAGCCCCGGGCGAGATGGAAGAGCAGGGCTGGGGCCCAACTGCCAACGCCGAGGCCGCGGCTACTCTGCGAACGGGCAGAGCCCGTGGCCCGCCCTGCTCCCCGGGCAGTGGCAGGTCCCAGGGTGGGCGGGCAAGGAGCCGGGCTGATCTGGGTTTGGAGGTGGGGCCCTCAGGCAGACGGGCTGCGGACGGGCTGCTCTGCCCCAGCTGCAGCCTCGCCTGTGGGGGCATCGGGGGCACAGGCTCTCCTGCAGCTCCTCCCACGGAACAGGCTGGGGCACAGGCCGCCCGCCGTCCCACGTCAGCCCACGGCCACGCGCCTCCCCTCTGCCACTCAGCCCTCCCGGTGCCTCACACCGACGAGAGCAAGGGCTCCGGGTGACCTCTCAAACCAACAGACGGCGCCATCCTGGGCCTCCTCAGTCCGAGACAGCGTCCTTGTACTGGCGCCTTGGCTCGGTCAGGGGCCCCGGTGAGCCTCCTTGGGCCTCCGAGGGCCCAGGGACGTTTGCTCTGCCCGTGACAATGCAATTCTGGGGCAGCAGGACCCCAGCCTCGGCCCCTCAGGCGGCCGCAATCGTCCACATCCTTCCACGGTCTCAGACCCGCTCCCGGTGGGGCTGGGAGAGCCCTGCGGTGGAGGAGGTACCTTCCCCCTCCTGTTACCCACCGCACCACCGCTGGGGGGCTGAGGCCCAGGGCAGCTCCCAGGCCCCTGCCAGCGGCGTAACAGCGCAAAGCCTTGGGCTGCAGGGGGCGGCGCGGGGAAGCCCCGTACGCGCGGTGCTGGCCAACGTCGACGGCGTTAACTAACGAGACTAAAAACCAGGCCCCAGTCGGTGGCCACACTGGACGCCGTGGTGTGAGCAGGTGGGGGGCTCTTTCCCAGGCACGCCCCCGATGGGGCTGCTGAGGGCGCTTGGGTACCCTGACCTCAAAGCACCCTCTGCTTGACCTAAATCCCAGCTGAAGCCAGGAACAGCCTGGCAGGGCTCACGGTGGGGCAGCCAAGCCAGGCGCCTGGGGGTCCGGACGGTCACCAGCGGTCACCTGTACGCCTGTCCCCACGTAGGCACCACGGCAGGGGTCCCTGCTCCCTCCCGAGGGCCGTGGTCACAACCTGTGGGGCATTCGCCTCCGGACACCCCCATCTCCTACTCTCAGGCTCCGCCCCAGGAAGCGCCACCCGAGGCCCAGCAGCACCGGCCGTGTCCCCGTTCTCACCCGGCTGCAGGGCAGATGGTGTGGCCGGAGCGGACGCTCCCCCCTGGGCTGGCACGGCTCGAGCTGCCCTCCCTCCCCGGGCCTGCCAGGGGCTGGGAGGCCACCTGTGAGCCAAGCACTTACTGAGACAGAGAGGAGTCCAGGCTGAAATCTTCCAGGTGAAGCCTGGGGACGGAATGGAGTGGACGCGTCAACGCGGACGGATGGACAGACAGAGGGCCTGGGCTCCTGGACCAGGTGTGGGCAGGGACACGTAGGGAGGACGCGGGCAGGGTCCAAGGGAAGCAGGGGTGCGCCCGTGCGCACACTCCCGACTGGGCCTGGCGCCCTCGGCGCCCGCACAGCAGCACAGGGCACGCGGCAGTGTGGCACACGTGCCCCGCCCCGCCCCGGGCGGGATGGGGTGACCGCTAGACCCGGGAGACCGCACGCGGGATGGGCACCCGCCTGTGGCCAGGCGAGCGGCAGGACCGCAGGTCTGGCGAGGGCTTACTGCCCTGTTCGGCACTAAGCCCGCCCCAGGCCCTGCGTGACCCCGGTGTCCAGGAAGCAGCACCGTCAGCCCCCCTCTGACACCCAGGAAGCTGATGGCAGCAAGAGGCGGGCCCCACACAGGGCCACTGGCTGGATGACCTCTGCTGGGCTCCCCCGCCCTCTACAGGCCACTGCACCCCCTGCCCTGCCCCTCGGCTTCCTGGGTGACGAGGCAGGCCAGTGCTTTTAGGGACCCCCAGGGGCAACCCCTCTACTGGGCCAGCAACACACACCTGCTGCCCTTTGGGCGGCCTGGCCTAAGGCTCTACCAGACTGAGCACAGCCAGATGACACCAAGGTGGGCGTGGCCTGTGCCGACCTGGGAGGGAGGCTGGGAGGAAGAGGCTGGTGGGAGCTGCCAGACTGCCCGTGTCGGGGCGGAGTAGGGAGGGGGGCACAGAGGGTCTGCTCTTTGCTGGTGACGCACCCACCTGGGGCCTGCTTCTCCGCAGAGGGCTTCACAGGGCCTCTCTTTCAATTCTTAAAGCAAACATCTTCCAGAAGGGGAAACCAAGGTTCAGAGAGGACCACTGCCTCCCTAAGACCACAGGCGGGGAGGGGGGAGCGGCCTGCCTGCCTGCCTGTGCAGGGCCCCCTGGGTGGGACCCCCGGCCTACAGCTCCTGGTGCCCCCACGGGTGAGGTCTTGGGTGGGTGTGGTGTGGGGCTGGGCGCTGCAGAGAGCAGGGGAAACCTGGGCTTAACTGGGCCCAGATTCTGCGTGTTTATCCAGCTCAGGTTCCCTTTGGCCTGGGCTTTGCCCCCAGTGCTGAGTCGGGCGACAGCTGCACCCGGGGTGGCAGGAACCTGGCAGGGCCAGAGCCGGTCACAGCGGACCAGGAACTTGCTGAGAGCGGGTGAGGGGCGCCGGCCGGAGAGGACAGGTCGAGAGAGGGAGACTGGGCCTGTTCCTGGAGGGGGCGGGCACAAGTGCAGATCTGCCGCGGAGGAGGGGCTGGGGAGGCCCGAGGGTCCTGGGGAGAACAGCACGAGGGCAGGGCCGCGCTGGAGCCGCCCGAGGGGGAGCCGGAGCCGATGGAGGCGGCTACGCGTTGGGCTCAGAGCACGCGGGGAGGGCGGGCTCGGGCCCCCAGAGCAAAGTGCACAGCTGGTCCTGGGCTGGCCAAGCCGGTGTTCCCTGCAGCCCTTGCTTCCTGCCCTCCCCGGCCCCCCGCAGTCCACAGACGCCCCCAGGGCTCTGCACGCAAAGGCGGGGCCTGACCGCCGCCGCCCCCGCGCGTCCTTGGTGGACAGCCAGGCTCAGAGGGGCCGCCCTGAGTTAGGGCCCTGGGTGTACGGGCGCCCCCCAGCGGCCACTCTCTGAAGCTGCCACCCGGGTCTCCGGGCGATTTCAACCCCCGCACAGGCCCCGCAGCACCCGCACTGGCCCCGCCCAGGCCCCACCCCTGACTGCACCCCGCCCCCAAGGCCCCACCCCACCTGGGGGCCTTTGCACGAAGACCCCGCGGCTGGAGCTCGCCCTCTCTCCCCCCAAACCTTCTCGTCAGCCCAGCTCTGAGCGAGCCCCTCCTTGGATGTCCCCTCCGGGTGAGGGTCCAGGGTTGGTGAGCTCCGCCCCTGAAACTACCCTGGGGAGGGCGAAGACAGCCTCCTGGCCCAGCTTCGAGGCCTGGCCTCCTGGCGGCCTCCCACTCCCCCGTCCAGGTCCTCCTGCCTCCCCTCCCCGGGGACCCTCTTCCTGCCCTGGAGTTCCCTTGACCTCTACGCGCGCGGCCTCCGGCGGGTCCTCAGAGCTCATCCTGGCCTCTGGCCTCCACTCCTCCCCTTGCCCGTGTGGCCCCATCCAAAGCCACACCCACACAAGGGTCCCCACTCCCCGGCCTGGGCTCTGCCTCCCGGACTTCTCCCCGTGGCCGTGCCTCTGGGTACCCCAAACTCAGCCGTCCACAGAGCGCTCCCCATTCCCTGCCATGACTCCCCACAACTCTCAGACCCCAGAATTCTACCTCCTAGATCCTTCTGCAGCCCGTTCCTTCTCACCAGGGCCCCTGCCATGCCTTCCCGGCTACCCCCACGTCCCCTCCAGCAAGCCACCAGTGAGCCCCTCACTTGGGACACAACCCAAACCCAGGGGGCGGGCCCTTCCTCTCCAGCCTCACCTGCCCCAGCTGTCCCACCCCTCTGCGTCCCTCTTCCTTCCAGGTCAGCACACCTGGCGCCCGGCTAGGACCTGAGCTGTGCCTGGAAACCTCCTGCCCACACCTTCCAGTGGTTCTGTCCCCACCAGCCTGGGGCTCTGCAGGGGTGTCCCCAAAAGCCAGCACACTGCCCTGCTCTGCCCTGCTCTCCTGCTGGCCCCTGGGCGACAGCTCTGGGCCTTAGCACCCTCATCCCATTCTGGCTCCTGGGGCCCCTCCTCCCACACACAGCTGTTGGGGCCCAAGGACTCGTCTCTCAAAGGCCAGGGGGCAGCCCACGTCCAGGGCCGAAAGCACCCCCCCTGTCACCAGTGGGGCCCCCGAACTCGGGCCCCAGTCTATGCAGGCCAGCTTTGCCGTCCCTGGCCCCGACCTGAGGCTAGACTCCTGAAGGCTCGGCAGGAGGTGGGGGACTGCGCTGGGGCCCCCCAGCAGATGTGAGGCTACACGGCAGCACCCCTGGGGGCAAGGCCGCTCAGCCCCAGGGTCGCTGGGGGCATGAAGGGGCCCTAGCCCAGCCGTGACCCTCCGGGAGAGTTCACTACATGGCCAGCCTCTCCCTCACTGGCTCTTCAGCTCCAAAGCTCTCAAGCGATGGTCCTTATCACCCCCCCCCCCACCCCGGTCACGTTTCTAACGATCCCCCCACAGCGTCCAGGAGATGGGGGTGCAGTGCTTCAGCGGCGGGGGGGGCGGGGCGCCCTGGGCAGGGACGAGGCCTCGTGGCCCAGCGAGCCCTGCCCCCGGCTGGCTCCAGAAGGCGCGTGCAGGATGCGGGCAGCCGCAGGAGCTGCGGCCACAGGCTCCCTTCGGCAGAGGGCAACCACCTGCCGGCTCTGGTCTTACCGGAATCTGTCAGACTCGTGTTCCTAAGGAACAAAGCCTGCAAGTCCTCCCCTGCTCTGAAACCTGCCATGGCTCCCTACTCCTCCCGTCCAGAGCAAACTCCACAGTGCGCCTCTAACGCTTGGGGAGAGGAAGCTGCAGGCACCAGCCCTTGGTGCTGCTGGGCCAGCGATGCAGCTGCAGACACTCCCTCTACTCTGCAGAAGGAGGCTGATGAGGACCCTGAACCTCAGGGGCTGCAGGGGGACTGAGTGAGGCTGCTCACGTGAAGGTCATCAGCACAGGACTGCGGGTGGCAGGGGTGGGTATGGGAGGAGGGCTCCCTGGAGGAGGTGTCCCTGCCACCGCGGCTCCCATATTGCACTGCGGGTTCAGATGCAGCCTGGACATGACCTGCCATGCCTCTGTCCCTGCACTGCCTCCAGGAAGAGGATGGAGAAGAGAGGAACCTGGTCTCCAGGGCCTTGGCCGGCCCTTGCCTCCCTCCTGCCCAGGGGCTGCCCATCAGCTGCGTGAGGCCACCAGGCGTGCCCGTTAGAGGCACTCAATCTCCAGCCTTAGCAGTCTCCTCCGGCAAATGGGAATGACCGCTGGGCAGTGGCCCCCAGGGGCGGCTAAGGAGCAGGAAATGGGGTTTGAGGGGCCCAGAGGGCATGTGGCCAGCAGGAGGGGCGGGGGGAGGCTCCCTAGGCACCCTTGGTCTGCCATCTGCCAGGCTGAGTCTCTGCCAACCCCTCGCCCCAACCCTGACACGGCACAGCGCCTCCCCCAACCACCCCAGGCTTTGGCCCTGGCCTTTTCCTCTGCCTGGAAGCCCCTGCCCATCTCCCTGTGCCACCCCCCCCCCCCGAAGGGCGAGCGCCCCAGGAAGCCCGCTCTCCCTGTCCCGGCCCAGCCTGCACCTCCCTCTACCAGGCACAGCTTTCCGCGCCCACGACATGTGCCCACACCAATGGGTCTGATTCATCTCGGTTTCCCCCGCAGCATCTAGAAGGGCTCCTGGCACAGGGCAGGGGTGGCTCTGCATTAGCCCTGCAGACTGAGCCTCAGCGCCCTCATCTGTGAAATAGGCTGTCGTGCTGCGCCGGGCCTCAAGGAGGGGCCGGACAGGGGTTGGCACTGCCCCTGCCTGGCTGGGGAACCAGCCTCCTGCACCTCAGCTGCCACTGGCTCCAGGCACCAGCCCCAGGGAGCCTGAGCCCTGATACACCCCAGCTCCCATCTGCTGTGCAGCTGCTCACCTCTGAAGCAGGACACAGATGCTGGCCCTGCCTCCCCCCAAGTGGCTGCTGGAACCAACAAGAGTGTGGCCTCCAGTGGGGCAGGGCTCGGGCAGTGGTCACCAAGCCACCTGGCACAGCGCCCAGGTCCCCACTGCCTTTCCCTCCGGTCTTATCTGCAGCCCCTCTGTGCTCAGCCTCTCTGAGCAGGAGGGAGCAGGGGTCCCACAGGCTCCCCGAGGCGGGCTGGAGACACACAGAGCGGTTGGGGCGCTTGGCTGGGGGTCCCGAGGGAGATCTCGGCCGTCCCTCCCCTCCCGGGGCTGCAGGCAGCGCGGCAGGTGCAGCCGAGCGGAGCCCGTGCGGGATGCGAGCGCAGAGATGCAAAGCCCCTCCCGCGGTGCCCCGCGCCCCCGCCCCTACCTCTGGCCCACGTCGCTGCCTACGGAGCCCCCGCCGCGGGCCGGCAGCAGCGGGCTGAGCCCGTGCGGCTCCTCGGGGGCCGAGGCGCCGGCCGGGGCGCCCCCCGGGCCCGCCTTGCCCTCGGACGGCGAGCGCGGCAGCTTGGCCCGCGCCATCCTGCCGGAGCGCACGGCGGCGGCGGCGGCGGGCGGCGGGCGGCAGGCGGCAGGCGGCGGGTTGGCGGCAGGGGAGCGGGCGCTACCATCTCCGCGCGCCGCCCCGCCTTCCCCGCGCCGCCGCCACAGTGGAACGGCCGAGGGGGGCTGGGAAACTGGGGGCGGCCGAGCTTCCTCCCGCCGCGGCCCGGGGGCGCCCAGGCTCGGCCGCCTCCCCACCCCGGAGGCTGGGTGCCCAGAGGACGCGCCACGTGGGAGAGGGTCTTGGCGCCCCAGGCTTCGAGGGGCTGCCTTACAACGGAAGTAGTAGTAATAGTCATGCTGACGGTCACGGCGCTGGGAGGAGGGGAGGGATAGTAGCACGGTGACAGCCGGTGGCTCTCGGCCGGTCACTTCCTCAGGCGGGGGCTGCTGGAGAGGGGAGCCTCAGCCGGCCTGTGGGTTCTGGGGACGCGGGTGGGGCTCTAGTTGGCCAGCCCCGACCCCTGCTGCCCAAGTTGGGTGGGTCCAGCCCCTGGGTCAGGTGGGACATCGCTGTCTGTCCTCCCAACCGCAGGCACTCAGGGGTCGCCCTTTCCCCCACCTCCTTCCCCCCAGAGCTTTCTGGGAGTCACGGGGGTACTCGTTTACCGATGCCCGCATGCCAGGCTCAGCTCCGTGCCAGGCATGAGATCCCAGGCGTGGATGAGCCAGCTACTTCCTGGAGCCCAGTCTGCGCCCGACGCCCTGCTGGGTGAGCTCGGATCCTCTCACTGAATACACACAGCTTGAGGAAGTGTGCAGATTTCTGTCCGTTTGCAAAGTGGGGAAACCAAGGCACTGAGGGAGGGAGAAGTGCCTTCCCCAGGAGACCAGACAGGAAGCGGTGGAGCGAGGTCTCCCACCCGGGACCAGCTGACTGAGCCTCTGCTCCCTGTTGCCACATTGTGTGGCTTTTCTGCCCGATTCCTTCCATTTTCACAGACGAGGGAGGCCTGAGGCTGGGAAGGACAGGTGACTCGCCTAGGTAATGGCCGTCAGGTGTCGGCGCTGGGAGGACCAAGGCTGTGGGTTGGCTGCCCTGGAGCCCAGCTGGGTGCAGGGCTGCTCAGACGACAACCGTCCAGGCTGCCGGGGGGCTCCAGGCCCTGCCGATGTGTCCAAACCCTGACGCCAGACCGGAGCCTCCAGCTTGGCCAGCCTGCCTACCTTTATTTCTTCACCCCACTTGTGACCCAGCAAACCACCAGGGCCCGGTGCTTACAGAGGTCTGCAAGAGGAAGGTGGGCCTCAGTACACCCAGCCCCTGGCCTGGCCCCTCCCCAGACATTGCCTTGTCGGGATAAAGCCATTTGGTGGTCTCAGCAAACACTCATAGTGCATTTCCCCCGAGCGCCTTCTACGTCCCATCCCGTCCCATATCTGCCGAGGTGTTTGTACTGGCCAAGCACTGGGAGGCCCCTGCCCGCCCTGGGCAGAGGGGGGCAAGCCTCTGTCAGCCATTCCCTACCCTTCCCATGGAGAGAGAGGCATAGAGCGCCTGCAAAAGAGGGAGGGCTGGAAGTGCCTCGGGCCTGCTGGTGAGCGAGACGCATGGTGATGACTGTAAAACAAAGCCAGCAGCACCGCGGGCACGGGCAGCGCCATCTGCGGGGCCGCGCTGAGGCCCCTCTGTATGTGTGTCCACGCGAGACAGGCTGAGACCTGGGACCCTTTGCTGCAGTGCTTGCACCAAAACAAACATCTCTTCGAGCAACGAAATACAAAGAAACGATAAGGGACTAAAAATAACTGCGTGCACGCGCAGGTGGGGCAAATTCTGGACAACAAGATACAAAGAGACGGAAAACCCAACCGCCACTTCTGAAGAGCTGGGAGCAAAAGCAGGGTACTGCGCGAGACCCTCGCACACACCACCAAGGGGCGGGCAGACCTCCTAAGCCACGCCTCCGGCCCGACCCCTGGACACACCCCTACCCTCACCCCATATACGGAACCAGACGCCCCGCCCTCAGGGAGGGAGCGAGGGAGCCTATCACTTGCTCACGTTCCCCACTACAGCAGCAGGGCCCCCAGTGAAGTCTCGCCTGAATCTGCTGTGGCCTCTGATCAATTTCTATTGATTAAGGAGGCCAAGAACCCCGGTCGGTAACACACACACAACAGACCATCAGGAACGTTCACCTGTGCACCCCAGGAAGCTGTGAGCGGGGCTCCTTGGGACTCTAGGGTCCACAAAGAGACCAGAACTTGATTTCCTCGAGCAATGGCAGCGAGAGGCAGCCCATCTCAGAATGCTCGTGGGAGCGCCATCTGTAAGGGCACAGAATGGCAAACGCCTCACGTCCACCCACAGGGAAGGCTCAGCGTGTCTAGCGCTTCCCACCCTGAGTGCTGTGTCTTTCCCGTTCTGGGTTTTGAGAATGCAGTGGGTTGGCAGGTCCCGATGGTGTCTGAGGTCCAGGGTCAGATCAGGTGACAAGGGCAGGATGTCCAACATTTTGTGTGGCGGGATCTAAAGACAGATACAGGCTGATGTGTGGTGGTTACGTCTGGGAGTGGGCTGGGGGAGGCCTTTCAACTGGCTGCTGCATCATTTAGGTAAGGTTTGATTTATTTTGAAAACAGTGGTCCACTTCTATGATCCAGAGTCTAGTGGTATCTTCCTGTGTGGGGAGGACAGACAGCCCTCCTGGGTGGACCAGTGGCCCACGGCTCTGCATCCCCAGGGCACTGTGAGGAGTGTCCAGTGGGCAGGCTGGATACTCCCACGTGAGGCGAGGCAGGGAGAGCAGACCCAGGCCCTGAGGACTCCCAGCACTGCTTGCTCCCACGGGGCTCAGGCAGACTCAGACCGCATGGCTGTGTGTGGTGGGGTAGGGGACAGGCAGGAAGGTCGACTGCTCCTTTTGCTCAAGCACTTTGCACCTTCTTCCAAAGGGCTTCATTCCTGCCACACAGCAGCCCTGTGTCATTCTGTGTGTGGGGACTGCTGGCTGGGTGGGGGTGGGGCAGGCTGGCTGCAACTAAGGAGCCCATGTGCCGCAACTAAGAAGCCTGTGAGCCACAACTAAGGAGCCCACCTACCGCAACTAAGACCTGGTGCAACCAAATAAACAAATTAAAAAATAAAATTAAATTAAAAAAAAAAGAAATAAGCCCATCGCAAAAGGACAAATCCTGTAGGATCCACTTATCTGAGGGACCTAGAATAGTCAAATCCATAGAGACAGTAAGGAGATGGTGGGGGCCAGGAGCTGGGAGACGGAGTTAGTGCTTAATGGGGACGGAGCTTCAGTTTGGGAAGATGGGAAAGATCTGGAGATGGATGTGGTGATGGTTACAAAACGACGTGAATGTGCTTAAAGCCACTGAGCTGTGCACTTAAAGTGGTTAACATGGTACATTTTTGGTGTATTTTACCACAATTCAAATAAACAATTTTTTTAAAAAGAAGGAAGGAAGGGGCAGAGAGACGAGAAAAAGGGGGATAAAGAGAGGATGGACTTCATAAGACAAAGAACCTGGCCAACAATAAAACATGACTAGGAGCAGAAGGAATTCCCTAAACAGGCTTCAAGCACTAAACCCACTGGACAGGGACAAGCTCAAAAATGAGATACGTCAGTATCTCAACAGAGTGAGGGAAACAGGGAGATGACGGAAGTTTGGAGACAAACCGAGAGCCCAAACGCTGAATCACGTGGGATCACTAATGCACCCAATCCAGAAAAGATGTGACTGAAAATGGAGTTACTGACAGAGGGATGGCCCTGCTGGCACAGAAGCAGATGCAGGGCAGAGGCACAGGAGCTGAGAGCGGTGGGAATACTCACGCAAAGAACTGCCTGTGCCCTGGATAGAGGCCCCAACCTGTTTTAAGTATTTAAAACATATTCAGAAAGTACTGAGAAATATAATGATGAAAGAGTTCCAGGAAAATAAGGTACAGGATGTGCCACACCCAGATATTGATTCCATTAATCTACTGTGCTTAAAGGATAAAGAAAGAATTCTTCAGGCAATAAGACAATGCAAACCAAGTGAAGGGTAGAGCAAGTTGGCTTCAGGGGCTGGGGGAGGGGACGGGGAGTGAATGTTTAATGGGGACAGAGCTTTGGTTTGGGAAGATGAAAGAGATGGATGGTGGTGATGGTTGCCCATTAAGAATATGCTTGGGCTTCCCTGGTGGCACAGTGGTTGAGAGTCCGCCAGCCGATGCAGGGGACGCGGGTTCGTGCCCCGGTCCGGGAAGATCCCACATGCCGCGGAGCGGCTGGGCCCGTGAGCCACGGCTGCTGAGCCTGCGCGTCCGGAGCCTGTGCTCCGCAACGGGAGAGGCCGAAACAGTGAGAGGTCTGCGTACCGAAAAAAGAATAAAAAAAGAATATGCTTACTGTACTTAAAGACAAAGACTGTAACGAGAAGCAAAGAAGGGCATTACATAATGATCAAGGGATCAATACAAGAATAATATATAACAGTTATATATGCACACAACAAAGGAGCACCTAAACACATAAAACAAACATTAATAGACACAACGGGAGAAATTGACAGTAACACAATAATAATAGGGGACTTTAACACCCCACTTAAATCAATGGATCAGACACTCCAGACAGAAAATCAATAAGGAAACACCACTGGTCTTAAATGACACATTAGACCAGGTGGACTTTATATATATAGAGAGAGAGAGAAAGAGAGAGAGAAAGAGAATGACTCATCCCAAAGCAGCAGAATACACATTCTTTTCAAGTGCATATGGAATATTCTCCAGGATAGATCACAGGCTAGGCCACAGAACAAGTCTCAGTGAATTTAAGAAAACTGAAATCATATCAAACATCTTTTCCAACCACAACACTATGAAACTAGGAAAAAAACTGCAAAAACCACAAACACGTGGAGGCTAAACAATATGCTACTGAACAACGAATGGATCACTGAAGACATTAAAGAAGAAAATAAAAACGTACCTGGGGACAAATGAAAACGGAAACACAATGATCCAAAATCTGTGGGATGCAACAAAAGCAGTTCTAAGAGGGAAGTTTATAGTGATAGTGATACAAGCCTATGTGAGGAAATAAGAAAAATCTCAAATAAACAACCAAACTTTACACCTAAAGGAACCAGAAAAAGAAGAACAAACAAAACCCAAAGCTAATAGAAGGAAAGAAATCATAAAAATCAAAGCAGAAATAAATGAAGTAGAGACTAAAGAAGTCAATAGGAAAGATCACTGAAACTGAGAGCTGGTTCTTTGAAAAGGTAAAGAAGATAGATAACCTTCAGCCAGGTTCACCAAGAAAAGAAGAGGGAGGGTCCAAATCAATAAAATTAGAAATGAAAAAGAAGTTACAGCTGATACCACAGAAACACAAAGGGTCATAAGAGATTACTACGAACAATTATATGCCAATAAAATGGACAACCTAGAAGAAATGGGCAAGTTCCTAGAAATGCACAGTCTCCCAAGACTGAACCAGGAAGAAATAGAAAATAGGAACAGACCAATTACCAGTAATTAAATTGAATCAGTAGTAAAAATCTCCCACAAACAAAAGTCCAGGACCAGACAGCTTCACGGGTGACTTCTACCAAACCACTAGAGAAGAGTTAACACCTACCCTTCTCAAACTATTCTAGAAAACTGCAGATGAAGGAATGCTTCCAAACTCATTCTATGAGGCCAGCGTCACCCTGAAACCAAAACAAGACAAAGATATCACAAAAAAAGAAAATTACAGGTTAATATCACTGATGAACAAAGATGCAAATATACTCAACAAAATATTACCAAACTGAATTTAATAATACATTAAAGAGAGCATACACCATGATCAAGTGGGATTCATCCCAGGGATGCAAGGGTGGTCCAATACCCACAAATCAATCAATGTGATACACCACATTTAACAAATTGAAGAATACTAACCATATGATCATCTCAACAGATGCAAAAAAAACTTTTGACAAAATTCAACATATTTTTATGTTAAAAACTCTCAACAAAGTGGGTATACAGGAAACAAACCTCAACATAATAAAGGCCACATATGACAAGTCCACAATTAACAACACAGTCAATGGTGAAAAGCTGAAAGCATTTCCTCTAAGGTCAGGAACAAGACAAGGATGTCCATTCTTGCCGCTGCTATTAAACACAATATTGGGAGTTCTAGCCACAGCACTCAGACAAGAAAAAGAAATCCAAATTGGAAAGGAAGAGGTAAAACTGTCACTGTTTGCAGATGACATGATACTATACAAAGAAAATCCTAAAGATGCCACCAGAAAACTGCTAGAGCTCATCAATGAATTTGGTAACATTGCAAGATACAAAATTAATAGACAGAAATGTGTTGTACTTCTATACACTAACAACAAACTATCAGAAAGAGAAGTTAAAAAAAATCCTGTTTACCATCGCATCAAATAAAAATACCTAGGAACAAATCTAACTAAGGAAGTAAAAGATCTGTAAGAAAACTGTAAGACACTGATGAAAGGAACTGAAAATGACACAGAGATCAAGATATATCATGCTCACGGATTGGAAAAATTAATATTGTTTAAATGACCATACTACTCAAAGCAATCTACAGATTCAATGCAATCCCTGTCAAAATACCAATGGCATTTTTCACAGAACTAGGACAAATAATTCTAAAACTTGTATGGAAACACAAAAGCTCCTGACTGGCCAAAGCAATCTTGAGAAAGAAGAACAAAGCTGGAGGTATCATGCTTCCTGACTTCAGACTATACTACAAAGCTATTGTAATCACAACAGTATGGTACTGGCACAAAAACAGAAATATAGATCAATAGAACAGAATAGAGAGCCCAGAAATAAACCCACACACTTATGGTCGGTCCATCTGTGACAGAGGAGGCAAGAATATACAATGCAGAAAAGACAGTCTCTTTCCCAGTGGTGCTGGGAAAACTGGACAGCTACATGTAAAAGAATGAAATTAGAATGCTCTCTAACACCATATAAAAAAAAAACTCAAAATGGATTAAAGATCTAAATGTAAGCCCTGAAAACATAAAACCTAGAAGAAAACAAAGGCAGAACACTCTCTGACACAAGTCGCAGCAATGTGTTTTTGGATTTGTCTCCCAAGGCAAAGTAAACAAGAACAAAAGTAAACACATGAGACCAAATTAAACTAAAAGCTTTTGCACAGCAAAGGAAACCACCAACAAAACGAAAAGGCAACCTACCAAATGGGAGAAAATATTTGCAAATGATATGACCAATAAGGAGTCAATACTCAAAGTACATAAAGAGCTCATACAACTCAATAACAAAAAAAACAAACAACTGGATTAAAAATGGGCAGAAGACCTGAACAGACATTTTTCCAAAGAAGGCATACAGATGGCCAGCAGGTCCATGAAAAGCTCAACATCACCAATCATCAGAGAAATGCAAATCCAAACCACAATGAGATATCAACTCACACCTATCAGAATGGCTAACATCAAAAAGACCACAATTAACAAATGTTGGCGAGGATGCGGATAAAAGGGAGCCCTAGAACACTGTTGTTGGGAATGTAAATTGGTGCAGCCACTGTGGAAAACAGTATGGAGCTTCCTCAAGAAGGTGAAAATAGAACTACCATATGATCCGACAATCCCACTCTCCTGGGTATATATCCCCCAAATCCTTGAAAACACTATTTCAAAAAGATACATGCAACCCAATGTTCATAGCAGCATTATTTACAATTGCCACGATATGGAAGCAACCTAAGTGTCCATCAACAAATGAACAGATAAAGAAGACGTATGCATAAATACAATGGAATACTAGTCAGCCCTAAAAAAAAAAAAGAATGAAATTTTGCCATTTGCAGCAACGTGGATGGACCTAGAGGGTATTATGTTTAGTGAAATAATTCAGAAAGAAAAAGGCAAATACTGTGTTACCACTTATATGTAGAATCTAAAAATAAAACAAAGGAATGAACATAACAAAACAGAGACTCAGAAACAGAAACTGACTCTGGCCCTCCCACCTCCCTCTTCAAAAAGCCCTGTGATCCCATGGGGTCCACCCAGATGATCCAGGACTGTCTCCCCATCTCAAGATCCTTAACTTCAACACATCTGCAAAGCCCTTCTCATCACCTAAGACACTTGCAGGTCCCAGGCATTAGGACATGTATATCTTTGGGAGGGTGGCATTGCTCAGTCCATCACACATGGTGAACCTATGTAACGCCATTAGTCAATACATGAAACCCAGAAAGAGTAGTCCAGAAAAAACACCTTCAGCTGTCATCCTTTGAGGCTGCTATAATACACTTTGAAAACTGGTAATTAAATGGAAAGGATTGAGCGTGTTTTCCTGCTTTCTCAGCAGGAATTATGTTTTGGGGTGTACAACTAGCTCCCATTGATGTAGGAAAACCACCAGTTAAAGACGAATGTGGCTTATACTCAAGGAGGGTGGAGCAGAACCGGAAAGGAGCTTGTCCAAGCCGCCACAGAACGTGGGATCAGGGAGGACGTCCGGTGGGGTTGCCACCCTTAGCTGCACCAAGGAGGGGGAATGCATGGTCGTATGACGACGGATCACCTTGCACAACTGCCCAGTGCAAGGGCTGGGCTGTCATCGTTAAGCCATTGTGTATCGTGTCCCTCTGGCCATCTCTAACGGAGGGACAACCAGGACATGGGGCAACATGGGGACGGTGGTGGCACTTAAAACCTTCTCTTGCCTGAAACATTTGAGTTCCGTCCACGAGACCTTCAGATCCAACATCCAGTTACAGGAATACTGGAGGCAGAGCAACAAGCTGAACCACCCACCAAGAGGCAACCAGACACACAGACGGCAGAACATTCTGCAGGACCAGAGGCCTGGCGTATCAGCTACCTACGCTGTGTGACAAATTGCCAACTTCACAGCTTAAAGCAACATATACTCGCAGTGCCGAGGTTAGAAGACCGGGTGTAGCTTAGCTTGGTGTCTCGCTTAGGGTCCCACGCATCTGAAATCAGCATCAGCAGGGCTGAGTTTCCACCTGCACCCCTGGGGAAAATCCGCCTCCAGGCTCATCCAGTTGGCTGGATTCAGCTCCTGGCGGCTGTAGGACTGAGGTTCCCCTTTCCTGCTGGCTGTTGGCTGCTCAGCCCCTAAAGGCTGCCCTCCATCCCTGGGCCCCTCCACCTTTAAGGTGGCAATTGTGGGTCAGATTCCCCTGTGCCCCAAATCTTTTCTTCCACTTCCAGACAGGGAAAACACTCTTGCTTTCAAAGGGCCCCTGTGACCAGAAGGGGCCCAACCTCCTGGTGATTAACTCAGCCAACTGGTTAGTAACCTTACTTATAATGCAAAATTGCCATGGGTATGAGCTTCCTCTGGCTGACGTAACAAAGTACCACAGTCTGGATGGCTTGAACAACAGAAATTCATCCTCTTCCAGTTCTGGAGGCCAGAAGTCCAAGATCAAGGTGTCAGTAAGGCTGGCTCCTTGTGAGGCCGTGAGGGAGGATCGTTCCAGGTCTGTCTCCAGATTTCTCTTTTTTAAAAGGTCACCAGTAGGGACTTCCCTGGTGGTCCAGTGGCTAAGACTCCGCACTCCCAATGCGGGGGGTCCGGGCTTGATCCCTGGTCAGGGAACTAGATCCCACATGCTGCAACTAAAAGATCCTGCAAATAGCAACCAAGATCCCACGTGCCGCAACTAAGAGGCGGTGCAGCCAAAAATAATCATAGTAAAAAGTAAATGTTAAAAAAAAAAGGGTCACTAGTCATGTTGGATTAGGGCCCACCCTAATGACCTCATGCTCATGTAATGACCTCTGAAGACCCTACTTCCAAATAAGGAGATCCTGGGGGTGACATCTCAACATCTTTACCGGCTTGGAGATTAGGGTGGGGGACCTGGGGAGGCCACCTGGTAGGAGCCACTCTGGATTAAAAGGAGTTAGTGAACCCTAATAACCAGATGCAACACAATATTCCTGGACCAAACAAACCAGCCGAGAAGGACAGGTGGGGGCCACCAGGGAAATGTCTTCCCCAAGCCTGGTATGTGCTGCCCCCTCCCTGGACTCCACCCTGGCTGCAGACCCAGAGCCAGGAGCCCTCATCCACTCCCCCCAGGCTCTTTGATCACCTCATGGGCACCACCCAGGGCTCCCCGACTTCTCAGGGGAGACGCCTCCCCTCCTCCTGCACCCCCAGTGCAGACACGAGTCTCATGAGATGCCCCATAGATGCCACACGAAATCTGTGCTTCCCGGGGGAGAGCCACACGAAATCTGTGCTCCCCCAGAGGCTCCAGGGGAGGGTCCTTCCTGCTTCTTCCAGCTCCGGGCGGCCCCAGGCGGCCCTGGCTTGTAGCCACATCACCCCAGTCTCTGCTCCATCTCCACAAGGCTTCCCTTGTGTGTGTTTCTCTTCTTACAAGGATACCAGACAGCGGATGTAGGGCCCACCCTAAATCCAAGATCATCCCATCTCAAGATCTTTACCTTAATTACACCTGCAAAGACCCTATTGCCAAATAAGGTCATGTTCCCAGGTGCCAGGTGGACATGAATTTGGGGGACACCATTTCAAAGCACTGCAGGGGGTCTGCAGTTCTTTCCTGCAGACCCCCTCTCCTGAAGTTCCCCCAATCAGCTGTGCGACCTTGAACAGGTCTTTTTCCTGTGGGATATGCCTCTACTCACCAGGCGCCCGCACCGCGTGGGTGAGGGGAGAGGCGAAGGCTCTCCCTCCGGGGATCCTGGGATGTTCTTGGGGTGTAAGGAATTTGAAATCAAGGCAGAGCTTAACCCCGTGAAAGGTTACCGGCCATCTCTCTTTTTTTTTTTTTTCAATTAATTAACTTATTTTAGTTTTGGCTGCGTTACGTCTTTGCCGTGCACAGGCTTTCTTTAATTGCGGCGAGCAGGGTCTACTCTTCGTTGCGGTGCGTGGGCTTCTCGTTGCGGTGGCTTCTCTTGTTGCAGAGCACCGGCTCTAGGCACAAGGGCTTCAGTAGTTGTGGCACGCGGGCTCAATAGCTGTGGCTCACGGGCTCTAGAGCGCAGGCTCAGTAGCTGTGGCACACGGGCTTAGTTGCTCCGCGGCACGTGGGATCTTCCCGGACCAGGGCTCGAACCCGTGTCCTCTGCCTCGGCAGGTGGATTCTTAACCACCACGCCCCCAGGGAAGCCGTGGCCATCTCTTTTGTAGCGTCCACCTTGTTTCCCCAAGCCTGCTGTGGATGGAATGTGTGTGTCTCCCCAGACTCACACTGAAGCCCCAACCCCCAGTGTGATGGTGTTTGAAGGTGGGGCCTTGGGAGGTGATTAAAGTTAGATGAGGTCCCGAGAGTGGGGCCCTAAGATGGGAATAGTGCCCTTATGAGAGCACGTGCTCTCTGTGTCTCTGCCTGTGTCTCCCGTGAGGACACGGTGAGAAGGAGTCTGTACACCAGGAAGAGGTCCCATCAGGGCCCCCCTACCCCTGGCTGGTATCTGATCTCAGGCTTCCAGCCTCAGAACTGTGAGAATTAAGTGTCTGCTGGTGAAGCCCCTAGGCTGGGGTGTTTGTCACAGAGCTCGAGCTGCCTGAGACCCAGCCTGGACACTCTCACCTCCCATTTTCACTCCAAGTGGATGAGGCCGAATGACACGTGCACAGAATTTTCAATGGCAAATGGCACATCGTGGGAAGCATATCAGGAGTGAAGGGAACCGCAATGTGAAGCAGAAGCCGAGCACGGTTTCCGTGACACTGGAGGATGCTGGCCACCTCTCGCTGGATGTCTGTGCTCTGCTTTGCACTAATTGGGAGGAATTTAAGTTTGATTTGTGCACACAAGTCCCCGGGATGCAGGCTTAGAGGCAAAGAGGTGCACTGAGATGTCCAACGCCAGGGACCGGGATGGGGACCTGGCTGCCGGGGACGCCCAATTCGCCATCTCAGGGTCTCCCGCAGTATCCTCGGGATGTGGGCACGGGGAGCCAGGGCCCCTTCTCGTCACAGAACTGCTAACACCTTGACTGGTGTACCCCTAATCCCAGATCACTAAGAGTGTGGCTGTCTTCCAGGTGCAGACTCAGGCCCAGGAGCCCCGCCGACCTGCCCTGGCGTCCACGGGCTGGTGTGGAGGTGACCACACCGCTGCTCACACCTGTGTGCGCCCCTCCATCACCCACACCCTCCCCGTCCCGTTTGTTCTTATTCCTTTATCCTCCATCTTCTCGCTGTCCATCCCGCCTGCTCCTGGCCTCCCAGGACCGGGGGTGACCCAAGCCCCCACACGCCCACCCAGACGGAAGGACACAGGGTTGGAGGAAGGCGCGGCCTGCCCCTGGGAGCCCCGGCCACTCTCTGCGGGGGGGCCCCAGGTGACAATGGGGAGAACTAGCCCTGGCCCAGTCATACAGTGGTGTGGCAGAGATGCAGGCAAATGAGCCCCAGGCCCGGAAAGTGCTAGAAAGATCGATATAAATCTTACCCCCTCGGGACACAGCACACAGAATCGGCTAGGACCTGAGCCTTTCCTTGGTCTAATCATGCAGACAGAGGAAAGTGAGTCCCCAAGAGACACAGGGACGCTGAGAGAGCCGCCTGGCAGCGTCCGGGTCAGCTCCCGGCGTCCATGCACCCGGCGCGCTCGCCACTGTTCTGTCTATGGTTTAAGGTTAGAAACCGCAGAGACGGAGGCAGACGGGAGAAGGCAGAAGGTGTGCAGCTGCGGAGGACGTGGGCGGATCCCGGGAGGAGGTGGAGGACCCTGGGCTCAGGTGGGAGGGAGCTGAGGTGAGCACAAGCGTTTCGGGCCTGGGCTACAGAGGAAGCTGGGAGTGTTGGGGGCCCACTGGAGAGGCTGGTGTGAGGGCGGGCAGCCGTCCAGGGCGCAGAAGCAGCCGCCCCAGGGGTGACCAACTTACGCAGGGAGGGGGTCCGGGAGGACCCCCGGGCCTTGGGCCTGAACACCCAGGTGGCTGCTCTGGGCTGGGGAGGGGCTGTGGGGGGAGGTGTGGCGTCTGGCTTTAGACCCACACTCCGGGGTGCTGGACGACATGTCCCCCGCACCCCAGCACCATCCAGTCCTATTCTGCATGGAGCTGAAGGTGGCAGGGGACCCCCAACCTGCCTGGGCCCCACCAGCCTGCGCCACCGCCATTTCCCAGGTGGGCCGTGTCCTCCAAGGCCTTCAGGTCTGTGACGGACACAGGCCCCTGGCCAGGATGGGGCCGGGATCCCACCTTTGCCCCATCCTGACGGCTAAGCAGAAGCCAGGCCCTGGGAATTTAAAGGTAAAACCAGGGGTTTGAACTCAGCCCCCGCGCAGGGAGAACCCAGGGGACCCCGGGGCACTGGGCCTGCTCCAAAGGCACCTCTCTGAGCCCTGCCTGCCCCTCCCGGAGCCCCTGGGGGCCATGGCTGCCAACAGTGGCTCCTGCAGGGCGGGGCAGGGGTCTGTCCTCAGGGCGCCGCCCACAGCGCAGGCCTGCCTCCCCACTTCTCGGCTTGCTGGGTGAAACAACACGGGGTGCCGCTCAATCCCACAGCAGCAGCCAGGCTCCATCCTCTATTGCTGGAAGAGCTCAGGGAAACACGGAACAGGGCCCTTCTGGGCAGCGCTCTAACCCTGGAGGCCTGGCCTCCTCACCTCCCTGCAGCCGCGCTGCCCCGGAGCCCCCAGAGGGGTGCACACACCTCCCCACCCCCAACCCTGTCCTCCACTAGATGCCTGGAGGGAGAGGGGCATGGACCCTGACGTCTCCTCCTGCTGCGGGCTGGGTCCTGGCCGGACAGGCAGCTGGGGAAAGCAGCTGGTCCCAGCACGTGGGCCAGGAGAACACCTGGCCGGGCCTTCTCCTCACCTGTGGCTCTGCCCACCCCAGCCTTTGGCTGGTTCTAACCCTCGTGGGAGACGAGCCTGTGGTGGGACAGCCCGTGTCCCCCGCACCGCAGTGCAGGGAGGGTGTGAGGTGCGGCGGCTGGCTGAGGCCTCGTGTCCATGTTACAGACCAGGAAAGGAAGCAACACTTACAACGACCAAAGCCCCGTCTGCAAAGCCCTTTCCCGCTCCCCTCGCAGCCGCCTCTTCCAGGCCGGGCCACCATTGGCCCTCTGCAGGAGGCAGAGCGGGCGTGGGGGCTCACCGCCCAGCCAGGCCTGCAGCCCCTGAGCCCCACAGGGGGCCCTCAAAGCCCCAGGTCCATCCCCCAGGACCAGGTGCACCAGGCGCACTGGAGGGTCTGCTGCGGACGGGGAGGGGCCTCCTGGAGCTGCCTCTTGGCTCCTGGGGCGAAGGGGCAGTGAGCTGACCGGGGACAGGGCAGGGAGCCCCGAGGCCTAGGCCTTGGAGGGTCCAGGTCTAGGGCTTCTGCCTAGAGCCCTGCTCCCCAGGAGCCCTGAGACCCGGCCACAGGCAGTGATGAGGGTCCCCTAGGACCCTGGCTGCCCCCTGAAGGTGAGCCAGTCCTGGCTCTGCCTGCCTCCTCGCTGCCCGCCCTGCAAGAGGCTGGCGAGCAGTCTCCTTCGCTCACGTGGGCTGAGCCCCCCCTCCCCCCAAGGCCACGGTGTGTGAGGCTGTGGTGACTCATGGCTGTGGCTTTATTCCCCTGGAGAACAGGAAGCCCACAGCCCTGGCCGCCTACCCACACAGCCTGCCAGGAGTCGGGCAGCAGCGCCCCCGCTCACCCCACAGAGGCTGCCCCGGGGCACGTGAGTGGGGCTGGAAAGGAGCCCAGGCGGCAGGGACCCAGGAGCACGTGCGGGAGGGCAAGCACAGCTCTCCTCCCCGGACCCACGACGCCCGCCGTCTGCAGTGCCGATTCGCCCAGGCCACCGGCCCTTCCTCCTGCAGCCCCAGGACCCCGGCCCCGGCCCAGTCCCGGGTTCTGTGGGACTGTCCCTGGGGCACTCAGAAGCACGGGCTGAGTGCACACGGCCCTGCTGGTGGGGCAGGCTGGCCTCCTTGGCCTCCAGCCTCTCGGGCCCTCCGGCCACCCCACAGCCTCTCAGCCCCAGTGCCTGCTCCCTTCCCTCACCCGACGTACAGACACATCCTTACCACCTCTCCACACGTGCAGCACAGGGTCTCCACGCCTGTCCAGGGACCGCGGCGGCCTGTCCTCTGGAGGACTCCCCCCGCCACACACACACACACACACATACACAGCCCATCTCTGAACACCATGGGCACACAAGCACAAAGTCCCTGGGCCCAGCACACAGGAGACTTTCCCCCTGAACACAAGGCCGAGGAGAACAGAGACGGGGGGGTTGCCAGGAGCTGCAGGGCAGTGACTGCTCACGGGTACGAGGTTTCCGTCTGGGGTGATGGAATGCTCTGGAACTACGTAGTGGTGATGATGTATATGTACCAAATGTCACTTTATATTTTAGGTTTTGTATATTTTACCACAATAAACGCCCCCCCCCCAAGCCACAGGGTCCAGAGCACGGTGGAGGATTCAGTGCCAGCTTCCCATTTCCCAGGGGACAGGGACAGTTCCCTCCAGGCAGACACATGCCACCCTTGGCTGACGGCAAGGACCTGCCATCCACTCCTAAAATCTAAGGGATGTGTCACTGCAATTACATCAGTTGCAGTCACTGGCATTTCTGGAGCATTTGGAGGCCCCAGGCCCACTCGGGGAGATGGATGCCGTTTCCTGCCCACCTCTGAAAGAACCTCTGGGGCTGCTGTTATCGAGAATGAATCAAGTCCCAGCGGAGCAGGCAGTGAGGGCCTGGTGCTGACTCAGGAAGGTGCTGAGCTCACGTCTGGCTTAGAGAAGTGCCCAGCCTTGCCCTCCTCTGCCTCTGCCCACCCAGGTAGCCAAACGAACTCTTCACCTGGGTGTGTATTTTCGGGTGGGTTTACCTATTACCACAGTACTCAGTCCACCAAGATAAAACCACACGGCCTTAACGTGCCCCTCTGCTGGGTTCGCACCCTTGGTTCTATGTGGGTGAAGCCCTTGGGTTCCATCTCTCCTCCTGATTTTACCTGGAGAATGCAACTGAATGCTATGGGAGGTCTGGAAGGATATTCTGTTTCCGGCAGGCAGAATGCATTTTAAACTCACTTTCCACAAGTCTCACACACGGTCCTTACATGCTGGCCTCCTCCACAAGCACGATTTCTTTCCCAGCTACAGCTTCAGCAGTGGATTATTCTCAGAGCCTGACGAATTCCAACCTCACGGAGTTTACGTGCTAACTCGAATAACTGCACTGTTGGGACGACTGCAGATTCACGAGCCCAGTTCAGGGCTTGGTGGGGAAGGAGACCCGCAGATACCGGGGCCCCTCCCCCAACACACTGCAAGGGAAGTGGTTCTGGTCCGAAGTCCCACAGGCTCCAGCGTGAGTCCCTGCACGCATAAAGAACTTCCCCCGAGGCTGATGGAGCTATGGTGCTGGGTGTTTACTGAGACAGCTATTTGGGGAAAGGGCAGAGAAAAGCAACATTTCTCCCAGCTTCCTGCCAGCCTCCTCAGCACATGAATTATTTCCAAGGGCTCATTTTGCTGGTCCTTTGCCGAAAGACTCAAGTTCATTTTGCTTTGTGCCCCCAGGAGAGTCCGAGGTGGGGGCACGTTGTCATCCCTGGTAAGTGACCACAACATCAGCTCCCTTAATTAATAATAAATGACCACAGCCAGCGTCTGGAGGACGCCAGCCCTCAGCCAGCCTGCGGGGCTTCGCCACGTGGCGCTTCCGGCCCTGGCTTGTGCCCCAAATCAGCAGAGCTGCCAGAGGGACTGGGGGCCTGTGGGCAGAGCCGGAGAGGCTGGCCCGCGGACTGGTCTCTGGGACTCCCCAGCACAGAGCCTCCCGTCCCATCGTCCAGGCTCCTCCCGGGAAAATGCTTCCCACCCTCCCCACCCCCCAACTTCTCCGGGTCCCGGAAACCCGGGAAAGTTGAAGGGCGCGGGCCCCAGGCAGCGCGGGCGCAGCGGCGGCCTTCAGCACCACGGACAACTCCGCGCGCCGACCCCCCGCCCTACCTGTCGTCGTTCTGGAAGGACTGGTCGCCCAGCAGCAGGTCCCGGAAGCGGTACCGCGGTGGCAAGGGCACGAGCTCCGAGTCCAGGTCGCTCATCTTGAGGCTGACGGTGTCCAGGAGCGCGCCGTCCCCGCGGCCGCCGTCCCCGGCGCCGGGCTGCCTGCGGGCACACGCCAGCGCCCCCTCAGCCTGCGCCCGCGCTCGCCGCGCAGAGCGGCCCCCGGCCAGCACAGCCCCCGCCCGCCCGCCCCGCCGCCCCCGGGCCCCCCAACCCCCGGCCCGCGCGCCCCGCCCCCCACGCGCCTGGCCGCCCAGCACAGCCCCGCCGCTGCGCCCACAGCTGCTGCCGGGCTGCGCGGCCCACTCCGAACAAAGCACCTCCAGGGCGTTGGGGAGGTCCACCACTGCCGATGGCAGGGGCAGGCGCTCACACCACCCCCGATGCCGCGGGGGCCGTGGAAGCCCTCCCGGCTCCCCCCACGCAGACTTTGCCAAAGCCGGCTGCGCAGCCTTCCTCAGGGTCCAGGACACCTAGCTCCCCATCAAAGACCCCCTTCCAGACCCTCAGGCTGCTGGGCTCGGGGGAAGTGACCAGGCGGCTGACGAAGAGGCCCTCATCTGCGGCCTCCCTGGGGCCAAGCAGCTCAGCTCGGATCAGAGCCTGCGAGGGGGTGTCAGCAGGGGAGGGCGGGATCCCTTTGCCCAGTGTCACCAGGATTCTGAGGCCACAGAGACCCCTGTCCCAACCACCTGGCAGTGGTAGAGCAGGGGTCACACCCGGTAAACTGGGAGGGTCCCTGGCGGTCTGCAGCCTCCTGGGGCACCGACATTCGTCTTCCGGGGCTCCTTCCCCTTTCCTGCCCCCATTCCCACACCCAGGTGAGCTCTGGCTACAGTCACCCTCACGCACCGAGGCTCCCAGTTCCCAGCGTCCAGGGCAGCAGCCCCCAGGGCCGTCTGGACATCACAACAGGCCCTCTCTGCCCTCCAAGTCAGAGGCTCGCTAGCTACCCCTGGAGTCACAACGCAGTGGTGCCGGACGCAGCGGGGCAGCTGCACACCGGTAACTAGTTAACTAGTGGGGATTCTCATTTCCATGGTGCAGGTGGGCAGGGCCGGGGCCGGGCCACCAGCGCAAGTGGGAGTCAGGTCAGACCCCGGGGACTCCCGGCCCTCTGGCAACCACCTGACCTTCCAGGTTGAGTCCAGCCCAAGGCCAACCCTAGGTGCTGCCCCTCAGCGCCCAGTGGGACACTGGTGGGGAGGCAGGAGTTATAATATCTCCCTGCAGCCTCTGCCCGCTGGGCTGAGCCCTCACTCGCTCTTCTAAGAGCCAAGACCCCGGGGTCGGGGGAGCAGCACATCAGCTGTGACCCTTTAGTCGTGGACCCGGGAATGGCCTCCTGGGCCCCTTCTCAGTCACCACAGGAGGCAGGGCAGATGAGCTGGGGTTGGGGGGAGGTGGGTTCTCCCCACTGTCAAGCCCGTCCCCCCAAGGGACAGGAGGACAACGGAGGAGCCCAGCTCAGCCTCTGGGCAGGTGCAGGGGTCTGCTGACCACACTCGCTCCCACGCTGAAAAACCACGGGCAGGCTGTACGAGAGGCTGGGAGGCCAGGGCCACTCACCTGGAGCACGAGGTCCACGCGGGCGGGTGGGCACTGTGGACCCCTCCTCTCCCTCCCCAACCTGGGAAGGGCAGGCACATTCCCTGGGCCCCCACCGAGGGCCTGGCCCATGCCTCCCGACCCCCCAGACGAGCAGCAGGCAGGTGTCAGCCCCCCATCCCACGGCCATCGGGAGCTGCTCAAGGACCGTCCCAGGCCGAGGCTGCGAGAGGCCACATGGGCCCAACATGCCTGCGTGCTGTCCTCCCGGGTCTCGGGGTCAACCCCGAGGATCTGGCAGCATTTGAGAAACAACATTTCCTAATTGCATCAGCGTGGCTGCATGTTTTTCCTTAGTCACAAGCTGGTGGGGCCGTGGGTAGGGGCACGCAGGTGGGGGAGCCACACGGGCTGAATCTTCTTGCTTTTGCCCCTTTCTTGCCAAAAGCCCCTTTCAATGGCAGAACCCCAAGAGGCTGCAGCTCCCCGGGCGTGGCTGCCTCTGACCCCCTCCCCACTCTGACCTGCTTTGGGTTTTCTCTCCTGGCCTCAAGGCCCGGACACGGCAGGGCCCGTGGAAGCGCTCGGAACCCAGGGCCGCTGTTTGCTTCAGGGGGACACAGCGGGGGTGGGAAGTGCACGAGGAGTCAGAAGGCCAGGCCCCTGCCCACACGCTGTGGCCTGGGGAGGATGACGGGGGACGCTGCCCTTCTTCCCTGATGGTGCTGCTGGGACACCGGACACTGGAGTGAGCACAGGGTGCAGAGCAGATACCCCACAGGCCTCCTGGCATCCTGCCTCGTTGCACCAGCGGAGCCGAAAGCCCACATGAACCTGAGTGTTTGTTGTGCTGGCCAAGAACCAGGGCCCCAGGTCTCCTGGAATGGTGCCACTTGTAGGAGGGAGGTGGCTGAACGAGGGGGCTGGCTGAGGCCTCTCTCCAAGCCCAAAGGCTTGTGTCGCTGAGAGCTCTTGGGCATTCAGGAGTGTGGGGGGTCCCATCCCCCTCGGAGCTGAGATGGTCCAGGTGGGGCAAAAGCAAGGCCCCCCCTCTGCCTCCTCGTCTCCCCTCCCCACTCGCTCTTCCCTGCGGGCCCAGAGGGGCCGGGAGGAAGTCTGGGACCCCCAAACCACGCCCATTATCCTTTATGTTCTGTGTGCTGGCCACATGGAAGAACGGCCGATTTCAATGAGAACTCAGTGCTTCGGTGGCATAAAGAAGGCGTCCATCTCCCCGGCCCTAGCTTGCCCTCAGGACAAGGCATGGAACTTCATCTGTGCGACTCACCAACACCCTGCCGAGGCAGGGCAGAGCAGCCCCCTCCCCGGCAAGGCCGTGGGGACTCTCAGGGCCCGCTGGCATAAACCCGCAGGCCCAGGGAGCCACCAAGGGTCCTGATGACTGAGCGGGCTCGGTCCTGCCCCATTAGTCCATGCTGGGTGGCCCCATGAAAGTAACTTCACCTCCCTGAGCCTCAGTTCCCTCATCTGTAAATGAATATCTGACGCCTTCTCCCTTTAGCAGGTGACTGTAAAGATGTAAGGAGACAGCAAGGCTGAGGTGTGCAGTGTGGTATCTAGCACACGGCCGCGTAATCCACGTCAGTTTTTAATTTGGGGCTGGTGAGCTAGCAGTTTGGCCAAATTCCAGGGGACAAAGGGTCCGACCCCAAGCGTCAAGTTCCTGGGATGGCCAGCTCCCCATCACGGTCTCCCCAGTGTGGCCGGAGGCCCCTCTGGGGGGCTTAGACTCGGAATGCCGACCTACGGGATCCAACGAGAGAGGCTAAGGAGGAGAAGGGAAACCAACACCCGGCACACACGGCGGGAAGTCATCTCCCAGTTTGGTGCACACGTGCTCGCGCGCCCTGACCCTCCGGGCTCAGGGGAGGGAGAGCCAGGGCCCCGGCACCCGGTGCCAGCCGTGTGCCAGGGACTGTGAATGCAGCATGTAGCACAGAATCCTCAGAACCCCGCGTGCAGCCAGGACTCCCCGTCCCTCCGACGGGAGGTGAGGACCTCTGGGCTCACACAGCCTAGGAAGAGGCCCACAAAGTGCGGCGTGGGGAAGCCAGGTGCACCTGATACGGGGCCGTCCTGTTTACCAGCAGCGGCACTGCCTACAGGCGGCCAAGGGGAACCCCTCTGAGGGCCAGGACTCCTGCTTCCCTTCCCTCCCAAATCCGCCCCCTTGGTGGTCAAGGAGTCAAGCAAAACTGAGGAGGGTAAAGTGGTCAAAAACCTGCTTCTCCGGCCAAAGGCCCCTGGCCCCAGTAGTTGCCCAAGTTCTGCCACCTCAGTCAGACCACTCCAAAGCTCAGAAACAGAAGCGACTTTGCTTATTCTCCTAATCCCATCACCCAAATAGGGTGCAGACAACACCAATGTATATGTGAGACAATCTCCCTTAATACTCTAGGCGCAAAAATCCTAAGTAAACTGTTACTAAATGGAATGCGGTAGCACATAACACCACCGCACCAGCAATACCAAATAGGATTTCTCTAAAAAAGAGGGCAATATACTTCACTATGCAAAGAAACTAAAGGAGGGCTTCCCTGGTGGTGCAGTGGTTAAGGATCCGCCTGCCAATGCAGGGGACACGGGTTCGATCCCTGGTGCGGGAAGATCCCACGTGCCGCGGAGCAACTAAGCCCGTGCGCCACAGCTACTGAGCCTGCGCTCTAGATCCCGCGAGCCACAACTACTGAAGCCCGCGCGCCTAGAGCCCATGTTCCGCAACAAGAGAAGCCACCGCAACGAGAAGCCCCCGCAACGAGAAGCCCGCGCACCGCAACAAAGAGTAGCCCCTGCTCGCCGCCACTAGAGAAAGCCCACACATAGCAACGAAGACCCAATGCAGCCAAAAATAAATAAATAAATTTATTTTTAAAAAAAGAAATTAAAGGAGAAAATCCACACGATCTTGTGAGTAGATACAGAAAAAAGATTTGTTAAGACCCCCCAAACCCATTAATACATTAGATATAGGGGGAGACGTTCCTAATTTGATTAACAGCAACCAAAAAAAATCCAGGCAATGGTGGAATCCTGGAGGCATTCCCGCTCCAGTTGGGAACACAAGAGTCTGCCCACCACGATGGGCGTCCTCGGCTCCCACTGAGACGAAGCAAAGAGTAAGAAAAGGAAGAGATGGGGCTCTCATTGTCTGCAGCAGGCATCACCGTTTGCCAAGAAAACCCAAGAAAATCAGTTGAAACCTATTAGAACAAACGAGAGCATCTAACGGGGTCACACAAACCCAAGGCAGGAGCGACAAGGCGGTGGCAGCATCACGGGAGGGAGGGCCTGCTCACGGCAGCCGTGCAAACTCAGGAACCGGGGCCCCACTTGCCACCGGCCTCCAGGACCACTCAGAGCAACGGCCCACCGCTCTCCGGCGCTCTCACCGACGGCAGGAGGGGGCCGTGCTCCCAGAGCTCAGCAACCCTCCTCCAGAGGAAGGGGCAAAGCTGATCGGCTCCCGCCAATGCACACACTCACTCATCTTCTCAGAACCTGTTTCCGAGATTCACGCGGAAGGATAAACACGTAAGACCTGCCAGGACAGGTGTAAGAGCAAAACAGAGAAGGGACGGGCCTTGCCAGCTGCCAGGGCTAATTTACAGCTCCAGCAACGGGATCTCCAGGGCTTGGTATGAGAGAGAATGCAGAGCAGGGGAATTCAGGAGAGAAAGGAGGCCTCGGGAGGGACATCAGTAATTCAGTGTTGCCGCTGGAATGAGAGCAGCCCAACCCATCCTCAGGGCCTCTCACGGGATGCTCGCAACATCCTGTGTGGTGGGAATGGCGTCCCCCCAGTTTGCTGACGGGGAAACAGACGCCACAGAACTGAAGTAACTCAGCTGCCTGGGCAGGGCCAGTGCCGGAGCTCAGGTACTCTCCGTGGCTATGCCATCCGGCCACGGGCCTTCCGTCAGCTAAGGAAAGACCCCAGCTCACAGCCCCCAGACGAGGAGGAGCCTGGAAGAGAACGCAGGGCAAAGATGCGTGGGGTCCAGAGGCTTCTTGTTCAGCAGGAGAGACGTATCAATGCTTCCACGTGGGAACAAGACGCTTTTGTTTAAAGACACGCTGATGAAAGGGAAGAACAGGGAGAGAAATCAGGTCGGTGCAAGGATGCCTGCAAGTCACGCAGGAAAGACAGACAAGCAGGAGGAGGCAAAGGACGAACAAAGAGCAGCTCAAAGAAGAGAAAACAGAACAAAAAAGTCAACTGACACACATGTGAAGGACCTGCTGCCTCCCCGGCCGCTAGAGAGACAGCCCAGCAAGTACCATGATGGCGGGGGGTGGGGGGACTCTCTGACCCCGAGACTCCAGCTGGGACACCCTCCTCTGTGCCTAGGACGCTGGGCACAGACCCTAGCTTCACGATGACCCTGCAGATGGCCCGGACGTCCGCTCTGCAGGACATGCCGCGCTGTGAACACGCAGGTCCCAGTGACCCGAGTGGACACGTCCCCACAAAAGAACAGCCCTCTCAAAGGATCCCATTTAGGTTAAAAACTAAACAATCTGCTCGGAGGGGACCCCAGTGAGATGGGGCTTTCTCTAGCTGCCTGGCTCATACCAGGTGTGCGGGATGTCCCCACCGCACGGTGACAGCTCGGCGGGCGTGGGGGCGGTGAACGGTGAGCTAAGGGCTGTGCCTCAACCTTGCTGCTACCCCAGGAGACGTACTGAGCAAGGCTTGAGTTACTGGACGTGAGAAGCGCCATGACGACCTTCCTCTCCCCACGCATCACCAGGCTGCAGCTGCAGCCCCAGTCCTTGTCCTGGGCCCAGCCACGGGCCGGTCTCTGGGGAGGAAGGGCATATGACATCCTGGGGAAATGTCCCTTCTCCCCCCAAGGCTCCTTTATAAAGGAGTCCAGATTGCTTGCGATGCTCAAGCCAACCCGGAGTAGGACTGAGGGACACCCCCCTCTGGCTCAAAGACAGGCTCCCCCTCCTCAGATGCATTCTTCAGTAGCTCACACTCGGTTCAAAATTTCCAAGGAAACTGGAGACCTATGACTGACAGAGGCACGGGGGATGTGTGCACGTGTGCGCGCATGCGTGGGTGCGCATGGACCTGTGTGCGCCTGTGTGCGCGCATGCGTGGGTACGCATGGACCTGTGCGCCTGCGTGCACACAGGCGTGGATGTATGTATGCACCGTGCACACACGTGTCTGCCCGCACATGCGCACACATCCCTGCCCAGTGCCCCGCAGGGGAGCCCTGCAGACGTCACAGCACCACCAGGGTCGGGGAGCAGTCAGTCGAGCGCTGGGCTGGGTGCCCGGGGAAGCAGAAAACCGCCGAATCCCTCTGCTGACCGCGACACCCACCATAATAAAAAAGCTAGAGCTGCTCAAGCTGCCTAGAGCTGGCGGGGGTGCACGACTGGGGAAGGACCACCCTCTCCCTAGGGGAGGAGCCTTTGAGTCAACGCCGTGGATGGCTGCTCGCCGCCGTCTCCGAGCTGCATCAGATCCCGGAGGGGAAGCTCAGAACACATCGTCGTTGAGCCAGATTCAAGCTGGAGAGCTATCGAAACGGACACTTCATAGCAGCTAACCCCCGGCACAAAGCCAGCCCAGAGGACAGCGAGGAGGGGCCTGGTAGCCGTGTGGCCACGGGGCCTTGGGTGTGGCCACGGGGGCGCCATCACCACCCCTGGCCTTCCCCAAGCCGTGGGCCCGCCCCCTGGACACAGGGGAGGCAGAAGCCACGGGGATTGCAGTTCCCACCCTACCGGCCGCTCACCTGGGCTTGGATCTACCTCTGGGGAGAGCCCATGCTGCACGCCCCCACGGGGGACGCAGTGTGCCCGGGTCCCTCAGTGCCGGGCAGCGAGCCCACGTCCAGATGGCAGACCCAGCACTCACCCCCTGGGTGCCCGCCCCCTGGCTGGGTGCGTGGTGGCCACTGGGAGGTGCCGGGGGAGGCCTGGGCCGAGCTGTGGGAGGCTGAGGCGGAAGGCTGCCCTGTGTGCCCCACTCCCACGGCCGTGGGACTGGGGCACCACTGTGTCCCTACTCAGCCACCAGGCTCCAAGGGCTGGCACGGCCTGCCGGGGCGCTCTGGGCCTTGCCTGGAAGCTGAGGCCCAGGTGGGGACACCCTGTCCACACCTCACACCCAGCAGGTCCCTCTCCTTAGAGCCGCAGGTCCCTCTCCTTAGAGCCTCACGTCCTGGAGAATCCAACTCCCCGGCTGGCTTCCCTGTCCTTTGTCCTGTGACATCTGCCAGGACCTCCAGGGTCAGCTCTCCCAACACCCTAGGGGCCCCCATGTCTGCCAGATGGGGTGAAATTCCGCACTCGCCTGGCACCTGGGGCCTCCGTCCCTGATTTAAGACTTTGAGCTCTTCCCAAGATCAGACACCTGCCGAGAGGTATCCCGCAGCGGCCTCTGGCCCAACATCCAGGGTCTCTGTGAAGATGGCTGAAGGCCCACGTGGGGCCTCCCCCAGGGGCGGGAGGCTGTCCTATGGGCAGGAGGGGCGTTTCTGGTTACGTCATCGTCAACGTGCAGGGCAGCATCCCAGGCCCGCAAGGCTGGCACTGCAGGGTGGCCTCCAGGGCTCACTGCCCCATGCAGGACAAGCTGGCCACAGCCAGAGAGACTGCACAAGGGGCCCCGGAACATACCCCCTGTGGGAAGTCTAAATCGCAGAGCAGACCTCTTGGGAAAGGCCTTTCCAGGAACCCCAGCCCGGAGCTGGCCTACTGACCCTGCCTCGTCCTCTGCAAATGGTTTAAACTTGCCAGCGTCTAGTACGGGCCTCGGCTACGGGCCAGGCCTCCCCATCCCCGAGCACCGTAGGAGGAAGAGGTTTTGGTGAACATGGGTGGCCCATCCGCACACACAGCCCACAGAGTTCCCACGACTCCTTTAAAACCGCCCGTGTCATCAGGCGCAGCCCCTGGGCCAGCACCCATCTCGGGGCTCCACCCAGGGGCTCCACACACCCGGGCACAGCTTGCAAATCCCCACATCCTCGGGACGGAAGGAGAAGCCTCAGGGCAGAGTTCATGATTCAGTCACGAAACCCTCTAACAAAGCACGACCCCTGCCGAAGCAGGGTCGTGCCAGGTAACTCGGGGTTAGTCAGACACATGGACAGGCTGGGACACCCGTGTGAACGGTGGACGGAGCCCGCGTGAGCGCACAGATGACACCCACGGACCCGCGCTGGACACAAGCCGAGCTCCGAGCGGGTACCCCACCCCATCCCCTGCTCACTCACCTCTGTCCTCCCGAGCTGTGGCCGTAGCCACCCCGGGCCGAAGGCAGACCCCCAAGTTCCCTCTGGCCCCCAGACCAGGAAGCTGCCCCTCCTGCCGGACAAGACTGGCCTGTACCTCGGGCCTTGGGAACCTTTTCCCACGGAGCCTGGGCCACTTCCTGCTGCCCCGCAGGCACCGCTCCCTAATATGGGCCGGGAGGGCTGGCCGTGACCTCCAGCCAGACATGCACCCTGGCGGGATGCCAGCCCTAGATCTGCGCCTTCCACCGTTGGGGCCCAGAGGGTCCCATGCTGGCCCTGGGTAGGCAGGGCTGTTGGGGGACCAGGAGGTTCCAGTGGTGCAAAGCTAGGACTCTGGTTTCCAGGGCTGACTCTGCTGTGAAGCCTGGTGCAGGAATCCACCCCTCGAGCTCCACCAACCTGGATCCTCACCCACCTACACGGGGTCTTCCCTCTCCGAGCTAAAGCCCACATCCCTGAGCTGCCAGCCTTGGCCTCCGCTGCCCCACCCCACCCCAGCCAGGGTCCCCTCTCAGCCAGTCTCCCCTGCTCTGGGCAGGGGGTGGGGATCTCTACCCCGCCTGACCTTCCTGGTCGCGGGGGGGGGTGGGTCCCTACCCAGCCTGCCTGACATACCCTTGGCCCTGGCAGCCACTCCACACGTGTCTGAAGCATGACGGCAAATCACTGCAGGGTCAGAGGTCAGCTCCGACCAGGGGAGAGGAGCGCTGTCCCTGCGGACGCAGAGCCGTCTGGGGGACCGAGCCCCTACCTCGCCTGCAGCAGGCAGTCAAGTAGGGCAGGGGAGCTGGACACGGGTCGCCAGAAAGATGGGTGACACCTGTCCGAGCAGGGAGATGGGCAGAGGGGCATCCGGACCACGTCACAAGACCGCTCTCTGGTCACTTATTCTGTGCCTGACAGACGCCACCTGGTTGATCCCTCAGGACAGCCCGAGGGAGGTCCAGGCTGTGCCCACCTCACGGGGTGAACTCCACTTCCCAAGGATACCACCTGCACAGCCTGCTCTCGGGGCCCCTGCCTCTCACCCAAAGCTGTGCCCCCAGGATCCCACGGGTGCCAGGCCTGCGCTGTCCCTGCAGAGGGACCACCCTGACCCTTGACGTGTGGCTGGAAGCTTCCCCTTCCGGTCCTGGTCCCTCACCAGGAACGGCCCTTAAAGACCATTCGCTCCACCACTCACTTGGCTAGCTGGGAAGCCAAGTCCCACAAGGAAACAGCCGGAGCACCTGGCCTTGAACCCCGGCATCCACCCCTTCTCCGGCCTTAGAACAGCTGACCGAGCGGGACCCAGAGTCCAAGGTTCTGCCCAGTCAGGGAGGGTCACACACAGGGCAGCGGCTGTGGGTGACCTGGAGTCTGGCTCCTGGCGCAGGGTGAGGGGCAGACGTGTGTGCCTGTCCTCTGGGGCTGGTGGGGTGGGGAGAGCGCCCCGAGGACAGGGCCCTGGGGCAAATCCGCATCGGGATTGTCACCACTCTGCCCTTCCTGGGACGCCCACCGGCACGGTGCCCTCTGTGCCAGTCACCTGGACAGGCAGGAGCTTCGTGGCATCGTGGGACACTGCACAGGGAAGGTCGGCTCCCAGGCCACCTGGAAGCCCCTGTCAGTTAATTCTCTCCTCACACAGATGAATAAGCAAGGACCCTGAAAGACACGTGAGCAGCTGAAAATCACCAAGCAACTAGAACCCAGGACTCCTGCCCTTCATCTGACAGCCCACCTGTACCCCACACCCCAAACAAGGCTCTTCTTAGGAGGAGCTGCCCTTGAAAACCCACTTCTACCTGGGGAAACCTGGCCCCTGTGCCTCGCTGGGTACAGCGCTGCCACCCTCACTGGCTCCTCCCCCAGGCTTGACCAGAGAGGTAGCTGGGAGGCCAGCACAGCACCTGACCCCTCTGGCATGCCAGGCACTCCAGCTTCCTGCCCGCAGGGTCTGCGCCTCGTGGTGCCTGGGAGATGCTCACAGCCCCGCAGGTAAGAATGGCCACACTCTGGCCACCTGCTGGTCATCTGAGTAAGGACTCGCCTCACTGCGACCGGGTCCTGAAGGGCACCCCTGTTCCCCACGCTCCCCACGCTCCGGGGTCCTGGGGAGCAGGTAGTCCTGGGAAGTGGGGATTTGAGGATGAGGGGCCCTGGGGTGGCACGAGCCCCGTCCGGGGTCCCTCTACGTGGGGGAGGGCACTGCAGACCGTACCTGGCGGCGCATCGGCCGTCGTCGAACACGAAGGTCCGGTTGGTGTGGCCCCCGCCGCGCGCCCCCCTGTAAACACCCCCCGGGCTGTGCGCCCCGTCCGGGAGCGGCATTGGGCTGGCGGCGGCTGCGACTCGGAGCGGAGGAGCAAACGAGTCGGGAGCGATTGGCGACTTCTTCCCCCGCTTTGCCCTGAAACACTTTTCTCTGGTTACGGTGGGGGTGGGAAAAAAGAGCCTGTTCCAGGGTCGGTTCCGGCGCCTGTGCTGGAGCGCCCCCTGCCGGCCGCGTCGGGAACCAGGCTGGGGACGGTGTGGGGGACCGCCCGCATCCCACCCCGGGTACCCATCTCCATCGCGACGCTCGGCGCCCCCGTAATCCCGGGAAACCGGACAGAGGCTTTTTAAAGGCTAGAAAACCCTAAGAGCGCCCCCAGGGGCAGGGGTGCGTGGTGGGAGGGGCTCCGAGAGGGCTGGGGGCCTCTGGGCGCTTCCTGTTTAAAGCGCGAGCATCGGCGATGGCGCCTGCGCTGCTCGATCCTGCCCTCGCTCTGAGCCGCTGGGAGGGGCGGCCGATCAACACCTGCCCCGCCCCCATCCCCCCACGGCACCTGTCACTCCCGCAGAGACCTGCACCCAGACCCCGTCTGTCCGTCCTCGCGGCACACCTGGGAGGCCGCTGGGCCCGGAGAAGGAAGGGAGGTCGGACCCCTGGAGGCAGGAGTGATCGCACGCTGCCACCTGCCGCTGCCGGCACCTCTGCCGCGCGCGGCCGCCCTGCTCTGCTCTCGCCGCAGCCCCACACGGAGCACCTGGCAAACAGGCAGAGGAGGGCCCGCAGCCTGCTGCAACCCCACGACCCAAAGGAAGGCATCCAGGAAGCGGGGGGATCCGCTGGAGGGCCCCACACGCTCACACTGCCACCCTGGCTCAACTGCTCCCCGCCCCCGCAGGTAGAACGCTCTATTCTGTCCCCAGTGCTGGCCTGACCCTCAGTGAACCATAAGCGTGGCCGAAACACAGAGGAATAGACAGGGAAGGGAGGCGTCTCCCAAAGAAGGGCGAGGGACTGCGGCGTCAGGCGGGGGTGGGAGAGCTGAGCCAGCATCACCCGCGCGGCTCATCTCACCTCACGGCCCGGGGCACCAACCCAGCCACCCACAGCAGGGTGGTCAGTGCAGGGGCTGTCAGGGCGGGGCTGGGTCAGCTGATCTGGAGGGTGCACGGCATGTACTTCGTGGTCCTGACATCTGCAGGAGTCTCAAGTCCCATCCCTGTTTACTTCCAGAAAACAGCAAGCTGAACAGATACTGTGTGTGTGTGTGTGTGTGTGTGTGTGTGTGAACTTGGCAAAGGCATGGCTTGCCCCCAAGTCCGCAGAAGGAGTGCAGCTTGTCCCCAGACTCATCCTCAGTCTCACCTCTTGGGCACTTTCCCTACTTCCTCCTGAAAGGATGCTGCTGCAAGAGTGCCACCCACCCCGGCCCCCAGCAGGTCTCTGCCCTCCCCCAGGACTCCTGCCAGGGTGTGTCCACCTTGCGGGCCCCTTGGAGGTGCCCTCTGGCTGGCTGGCCAACGAGATGATTGGCATGCTGTCAGTGACGGGAAACTCTGGCAAGCCCGGTAACATTCCTGAGAGCTTCAGGGAAACTCTACCACGCAGGAGCCAAGCCCCAGAACAATGGCGTGTCCATCCCTCCCCAGCCAGGAGCAGGAAGGGGAGAGAGCCCCAGGCCCTGGCTTCCAGCCCACCTGCTCCAGCAAGGCAGCCCGGCAGATGGGATCTCTCCGCCAAAGCCCCCCACTGTGCCCCTGGACACCCAGGGCAACATGCTCTGTGGGGTCTGCTCTGGCACTGCCCTCTCTTGGGCACTGGGGACCCTCCCAGGGCAAGGAGCCGGGCTTCTCGCACCTCCCGTAAATGCCGGGCCGTACGCGCTGGCAGAACCGGCCATCCCCAGCCTTCCCTGGACTCAACACAGAAGCCAGGCTGTGGGCTGCGCAGGACTGGACAGCAGAGGCCCTGGAGCGCCCCCTTCTGTCGGGAGTGCGGGCCTAGCACATGGGCCCTGGCCTCCTGGCTCCCCAACCTGACCTCCGGCCCACCCATCCTCACAGCATCACCCTTGATCGCGAGGCGACTTCTGTCCCCCGCCCAGCCCTCCCTTTATCCCAGGCCCGGCCTCCTGGGGTTCTGCCGCCTCTCCTGCATGGCCTGACTCCACGTGCAACACGTTACTGCCCCCACCAGTCCCCCAGCATCCGACCTGCGGCTCCAGCCTGGGCTGGCCGGCCCTCCCCCATGCCACCTTCAGGACTCAGCTAAACAGAGTGGAGACGTGGGCCCAGGCCCTCAAGTGGCAGGACCTCCCACGGCTGCACTTCGCCCATCTCTGGGTGCTCCCGCCGCCCAAAGCCCCACCCCAGGACGCCCACCTGCAGCCCTGAGCCCCTCCTCGGTTGGAGACAGGTTTCCTGCTTCCCCAGGGGCAGGGGCTCTGCTCTGCCACCTGGTTCCGTCCCAGGCCCAGCACCTGGGGCGCACTTTGACCACCGCAGTGACACCTGCCCCAGCTCCCTCTTGCCTCGCTTCTCTGTGAACTCGCCCAGCAACCGCCCCCCACGCCCACAGCAGCCCACAGCACTGCTCTGAAGTCCTCCTGACTGAAATAGAGCTTTAGTACCCTCCCCTCCCCTTAAAGGTCCACCTCCCTGAAAAAGGACCAATCTCCACTTTCCCCTTCCTCCCTCCCTTCCTTCCATCACTCCTCCAACAAAGCCACGGTGGGCTTCACGTCCAGCACTGGGACGGCCCCTGGAGACCCGGCGAGGTGTGCACAGACCTGGAACCGCTCGCACTGTGCACTAAAAGCGGGCCGAGTGAGGTGTTTTGGGAGCCCCCTGCCCAGAAGCTGCTGGAGACGGGGGCTTCGTGGAGGGAGTCTGCATCTGGAGGTGGGGGGCGGGGAGGGAGAGCAGGAGCGAAGGCCTGTGTGAGGGCAGAGCCAGGGCTCAGCCCCGAGAATGAAGGTCCGGGCCTGGGGCAGGCAGGGGGCAGGGGTGGGAGAGGCAGGAAGGCCAGCCAGCCTTCCAGGCAAGCTCGGGTGCTAGGGAAGGCACAGAGAGGGTGCGTGGGATCGGAGACAAGGCTGGGAGGCATCTGCATGCCTCCTGGCTCCTGAGTGGGCGGTGGCACTGGCTTAGGCAGAGCATCCCCTGCAAGAGGATGCCATTTGGGGGACGGGCACAAGTGAACCTCGGACCTGAAGGCCCTCAGAGGCAGGTGGGGCCCCTCTGCCCATCCTTAACCAGCCGGAGTCCCATAGATCTTGGCTGACCAGCCTCCCCGCTCCCATCTTAGCTCCCCTACCTGGGCCTCAACGTCCCCCGCGGACCACACTGATCCTGAAACCTTCTCCTCCCACACCTGTAGCTCCCCGGCCCCTCTGCTCTCAGGTAAGTCCAACTCCTCCTGCCACACAGCAGATCCTACCTGCCCACCTCACCCACGTGCCAGCCCAGGGAACCGCCTGGGCTCGCGTTCTTTCCTGCTTGGGACGCTGCCCAGCTCGCTCCTGAAAACCACCTCGCCCTGAGGACACCCTCCTGCCCCTCCCTCCACAGATTCGTCGTCTACTTGGCCCCCCCAGTCCTGAGACCCTGGAGGATAGCACCCAGCTCGGGGTTGGCACCCGGGGGCGCCCGCGGTGGGTAGGTGAGGGGAGACTCCACTGAGCGGGAGCTGGGCTGACCACCCGGAAGGGGTGGAAGAAGCCCACCTACTCTGACCACCTACCCCAGCCGCCGCTTCCTTCTGGCAACTTCTCGGCGAGAGGAGCTTCACTGCACGCGGGCGTGGGGCGGGGCAGAGCGCATGTGAGGGAGGCGGGGCGCGTGGGGGCGGGGCGCGCGTGGGGGGCGGGCCAGGTGCTGCCTGGGAGGGAAGCACGTGGGGGTGGGCCGAGTGCACGTGACGGGGAGGGGCTGCAGGACGGCCTGCGCAGGGCGGGGCGCACGTGGCGGCCCGGGCGCGTTGTTGGTCTCTCCATTAGCTCCAGCTGCGTGCCTATGGCGTTCAGGGGTCTTGCGTCAAACGCTGGGCTTCCCGGAGCCCCCGGCTCCGAGGGGTGCAGGTGAGAATTGTGGGGGTGGGTTGCCGGAGGGGGTCAGCTGGAACGCCCCTGCCTGGGGGTGCTAGGGGTGTCCAGACCTGGCGCTTCTATCCAATTCAAATGCACCGAATCCCCGTCCCCACCCAGCTTGGCCTGTGTGGGGCAGAACCCCGACCCCCGGCCCTTTAGGGGAAAGAGGGAGGGGTGCCAAGAGGTAGGGCGCAGGGCCGTGTTCCTGGGCGACCCAGGCCTTGTCCTGCGCCCCCCTCCCAAGATGTCCATCACCGCCTCGGGGCTCCGGGGGCCTTTTCTGGGATCACAGAGCCCAGCGCTCTTGGCTTTTTTCAGCAGCGGCCCTTTCCTGCTTGGGACCCAGTTACGCTGCGAGGATCTCTGCCACGGCTCAGGCCAGGCCAAGGCCCCTGCGGTGGCGAAGGGTCCAGTCTCCTGCCTCCCACGGAACGTGCTCAGCGAGAGGCAGCGCAGGTGGGGGCCGCGCAGTGGGGGTGGGGGTCAGAGGAGGTCAGGTTTGTGCCCGCGAGCTGGTTTCAGGTGGCTGGGACAGGCTCGTGCCGTCTGTCGGGTAAAGGAACGCTTAGTACATCCCCGAGGTGAATATAACACATGCTTTTGCGAGTGGGGGTCCCAAGGGCCACCGTTGCAGCCCTTTATTTGACCCGAAGTCCTGGGCACCTCGAGGTTGTGCATTTGCAACCGACATCCCCAGGCAGTGACGGTGCAGGCTTGGCTACAGCCCGCGGGAAATACCTGGATAGCCTGCAGCTTGGGGTCCGGGGTCCAGGGCCCTGGGCCAGTGTGTGTGCTGACACGATCCCTAAAGGGCTCGGGGGGTTCTGGTGGCTGCGGTGCTTTTTCCGGGTCAAGGCCAGACTGCCCCATGGTCGGTGGTCACTTCCCTGGAGGCAGGAAGCGGATCTCCTTGAGCTGTGAGCGCCTGCGGGCCCTGCTGCCTCAGTTCGATGGCCGGCGGGAAGACATGGCTTCAGTCTTGGAGATGTCAGTGCAGTTCCTCCGGCTCGCCAGCGCCCTGGTGCCCGGCTGGGAGAAGCACGCTGTGAGTTGTCCTGCGGCAGCCCTGTCAGCCCTCTGGGGAGGAGCCATGGGCATCCCCCCTATGCCCCGGGCAGCTCTGACCACCTGGCTGCCTGGCTTCCCTCTGCCTCGCACTGCCAGGGCTGCTGCGTTTCTGCAGACACGCCTCCATTTGTACACAGCACCTCCTCCGGGAGCCCCGGGGACAAGCTCTGTTCTCCATTTATGTTCCTTGTACTTTTGCCCACGGTGCCAAGGCTGTATGGGTAAAAGGCCCATTGCTGTGAGGTCCCCGGGCGGGCATGGCCTTCAGCCTCCCTCCCGCCCCCACGCCCCAGTCTTGAGGACACGGTCTGCACTCAGGGAGGACCTCTGGGACCCTAGGCAGGGTGGCCAGTGACGGACCCCAGCCTGCTTTTTTTGTGGGTTTTCTGGTTGACGGTCTCTGTGGCGTTTTTTGTGTTTATTTCCGTTTTTGGTTCTTGCTTCTTCGAAGGAGACATGGCACATGTGGCAGAAGGACGTTTTGCAGCGGGCCCTGGCGAGTCAGACCCCAGCAGGTGCCCCGGACCCCGGCGTGGGAACGTCCAGCGTGACCATGTTAGTGTCCCTGTGGGGCCAGGGGACTCCCGGGCATGGTGTGTGCAGACTGTTCAGAGGTTTCTCCTTCTGTCTTTGCGTGCTTCAGGCAGCAGGCCTCCCCGAGCCGTGCAGCTGTGGATGTGGACGACGGTAAGGCCCCGGTGGGGGCGGCCGCAGTGCTGGGTGGGCTGCCAGCCCTGCCTGGTGAGCGTGAGTGGGCCCTTGTCCTCCCGTCGTGCCGCCCCCGACGAGGCCCCCAGGGCAGCGTGATGACTGTGCTTCCCTCATGCTGGATGCCTGCCACGGCGGTTGGTCACTGCTTGGATCACAGCTGCCAGTCTGCGAGTGCCACGGGAGGCGAGACTGTGCCTTCCCCCTCCCCTGGTGTGTTCCTCAAGGCGGGGAGGGGGTCTTGCTGTCGCCAGGGCCAGCAGCAGAGCTGGGTCCCCCGAAGAAGGTCGGGACTCAAGCTCAGGGTGTGAGGGTTCAGGGATCACACAGCACGGTGGTCTGAGGGTGGAGTCCTTGGTCAGAAATCACGGAGATGGAGGAAGAGGTGGTAGCGTGAGGGTTTCCAGGTCCGAGTCCCCCATGGTTGACCTGAGGCCGAGTCGGCATCTGCACCAGGAAGCCTCCCTGGCCCCAGGTGTCAGGTGCCTCACCTCTGGTCATCTATTTGCTCCTGGTTACCTGTCGGCTTTTTGCTCTTGAAATTCACGGGTTCTTTATGCAGGACACAGTGGGTAGGGACTCAGGTCTTCAGGGGAGGACTGCTCTCCAGGTGGGGAAGGCTGATCCACACCTCGCTTCCCCCACAGAGCCGCCCGGCCTGGTCCTCCGGTCTCCAGGCCTGAGTCCCTCCAGGGCCCTGAGGCCGCCCATGCTGTGGTCGCGGCAGCCACCCTCCCCGCTGGTGAGCGAAGAGTCTCAGAGCTGCTTGGGCCGGGCTGGGTCCCCAGGTCAAGGGACTGACAAGGCCATAACGCTGGATGCCAGGTGGGTGTCCCAGTGGTGTGTGCGTGACCCGCTACACGCCTTCTCCCAGTCCTGCCCGAGCTCTGCCTGGACCCACCGCCCGGGAAGTTTCTGCCCCTCACATCCTCGGTGTCTGCCTGGATGGCCCAGGCTGCTGGCCCGGTCCTGGAGCAGCCAGACCCTGCCATGTATGTGGCTTTCTAATGTGTTTCTGGAAATGCTGTTGTCTCCTTAATGGTCGTCTGTTTTGGTTGACAGTAAGCGAGTTTGTGTTTTGCGAGCTCTACCAACTGGGGCGTGGCCGGGAGCTGCTGGGGCTGGAGAGGAAGCAGCAGCGGGCTGGGCTGGCTCGGGGCAGGCAGGAGGGTGGGCTCAGGGTCCGGCTGGGAGGGTGTACCCCGTTGTCTCTGAACCCACAGCTGCCTTTCAGGGCCCACGCTCTTCTCTCGAGGTGCAAGGCCTGGGGTCCACCTGGGGTGACTCAGGCTGAGGGTGTCCTTGTTGCATCCAGGTCTGTGTCGGGGTATGACGTCGAAGATGGGTCGTCCTTTCTGCTGACTGCCAGTCCTGACTGGTGGCTGGGTGAGTGGGGGATGCTCGGCCTGGGCCACCTTCTCCCCTAACCTGGGACAGGCTTTGGGGTGTGGGTTGGTCCTGTTGCGGGCTGGGCGAGCAGCTGGGGCTGTTGGGGAGATGGGATGGGGTGCAGCTTGCTGTGTGACACTAAGGTCCCAGTGTCTGTCTCTGAGCTCCTGTTTTTTTCTCTGCTGGTGGTTTTGGGGACCACCGGTGGGAATGACAAGTGGTGTGTGGGGAGTTATCTGTGCGCTCGAGTGCATAGCAGCGGGGTTGCTTGTGTATGGCTGCGAGTCAGTTTCAGAGCCTTCTTCCGAGACCTCGTCCCCACAGAGGCGTCTGGATGTGCAATGAGTCCCATCTCTGCAGGATTTGGCTTCATGGGGCGGGGGGAGCCCCTTCCTGGTTCTGGGTCCCAAGCAGGGCCAGCAGGAGTGGGCCCACCCACCTGGTCAGGGGTCCTCTGTTCCCACGTCAAGGAGGAGCAGAGGGTTTCCTCATTGGGTGGGACAGATGGGCAGAGGGGCCCCTTCTGCACACCGAGTCCGCTCTGTGTGCCCTGGGGTACCTGCCTGTTCTGCTGACACGTCCTGTCTGCTTCCAGGATCCCTGGAGGGCAGAGGCAGCAGTGCCCCTTTTCGGGTCCCCGCCAGGAGCAGCGTGCTGGACAGGGCAGAGCCCAGCTTCCTGGATGACCATGAGCCCAGCTCCCAGGACCCCCCAGACGGGCCCCTGGAGCCATGGAGCTCAGACGTGAGCTGCCCCAGCTCAGCCCTGCGGGAGGAGGTAGACAGCATCTTCCCCGACTTCTTTGCTTACTGAGGGCCGGGTCGTGCCAGGCCGCGGGGCACGGGGCCTTTGCAGCAGCTGGTGCCACACGCTTGGGCATTGTCTTTGGGGTTTGGGCTGCAGCTGTGCTCTAATTCCAGCGATGCTGTTGGGGGGGTGCTGGGGGAGCCGGAGGCTGGATATTAAAAGAGGAAAAGCAGTGTTTCTGGAGGAAGCAAAACTTGTGTAGATTTCGTGTAATTAACGCGATTCACTGGGCAGATGGGTGGCTTCTGTTCAAAGTGCAGCCACCCCTGCCTGGGGGTTTGTTCCTATGATGTTCCTGGCCTGTGGGATCCCTAAATAACCCGGCCCTGGGGCTAGGGAGGGGAGGGGTCCACAGATGGGGAATTGTGTCCTTGGTCTGCTCCCCAAGAGGCAGGCGTGGGACCCAACTCCCTGTGCCTGTGAAGCTGGTCTGAGGGGCCCCACAGAGGTCCATTGGGGAGGCCTCTTTCTGGACCAGCGAGGGTGCCTGGGAAAGGAACCACCTCTGCCTTCGAGGTGCTGGCCTTTGTGCTCCCCGTGCAGGGCCCGTTGGGGGGCGTGGGACGGAGGCCGCTTGGCTTTCACGTCTGGACCCTCAGCTGCTCCCGTCCCCAAGGATCGGGGAGGCTCTTGCTTCCTGTGAGGAGTGACCCTGCCTGAATCCCATCACCTTTCAGTCACAGTGAAGGCGGTGCCAGTCTCTGACCCAAGCTGGTCAGGGGCTCAGCCCACCCTGATCCCTGCTTGTCCCTTTCTGGAGCCCTGGGCATCTTCACCCCAGCACCCTGGGAGGGAGGCCCGGGAGCTGGGACTCAGCTTGTTCAGAAGCCTGAGACCCCCAGCGGGTGGGTGGACCCACCGTGACCCTTAAACTCCCCACTTAGACCTTTAGAAGGCGAGGGGCAGGACCCCACCTCGGGTGGCAGGAGGGCTCACTTGCGCTGCCTCCAGCTGGTGGAGGGGGGCGGTGCTCGGAGCTGGTGTTGAGAAGGGTCCGGGGGCCCAGGCAGGCTGGCGGGGCCAGAGCAGGGGTGGGTGAGTGGCGCCTGCCCCATCGTGGGGGGAGAGCAGCCGTCAACCCTGCACCTGGGCCAGGGTCCTGGGTCGGGTCCCGCAGGCCCTGGGACCACGAGCACAAAGCTGCTGCATCAGACAGGGCGCCGTTGCAGACGCCCACACGGGACGGGCGCCGCTGCAGACGCCCAGACGGGACGGCCAGTGCTGCAGACGCCCAGATGGGACGGGCACCAATCCAGACGCCCACACGGGACGGACGGCCGTCTGGGGCCAGACCTCCCTCGCTGCCTGGGGGAGTGCAGGGAAAGCTGACCCCCCTCCAAGGTGGGGAGAAGAAAGGGCTGCCGCCCGGGCCTGGTGGGGGCTGGGCTGTCACGGCTGCTGGAGCGGAAAGGAGCTGGGGGTCCCGGAAACAGCTTGCTCTCCACCCCTCCCCTGCTCTGGCCCTTTTCTAAGCAAATTACCCTGCTGGCTGCCGTTGGGTGTTCGGGGTGGATTTAGAAAGCACGGTGGTGACTACAGACTTGTTTTGGGGGGCGAGGGGGTTTCAGCATAACACCCCCAGCTCTCTAGGTGACCTCTCCTCCCCCCACCCCCAGGGGCTCCCGGAAGTAGGACAGTGGCTGCTGCTTGCACGGAGGGGGACGTGGGGCTCGGCAGGACCCCAGACACCCTCAGGCTGCACCCTCTCCCAGGTCCACCAACCTCTCAGCCCCGGACGTTGTTGCTGGGCAGTGTCTGTGGCTGCGCCTTGAGGTCTGTCAGCCGGCTGAGCTGAGAGGTGGCCAGCTGCTCTGCCAGCAGCGCCGTCCACCCTCCCCGAGCCCTGCCTCCCCTTCCCTTGCCGCCTCCCGCCCTCCCTGCTGCCCATCTTCCTCCTTGAACTTCGAGGCCACCTTGGATCACTCCCCATTGGTGTCGTGGTCAGGGTGCTCAGGGCTGCCCAGGAGCCTCACACGGCCTCTGGTCACGGGTCCTGACCTGGAGCCTGGCACAGCCAAGGGCCTCCCTGCCCACCTGGGAGGGGCTGGCCACTGCTCATCCTCAGGGGTCTGGAGAGCACGGTTCCAGGGCCTTGCCTACCACCAATGTGGACCTTCTCTTGGCAAGGCCAGGCCCATCCTGTCCATCTCCCACCTAGGTGTCCAATAAGTGAGAGAAATGGTACCCTCGCTTCAGGCCTCAGCCCTCCCGAGACCCTCACCCAACCAGCCTGGCCTCAGTGTGCCCGCCCCCCACCCCCCGTGTGTGCTCCCCCGCACACGGGGACACCTGGGCAAAGGACAGGCCCCACCTGCCCTGGAAGCTGGACTCTACAGGCCTGAAAGAGCCAGAAACAGGCTCAGTCTTCCTCCAACCCCGCCTTGGGTCTCTTGAAACCCAGGACACCTCGTCATCCCCCAGCGGGTGCTACGGCCTGCCTCCTGGGTACAGCAGGGTGCCCATGGCATGACAAGGTCCCCAGGGCAGCCATGCCCAGGCCCACCTGGCTTCAATATTTTCTGCAGGGTCGTACCTGATGCTGGGGAGGGTGGGGGCCTTGGTCTGGCCCTCCTGTGCAGGGGTCAGAGCTGCAGCTCACGCCGTGGCTGGGAGCCGGTGTCCCCTGTGGGTGCTGGACCTGGTCACCTTCCAGGGCCCACCATGAGTCCCTCCTTCTTTTTCCAGAACCTTCTGGAATCTTTTTGACTCTTCCAGAGGAGAAGAGGGCACTCTTGTGGCCAAGTGCTGGGAGACAGGGCAGGGGAAGCTAAGCCATATGATGGAGGCGTGGGGTCTAGGGAGGTCCCGGGGATGTGGACCCTGATTCTTTTCTGAAGGGGTCTCCGCAGAAATGGGCTTTGGGGCTGGTGGTCGGAAGGGGTGCAAATGGAGGTGGTCCCCTTCCCTTTTGGGCCCTGCCTGGCCGTCTCTAACCCCTCTGGGACCTGCAGGTGGCCCCCAGCCCCTCGACACAGGCAGCTGGTGCCCTCGGAGCTGCGGACCCTGCAGGGGCAGCAGCCCAGGGAGGCCCTGGCGCCCACAGTGTCCACTTGTGGACCAGCGGGTCAGCGCTGCACCTGCTGCTTATGGGGCTGGAGGAGGTGGCATGTGCAGAGCCATGGCAAGGGGGGCCTGGGCGCCCGTGCACTCCAAAGCCCCTGCCATTGGATGGGGCCTGGGTGCCAGGGCAGGGAGCACCCAGCGAGGCCAGAGTTGGTGTCTGGTTTGTCCGGGGCCTGGCCAGCCCTTCCTGCGGGGGGTGCCCTTGGTGGTGCCGGTTCTAAGGAACGTGGGTTCTGGGTCCTCCCCGAGCCCCAGGGACATGGCTGTCTCTGCTTCTGAGGGCGGTGGGAGAGAAGCTTCCGGATCATGTGAATTTCCCCCGTCTCTGCTGATGGGGTCGAGCTGACGTACCCAGTTCCTGCATTTGCCTTCGGGAGAGTCAGGCCAGGAGCTTCCGCTGAACGGATGGGTGCTCTGTGCTGCCTTCTCGGCGCAGAAAACAGTCCCGTTACGCCTCTTAGAAACTGCGTTTTCTCGTTGTAAGCGTGGGGGTTGGTTGCACTCAGTTCATTTGAAACGCTTGGGACCCTAACCCGAAAAGGAAAGCTGTGGGTGAAGTGCGGGGTGGCAGGTGGAGGGGATACCTTGCCCAGAAGCTTCAGGGCCTGTCCCCAGGCTGACCTCAGTGGCCACGAAGCTGCCTGGGGCAGCAGGTGGTGGGTTTGTTTCCTGGTGTTGGGGTTTCTCTGCGTGGGCCCTCCCAGGGCATCGTTCCTCAGTCCTTGCCCCCCAGCCTGCTCTGGGCCTGCTCGGGGACTGTCCCGAAAGCGCCCTGTTCCTGGGTTTGGGATGGACATCGGAGGCCAGGTGATGGCACAGTGGCCACCAGGACACAGAACCTTCAGCAAGGAAGAGGAGCGTTGGACCCTGGAGAACGCCCTTGGCCTTTTTGCGGGGCCGAGCTGGGCCGCTGTCCTGTCCTGGCGCTTCCTGCGGTCGCGTGCAGCCAAGCCGGCCGAGTGGGTCCACGCAGCCCAGATCCCAGACGGCTGGGAAGTCCCTGTCCAGGCTGCCCCCCTGGTAACCCCAGGGGTGCAGTGCCTGTGCTTCACGGGGGCTTGTGAATTGGGGCGGGGGGAAGCTTATTCAGAATGCAGCTCCTCAATCAGTGAGGGACCAGGGGTCAGGATACCTACTGGGCACACGGCCTCTGCTGGGGCAGGTGGCTCCTGAACCCGGTGCCCTGGGTGGGGTGGTGGAAAGGGTTCTAAGCAACAGAAGGACACTTGGGAGGAGTGTCGGGGTCTGCAGCGTCTCCACCCCTCGTGGAGGGCAGCTTCGGGGGACGAGTCCAGCAGCATCACAGCCTGACTCCCCAGGGTCCTTTGGAGGACACGGCTTCCCATTCCACAGTCTCCTCTCTTTTAAACCCACGGGCACCTTAACGGCTTTTGCTTTACAAATGGGGGAGGGATTCCAGGGCTAGCAGCGACCCCAGGCACGTCTCTGGTACGGTTTCAGAGTCTGAGTGGGAGGGTGTGGGAGCCCTGTCCTTGGAGGTGGTGCCGGAGGGGTGCTTCTTCCTCCGTGGTGTCAGGGCCCAGCACTCACCCCACCGTCCCCATCAGAGCATCACGGAGCCTCAAAGGACAAAGACCAGGCTTAGAAGGCTGTACGCCACCCCTGCCACCAGCATGTCCTTTTATATCCATTTGGGATGCCCAAAGCAGGGCTGTGACCTCTGCCCCAGGTGCCTTTGCCTGGCCCGTCTGAGCGCGTGTGTGTGTGTGTGTGTGCCGTGTTCTGTGCGGTGGGGTGAGCCCCTTGGGATCCCGGCAGGCCTGGCTTCGCCCAAATGGCCCCTTGGGCTCTTTCCGAATGCACTTGACTTTCCCACGCCTGGTGGGCGGGTTCAGCTGTGCCAGGGGCTGGGTGTTGGCTGGCTGATACCCCTGCCTGTGACATGTGCCCTGGGGTGCCGGGAGCCTGGCTGTGGTGGGCGCTGGCAGCAGAGTGAAGGAGGGGCTCCCCTCCAGCGCTGGGCTGGGTGGGAAGGTGGGTGCTCTCCAGCCCCCTGCCCGGCCATCAGCAAAGCGGGTGGGCCGTGTCCCAAGGGGTTGGACGGGAAGCTGCCGAGTGGGGTGCTTCAGCCACTCCTGTTGTTTCTGCTGCTTTGCAGGAGATGGGGGTGGGGGGGAGACAGGACACCCCGGGGCTCAGCAAGAACCCCCCACCACCACCACCACTGCAGTTGTCTCCGGGATCCAGGATTTCTGAAACCACCTTCGGAGTTGGCTAAGCTCTGGTGATGGGATGGGGTGCCTCTTCCCTTGTCGTAAGTGCCCCCGACATCCCAGTGTGCTGAGGGTGGAATCAGAGCTGGAGGCAAGGAGTGCTAGGCCTTTCCCAGAGTAGGGGGGCGGGGGCCGGCGGCTCAGTGGTGAGAGTGGCTTGTGCTGAGGGGAAGTGGGAGTGAGTGAGGAGACCCCCAGACCATGACCTGGACCACTGGGACCCAGGGCGTCCGTGGGGTGGACCGGGGGTTGATGCTGCCCAAGGATGAGGGCACACAGGAGGCAAGGGGAGCGGATGTGGGTCGGGACACGGGCTTCTGGTGGAGGGGGGGTGTGCCTGGGGGAGCCCGGGGTGGGGCAGGCAGAGAGGGAGGGGTCAGTGCTGCCTGGCTGCTGGGGTGTGGCCTGGTCCGGGGTGTGGCCTGGTCCCAGCTGTGGCGGCGGGCGGTCCCTTCCTCTGACTGGGGGACCCTGCAGCCAGCTCCCGCTCGTCCTGGGCCGATGTAAGCCTTGATGCCACATGGCCGAGCCTGGCCCAAGACACGGCCTCGGGGGACTCTTGGCCACTGGAGAGAGCCCGCTGGCCCGGGGCGATAGTGGCCCGAGGTACAGCCCTTGGGGGAGCAAAGGGGCTCACCCGCTGTGGGGCAGGGAGCTTCCCTGAGGCTGGGGTCCAGTGGAGGGGGGCCTGGCTGATGGGGGACTCAAGTGGGCCGCCTGGGCCCTGGCCCCAGGTGGGAGCCCTGGCTGGGCACTGTGTGCGTCGGAGGAGGGCTCAGGGGGTACCCACCAGGCTCTGGCGGCTCGAGGAGGGTAAGACACGTCCTCTGCTGCCTGCCCAGCCACCGTGTCCGCCCCCAGGGCCTCAGCCACTGTCATTTAGGGGAGACCAGGGTGTGGTCTGAAGGGGCCCCTAACCTGCAGGCTGTCTGCTGACCAACCCACCGGAGCTGTGCTCTCTGCCCGGAGACCCCACTGCCGGGGTCTCACCCCACAGCACCACCACGGGGTGAGGCCTGGGGCTGCCACTGCCCACAGCCCCGAGCCTGAGGGGACCAGGGTGGCCGTGGGGCCTGGCCTTGCCCCCTCCCTGCACCATCTCCCAGCTTTGCGCTCCGAACGGTGTCCTGGTGAATCTGTGGCGGCTTCTCCAAACCCCGTGGACGTGAGTCCAAGGCCAGCTTGGTGTCGCCAGGAGGGTCCCCATCCCCTGTCCCCAGCAGCCTTGGCCTGGGATGGGGTGTCAGTGGGCAGTTCCCGGTCACCGTGCTGGCACTGGCCACGCTTGTGTTAGGGCTGAGGCCCCCCCAGAGCACACTGGGTCCAGGTCAATCGTTTATTGGACACAGCAGGACAGGCCTCCAGGAGGGTGGAGGCTGCTGCTAGGGGGTGGGGCAGCTGAAGGGCTCCTTGGGTTAACCGAGATCTTCCGGTCCTTCGGTGCCTGGGAGACACCCCTGTGAACAAGAGGGGGTGCGGCAGGCTCAGTGGTGGGGGATGGTGGGGGCAGATCTGCGGGAGGGGCGGGGCACTGTCTTGAGAGCCAGGGCAGCTGGCTCCCCACCGCCCCGGGCCCTCCCGCGGGTCACGGCCTGGGGGCATCTGTTGAGGGACAGAGGAGGCGATGGGGAGGGGCTTTTGTCACAGGCAGCCGCGTGCCAGGCCCTGGACCCCCAAGCTCTGCCCTCTATAGCCCTCCACCTGCAGGCCCACCCCGAGTGTGTCCACAGGCCCCTCTGCCCCCGCGCCGGCCCTGCCCGTGTCAGCTCGGGTCAGCCCGATGGGCGTCTCCACCTTGGGTCCCTCCCACGCCCCCCGGCACCGCATCCTGTCTCCGAGACGGCGAGGCCCCGCGTGGAGCAGCTGGTGACGCACGTGCTGAGCGACACCTGCTGCCGACCCCCACGCCCAGGGGATCCCCTGCTGCAGTCCCCACAGGGTCGGAGGTCACCCACCTGGGCCCGGCAGCCTCCCCGTTGTCAGGTGCGGAGGCAGTGATCTGTGGCGAGCTGAGCGGAGGTCCGAGGCTGGGGCAGGGGTGGGCACCCACCAGTTGTGGTCACTTTGATGATGTTGGTGGGGTGGATCCCGTGGTTTCTACAGTAGTTGGTAAACAGTAGCAGGGTGTCCGGGCTTGCCTCGGGTGTCCGGCCTGGGGGCACAGTGACAGGGGCCGTCTCTCTTGCTGGTCATTTGGGATCGCGGGCGGTGGGGTTCTGGGGGCTGGGAGGCTGCCCTCTCGGGGTGTGGGCGTGGCTATGGGGACAGGACCAGCGTTCGGGGTGGGGGCAGGCCTCTTCTCTGGGTCCTGGTCGTCGCTGTCTCCTGTCCTTTGTTTACTCCACGTTGGGATAAAGGGCTGGGGCCCCAGGAGAGTCTGAGGGTGTCTGGGTCCAAACGGCCTCGAGGTGACCGGGGTCCATCCTGTGTCTTGCTGGCTGTGGCCCAGTGTCCTCCCTGGGGACTGGGACCCGCAGGGGACTGGGTGTCCCTGGAGGGGGTGGGGGGAGGGGCTTGCCCTGCCCTTGCGGGGTGGCGGTGGTCCACGTGTGGGCACAGGCGGGCACTTACTCAGGAGGTTCACCACCACCACCTCCTCCTCACGTTTCTCGCGGTGGCCGCAGAGGATGACGTAGCTCGTGGGGTCCACTTTTTCCAGGAAAAGCCTGTTCTGGTCGCCATCTGTGACCCCAGGGGTCAGGGTGGGAGGCGGGACAAGAACCAGACCCTGGGACCCCTCTGGTCCCTTCACAGGGCTGGACGACTTGCTCCTAAGGGCCAGCCGAGCCCCGGGCTGGGCAGGACCGGGTGTGGGCCTCGGGCCCTTCCCGGACGCCTCCGCCCACACGTGCCCGCCACTGCTGCTGGTGCCCCGGGGGTGCCGCGCCCGGCCTGGGGACGCCGTCTCGAGGTGGGCGTCCTGGCAGCTGGGCTCCTGGCCACACTCAGCCCCGAACTGGGGGTGGAGTGGGGCCTGGCGGATGCGGCCACACTCCACCTCCAGCGGTGGGGCTGGAGGATGGCGAGTCTATACTTAGTTTCCAGCAGGTACTGAAATTTCCTTTTCGTTTTATTTGCCATCATCGTAATTGGGACACATGCACCATTTACCCTGGGAGGGGGTGACAGGTCGCCTTGGAACCCACGGTCTGGAAGGCAGGGCTCGGCCTTCTCCGTGCAGCCCCTCGGTGGAACTGGGGGAGCTCGGCCACCCTGGACCTTGGACTCTCGTGTCCGTCTCCAGGCAGCGAGCCCCTCGCCCTGCCGCACATCATCTCTGAGCCCGGAAAGCAGGCTGTGAGGGGGGCGGGGGACCGGGTCGTGTGACACACCTGGGCTCCGCCCTGCCCGCACCTGCCCCAGACTTACTTCTTGTGCAGGTGGAGCTGCAGGGCCCTGGGGGTCACCTGGATGCAGTGGACGAGCAGCCGTGCGTCCTTGTCCTCCATCAGGAGTTTGGGTTGGTTGGAGGCCATCCCTGCCAAGAACCATTCGCCGCTGACCTGGGGAGCGGAGGGGGGGACGCTGGTGCCGGCTGGCCCTGTCCCTGCGGCCGCTGCCCCCAGCCGCCTCTCCATCCCACGCCTGACGCCCGCGGCTGACTACCAGAGTCTCGTTGAAGTTGGGGTCCTGGGGCCCCCAGTGCAGGGCCTGGGGGCAGCCGAGCAGGGTCAGCCCCACAGCCAGCAGCAGGGCGCTCATGGCGAGTCGGGGCTGAGGGATGGCCGGCGGCACCTCGGACAGGTGTCCGGAGCCCGTGGTGGTGGCCCTTTTGTCCCCCGCAGGGAGAGGTTCCTGGCCACGTGGTGGGCTGTCACCAGCCCCTTCCCATTGACAATTACCTTCTATTTGTTGAGCCTGCGGCCAACAATGGCCACTTTGCCCTTGTCCACAGCCCCCCTGCCCGTGCGTGGTGCAGTCATGCTGTTTCCAGGAACAGCGGGTGTGTCCGCCTGGGCAGGCCTCCAGGGTCCTTGTGTTCCCATCAGTGATCAAGTCACAGAGCCGCTTGCTGACCTGGGCAGCCCTGGGCAGCCCTGGGGTCTCCCTTCTGACGGCCACCCAGACATTTGTGTAGCTTGGTCGTGGGGCCCTGGGACTCGGGGGGCGGCCCCGGGGGAGCGGCAGCCCTGGATGCCCTTCCCCATTGGGGGTTGACCGATGACCCTGGCTTAGGGGACAGGGGTGGCTCCGTGACACGGCCTGGGCCATGCTGCCGGGCGCTTCCCCTGGAGTGGACCATCTGGGCAGAGCCAGGCACGGCGAGAGTGAGGGGGCTGCAAGCGGGAGCCGGGATGTGCCCCATCTCGACTCCCCTGCTGGAGCCTGACTGAGTTTGACTCCCTCGTGCTGCACAGGGACCCCCGGCGCCGTGGGGCACAGGGTAGAGCAGCGTGAGTGCAGACACCTCCCGCCCCCCCCCCCCAACCAGGGCTGTGTCCTTAGCTCTCCGAGCCTCAGTTCCACACCTTTGAAGGGGCAATGACGACGCTCCCTGGCTGCTGACTGCCGGCCCGTTTCTTGGCTGCAAGACCCTTTGAAGATGCTCATGTGGGGTCTCCCGTCCCCCTCCCTCATCCCCCACTGAAGCGGTGGCCTTGTGCAGCCGACTGTGCCCCAGGTAGAGTCCCTCCTTTGTTACCGCAGTGCCACACCTTGGTGTCAAAACCGGGCAAGGACATTACGAGAAAGGAAAAATTGAACGTCACACCCACCCATGAACGTAGGTTCAGGAGCCCAGGTAAACACCCTACAGCGAATCCAGCCACATCTGTGGAAAGGAAGGTACTTTACAACCTGTAGGGTTCCATCCAGAACTGCTAGGTTGGTTTAGGGATCGTGAATCAATCCATGGTTCCATCACTTAATAGAGCAGAGGGAAAATCCTCTGATCGTGGTATGAGCTGCAGGAAAGGCACTGGATGAAAGTCAGCAACCATTCACGGCAAAAACTCATACCGCTTTAGAAATTAAAGGGAGCGTCCTCATCTGATCAAGGGGTTTACAAAATACTAGGGCAACTGACCTCTGTCTTGGTGAAGCATCAGAAGCTTCTAGGAGGGGAAAGGCAGAAGGATTTGCAAGGAAGTGGCGAAGCTGAGATGGTCCTAGGTGACGTGACCCCGTGTGGAGGATGTCCAGGTCACCTGCAGGTGACTTGTCCAGATTCATTAGTGAGTTTAGAAAGGCGACTGGCCACAGGATCTGTACACGAAAACGAACCGTTTCTATACGCGAGCACTGCATACTTAGAAAATGAAATTTAGACTTTATTTACAACTCAGTGAAAAAAATCAATTAGCTAGGAACAAATCCAAGGAAAAAATGGTGCAAGGCTTCTGCGCGGTAAACTATAAGCTAGTATTGAGAAATTAAGGTAAACTAGATACATTCATACACCGTGTGTGTGGATTAGAAGCCTCGATGCTATAAACATGTCAATTCTTTTCCTAAGAACAATAGGGTCCCAATCGAAATTCCAGCAGGGTCTACGTCTCATGGGACTTCGCCAGCTGATTCCCAGACGTCTGAAAATGCCAAGAGTTAAAAACAGCCGGGACTCTCCTGAAGGTCAACTTGGTAGGATTTGCTCTCCCAGACTCCTGTTCTCGTCATGAGCTTTAGTGCTGAAGCCAGCGTGTAATCTGTGTGAAGCTGAAAAAGAAATGAACCCAAAGAGCAAGAAACAGACCCTCGAGTCCGCGTACGGGCACTTCTGAGGGTGAAGATGGCTCTGCAGAGAAAGGGGGTGAGAGGCAGCCTTTTCCATACGTGGTGCTGGGTCGTCTGCTGGCTCATAAGGACAAGAATGAACCTTGACCTTGATCTTACGTCAAATACAAAGATAAATTCCAGCAGTGTTAAGAGTTGGATGTGCCCCACCCCGGGGACAGGTTGAAGTTCTAACCTGGGACCTCAGAATGGGACCCTGCTTAGAGGTAGAGTCTTTGCAGAGTTAGTCGGTTAACATGAGGTCACAGGGTAGGCCTGACCCCATGTGACTCGTGTCCTTGTAAAGATGACAAGCGTGGGGGCTTCCCTGGTGGCGCAGTGGTTGGGAGTCCGTCTGCCGATGCAGGGGATGCGGGTTCGTGCCCCAGTCCGGGACGATCCCATGTGCCGCGGAGCGGCTGGGCCCGTGAGCCGTGGCCGCTGAGCCTGCGTGTCCGGAGCCTGTGCTCCGCAACGGGAGAGGCCACGGCGGTGAGAGACCCGCGTACCGCAAAAAAAAAAAAAAGATGACAAGTGTGGACACAGTCATGCAGAGGGAGGATGTCCGGAAGATGACCACGTGCTGACAGGTGGAGGTTGGATGGATGTAGCCACGACCTGTCCTCCCCTCGAGCCTTTGGAAGGAGCCCGGCCCCACGGACGCCTTGACTCGGGTTTCTGACGCCGGGAGGATAACGCCGCTGTCTCAGCCCCGTCTGTGGTTCTTTGACGCCAGCAGCCGCAGGACACACACAGCAGGGTAGTGGTCAAGGTCCCGGCAGGAACAGTGAGCGCATCCAGAGGGGTAATGAAAGAGCGTTTGGGGAAAGGGCTCCCGAGGAAGTGGTGGGAAGGGTTAGGAGAAGCCCACAAGGGAGGTGTCACCGCCCTGGGCTCAGGGGCCTCGGGCGGCAGGTGGTGGACTCTGGGCTGCAGGTGTAGGCAGGGACCCCAAGAAGGGCACAGCGTGGCTGAGGTGCAGCTTAAGGGAGGGGCAGTGGGGGGGTGAGTACCCAGACTCTCGATCCTGCTCCCTGGGGGGCCTCCCTTCGGCCGAGTCCAGCTGGAAGCCACCAGTTCCTGCACTGTCAGAGGCTAGAGCCCCATTCCCTGCAAGACACAATGAAGTGGGTGAAAAATTCAGCCCCAGGGTGGCAGAGGTAAACTACTCACGTAGGCAAGGGCTCCTGTCCACGATATATAAAGAGCAGCTGCTAATCAACAAGAAAAAGACACAACTGTAGAAAATGGGCAACTGACCTCAGTTATCATTTGACAAAGACACCAAAACCATGAGAGAGTGTTTTAGCCCCGTTAGTGATCCAAGAAATGAAAGTTATAATGAGATTCCAGCCCCCCCACAATGCCCTAAATGACTAAAAGTAAAATGCCTGATTGAAACGGAGCAGGACCCCTTGGTCCTTCCCCACCATGTCCTCCGCCTGCCTTTTGTCTGTGGAAAAACTTTAGCCAAAGAATAAGTTTAATCAGAGAAGTGAGAAAATGCAGAAGCAAAGGAAAACTGTCAAAGGAGACCAAATAATCATAGTTTAGTCATTAAGCAAAGTCGGGGACCTTTAGTTCCTCCTCAAGGGCTATAGATCATATTCTGAGCCGTATCCTGTGAGCTGTCTCCTAGATACTGAAACCCCCCCAGGTGGAAGAAGTTACCTACATGATGACCAGGCTGTAGCCATGACATAAGCTGCCGCAGTTCTGAGAACTGGCCTCGAGGAAATGGGAACAAACCGACCCTGGAACTGAAGACTGACTGTACCTAAAGCAGTCAAGATGACGCTGGTCAGACACCGCAGGACCAGTTTCAAGGTGAGTGTCAGAGCTGACTGTGCTGTTGCTGCATGTAGCCTCCTCTCTCTGTCTGTAAAAGCTCTTGTCCCCTGTCAGTGGGGGGCCAGTCGGCCTCTGGACACGAGTCTGCCCTCCCCCCTCCCTGATCCCCGCCTCCCACCGGTTGCTGGCCTTGGAAATAAAGCAAACTTTCCTATCCACCAGCCTTGTCTCTTTAACGGCTTTAGAGCAGCGAGCAGCCCGACCCCACTTGCAGTTACACGATCGCACCGGTGATGACAAGGACGTGGGGCAGCGTGAGTTGATGCTCTGGGGAAGGGATGCTGGTCAGTTCACAGACACGGGAGAGCCATGTGCACGGGCCGCCAAAGCCCCTGGATACGCCTGCCGCTCTCCTGGGTGCCTCTGCACCCAGGTCTGTGCACAGAGCCCGGCCTGGAGGCCACCCCGGGGTCACCGATGGAAGACCAGGCGACAGAGCTGTCGGCTCTTCACACGGTGGCTCTAGAGCCGTGGGAACGGGGACTCACAGCTGTGCCTGTGGGGCCTCCTGGGCGGTGGATGCACGGGTTTGCCGTGTGATGACTCTCGGAGCTGCCCACGGCCGTTCTGCGCTTTTCTGTGCGTTGTACCAAAATAAGCAGAAAGGAGGCAGTGGAGCTGTTAATGTGTTGATTTGATGCCCGTTTCCCCAGAGGTTTTCTCCAAGTCTCCACCCGCCCCAGGATGTGGGTGACCTGAGGGTCTGGCAGCGTGGGCGGCTGGACAGTCGGGGTCACCCTCCACCTGCCCAAATGGGAGGGGCTTTGTTGAGCTGGGAGCCCCGGGCCAGTGGAAGCGCTTTGGGAACAGAGTAGTAGCAGCGGGTGTCCGTAGACTTTGGCATTTTGTCCGTGCACCGTGGTTCCGCGACTGCGGAGGGTTTCAGGGGTGTCCATGTCGGTGTGCCGTCCGCTCGAGTTGGTGAGCGCCCTCTGCCAGGCCCCTCTACTCCAGCTTGACGGGACTCTTGTCCCCAGGGCTGCTGGATTTTGTCATTCGTCTTTCTGCAGTGGCTGGTTGGGGGCCTCCCGAAGGGGTTGGTCTCACGGCGCCTGGGAAGCGGCTGCTGAGGGGGGCTGTGTGCAGGGAGAGGCTTGGCCCGGCCTGGCCCAGCTCAGGAGACCTTGGTCTTGGAGGGAGCAGCCAGGGTTGTGGGCAGAGGCCTTGGGGTCGGGTGGCCCAGGTAAGCCACCTGGACCAGCACAGGTGCTGGGCGGGAGGAGAGGGCGTGACAGCGAGCCTCCACGGCGGCTTCGGGATGGGGCAGCAGGGGTGCCCCTGCTGGTTGGCACAGCCACTTGTGGAATTGAGTTGCGTGCACTGCGCACCCTGAAACTGGGGTTGAGGTGGCGGCTGTCCTTCCCAGAGAGGGGATGTGTGGCCCTCGTGCTCCTGGCCACAGTCCAGCCTGCAAAGCACAGCATGGCCACCGCTCGCCAAAGGCCTGGAGCCCTGGGAGTGCCAGGCCGCTCACTAGCCATCTGGCGTGAGGAGGGGACCCCCAAACCTATGCCCCAGAGAACACGGGGTGCCCAGCATGCCTCCTGTCGTGGGGTGCTCTCTTACCTTTGGGTTGAATTGCAAAGTCCCCGTGGGGACCAGCGTGAGTGAGGGATGCTTAAAGAGGTCACCTGATGGAGGTAGCTGGAAAAGTTTGAAGACTTTCCCGGGACCTGGGTCAACGGTCCACATGTGGGGTGTCGGGAATGAGCCCATTCAGGTCTCCTCAGGGAGCAGCTCCGGGCTGTGGTGCAGTGTGAGGGGCCCAGGAGCCAACAGGCTGGCAGTGGAGGGACCACAGGGGGTGAGGCTGGGCTGGGCTGGGCTCACTGAATCCCTTCCTGTTTTCACAGCTGTCGGGTGAGGCTTGGCGGGTCACTCAAGGTCCCGCCTGGAGTGAGGGTGGCCGGTCAGGTCCCGGCCACGGTCCCTACCTGTGGCACTGGCCTGACTCCTCTCCACCCCCCAGGGGTCCCCATCTTCATTCTAGGCGGGTCTCCTGACAAGGCCAACATGCTTCCACAACGTCAGTTCCTAATGGCTCTGCGTCACGGCATCTCCCTTCTCAGAGGAAGGCATGGCCGACTTCTGGACCCGGGGTCTTACACCCGATCGCCCGAGTCTGTCCTGGGTGTCCTCCTCGACAGGTGCCCCATGGTGAGAGCCCTCCACCCAGAAGGGGTCCCTCCTTAGCCAGGAGCTTCGCAGCAATCACGTCACCCAGGGCCCAGGGCGCCAGGCACCCTGGCACTTTCGCAAAAGTTTCCTGAGATGCTAATTTTCAGGAACAAAAGCTGTTGTCGTGGAGGCCGCTTCCTGGAACAGACCTGTCTGAGGCCTCTGGCCTGGGACCAGCGGCTGCACACCTGTGTTCCCGCCCGCATGGCAGGTGTGGAGACCAAAGTCTTCATCCTTGTCCTGGGGCCCAGGTGACCTCAGCCACCTGCAGGCACTCATGTCAGTGCGACCAGCTTGCCTCATCCACCTTCCAGCCTCCACAGAGACCGGATGCCAGGGCGGCACTGAGAATAACGAGCTGGTAGCTGGTAGCTGTTTAATACCGCAGCCAGCTCCGCAGCAGCAAGGGAGCCGCACCTGGGCAGGTGGTCAGAAGGAGGCGGTCCTATCTTGGGGCTGGCAGTGGGCCTTCCGCAGGTGGTGGTTCAAGTGACCCTGAAGCCTCTCGCCTTCTGAGACAGTTCCCACTCTGTCTATGGAGCGTGTAGCTCTCTAAATAAACCTGCCTCGACTTAAAAAAAAAAGTGACCCTGCAGACCCCACAGCCCAGTGGACTGAGATCTGTCCCTGGGGCTCCCCCAACCCTCCATCCCTCCAGGATGCAGACATTCAGTTGTCCTGCACCACGTCCCGTGTCGCATCCTGCCCCGCATGCCAACCCCGGCTGCCCGGTGTCACCCCCACCCGTCTGTGAGGCTGGTCTTGTGTGTTCAGGTAGTTCTCCCCACTAGTGAGTCGTTTCAGGAGGGGCTGGTCTACCCTGCGCTTGCTGCTGTCCTCCCAGAAGTCTTCGATCGACCCCTGATGTCGCTCTGTCCTCTGATGGTGTGCGTGTGTGTGCCAGCCTTCAGGCGGCCGAGTCACTGACGCGGTGAACGTTAGACCAGGAAAGGAAGACCTGGCTTTTCCATAGGGACCCTGCCACCAAGATGCAGAAGGCTCCCGGGGTTCCTCCGGAGCAGCCGTAGAAACGGCTCTCGTACGTGATGGGGTCTCATACTTGCATTTTAGCTGTATTTGAAATTCACAAAAACAGTATCACAGGGCATATTCTTTTGTGTCCAGCTTATTATGCAGGAGATATTGTGTCTGTGAGATTCATCCATATTATTTTTTAATTAATTATTTTTTTATTGTACTACAACGTACCTAACATAACATTTACCATCTTAACCACTTTTAAGTGCACAGCTCGGTGGCATCAAGCACATTCACGTTGCTGTGCAACCATCACCACCTCCGTCTCCAGAACTTTCTCATCGTCGCAAACTCCGTCCCCACTAGACACTAACTCCCCTTCCCCTCCCCCAGCCCCTGAACCCCAGCATCTACTTTCTGTCTCTATGGATTTGACTCCTCTAGGGACCTTATATAAGTGGATCCTACAGGATTTGTCTTTTTGTAAAAAAGAAGTTTATTTATTTACTTATTTATTTTTGGCTGCTTTGGGTCTCTGTTGCTGTGCGCAGGCTTTCTCTAGTTGCGGCCAGCTGGGGCTGTTCTTCGTTGCGGTGCGCGGGCTTCTCGTTGCAGTGGCTTCTCTTGCTGCGGAGCGCGGGCTCTAGGTGCACGGGCTTCAGTAGTTGTGGCGCCAGGCCTGAGTGGTTGTGGGGCACGGGCTTATTTGCTCCGTGGCATGTGGGATCTTCCCGGACCAGGGCTCGATCCCACGTCCCCTGCGTTGGCAGGTGGATTCTTTTTTTTTTTTTTTTTGGTACGCGGGTGTCTCACTGTTGTGGCCTCTCCCGTCGTGGAGCACAGGCTCCGGACGCGCAGGCTCAGCAGCCATGGCTCACGGGCCCAGCCACTCCGCGGCATGTGGGATCGTCCCGGACCGGGGCACGAACCCGTGTCCCCTGCATCGGCAGGCGGACCCTCAACCACTGAGCCACCAGCGAAGCCCTGTCGCCCATTTTTAGTTGCATTGATTTGGCAGCAAGGTCTTCAGAGAGGCGTCTGGAAGACCCCTCTGGGACTCTGGCTTCAGGCCCCGGTGGGATGGGGCAGGGAGCTGACTCCCTCCAAAGAGGGGTCTGCTTTCTTGGAGGACACTTCCTAGATTAGAATCCTGGCTCGAGGTCTATTTTTCCTTTCAGCACTTTGCAGGGGCTGTTTCTTGTCCTCTGTCCTCCATTGTTTCCGAGGAGACGCAATGCCAGGTGTGTGACGTTACCTTTGAGTTGCCGCGGTTTTCCTGTGGGCCTGAGAGTGGTTTGCTCTGTACTCATTCTGCTTTGGGGTTTGTCAAATGTCTAGAATCCGAAACCGTCTTTCATCAAGTTTGGGATTATTTTTTGTTGTTGTCCATTATTTCTGTAAATTTTCTGGTTCTTTGTTTGGGGTGTGTGTATGTGGTGTGTGTGTGTGTGTGTTTGTGTGTTTGCTTGTGTCAATCCCTTCCCCCCCTCGAAACTCCAATTCAATGTCTATCAGGCCTTTGGATCCTGTCCCACGGATTGCTGACGTGCTACTCATTTTTTTAAAAAAATCTTTTTCTCTTTGTTTTTTTAAACAGGATAACTTCTATAGCTCTATCTTCAAGTTTGCTGACTTTTCTGCTGTGAAGCCATCCAGTGAGTTTTTAATTTTAGATATTATATAAATTTTACATTATAATATATTATATATATAATATTTTATATTAGAAATGTGTATGTATATATTTGAGTTCCGGGATTTCTCTTTATTTCTTTTTAGAGTTTTTCTATCTCTGAGGTGTCCCATGGTTCTGTTCTTTTTGAGCATACGTCCCCATCCTATTCCTGAACATACATACTTAGGAAGCTGTCTGGTGGCTCCAGCTCTGGCTCACCAGGGCAGTAGCCTGCGTCTGAGTTGTGTTTCCTTTCATTATCTGTTTGCTGGTTTGGTGTTGTATCCGGATGCCGTGAAGGGTGCGGTTTAGATCCTCAGTTCTGTTTTGCTGCTCCCAAGAATCCTTGGCAGTCAGTTTCTTGGCTGGCTCTGTTCCCTCCGTGTGGTGGGTCAGAAGTGTCTGTCCATCCTTTCAGGCCTGGCTGGGCTTCAGGTCTATCCTCCCATGGGGAACCAGGAGCTGCGGGGACTCAGGGCCTGCCCTCCATGGCACTCTCCCTCCTGGGGTCCCCTTTCCTCCCCAGCTGGTTCTTTAGGCCAGGAAGACCCAGAGTTCCTGTCCAGTGTAGCCACCCAGCCTGAGGCGAACAGGGCCCGTGCTCAGACAGAAAAGCTGCTTAACAAAAAGGGAAAAGTCAGCCAGCGCTCTCTTCTTCCCCCAAGGCCGACTTCTCTCCAGTTTCTGCTGTCTGTTGGCCACTCTCCAGTGCCTTTGGAGAGTTGTTTTTTATATTTTCTGCAGACTTGTCAGTTACTCTGTGTGAGTGGGGGGTTGGTCTGATGGCAGCTACCGTGTTCCTGGCAGCAGGGCCTGGACTCGTGTGTCTGCTGGGGCAGGATGACACAGATGGTCGTCGGACAGGGCAGGAGCAGGGTGACCTGGTACAAGGCTGCTGCGATAATCCAGGAGGGAGGAGGTGGCGGCTTGCACCAGGGGGCAGCAGTGGGGCGGGTGAAGGGGGTCGGATTCTGTTTTGAAAAGAGAGTCAAGGATGTGCTGAGGGGTCGGCTGAGGATATGGGAGAGAGAGGCCTGAGGACTTGAAGCGTGTGCGTGGCACCGGCCTCCACCCTCTTTTCCTCCCTCATTTGGAAGCTAGGAAATGTCTCTGGGGGCTTCCCTGGTGGCGCAGTGGTTAAGAATCCACCTGCCAATGCAGGGGACACGGGTTCGAGCCCTGGTCCAGGAAGGCCCCACGTGCCGCGGAGCAACTAAGCCCGCGCGCCACAACTACTGAGCCTGCGCTCTAGAGCCTGCCAGCCACAACTACTGAGCCCGCATGCCACAACTACTGATGCCCACGTGCCACAACTACTGAAACCTGTGTGCCTAGAGCCCGTGCTCTGCAATAAGAGAAGCCACCGCAACGAGAAGCCCGTGCACCGCAACGAAGAGTAGACCCAGCTTGACCCAACTAGAGAAAGCCCGCGTGAAGCAACGAAGACCCAACGCAGCCAGTAATTTAAAAAAAAAAAAATGTCTGACCGAGTGACTGGGAAGATGCTGGAGGGCTGGTGAAGCCAGGTCCGCTCTAGATGCAGGAGTGGACGTCAGTGGACGTGCAGAGCCGGCGGTGCTGGGCACTCTGGGGACGGCGGGGAGGCTGCACCACAGAGTAGGTTCCAGAGCCACTGCCTGGCCCTGTGCTTGAAGCCATGAGATGTGCAGGGTCCCTGTGGGGCTGAGCGTGGAGAGGAGGTGATGTCATGGTGACTCCTGGGCTTTTTACACGAAAGCGCCTGAGACTCGGGGGGAGTGAGGGGTCCAGGGCTGCCACTTCCTGGCGGGGAGGCCCCGGGCAAGCCGTGCAGAGTGTCAGGGCACCCTGGAAAGGACCTGGAGTAAAACATCGTCTCACAAGGCCTTTGAGAGGAAGAACAGGACGGGGCAGCGTACACGTGAGAGTGATCTGGGCACAGCCGAGCACCGTGTAAGTGGACAAGTCACTTCCAGGCGGCTTGAGTCAGTCTGTTCGGGGATAACCATGGGAGTGGGGGAACACCTGGTATGGCCCATCTCACAGAGGGGTGTTTGTGCCACTTAGAAGCGGCCAGGGGTCCCTGGACCATCCAGGCACACTCGGGGGACCCCCCAGCCTCATTTCAGGCCAAGCGGGTCCGAGCAGTGTGGCCGGGGACCAGTCCTCTGAGGCCCCTCTCCCGAGCGTTTTTCTGACATTACCCCAGCAAGGCCAGGTGGCGTCCGTCCATCGCAGCCTTGGTGACGTGGGCAGAAGGAGGCTGCGAAAACACTGACTTCGGAAAATGCCGGCACCTCGGGGAGCCTGGCTGCCTGGGGCAGAAAGTGGCGAAGTGCCTCCGAGGGCAGAGGGCATGGGTGGGGTCGCGCTTGGCCTGAGTCCCCCACCTGCAGAGCATCTGGTTTGCAGAGGCCGCTCACAGGAGCCAAGCTGTTTCCTCCAGCGCAGTTGGAATTAAAGGCTCCGAGTGACGAGTGACGGGTCCCTGGCCGGTGCCCCCAGGGCAGCTCCTGGGTCACATGTGCGTCCTTGGCCGGAGCCTGCAGCCGGACAGGCAGACAGTAGGGTGGGGATGGGAACGTGGGCACACGGAGCAGCCTGGCCGCCGCCCTCCCTCCCCAGTGCCCTCACCCTGGTCTCCGCAGGGTGGGCTGCCAGAGAGCATCCAGCCCCTGACCATCCACTGACAGCGAGGGAGGAAAGGCCACCGCCCTGGCTCCTGGCTCAGAGCACAGACACCGAGATTATTTAATTGGGGCATTTGTGTGTCAGACTCTTTTTTGGGTGCTGAGAATATGGTGATGGCCAAGCAGACCCAGACCCACCCTTGTAACTCACAGCTCCCGCTCAACTGTCACAGCAGCAGGAACCATGCCAAGGCCGTGCTGGTGTCACGTGGTCTGTCGGCGGTGTTCCAGGCGCTCCACACGTGTCCACTGACTTAATCCCTGCCATGACAACCTTATCTGCAATTGCGGGTGTGGAAACTGAGGCACAGAGAGGTCCAGAACCGTGGCCAAGGTCAAAAAGCTGGTGGGCGGCAGTCTGCTCCAGCATCCTGCAGGTGCCGGAGGGGAGGAGGGTGCAGGCAGCCCCAGCGCACAAACATCCCTGGTGAGGGCACGTAAAGGGGTTGAAGTTTCCGTGTTTCCACCTGCTGGGAGTCAGGGCCAATGAAACACGAGCTACTTTCTCGCCCAGGAGATCGGGTCTGAGACACACCTGGTTGTGGGGAGGTGGCACCTGGGGCGTGGAGGGCAGAGCCACTTGGGGTGAGATGCATACCCAGCCTCTGGGCCAGTGGAAAAGTAGGCCAAAGGCGCCAGTGCTCCGGGATGGACACATACAGAAGTACAGAGACGCCCCCTCTAAGAATTGCGAGAGGAGGGGACGAGGGGCGATCTAGTTATACTGTAGCTACAATCAAGTTGGGCCCTCCTTTTTTTAAAAAACAACAACAACAACTATTTATTTATTTATTTGGCTGTGCAGAGTCTTGGTTGTGGCATGCGGGATCTTTTTAGTAGCGGCACGCGGGCTTCTTAGTTGCGGCATGCAGGGTCTAGTTCCCCGACCAGAGATCGAACCCGGGCCCCCTGCATTGGGAGCGTGGAGTCTCACCCACTGGACCACCAGGGAAGCCCCCTGGGCCCTCCTTTTATAGCTCTAACTGGTGTCTGGCCACCTGGTCCTCTATGTCCTCCCGGTGAGGGGCAGAGCTGGGAGGTGGCAGAGATTCGAGCTCCTGGGCCTGGGAACAGCTCCTGGGGTTGGGGAGCTGGGCGGGCGGCCACCCCAGAGCCCCTCTGTGGACAGTTTCAGGTCAGACGTGCGGGACCTGCTGTCCTCTATGGTCTCTGGCTGCAGCCATGTCAGTGGGTTTCCTCTGGCCTCCAGGGACGAGCCGGCCATGAGTTTAGCAGGCCTGCTGTGCCCTTCGGCCCATCCTCTGCATGCACCACGTCACGTCCACGCTACCCTGGTCCCGCGGCCGCACCAAGTCTGGTGGCTGCAGGAGCCCCAAATGCCCTGAAACGATTCCAGGCAGGTTCCTTGGGACTGACTGAAAAATCTCAGCTTCAGGAGGGCTTTGCAAGCGGACACCAGGTGGGCACACAGTGCCGACGTGCCCGGTGGAGGTGCAGCTGGCCTTCTCCAGCGGAGGGTCTGCCAGCTTCGTGCAGAGACGGTGCCAGGCCTGGGGGTGACACTGGCTGACGCGGGATGGGGACCTTTGGGTGAGCTGACCTTGCCCAGTCCCTTTCCATCCCCCGCACGAGCTCCCCACGCCGCCCACCTGACTTACTCGACAGAGCGTGGCTGCTGCTTTGCCGAGGTCTGCGGGGCTGGGGTCTTGTCCCCCTCCCCTGGTGCCCCTTGTTCCCGAACCTGCTTCTCCTGGCTGTGTGCATGTTTGCCTGTGGGGTTGGCGGCCAGGCCCTTCTCCTCAGCCCTCTTTCTAGCAGCAGGTCCTGCTGGGAGGCGTCCCAAGCTCGGACGTGGCAGCAGGAGGTCAGCCCGCACGCACTGGGACCACTGGCCTCTATTTTCTGGTCTCTCTACCTCCACACCCAGGGCTTTGTGCCTGGAGGGGAAGGGCACACGGGTACCTCCTCTCCCCTCAGTCCCACCCAAGTGGAGCCCGGCCCCGTGTGTCCTGCTGCCGCTCTGCCTGGAGACTCCGCCGGGCCCGGGTCGTGTCTGGACAAAACCCACAGGGGGAGCCCTCCTCCTGCCCTCTGCCAGCAGAGGCCAAGAAAGAAGGACGCTACCTTCCGGAGAGGAAATCTTTGGGGGATCCGGGGTGAAAGAGGACGGCCGCATGCATAGACGCCCCTGCCCCTGCCGGACCCAGCCTGCAAAACTGCCTCTGGGGTCCCCACTGATGACCCTGGGTGCTTGGCTCGGGCCCCCACCGCCTTGGCGATAGGCACCTTCGGGTGGGCGTCTGGGTGTAGAGAGCACTGATGTGACAGGGGCCGTGTGGGGCGGGGTGTGCAGTTATTGGGGTCACCGATGATCTTTTCTCCTGAAAACAAAATCTTTTTTAATCACAGCAAGTAGAATGACTATAGATGCTGAGAATGTTCCCGGTTAAGACCCCACTGGCATTCTGGGGCGACCGGATGTCATTTCTACCTACTGTCCTCGAGCCGGCTCACTTAGTTTTCCGTAAATTGAAGTATAGGTGATTTACAATGTTTCAGGTATACAGCAACGTGATTCAGTTTATATATACGTGTATATATTCTTCAGATTATTTTTCCATTATAGGTTATTACAAGGTATTGAGTATAGTTCTCTGTGTTACACAGTAGGTCCTTGTTGTTTATCTATTTTATATATAGTAGCGTGTATCTGTTAATCCCACATTCCCGATTTATCCCCCCCACTTGCCCCTTTGGTAACCGTAAGTTTGTTTTCTATGTCTGTGAGTCTATTTCTATTTTATAAAGAAATTCATTTGTCTTATTTTTTTAGATTCCATATATAAGTGATATCATTTATAATATTTGTCTTTCTCTGTCTGACTTACCTCACTTGGTATGATAATTTCCGGGTCCATCCACGTTGCTGCAAATGGCGTTATCTCATTCTTTTATGGCTGGGTAGTGTTCCATTGTGTATATGTGCCACATCTTCTTTACCCACTCACCTGTCAATGGACACTGGGGTCGCCTCCATGTCTTGGCTATTGTAGATACTGCTGCAGTGAGCATTGGGGTGCATGTATCTTTTCGAGTTAGAATTTTCTCTGGATAGATGCCCAGGGGCTCTGACCCCTGGACGGTGGGGCCCAGCTTCCCTGCCCGCTGCACCTCTTACCTTGTCCATCTGGGGGTCTTTGGGTTTGGGTCGGGCAGTAGCCCGCCGGCCAGCCCCAGCCCCACGCTGAGCCCCAGAGCCTGTCTCAGACGGCCAGGGCCCTGGAGACTCTCTGCTCTGGGCTCAGCTCGCCTCTGAGGCTCCCCCTGGGGTGGGTGGTGCTTCCCTGTGGCCCAGGGTCGTCAGCCACCTCCCAAGCATCAATCTGGGCGGCCCCTGTGCTACCCAGATGCCAGTCTTCCGCACCAGCAGGCCCCGGCCAAGTGGGCAGCTTCCTACCTGTCCCCGGCCATGGCCCAGCAGGCTGGACCGAGTTTCCGGACAGGGAGCTGGAGGCCGGCCTGGCCATGAGAGTGCGGGGTGCCCCTGGCCCCCTGCCCATCCAGATAGAGCCTCTTTGTCCCAGCATCTGGCTCCTTTGGAAGGGACACAAAACTCTCCCTCCCCACAGCCTGGAGCCCTGGTCCTTGTGCAGCCCAACTCAGCGATTATGAACAGACACTGGTGCTGGGCGGGGTTGGTCCCTGAGGGAAACGCCCTTGGGGTTTGGGGCCAGCCCTCCGCCCTCTCCTGCTGCTGACCCCGGCCGTGGCCGTCCAGCCTTTGCCCCCAACCTGGGGGCTTCTGGAGCAGCCGCCCATGGGGAGGGTCTCCGGCGGGTGGTCACCCGCGGAGGGAGGGGTGGCACCAGCCCCCTCACCCTGCCCGGGGGCTGCCCACTCGAGCTGCACTGCAGGCGGGTAGGTGTTTATGGAGCATGTGTGGGTAGTTTGGTTCCTGTTTAGACGGGAGCGGGGAGGCGAGGCAACCCTAGGAGGGGAGCAGGGGGTCTGCGGGGCAGGGGCACTGGGGTGGTGGAGCTGCCCCGTCTGATGGGTCAGGGGAGGAGCCTGTTAACATTTTCCCGGTTGACTCGGAAGGAAGGACAAACTCTCTCTTTGACCTTTTATTTTGAGAGAATTGAGGACTCACATGTAGGTGTGAGAACGGATACAGACAGCTCCCGGGTCCCTTCGTCCACTCTCCCCCCTGCTGACCTCTTGCACGGCTGTGGGGCAGCACCCCACCTGGACGCTGGCGTTGGTACCACCCACGCGTGTGCAGATCCCTCGACACGGGCGCTGAGGGCGTGAGTGTGTATTTCGCGCCAGGCTCCCGTGTCCGCCGCAGCCCAGGTACGGAACCTTCCATCCCCACAAGAACACTCTCCTCCTCTGGCCCCTCCCACCCTTAACCCCTGAAATCACGGCAGTTTTGCCACCTGGAGGTTGTTGTGTGAACGGAATCCCACGGGGCAGCCTTGAGAGCCATCGCCTTGCCCGTTTCCCGTGGAGCTGTGTCCGGTGCGTGGCTGGACCACACTTTGTTCAGCCGCTCGCCTGCGGGGGACACGGGCTGGGGCAGGATGTGCAGAGTACGCAGACGTTTCCGTGTGGACCCGTCTTCACGTCTCTTGGGTGGATGCCCAGTGAACAATCACTTTTAACCCACGAAATAACCATGGGCTACTGGGACCCCCCATGTATTCACCAAGACGTGGGGTGAGGGCAGGGGTCACGTGTCTCAGAGGGACGGCTGAGCGGGGAGTGGGGAGAGGCAGGACCTGGTTGGCTACCTTAGGACCTGCCCCCCAAACCTCACAGATGCTCATCAGAGGTGCCCGAGGGCCCCCGCTTCTCAGATGAGATGCTCTGGAGGGGCAGTCACTGGGGAAGGAGAGGTGGTCTTCCTGTGGGGGGGGCTGGTTCCTGAGGAGGGAGGCCAGCTGGAGAAGGAGCCTGTGTGGGGTAGATGGTGCCCCCCCCGCCCCCCAAATACATCCACGTTCAGATCTCAGCGTCTGGAACCGGTCCCTGCCTCCCAAGGGACCCCTCTGCCCTCCCAGGGACCCCTCTGCCCTCCCAGGGACCCCTCTGCCCCCCAAGGGACCCCTCTGCCCTGGAAAAAGATCCTTTGCAGATGGGATTAGGGTGAGGCTATTGAGATGAGGTCATCCTGGATAAACCCAGTGGGCCCTCCACCGACGGCAGGTGTCCTCACAAGAGACAGAAGAGGAGAGACACGGCCACGGAGGAGAAGCCGTGTGACCACGGAGCTGAGACTGGGGTGATGTGACCACAAGCCCGAGCGGCTGGACGCGGCAGGAAGGACCCTCCCCTGGAGCCTCCAGAGGGAGCTCAGCCCTGCCCACACCTGGATTTCAGACTTCTGGGCTCCAGGACTGCAACAAGAGAATAAACTTCTGCTGTCTGGAGCCCCTGTTTGGGGTCCAGTGCTACGGCCGCCTCAGGACAGGGATACAGGGCATGCTCGCTGAGCCCCACCACCCCAGGAGGCTCCCTGTTACGTGGCAGGAGAAGCCCGCGGGCAGGGTGAGGGACAGGCTTGGAGAAGCGGCCTCCACCCTCCATCGGGCTTCCTCTGCCGCCCTGGCCGCCTGACCACCCGCAGCCGAGCTCACGCACCGAAGGCCTGGGTGGGCTCCTCTACCTCCTGTGCTTTCTACAAGGATCTGGGAAGACAGCCGGGCTCTCAGACGGGGTCTCGCGGGGGTCCCCGCCCTGCCCCAGGCCCTGGGCTCCCGCTGAGGCCGGGCTGAGGGGACGCCCCCGGAGCTTCTCTCTTGCCCAGGCTGCTGGCTGGAAGGCAGTGAGGCCCACCGGTGTTGCTGGGGTTGACGATATTTTCTGGGCCAAGTCCATGTGATTTGCAGATTTTTTCAAATCTGTCCAGGAAGCTGGGTTTCAGCTCTGGGAACCGTCCTGAGGACAGAACAGCTGGCGTCAGGATCCCTCACTGGCCATTTGGGACCGTGTGGGGAGGGGACAGCGTGGCGGGTGCCCGGTGGGGTGGCGGAGGCACCTGGGCCTGGTCCACACCCGCCCTGAGACACGATGGGCTGTGGGCAGCCTGGCCGTGGGGACCTCGGTACGTGTCGACACCCCCTGGGACGGGGCTGTGTTCGGAGCAGGGGCCCCGGGGCCCGGCCCGGCCCTGTCCCGCGGACGGCGGCTGTACCGTAGAGCGCCAGCACTTGCGTCTCCGTCCCGTTCCTGAAGTTCCGTAGGCGGAAGGTCACGTACTGCAGGTAGTCGGCCTCCGAGACCTGCAGCAGGTTCTACCCCAAGTCTGCGTGGAAGCTCTGCTCAGCCTTGCCCTGGCCCCTACCAGTGCCCGCATCCCCCAGAGGCCAAGGGCACAGACCCTTGTGGGTGGAGGGGTGGGTGGAGACCCCCGCCGCCCCCGAGGGCCCACCCAGGCTCGCCTCCCCGAGCCCTAGGCTGGCTCTCCTGCCTCCCTGGGGCCCTGGGCGGGGGCGGGGGCGGTGGGGGGGGGGGAGCCCGGGCCCTTACAGGCCAGGCCCACTCCTCTCACTATGGGGTCAGCAGTCAAGAGGTCTCACAAAATGCCCTAAATCAGAGCTCACTAGGGGTGGGGCCATCAGACAAGGCAGAACCCGTGTTCACTCACAGGTGATGGTGTATTCCCCGCCCTTACCCGTTTTATCACAGACCATGGCCACATCCACCCACTCGTTATGCAACCTGGAAACCAGCGGGGTGATGCCCGCAGCGGGACTCCACCTGGAAGCCGTGTGACCAGCTCCTTCCATCCCTCCAGCCTCGTCCCCATGTCCTCTGCACCCCTACCCCAGCCTCACACTCTGCTGCCCCCCACCCGGTGTTCCCAGCGCCGTATGCAGCACCCCCAGATGGCCAGAAGCTGATCCACACGGGTTGGGGGGCATCCGTCCTCCCCAGTTCTGGAGAATGTGGGCCACTCACACGAGGGGGAGGCTGAACTGCAGGCCACCATTTTCTAAGCTTTCGATACTCTGCATGAAGACCCTCAGATCCCCGTCGTCTTCTATCCGCCTCATGTCGTCTGCGGCCATGGAAATAGAATACCAGGTCCCCCAAACCTGGAGACAGAGGCTGTGGTGGGTGTGGGAGCCCGTAGGGCATCCTGGACTTCTTGGTGCCTCCCTCCTGGGCCAGACCCTGGGCGTATGGCTCCCAACCAGGGACCCCTCTGCCCTCCCAGAGACCCCTCTGCACCCCAAGGACCCCTCTGCCTCTCAAGGACCCCTCTGCCCTCCGGGGACCCCTCTACCCTCCCAGCCTGCCGTTGCAGCTGGGGGTGAGAGCCTCAGGGACAGCATCCTGTCACAGGTCAAAGACCCCAGGTGGAGGCAGGGCACGTGCCCTGCAGCCAAGCCCCCGGGAAGGCCCAGACCTCAGCCCCACCTTTGAGATGTCATGGTTTCTCCCCAGGATTCTCTGGAGGTAGAAGTCCTGGGCAGAGACCAGGCTCAGCTCCAGGCTCAGCGGGAGCAGTGCCACGCCCTCCGGTGGGTGCCTGCCCTGAGGCCCGCCCCCTTTATCCCCCTTCCTGCGCTCTGGTTTCCGGCCCCAGCCTTCCGTGTCCTCCGCACAGGCCGCTGCTTGCTGGGAACACAGACGATAGCTGCCGCAGCCATCCCCGCTTCTCACAGTGTCCTCCCCCAGCGATGGCTGGTTCTGGAATCTGCCTGGACGGGGGTCCGGCTGGGTCTGAAGCTGCAAAGGGAAGTGGGGACAGGGATGCGTCTTGGCCTGAAGCCCCGCCGGCCGCAGGGGCGAGTGACGCCGGGGCCTCTCGGAGCCGTAGGACGTGGGCAGCAGAGGGCACTGCCCCTGGAGGGATCACTCCTGCCCCTTCCAGCCCGGCCCGGCCTGGGTGCTCCTATATGAGAGCATCGATGTGCCCGGGCAGCCACACGTGCAGGTCGGGGTCCTGAGCAGAGGTGGGCAAGTCCCAACTCCCCTTCTGCATCTGGGCACAAGGTGAGCTGGTGGTCGGGGTGCGGGGTGGGGGCTGTGCTGGACCAACCAGGACATCGGCCACTAAATCCTTTTTTATCTTTTTAATTTATTTTTTTAAATTTTATTTATTTATTTTTGGCTGCGTTGGGTCTTCGTTGCTTCACGCGGGCTTTCTCTAGTCGCCGCAAGCGGGGGCTACTCTTCGTTGCGGTGCGCGGGCTTCTCATTGCGGTGCCTTCTCTTGCTGTGGAGCACGGGCTCTAGGCGTGCAGGCTTCAGTAGTTGTGGCACGTGGGCGCAGTAGTTGTGGCGCACAGGCTTAGCTGCTCCACGGCATGTGGGGTCCTCCCAGACCAGGGCCCGAACCCGTGTCCCCTGCACTGCCAGGCAGATTCTTAACCACTGCACCACCAGGGAAGTCCCACTAAATCCTATTTTAAGTAACAGACACAGTTTATGTATTGATTATTTTTTTATTGAGCACCTACTATGTCCAGGCACTGGGATTAAAGAACCTGGTCTCAGGAGGGCTGTGCTCCAAGGGGTACACAGGCATTAGACAAACAGAAAATGACAAACGGCCTCCTCCTCCCCCACTTCCTGCCCCCACCACTGGCCTTCCCTGTGCCCTTGGACGGGCCGACCCCCCTCTGACCGAAACCTCCATCCTGCTCAGTGGGGTTCCCAGGTCAGCCACCTTCAGCTCATTCGGTCCCTTGGTCACACTACTCACCCCGGCCTGACCATCAGCCATTGGCAGCTTCTCCCCATCCTTGGCCACTGTGAGGACAGGGGACAGTGCAAGGACAGGGAGGGTATGAAGACAGAGCTGGTGCCTTTGGTCCACAAGTGAAATTCCCAGAGGTGGGCTGGGAGTTGCTTCTTCACAGAAGCCCTCTTTGCTCACCCATGTCCCCCAGGACCCCCGTCTGAAGGTCGCAGTCTCTGTCACAGAGGACAGCTGTGACGTGCCTCCTGGCGTCAGGATTTCTGTGACCTCACAGGATGAACAGGAGTCTTGGTGGTTTGATGCTGGGGTCACGTGACTGTCTCTGAGATGATGCCTGCTTGAAGGGCCCTCCAGGGCTGCTGGAATGTGCTGGATTCTGTGAGCCCAGGAGAGGAGCGCCCTCAGCCCAGCTCCGTCCCAGCGGCCACGGCCTGTCCCCACCACCCTCGCTCCTGTGCCTGCCAGGGTCACCTTCCCACTGAGATGCTGCCATCGATGTTCTGCCCCATGAGCCATGACAGACGTAGACATGGACACACCTGCATGCAAATGCATGCACGTGTCAACACGCACGCACACTCGTGTGTGCACACGTGGCCCCACCCCGCACCCTGGATGCTTTAATGCACCCAACAGATCTTATAACATGAAGCGTGTTATTTCTATCTTCAGAAAGATGAGTACTTAAAAAATATTCTGAAAAGCAGAAGAAGGGGTTTGCTCTCCTGGGGCGAATCCGCTGCCTGGGGGATGAGGGAAGAGAGGGCTGTTCTTCTCCATCATATTCATGAACAAACTGCTCAAGACACCTCCCTGCGAGGAAGGGTCAGTCCCTAAGAAGCAAGGAGGGATCACAGAGGAAGTGAGATGCAAAGGAGAATTTAAAATACCCTTTAATTTTTCAAACAGGACAAACTCCCATCGTCCGGCAGCCATGAGGAGCCCCGGACAGCAGAGGCGTCATCGTGACCGTGACTTTCCAGGACTTACATCACCAAAGGGTCTGCTGACATCACCCACGGAAGGCTGAACACCGCGCAAGCCCCCCACGGTGTCTGGCCCGTATCTTTACAAAGATCCAAAGTTAGACGCTCGGAAAATGGCCATCCCCGTGGGCCGTCATGACCGCCTCTTACATTGCCCCAACTGAGGTGAAGGGCCCCCTCAGAAGGGACATGGGGAAGTTTGGTGACAGTGGTAGAAGCGGTGCCTGCCTTGGGGGTGTCGTCGCTGAGACCCCCTGCTGGAGAGACCCCGTGGTACCCTACCCACGTGGCATTGCTAATGCCCTAGGACTCAAGCAGGGGTCAGTGTCACACTGCGGGGCATGAAAACCTCCTGGCCAGCGTGGAGGGGTCCAGTGGGAGTACAACGTGTGCGGCCTTTGCCCTGTCCAGTTTTCTAGTAGGAGATAAAAAGAAGCAGGTAGATTACATTTTGTCATGTATTTGTACCTAGCAGTTCCATATGATCAATGTAAATTCATTGATTACGTGCTTAAGTTCTTTTCTTTCTGTGTTCGTCTTCAAAGCCCAGTGTGCTTTGTGCACTCACAGTACATCTGAAGTCAGACCGGCCGCCTTTCACGTGCTCGACGGCCACACGTGGCTACTGACCTGGTCAGTGCAAACTAAGGCCGCCTACTCGTTAATCAGGTGCCGGAAATGAAATATCAGACTCTCCATTCTGCTCGGCGCACAGCCCTGCAGATGTGTGCACGGAGATCCCATGTAGGATGTATGACGTAAGCCTGGGCGTTGGCTGGAGCCAAAGGTTCCATGTTGGACCCTGACGCCTTTCATTCAGACTGTAAATCCCTGTTCACAGGCGTCCGCCTTGGAGAAGGCTCAGGTGTTCTTAGCCCACCAGAGTCCTGGGGCAAATGGTGCATCTTACTATCTCTGCGAGGAGAAAGAAGATGACGTCAGCTTTGGGGACAGATTGCAACCTTGTCATGACCTCATTTTGTCACTGCTCTAGGGTGGAGAATCTGCAGCACGTCTCTTAGTCAATGTGGACGTTGACGAGGACCAGGAGACGTGTCCGAGACGGCGCACTCAGTCCCCAAAGGAGCGGCCAGCACCCCAGGAGACTCTAGTGGAACAGAGGTGCCCCCGACTCCCCTGCCCTCTCCCCAGAGGTGAGCGTCCCGGGAGCGGACAGCTAGGTTGGTGCCCCAGTGTCTCTCAATGAGTCCACGAATCCATGGTTAAGAGGGGGGCGGAGGTGTGACTTTCTGCTCATTAAAACGGACTTCTCTCTCCTTCTCCTCTAGGAGACAATGAACTCTAAAAGGAAAATGCTGTCATTGATCCTGTGTCTTTCATCCCTCGTGTTGCTTGAGCGTTTTTTCAGGTAAATAGAAGGTATTGATGAATCAGGACCTGCGGTGCTTGGCAGGGCTGGTCGAAACCTCCAAGTTTTGTCCAAAGATGTTAATAACACTTTCAAAATTAATCAGATGTTACCTCCCCTCTCTGGGAGGCCAAGCAGAATATACTTACTCTCATTCTTTCATTTTTAAACTTTCAACAAGCATTGCTCAAGCCCTGTCTGGGCCCTGGGCTCTGTTCCAGGTGCTGAGGGAACAGCGGTAACAGGACGTGCCTGTCCACATGGAGCGTCCTGTCCTGTCCTAGGTGAGGAAGGCTGAGCAAACAAACAGAGGGTCAGGGGTGACATATTTTACGTGATTAATGTCAAGAAGAAAAATTAAAGTTAGGTCACAGCACCGGGTTGCTATTTCAGACAAACCGTAAACTGTCACAAAGTTCCATCTTGTGTCTGCCATAAACAAGATGACAGTGACCTGCCCTGGCAGCCTGTGTGAGCTGGGGACACACCTGTGCCCTGCTCGATTTCTCATAGAGAAAAATACCAATTCTTCCTTCCTCCATGCCCACCCCTCGTGGCCTCCTTCAAAAGCAGTGCAGCCTTCCCAAATGCTATCTGAAAAGCAGTCATACCGTGAGAGAGAATGTCTTGAAAAATGAAACTTTCACAAAACACAGATCTGATAAAAGGCTTGTAACCAAAATGTGCAAAGTACTCTTAAAACTCAACAGTAAGGAAAAGAAAAGCTTAACTGAAAAATGGGCACAATCTGGACAGACATCTCACCCGAGGAGACACAGAGATAAGAAACAGGCCTCTAACAAGATGCTCGACATCCTTGGTCATTAGTTAATTGCAAATGAAAATAGCAACGAGATACCAGGACATACCTGTTAGCACAGCCAAATGGTGCAGTCACTTTGGAAGACAGTGTGACAGTTTCCTACAAAGCTAAATATGGTCTTTCCAGTGATCCAGCAGTGGTGTTCTTAAGTCTTATTAATCCAAGTAATTTGAAAACGTATGTCCACAAGCAACCCACACAGGCTTTTATAGCAGCTTTATTCGTAATTGCTAAAATCTGGAAGCCACCAAGATGTCCTACAGTAGATGAATGGGAAATAAACTGTGGTCCATCCAGATAAAGGAATATGGTTCAGCAACAAAAAAAAGTGAGCTATCAAGCCAGGAGAGTATACGGAGGAAACGTCAATGCATGTCGGTAAGGGAAACAAGCCGGAAGCCAATCTGAAAAGACTACTGGATGATTCCAACTGCATGGCATTCTGGAAAAGGCAAAACTGTGGAGACAGTAAAGGGATCAGGGGTTGACAGAGGTTTGGGGGATGGGGGAGGGGTAGATAGATGAGCACAGATGATTTGGGGGCAGTGGAACCGCTCTGTGTGACACCGCAGCGGTGGACCCATGGCGCTATGCCTTTTTCAAAACCCATAGAATTTCATGGCACAAAGAGTGAATCTTAACCTAGATAAATTCTCCAGTTGTTTAGGAGGTTGAGGGAATCCCAGGAAGGTTTGCCGAGCCTGAAACAAACATGCCTGAAACAAGCTCCCTGAGGGCGGAGGAGGGCGCCGAGCAAGGTCTCCCTGGAAATCAGTGGAGTCTGTAAAAATAAAGGCAAAGGAGCTGCACGTGGGACTGTCTCTAGTTGATTACGTCGTTTACCCACAGGAAGACAGGGTAGCAATTCTGAAGCCAGTGTGGGTGGTCCTGGGATGGAACCGTTGGGTAAGTGGAAGGCAGGGCATGGGAGCCAGCTCGTCACTGGTGGAGTGAAAGTTTATAGGTAAGCGGGGGACAATAGGTGGATCCATGGGGTGTTGGGTTGGACCTGGAGACACAAGTCTGCACTCGTGTTTAGCTTCAAGGAGGATTACACGAGGAAGTATTTCTAGACAGTGCACTTGTATCGTTTGGTATGAATACACACATTCACTTCCTTGCTGTCCCAGATGAGAGGGCCTGGAAACAGTGATCCCCCAGGAGCAGTGAGTACACCTAGCCTCACATCTTGGCTTTTAATATTCTACAAAACAAAGCAAACCCCTAAATAGAGAAATGGCTGATTCTACAACCAGGACAGAAAATACACAGGATGAGCCTGGAGCACATCCAAGGAACACAGGGGCCAATAAAAGAGTTCCCAGTGGATAAAGTTGGAAGAATTTAAGCAAGAAAATAAAGTAGCATTGGATTATAACCCAAAGTATAAAACAGATATTCAGAAGAGACGACACTCCCATTCATAAGAATTCCTAGTAATCGATGGAGACGTTCCCCTCCAGGAGGTGGAACGCGTGGGTTGCCGTAGTGTTTCCCTATAAAGAGCACAGTATGGAAAGTGGGGAGAAAGAGCGACTTTAGAGTAGAAAAGCCTGCAAACACCACCTCAGCCAGGTGGTCAAGGTCACGTCAGCTGGGACAGGTCGTGATGTGGTCTGAGAAACTGCCAGACAATAGGAGCCCAAGCAGACGGGCGTCCTAAGGATCCTGGACAGGATCCCGGAACAGGGGAAGGGGCTTAGGGACAAGCTGAGGAAATCTGACGGAAGCAAGGGGTGGAGCTCATACTAGTGTCACCATTGCTTCGCTCACGGTAACAGGTGTCCCATACGAATCCGAGTGGTTGATGTGTTCATAATAGTGTCACCATTGCTTTGTTCACGGTAACAGGTGTCCCATACGAATCCGAGTGGTTGATCCAAGCGGCCAGGTGCAGGGGCATCCAGGACCACCTTCATAATCTTTGCTGTGAAATTGCTCTAAAAATAAAGTTTATTTTAAAAGGAGGGCACACAGTGTCCATCGACCGATGAATGATAAAGATGTGGTACATATACACAACGGAATACTACTCAGCCATAAAAAGGACGCAGTAATGCCATTTGAAGCAACATGAATGGACCTAGAGATCCTCATACGGAGAGAAGTAAGCCAGAAAGAGACAGACAAATAGCATATGATCTCACTTACATGCAGAATCTAAAAAAACAAAACAAAAAAAAGATACAAATGACCTTATTTACAAAACTGAAGCAGACTCACAGACTTAGAGAGCGAATATGGTTACCAGAGGGGAAGGGTGGCGGGCAGGGATAGCTAGGCAGTTTGGGATTGACATGTACACACTGCTGTACTTAAAATAGATAACCAAGGGACTTCCCTGGTGGTCCAGTGGTAAAGAATCCACCTTCCAATGCAGGGGGTGCGGGTTTGATCCCTGGCCGGGGACCTAGGATCCCACATGCTGCAGGGCAACTACTGATCTCATACACCTCAACAAGAGAGCCCACGTGCTCCAAAGTCCAGAGCCCATGTGCCCTGGAGCCCAGGCGCCACAACTAGAGAGAGAAAACCCACATGCCTCAGCTAGAGAGAAGCCCGCGCACCGCAAGGAAGACCCAATGCAGCTGAAAAAAAGAAAAAAGAAAAGAAAATAGATAACCAAAAAGGACCTAATATTCTGTAATAACCTAAACGGGAAAGGAATTTGGAAAAGAAAATATACAAGCATATGTATAAGTGAATCACTTTGCTGGGCACCTGACACTAACGCAATATTGTTAATGAACTCGACTCCAGTACAAAATAAAACTAAGCAAAAGGAGGGAAAATAAAGGACGATGAGTTAATAATGCAAAATCAAGGCAGAAAAGTTTAACCCCATGGCATTGGTATCACACCTTATATGTTTTCTGGTGGCATTTTACCTTCAGGAAAGGACTGGGTGTGGAGATTATCTCTTTGAAGGTAATAATGATGGGCCGTCCTCAGCAGAGAAGATGCAGGGGCCATGTGCTAATCCATAGCATGGGTTTTGCCATGTGCCCCAGAACCGTAAAATTACGCTTGGCATATAGTAGGTGCTCGGTCATCATTTGGTTAAAAAGAGAGCAAATAAATGGGTCTGAATTCTAGAGTTTTTGTTATTCAAATTGCAATAGGTCTCTGTTCAATTCAAAACATAAATGATTTTTCCCATTGATCTGAAGAATAAATCATCTACTGGGAGGGTTGACAAATGTAGCAAATAAAAATACAGAATGCTCTGTTACATTTGAATTTCTGAGAGTAAATCAGAAATCCACGATCAGAGAGTTTTTAGATAGTTTTGATTGCTTTTGGCTATGATTCCCCACACATTACCTGGGACATACTTATAGGAGGACATCTGTTGCTTATCTTAAGCTCACGTTGAATGGGAGTCCTGCTGTTGTCTGCCAGACGTCCCTCCGGAAGGGGCATATCTGCTAGCAAGGATCTTTGTTGTATAAAGATTGTCCCTCTGGAAAGCCGAGAGGGCAGGAACCAGGAGGCTCCAGGGGTGGCAGAACCAGGGGGACAGAAAACCAAAGACTGACAGACCTGCAGGCAACCGCTTCTGACTTCCTTGGCGATCGGCTCAGAAGTGTTCTAAATACATGACGCCTAGGTGCTGATTAGCTAGTGTGTGCCCTGTGTGTGTAAGCGCATTAGCTAGTGTGTACCCTGTGTGTGTAAGTGCCTTAGCTTGTGTGCCATATGTGTAATGCATCAGCTTGTGTGTGCCCTGTGTGTGTTAGCGCACTAGCTTGTGTGTATCCTGTGTGTGTTATTGCAAGGACTCTGGTGTTGATCAAGGAGGAGGCAGGACTCCGGATGGTGGTCCCATACAACGTGCTTTTCTGGGCCGTCGGGGTCTGGCGACAGTGGGGTGTGGGCTCCACCCAGAAGGGGAATGGGAGAGGGGCTGCCTTTTGTCTGGACACAGTTCTCTGATCTGCTGTTAGTTTCGTTTTCCTTAATCCTTCCTCCCAACCACATACCCTTTCTGGCTTCCTCCCTCTGGCCGTCCTTTCCTCCCCCCACCCCTCTTTCCTGACCACCTTTTCCCTTCCATACCCAGGTGAGATGTCTCCTCTTCCAGTAGTTTCTCCTGGTCCCCAAACTGGGCTAGATGTGCCACATTCAGCCATATGCCTTGAGCCCTGTCTCTGCCATTGGCACCTACTTCAGGGACTGTTTAGGGCCGCCTCTCTGTCGCAGGTGCCCCAGGGCCAGGGGCCGTTCACAGTTGTAGGACCAGCACCAAACAGCACCCAGCACACCTCAAGGGCTCTGTAAATATTTGTCGAATGAATGGATTACTCATAATAACTTGGTTTTCCGTTCATACTCAGGAATAGTCAAGTAGAAGAACGTCAGCTCTCAAACTGGTTTAATCCCAGGTAAGATGGAAAGTGTTTGCACACGAACAGACACGCACACACGCACACACGCACACGTGCACACCCGCGCGCACACACACACACACACACACGCACACACCCGCACACACACACATGAACTCAATTTGGAGTGATTCGTTTTTTCTTTTTTCCCAGTCACTAAATTATAGGCGTCCTGGGAGGTCTCCAGTAGCTGGAGTTTATACTGACCCACTCTACACCCTGGAAGCTTCCTGGTTTACTCAGGGAAAGGGCATCCCGCTGGGGGCAGCTTAAAAAAGCCACCAACGGCTTCTCTTGATTTTGGCCTCGGCTCCCAGGGGAGGGTCCCGTCCTCTGTAGTGGTTAAGGAGTGTCTGCTTTCTGGTTATATGCCATCATTTATTAGCCAATTCCCTCTTGGTTTTAGATTGTTTACAGTTTGGGGCTATTGCGAGGAATGTTCCAGGGACTAACCACGTACGTATATATTCTTACATTGTCCTGTGAGTTTATCTGTGGGTAAATTCCCCAAACATAGCCATTAGCTCAAAGAAGGCAGATATTAATTTCTTTTACATTATGCCTTTATTTTTTGGCCACACTGTGTGGCATGTGGGATCTCAATTCCCTGATCAGGGATTGAACCCACGGCTCCTGCATTGGAAGCGTGGGGTCTTAACCACTGGACCGCAAGGGAAATACCCAGATATTTAAATTTTTGAGGTAAGTTGCTAAATTTCCTTTTACTAATTGTACCTTTTTACTGTCTTATCTACAGTGGATAAACTAAAGTATCATAAAGTTTTTTTTATTCTTAGCAAAATTGCTGGTGAGAATATCCCAATTCAATCTGCATTTTTGTAGTTATTATTGCGTTTAAGCTTATTTTAATGTCTATCACGCATTTGTATTTAATCTTCTGTGAATTCCTTTTTCAAACGTGTATTTTCTAAATGGACCTCAGGTGCTCAGAATTAGATTAATCATAATCCATATTGATTTGTACGTTTGCTTTTGCTTGCTTTTCGTGAAACAAAAACGATAACCTTCAATGACTCACATCGGCTTTGTGTTGTCCCCTGTCCCTTTGTCCTGCCCCCTCGCCACCCCCCTCACCTCTAAGGTAATCATCGTTCTGAATCCTGATTGGTCATACTCTTGCTTTCCCTTTTATATAATTTATCTACAAGTATTCTGAACAAAGTCTATTTTTGAATTTTAGCTCTTTGTGACCTTATGAAGAGGATGTCATGCTTACGTAATCTTCCAGGGCTTACATTTCCCCTTGATGCTCGCTTTCTAACATTCACCTGAGTTTGTCACTGTAGTTCATTTTGGACAGCTGTATAACACCCAGGGTGGAAATATTCCAGCTGACTCACCAGCTGAGCTTCTCCTGGGCGCCTGAACCGCTTCTGTGCTTTTGCTCTTACAATGCTGCCTGCACCGTTCTTATGCCTGCTTTGTGGCACATGTGGGCAGAAGCCTCACTTGGGTGGAAGGGGAGCCACTGGGAGGCTGGGCATTTGCTGTCCAACCTGGAAGATGGTGTCAGATCATTGCCCAAGGCAGGTACCCGCCCCAATTTAAATCCCCAGAGGTCTCCTTCCTTTCTGATGCTTGGTGCCACCAGGGTGGTGGGCATAAAGTATCTCTTGAGGTATATCACCAGAAATGATGGAGTCCTCACTTCCAATTATTTTCTCCTCCATAAAACCAATGAGAAAACTGGCAAAAATTGTTATAATCAACTCATTTAGTACTCTGGAAATTAACATAAGGCTTATACCAATCTGGGGAGCATTTGCTCAAGAAAAACAGCTGGCTCTCAGTAAGAAAAGTGAGGTTTGTGGCATTTTAACTTGCCTTGGGCTGACTGCCTCTCTCCAGCTCTACAGTGGCCTTGAGTCAGATTCTCCCTCCCTTCCCAGGCTTCATCTTTGCTCTTGGTTGTTATGTTTGTTTGTTTAATGACTTTTCTGAGCTAATTTTTATAAAATTTACGGCCACTGAAATGTCTGCTCACTTAGGGAGAATCTTATTTACAGAGTTGCCGTATTATATTATTTAAGTTATTTATTTTCTTTTTTTTTTTTTTTTAAATTAATTCATTTATTTATTTATATTTTTGGCTGTGTAGGGTCTTCGTTTCTGTGCGAGGGCTTTCTCTAGTTGCGGCGAGCGGGGGCCACTCTTCATCACCGTGCATGGGCCTCTCACTGTCGTGGCCTCTCTTGTTGCGGAGCACAGGCTCCAGACACACAGGCTCAGTAGTTGTGGCTCACGGGCCCAGTCGCTCCGTGGCATGTGGGATCTTCCCAGACCAGGGCTCGAACCCGTGTCCCCTGCATTGGCAGGCAGATTCTCAACCACTGCGCCACCAGGGAAGCCCAAGTTATTTATTTTCAACCCAAAACTACCAAACTTGCAAAGAAACAAGACAGTAGGGCCTGTACAGAAGAAAAAAAGGAATTAATAGAAACTATGCCTGAAGAAGCCCAGGTGTTGGACTTACTAAAGTTTAAATCAGCTATTTTATTTATTTATTTATTTTTTTGTGGTACACAGGCCTCTCACTGTTGTGGCCTCTCCCGTTGCGGAGCACAGGCTCCGGACGCGCAGGCTCAGCGGCCATGGCTCACGGGCCCAGCCGCTCCGCGGCATGTGGCATCTTCCTGGACCGGGGCACGAACCCGTGTCCCCTGCATCGGCAGGCGGACTCTCAACCACTGCGCCACCAGGGAAGCCCTAAATCAGCTATTTTAAATAACAAAGAACTAAAGGAAACCAAAGTATGAGGACAACGTCTTACCAAAGACAATATCAATAAAGATGAAGGAATTATAAAAAAAAGAACCAAATAGAAATTCTGGAGTTAAAAAGTGAAACATCTGAAATAAACGGTAGATTTGAGCAGGCTGAAGAAAGAGTCAGTAATCCAAGGAGCTCAACAAACTCCAGTGGGATAAACTAAAAGAGATCCACCACTAGATACATCATAATCAAAGTGTCGAAAACCAAAAGCAAAGAAAGGATCTTGAAAGTAACAAAAGAGAAGTGATTCAGTAAGATTAACCAATGATTTTTAATCAGACACCATGAAGGCTAGAAAGCAGTGGGACAAAATATTTTAAATGCTGGAAGAAAAAAACCCTGTCAACTAAGAATTCTATATCAGAAAAAATATCCTTCATAAAAAGGGGGGTGGTTGGGCTTCCCTGGTGCGCAGTGGTTGAGAGTCCGCCTGCCGATGCAGGGGACGCGGGTTCGTGCCCCGGTCCGGGAAGATCCCACGTGCCATGGAGCGGCTGGGCCTGTGAGCCATGGCCGCTGAGCCTGCGCGTCCGGAGCCTGTGCTCCGCAACAGGAGAGGCCACAACTGTGAGAGGCCCGCGTACCGCAAAAAAAAAAAAAAAAAAAAAAAAAAAAGACCCTACAAGAGACATCTGTAGAACATTCCTCCCAACAGCAGAAGGATATTTGTTCTTCTCAAGTGCACATGGAACATTCTCCAGGAACGACCATCTTAAAGACCATGGTAAAATAAGTCTCAATAGATTCAAAAGGATTTGAATCACGTAAAGTTGTTCTCTGACCAACATGGAATAAAATTAGAAATAAATAACAAAAAGAAATTTGGGAAATCCACAGATATGTGGACATTAAACAACACACTCCTAAATAGTCAGTGGGCCAAAGAAGAAACAGCAAAGGCAAATTGTAAAATACCTTGAGATTATTGACAATAAAAACACAATATACCAGAACTTATGGGATGCAGTGATAGCAGTGCTTATAGCAAAATTTATAGCTGTAAGTGCCTACATTAAGAAATAAGAAAGATCTCAAAATTTCATAACCTAACTTTACACATTAAGGAAAAAGAAAATGAAGAACAAATTAAATTACAGCAAGCAGAAGAAAAAATGATAAAAATGAAAGAGTAAATAAATGAAATAAAGAGTGGAATAAGAGAAAAATCAATGAAACCAAAATTGGTTCTTTGAAAATAGTAAAGAAATTGACAAACCTCTAACTAGAATAACCAAATAAAAAGAGAGAAGACTCAAATTACTAATGTCAGGAGTGATAGAGGGGACATTACCAACAACCTTCAGAAATAATTATGATTATATGAGCAATTATATGCTAACTAATTAGATAACCTAGATGAAATGGAGAAATTCTTAGAAAGATATAAACCCTTAGAGATTCCTAGAAAAACTCAAGAAGAAAGGAAAAATTTGAATAGGTCTCTAACATGTAAAGAGATTGAATTAATAATAAAACATTTTCCATGAAGAAAAGCCCAGGACCAGAAGACTTCATTGGCAAATTCTACCAAATGTCTAAAGAAGAATGAATACGAATCCTTCACAACCTATTCCAAAAATTAGAAGAGGATTCATCCTAGGAGACCAGCATCACCCTGACGCCAAAACCTGACAAAGCCATCACAGGAAAACTACAGACCAATATCTTATATGACATAGAGGCAAAAAGTTTCAACAAAATACTAGAAAACCAAATCTAGTAGCACACTAAAAGGATTATATACCACAAACTAGTGGGATTTCTTCCAGGGATGCAGGGTTGATTCAACATAGAAAAATCAATCATTGTAATACACCATATTAATAGAATAAAAATTAAAACCACATCATTTCAATATATGCAGAAAAGTTGCTTGATGAAATCCACCGTCCCTTCATAATATAAACATTCAACAAACTAGGGATGGAAGGGAACTTTTTCAACCTGGTAAACCAAAAACATAGCAGCAACAAGAAAAATAGGAAAACGGACTTTATCAAAACTAAAAACTTACAAATTCAGGTGAATATTAGAGAGTATCAAGGCGAAATGTAAGCCACCCCACGGCACGTGGGATCTTCCCGGACCGGGACACGAACCCGCGTCCCCTGCATCGGCAGGCGGACTCTCAACCACTGCGCCACCAGGGAAGCCCTAAAATATTTATTTTAAAATCAATGAATGGTGCTTATATGGGTGTTCCTCTCTTAATCTGTTAACAGATTTATTATATATTGTCTAACGTGGAAACGTGATTTTCTGCCTTAAATCACCAGGTACTGAATACATTGTTGGATTCGACCTGTTAATAAATTATTTGGATATTTGTATCTTTATTCCAAAAAGTGATAGCTCTGCTTTTTTTTTTTGTCTCCTGCATCATTCCATCCAGCTTTGTTAGAGGACAGTCCAGACTCCTCGTCTCTCTGTGCCCTGGAACAGACGGTACGAGCCAGGATCCATCTGACGGTGCTTTGCTGGTTCTCAGCCATAGACTGAGAACATCTGGCACTGGAACCGTTCTTTATTTTCTAGAGTTATTGTTCTTTCAAAGTTTTCTTTTTTAGCCAATACTGGTATTTAATAGTTTTCTAGAAATGTATCCACTTTACCTATATTTTCAAAACTTTAGTATTATACATAAATTGTGATTATATGTAACTATACATATAGCAATACGTGTGTATATTATGTTATACGTAAACTGTTCTTATGATCTGAAAATCCCCGTTTCTGTCGCTGTGTACCCCCTTTCCATTTGTGATCAATGCATTTTTGGCATATGAACTTTGATATCAATAGTCTTACTAGTAGCAATTACCTTTATGTTCCTGAAAGCTGGTCATGAGGGTCATGGGGCTGCATTTGTAAAAGAGGGCAGAATTTGATCTGCAGGCAACTAACAAGTTTTTATATCAATGTTTATTAGACTAAGGGACAGCAAGTTTCCGTTTCCTGTCCTTTGTGGAGTCTGGGTGTTGGCTGAAGACGCAAAGCTAGCTGGCAGGTGCCTCTGCCGCGTCCCTACCTAGTTTCCAGAAGTTTAAAGGAGCCGTGATGACGTGTGCAGGCCCCCAGGTGTCATGAGGCCTGTGATGCAGACACCTTAGATCCCGGCCCTGTGTCACCGCCTGAGCCGCCCGGGTCCCCAGCCCACGCGCATCGGCCAGGAAAGACTCAGACAGGAGTGCGCACTGGTTCATGCCTTTATTGCTGAAGGAGGAACGCCCCCGAGCAGGAGACCCCAGGCGGGGCCCGGAGGGGCCTGGGTCCCAAGAGGGGTGACCTTGGTCCTGGTCCCTCCTGACACTGCTGATGGGGGAGGCGGGGGTGACGTCATCTGTCCCCAGAGAGGCCAAGGCTCCCGGGCCCTGAAATGGACACGGGGCTCTCCTGTGCTTCCTGGGGAACCTGCTGGACCCTCGCCAGCGCCCCCTCCCCGGGCTGGGCCTGGGGGTGCAGGACGGCCCCTCCTCGGGAGAGGGACCACCCCGCCTCTCCCCTCAGGTGGAGTGTCTGTCACCGGTGCCCGCTTCCGGGGCCTCCACCTTGGCCCTCGGCCCTGCCCAGAGGGAGCAGGGGGAGGTCAGCATGCGAGTGAGGCCAGGACACAGGAAACGACCTCCCCAAAGGCCACCCCTCGAGAGTGGGCACGCGGCCAGCGGCTCCGCAGTCGCCAGGAGAGACCCCAGCTTCCAGCCATTCCCGCAGGGGGACCCCAGGGCCTGATGGGGGAGCCCGGGCCCCAAGACCCCCACCCTGTGCACGTGCCCAGGATGTGGGGTAGGGGGGTTACGTTACCTCCAGGGCGCCGGCAGGAGCTCGCCTAGACGCGGCACTGCTCTGTGGGGGAGGGAGAGCCGTGCGGGAGGGTCAGGACGGGACTGGGCGCCCCCAGGGACAGAGGGGCCTGGCAGGGGGTGGGGAGGGATGGGCCCACCTCGGGGCGCTGCACCTCCACCCCGTTCCTCCCGGGAGCCCTGGGGAGAATGGGGCTCATCACGGGAGGAAGTCATCCCCGGGGTTGGTGGCTTTCTGCCCAGGGAGCCGGGGCGGGGCCTGGGAGCTCACCTTCCAGCTGGGTCGGGCTGAAGGACAGCCGGATGCGCATGGGCAGGGGCTTGATGGCTCTGTCGAATTTCTCCATGACCCCGTCGTCCACTGGCAGGGTCCTGGCTGTGGGGGAGGGGTCAGTCCCTGGGGGCACCCCCGCCCCCCCCCCCCCAGAGCTCGGGGACGCCGAGGGCCCTGCCCCCCCCAGGGTGGTCTGCAGGGCTCAGTGCCCCCGCCCTCCGGGGCCCCTGCCCTCTCCGCTCGGCCCATTCCCCTCATCGTCCTCCCGGTGCACTGCAGTGGGGGTCTGCACGGCACCCCCCTCCGGACGTCTGGGTCTCCTCCTGCCCTCCGCGCCCCACCCCGGGGCTGGCTGACTTATGACCGGGAGCCTGCACTGCCTGGTGCCCACGGCCACTTCCCTGGGGACACACAGTGGCACATCTTCTGTGACAATAAAGATGCCACCTGACATTTGTTTTCAGGACGTTATAGTTGAAAGATGTCTCTGTAACTGAATTCTTATTTGGTGAAGTAATTGAAACTCCCGGGTAACAAAGGCTGTTGGATTCATAGTGACCCGCCGGCTCCATCGCGATGGTCACACCAGTCACAGCGCTTGCAGTCCGCCTGCCCCTCAGCGCGCGGTCTGTCCCTCGTCCCCAGCCACCCACAGGCCCACAGGAGACCAGGCCACAGGATGCGACCCTCTCCCGATGACCCCTCACCCCTCCTCCTCTTCCTCAGGTGTCAGGCTCCCCCGTTCCCACATGCTCTCCGCAGTGAGGACCACACCGTGGGTCTCCCTGGGAAGCAGGGCTTGGGCGCGTACCCAGGTACTGGCAGGTCAGGCTGCGCTCGGGGTCGGCCGTGTTTTCCATGCAGAAGAGCAGGTAGTTTGTGTAGTCGGAGTCCAACACGAAGATCTTATTCTCATTCAGGGCTGGAAGGGAGACCAAGACAGGGTAGAAGTAAGTTCCAGCGGCCAGTTCTTCTGGTCACCACCTGGCAAGGACTGCACTCCAACGTGCTACAGCCCCTTCCCCAAAGCCGTCCCCAAAGCCGTCCCCAGGCACATCAACTGCGGATGCGCCAGAGACATTCCACCACCTCCTGGACCCAGGAACACGCACCGCTCAATCCAAGATGCCCCCTGGGACCCAGAGTGGTCAAGAAATGGCACATATATACAATGGAATATTACTCAGCCATAAAAAGAAACGAAATTGAGCTACTTGTAATGAGGTGGATGGACCTAGAGTCTGTCATACAGACTGAAGTAAGTCAGAAAGAGAGAGACAAATACCGTATGCTAACACATATATATGGAATTTAAGAAAAAAAAATGTCATGAAGAACCTAGGGGTAAGACAGGAATAAAGACACAGACCTACTAGAGAATGGGCTTGAGGATATGAGGAGGGGGAAGGGTAAGCTGTGACAGGGCGAGAGAGAGGCATGGACATATATACACTACCAGACGTAAGGTAGATAGCTAGTGGGAAGCAGCTGCATAGCACAGGGAGATCAGCTCGGTGCTTTGTGGCCACCTAGAGGGGTGGGACAGGGAGGGTGGGAGGGAGGGAGACGCAAGAGGGAGGAGATATGGGGATATATGTATATGTATAACTGATTCACTTTGTTATAAAGCAGAGACTAACACACCATTGTAAAGCAATTATACTCCAATAAAGATGTAAAAAAAAAAAAAAAATGAAAGAAAGAAATGCGGTTGTCACGCCGATCTCAGGTGAGACTGGGCACCGCCGAGCGAGGGAGGAGGGGAACGTCCCAAGAATGGTTGCATCGCGGGGCAGCCCTGAGCCGTGGGAACTGGGGCGGCAGGAGTGAGGGTTGCCCTGACAGAGGCCAGCGGGCGGCAGTGGCTGCACCGCAGGGTCAGGCAGCTTCAGGGGCAACGCCAGCATCCTGACCCAGTGCAAGCAGGTGGCTCTGGAGCCCCTGGGGCAGGCGACCTGGCAGTGGTCAGTTCTTGTCTGGCACAGACAAGAGTGAGTGAGTCAGAGTGAGTCCCAAGGTGGCCCAGGCTGCCCAGCGGGAGTGGCCCTGGTGGAAGCCCCCCTGCCCCCCATGGCGCTTTCTCATCTTGGATTTAGTGAGGAATGAGTGAACCAGTGGATGAGGGAAGGAACTCGTCTCGTGGAGATGGAGGAACCCATGTGGTGGGCTGGGGGCCGTGGGGCACCCTGACCGCTGACAGTGGCTCTCAGCTCCACCTGGAAGGGCACAGACGTTTCCTGAGCTCAGCCTGAGGGCCCCGAGCTCCTGCCCAGCAGAGAGAGCTTGGAGAGTCACCTTGGGGAGTGAGGCCAGCCTAGCAGGGACCTGCCCGCGGCCACTGGCCCCACAGCACCGGGCAAGGGGCAGGGAGGTCAGTGAAGCTGGTGTAATAACAGCGTCACTCGTCACCACCAGCCCCTTAGCATCCTCGGGCCCGGTGCCAGCCCCCTGCACCTGCCCAGAGCCCCCCAGGGTGGTGGGGCTCCTACCACAGACCCGGCACTTACAGTTGATCTTGAACACAGCAGGGATCTCAGTTTTTTCTGCGATGATTTTCTCCTTAACACACCCATCCTTCTCCCTGAAAGGCAGGCGTTTCCTGAACCACGTGCACCGACCATGCACAGTTGATCAGGCCAAACTGTGGGCCAGGGTGGAAGCTGGCCCCAGGAGGGGCCCGAGCCGGCGGGGGGCACTGGAGCCCAGCTGGTCACCCAGGCCTTGGCTGTGCTCACAGTAACCTCTAGGGCCACAGGTGACCAGGTTGGACAGGCCACAAGAGGTCAGACGGATTGAGGGAAAAAAGGGCCGGGAGCGGCCAGGCCCCGCGGTCCGGGGCAATGACCTGCACCTGCAGACAATCCTGGGGTTCGGGTCCCCATCTCTGCACCCCACCCCCACTCCGAGGGCAGATGGGGCTCTCCCCACTCTGCTTTGTCTCTGTGACATCCCGTTCATCTGAGATATCGAAGTGTTCAGACTAGAAAAGATGCAAAACGTCTCCCCGTTGCTCAAGTACATTCGTAATCCTTAACCTAACACAGAATTAAAGTAACTGCCTGAATGCACATATCTTTCCTACGTGTTTCCACTTCAGTGGATTTTATCTCTCTTTCCAAGTTAACTAAAATGATGTTTTATGTTCATTTATTTTATTATGCTCCGAAGCATCAAATTAATAAAAGTTTTTTTTTAAAAAAAAAGCCCTGGGTGGGGCTCCGAGGGCCCCATTGCCCATCCCTGGGGCCCTGGTCCCGCCCAGAGTGCAGCCGAGTCCCACCAGGAGCCCTGACCGCCGCCCGCACCCTGCTGGCCTGCAGCCCCGGCGGGATGTGGGGACCACGCGCACCTTTTCTGCAGGAAGATCTCCAGGTCGCCCTGGGGCGTGGGCCTCAGCTCCTCCACGTTCACTCTCAGGGGGGCGCTCTTGGTGTCCAGCAAGGAGATGTCACTGGCCGCCATGGCCACGGAGTGCCACGTCCCTGCCACCTGGGGAGCGGGCTTGATCGGCACTCGGGGGCGGGAAGGGGACCCCGTCCCCACGGTGGGCTCTCTGTCCCACCCCGACCTGAGGCAGCCCTGAGACACCCCCTCCTCGGCACCCTGAGGAATGTTCTCCCTAAACTCACTCTGAACCCCAAGAAGGACCCAGAGGAGCCCATCACACAAGTGGGAATGTTTGGATCTTGGGGAGACGTGGCTGGAGGTGGGGAAAGGTTGGGGGGCAGAGAGACCCTATTAGGGGCTTAACTGTGTCCCTTTAACCCCCAGAGCCTCAGAACATAACTCTTTGGAGACAGGGTCTTTAAAGAGATGACAAAGGTAAGATGAGGTCATTAGGGTGGGCCCTGATCCAGTGTGACTGATGACCTATAAGGAGAGGAAATTGGACACAGGGATGACCAGGTAAAGACACAGGGAGAAGACAGCCGTCTACACGCCCAGGAGAGCGGCCTCAGGAGAAACCAGCCCTGCCGACACCTTGATCTCAGACTTCCAGCCTCCAGGATGTGAGACGATGTTGTTTAAGCGGCCCTGTCGGGGGTATTTGTTAGGGCGGCCCTAGCAGGGTAATGTGCACCCCAGACATCACAGCCTCCTCTGTCTCCCCTCGGCCTCTGAGACCCCTGCCTGCCCTGCAGCTCACCACCCACCCAGCCCCCCTCGAACCCTTTGGATGTCCAGGTCCTCCATAGTCCGGATGACGTTGACAGCCTGGGTGCCACACGTGAGGGCCAGGCCCAGGGCAAGCAGAAGGCACATCATGGCTGCAGGCTTGGTGGCACTTCTGGGCTCTGGAGGGAGAGGAAGGCCGAGGCACTGGGCTCGGGGTCTTATATAGGAGGAGCGCCAGCCGGCCAGCCTGTGCTGGGCTCCCCGCCACGCAGTTCCCCGAATCCCCTGTGACTCACCCTCAGGCCCTTGGGTGGCTTCCTCAGCTGGGACAATAGGAGGCCTTCTTCCTTCCGAGGCCAAGCAGGAAGGTCCTCTGCGTCCCCGGGACTGGACGGCTCCAGCTTGGCCCCAGAGAGGAAGGGTCCGGAGTGCGAGTCCAGGCTGGCCGCCAGCGTCAGGAACACTTCCTGGGCCGGGCTCTTGGACAAGGACAGGTCAGAGCCAGCACTGAGGACAGCTGTATCCTGGAGGGCGGGCCCGTGGGTCGGCCGGGGTCCAGAGAGCCCCACACCAGGAAGGACCCAGGGACGTGAGCCAGGGGGTGGCTGTCTGCCCCGAACGAGGGGGTCACGTCACCCGCACCCATCACCCCTCTCTTGTGGGCTGCCCTTCCTGGGGGTTCCACTAGCTCCCAGGGCCTCCCACCCGGTCCTGCTGAGCGAGGCCTCCCGAAAGGCTATGGTCCCGCTGGGTTCCTCCTGCTTCTGGTATACTCTCCTGTCTCGGGCATCGGCTCCTCCAAACCCCACGGACGTGGCCTTGGGCGAAGGGTCACCCCACCCCCTGCAGGCTGGGGTGAGGGTGACGTGGGGCTCAGGTGGAGCTCCAAGGATGGGCCTGGCCTGTAGTGAGAGCTCTGCAAGTGTCTGCTGCCCAGTTAGGGTAGCAATAAAGACAACAATGCTGACGGCAACAGTCATCATAACCCCCAGAGCCACCCAGCCGGGAAGGTGACCTGACCTGTGGGGGTCCAGCGGAGCAACACCGCGTGCTCCACGTCTGTAAGTGTGATAGAAAGGTCCACAGTATCTGAGTCTTCAATCTACCGAATCGTACATTTTAAATCTCCTAGGGCACTTCCCTCCATACCACTCAAGGCTGAAGCAAGCCGCCTTCAACACCTTGGGAGGCATGGGGCCCTGGCGCCGGGCATGTACCTAAGTCTGGAGGGGAATCGAGCAGGACACAGAAGTATCTGTCTCGCTGAGTCCACCTTGACGACAACACCCCCGGGGGCTGTGCATGCCCTGTGTCCCGTGCCAGGGGGGCTGCAAAGGCCATCAGTTGACATTCCAAGTGATTAACCTGCTCATCTCGGGGTGGCGGGGGCGTGAACTTTGGGGTGGGGGAAAGGGGCAAGGTGGGGATATCTCCCGATGGTGGGAGACTTGGAGGGTCGGCCCCTGTGCCCACCCCCCGATGTGTAGGGTCTTTCCAGGTGGCCACTGTCATTGTCAGCATCTTGGGAGGCTAAGGGGTCTCCTAGATTAGCTCTGGTTTGCTATCTGGCCTCTGGTTTCTTTCCTGTAGAGACCACTGGTTACTGTACCAGGAAAGAGCCCATGCACTGGAGAGACTGCAGGACCCCAGGCTGCCCCCAGACTCCCCTTTCCCAGGGTGGGGGCTGTGAAAGGAGGAGGAGGCTCGGGCAGCCCCAGTCCTCGCCCTGATCTGTTTTATCTCCTTTAATTCTTGTGACAATCCTCCGAGCTCAGGGTCCCCAGCATCCTTTGTTACGACGAGCCACAGGCAGTTATGGAGTTGAATTCTGTCGCCCCAGAACACATGTTCACCCAGAAGCTCAGGATGGGACCTTATTTGGAAACAGGGTCTTTACAGGTGTAAGTAGTTCAGATGAGGCGTGCTGGAAGGGGGGCTGATCTACTGTCTGGTGTCCTTGTAAGAGAAAACGAGGACACGGAGGGGACACAGGGAGAAGGCATGTGAACACGGAGGCAGAGATTGGAGCGCGGCTTCTACAAGACCAGGCTCCAAGGACTGATGCAACACCGGCAGCTGGAGAAGCGGGGAAGGATCCTTCCTGGGAGTCTCTGGAGGGACCTCGGCCCTCCGACGCCCGAACTGTGGACTTCTGGCCTCAGACAGGACAGGGTACACTTCTGTAGTTAGTTAGAAGCCCCGCCGCTCAGTGGGTGGCCCCCTAGGACATCAGCGCGGGCGGCTTGGACCCAGGGGTCAGATGCGAGAGGCCATCCCCTTCAACACAGCTCCGCTCTCAGAACGGGGTCACGCAGGGCAGAGGGAGGTCAGCCAGAGAGAAACAAGCACCGTGTTTCTCGGCGAACTTGGGAAATCGAGATCCCACCAGCCGCGGGGCATCCGTGCTGCAGGTTCTCACGTGTTCCTGTGAACCGAGACCACAAAGCATGCCCTTCAGGGCACAACTATTCATAACTTCCAGGAACCTTCAGTTTCCATAGAATACCATCCAAAAAATAAAATTGGAAAAAATAAAAAGAGAGAGAGAGAAAAGGAAAAAAAAGCACCCACTGGCCTCGGGCAGTTGGCATTGTCCATTGTGGGAGGGAGACTGAGATCTAAGGGCTCAGCTTCCCCCAGGTCACGTGTTGCCCCAGAAAGTGGGACCTGGGAGGAGACCTGGGCCCCCACCAGCTCTCAGTCGCTCCCCCTCCCACCAAAACCCCTTGCTCTTTAGAACCATGTCAGGAAGTCGGGCCTGTAACTGCAGAAGCAGGAAATCACTTCTCTCAGAATGAAATCGTGGGGCCGGGCAGGGTCAGTGGGCCTTCACACAGCTGAGGATGCCATGCTGCTCGGGGCCTCAGCCTCAGCACCGGGAAGCCAGTCTGAGTTTCGCTGCTCACGACCGTGGTGGCCGGCACCAGGTGCCCCCCACGCGTGTCCAATAAAATGGACAGCCTACAAGAAATGGACAAATTCCTTGAAATGTACAGTCTCCCAAGACTGAACCAGGAAGAAATAGAAAATAGGAACAGACCAATTACCAGTAATGAAATTAAATCAGTAATTAAAAAAACTCCCACAAACAGAAGTCCAGGACCAGATGGCTTCACAGGTGAATTCTACCAAACATTTAAAGAGTTAACACCTATCCCTCTCAAACTATTCCAAAAAATTGAAGAGGAGGAAACACTTCTGAACTCATTCCATGAGGCCAGCATCAGCCTGATACCAAAACCAGGCAAAAACACTACAAAAAAAGAAAATTATAGGTTAATATCACTGATGGACGTAGACGTAAAAATCCTCAACAAAATATTAGCAAGGTGAATTCAACAGTACATTAAAAAGACCATACACCATGATCAAGTGGGATTTATCCCAGGGATGCAAATATATCTGCAAATCAATCAATGTGATATACCACGTTAACAAACTGAAGAATAAAAACCATATGATCATCTCAATAGTTGCAGAAAAAGCTTTCAACAAAACTCAACATACTTTTATGCTAAAAACTCTCAACAAAGTGTGTATAGAGGGAACAAACCTCAACATAATAAAGGCCACATAGGACGAGCCCACAGCCAACATCATTCTCAATGTGGAAAAGCTGAAAGCATTTCCTCTGAGATCAGAAACAAGACAAGGATGTCCACTGTCACCACTTTTATTCAACATAGTACTGGGAGTCCTAGCCACAGCCCTCAGATGAGAAAAAGAAATAAAAGAAATCCGAATTGGAAAGGAAGAAGTAAAACTGTCACTGTTTGCAGTTGGCATGATACTATATAGAGAAAATCCTTAGGATGACACCAAAAAGCTAATAAATGAATTCAGTAAAGTGGCAGGATACAAAATTAATACACAGAAATCTGTTGCTTTTCTATACACTAAAAATGAACTATCAGAAAGAGGAATTACAGAAACAATCCCATTTACAATTGCATCAGAAAGAATAAAATGCCTGGGAATAAATCTAACCAAGGAGGTAAAAGATGTGTACTCAGAAAACTCTAAGACACTGATGAAAGAAATTAAAGATGACACAGAGAGAAAGATATACCATGCTCATGGATTGGAAGAATTAATATTGTTAAAAAGACCATACAACCCAAGGCAGGTTACAGATTTAATGCAATCCCTATCAAAATACTAATGGCATTTTTCACAGAACTAGAACAAATAATTCTAACAATTGTATGGAGACACAAAAGACCCGAACAGCCAAACACAATCTTGAGAAAGAAGAACAGAACTGGAGGCATCATGCTCTATGACTTCAGACTATAGTACAAAGCTATGGTCATCAAAACAGTATGGTACTTGCACAAAAACAGACACAGGGGTAAATGGAACAGAACAGAGATCCCAGAAATAAACCCAACTAATATGGTCAATTAATCTACAACAAAAGAGGCAAAAATATATAATGGGGAAAAGACAGCCTCTTCAATAAATGGTGTTCGAAAAACTGGACCACTACATGCAAAAGAAACAAACTGGACCACTTTGTAACACCGTGTACAAAAATAAACTCAAAATGGATTAAAAACTTAAATGTAAAACCTGAAACTAAAACTCCTAGAAGAAAACATAGGCAGTACACTTCTCTTAAGGAAGAGGGAAATTTGAGACAGACGTGAAGGACTGATAAGAATTTAACAAGAGGGAACAAAATGAGCAAAGCTAGAGATGGAAAAATATAACCAATATTTAAGAAACATGAAATTGGGCTTCCCTGGTGGCGCAGTGGTTGGGAGTCCGCCTGCCGATGCAGGGGACACGGGTTCGTGCCCCGGTCCGGGAAGATCCCACATGCCGTGGAGCGGCTGGGCCCGTGAGCCATGGCCGCTGAGCCTGCGCGTCCGGAGCCTGTGCTCCGCAACGGGAGAGGCCACAGCGGTGAGAGAACTGCGTACCGCAAAAAAAAAAAAAAAAAAAGAAATATGAAATTATCCTGTATAAGTTTTGGGTAGATTAGGAGTGAATAACTTAAAATTTTAGCTAGGTTTACATTTTTGGAAATCCCGAAAAGTCATATAAACGTTTTACTAGACAATTAGGAGCCGTTGAAGATGTTCAAGAAGATGATTTTAGTAAAGGTATTTAAGACACACTAGATGAAATACTAAAAACACAATCGGGAATTAAGAGGTCACTGCTGTTGTCTCTCTGGGTCTGTTTCAAGCACTAGTGTGCGTGAGGATAGTTTGGAGCTAACAAGCCATTAGCGGGCCCACCCCCGAGACTGAGATTCAGTTCATAAGTGGTGGGGCTCAAGATCTTTATTCATGACAGGTCCCCAGGTGGTTCTGTGCATGTTAAAGTCTGAGCATCTAAGGGACAGGTGAGAGCCTGGCCTTGAGTGTGGCGGAAGAAATGGCTAAGAGGGCACAGATGAGACAGGTGTGGTACCCTGGCTGCAAAACCCGAGTACGTATAGATGACTCTGTTCTGAACCTCGCTTAGTGGAAGCATAAAAAAAAAACAAACAAAAAACCCGACTTTCCTGGGCGACTGTGCTAATTCTCAGAATGGCCTCTTGAAGCTCACCAAAACTTAAGTGGCTAGTTGCATACGGTTTGTGGTTGGATCTAACAAGTTGGGACTAGATTGAGAGACTTAGAGAGTCATCAGTTCTCTTAATCTCCTAACTTCTTAAAAGCGTGGAGGGGCTGCTGAGAGAAATAACAAAAAGAGGGGGATGAGATAGAGTTGATCTAGGTCAGAGGCGTGAGCTCATGTGTCTCCCAGCAGGGTCCGTGTTTGCGGAATGAATAGGCACGTGAGTGACTGAATAAATAGGAAGCGCGATGGAGTTTTGACGAAGGTTTGTTTACAGGACTGTAGTTCAAATAGCAACAGGAAAAGTACTATCAACAATGTCCTGTGGGGAAGGGTCAAAACCCCCCAATGTCCTAATGTAGCCAAGCAGCACCCTATGGGGCCTTCCCGGAACAGACTCCCCCCGCATCCCCCATGTCCTCCACTTGCCTCTTGTTTGTAGAAAAACTTTAGCCTCCTAGGCCTTCCCAGAGTTCCAAAGAGTACATTTAATCAGAGAAGTGGGAAACTACAGAAAGAAAAGAAAGCAGTCAAACAAGTCAAAATTATAATAGTTTAGCCATTAAACAAAGCCAAGGACCTTTAGTTCCTCCTCAAGGGCTGTAGATAATATTCTGAGCCACGTCCTTTGAGCTGTTTTGCAGGTACTGAAACCTCCACCAGGTGGAAGAAGTTAACTCTACACTGCCCCAAAGCACACAGACCCCAGCCCAGCTGGAACTAGAAGGTTGATGCTGTTGACTCCTGATGACCTCACCACCAACCAATCAGAAGAAGGTCCACCAGCCCCCCTCCCTCACCCTGTCTTTAAAAATCTTTCCCTGAAAGACTTCGGGGAGCTCTGGCCTTTTAAGCACTGGCTACCTGGACTCTTTGCTTGGCGCCTGCAATAAACACCACCCCTTCCTTCATCACACACCAGTGTCAGGAGATAGGATTTACTGCACGTGGACACTCGGACCTGAGTTTGGTTTGGTCACACTAATAGCAAAGATTGTTAAAGGTTGCAAAATACTCTTTCAGGAAGTCTCTCTGACTTTCTACCGCAACTGGAAACAGAGGTGAGCCCAAGGCCAAAACCTCTCAGTCCCCCTTGCGGGGTCTCTGCCTCTATCCCTAGAGACACTTCCCCTCGGGATTATGACTCAGCGGTGGCCAACAGCAGGAAGGGTATTTCAGGTGGGACAGTCCCGATGAAAGGTCTATTCAGTGTCTCTTTGGGGAAGCACACGTTTCTTATACCAGATTCTCCTCCTTCTCCTGGGAAAATTCAGCAAAGGGTAACACGAAGCTCAGAAGACAGGCCTGAGGAAAACATTGGTGCCACAGAGCAAGGAATGTGGTCGTGAATCAGCTTTGCGTGACCAGTATTTACAAATACCCCCCACGTCACAGAAAGTCTTGTGTGATGTCTGGCTGAGCAGTGTGTTAAATTCTGGAAAACAACTCTTTTCTAAGCCATTTACCAGAGCAAAATTGTTTAAAATTCACACAGTTATTAAAATTATAATTATTTTAATAATTATGGAGCATTTTTATAGCAGTGGGAATACCTTTAGTTTAATAGCTCCTGAGCCAATCCCTTCTGTGGAAAAAACCAAAGGCTAGTAACATAGCACTGCTTTAAATTGACATCCGTATGGCATTATTTCTAATATGTTTGACCTGAGCTCTATCATTTGGGAGATAAATACATCTCATATGAGTTTGACCAGTTGGTGTTTAAAAAAAAAAAAAAAAGACAGGAGAGGACAAGAAAGCTTAACCTATAACATAAGTGGAAAATGTACCCCGGAACATAGGAAGAAAATCAAATCCAGTGCTGGATAACCATCCATCGTGACTAATTGTTTTTTCCCCTGCAATGTGAGGGTCATCTGACATTATAAAACATACTGATGCCATACAACCTCAATCGGTTAAAGAAAAACTATTTGGTCACCTCAATGCAGAAAACACGTTGGTTAGAGTTTAACAGCAATTCCTGGTTAAAACCAAGCCAAAACAAAACCTTTTATCTAAATAGAAACAGAAGGGACTTTCTTTAACCTAGTGAAGTATATGCAACCAACATTGCCAGCAAAAATCATTCTTAAAAGTGCTACCATCTTTATTCCTTTTTACACAAATTTTTTTTTGCTCTGTTACTGGTTTTAATTAATTTGTTATCTGTGCCCTGGAGTAGTGTTCTTCCTGCTTTTTATGGTTGATATTAGTTGAGCTTCTTTAATCTGTATATTTATAGTTTTCACCTAATTTTTGAGAATTTGGGGCCACTGTTTCTCCAAATAATTTTTCTGTCCTCCTCGTCCCCTGTAGTGTCTCTCTTTGTGGTCATTTTCTTTGCCCGGAACTATGCTTTATCGGTTATTAAAATAGCCACTCCTGCTTTCTTTTCATTAATGTCAGCATGGTACATCTTTTTGCATCCTTTCACTCTCAACCTGCCTATGGTTTTGAATTGGTGGTCTCCACTCCACTACCAAGCCCATCCAGAAATTAAACTTTTAATTTCTTTAATGGTAGGTTTCAGTTTTTGGTGAGATTTTCTACGCTTTCACTTGTTTCAAGTGTGTTCGGAATCACTTGTTGAAGCATGTTTACAAAGGCTGCTTTAGAATCCCTACCAGATAATTTCGACAACTGATTCGTCTTGCTTTTGGTGTCATTGTATCGTCTTTTCTCACCCAGGTTGCGATTTTCCTGGTGTTTGCTATGACAGGTGATTTTTGATTGTATCCTTGACGTTGTACCTGTTATGATAGGAGACCCTGGGTGTTACTTGACGTTGTTTTTTTTAGTCATAGTAAGCAGTCTCCCTCCTACTATCCTGGCCTATTCTTGTGGACTGTGGTTCCAGTTTAATGTTCAAAGCCTTTGTGGTGCCATTTTGACCCACACAAAGGGGTATCTGGTGCTCCCTGGGCCCCCACTGTCCCTGTTCGTGCTGCCTGAAGGGAGGAGGGTTTCTTCAGGCCTGGCCGCCAGCGTTTCCCAGTGGGGAGGACCATCTCAGGCCTGCTCTCCTGTGGGAAAGGGAGTGCAACCCATGGCTGATTATTGCCGGAGGGGCCTCGGTTGGGCTCCCTTGCCACAGGTGTCGCCTGGTGTCGTCAGAGGGACTCCTGTTTGATCCAGGCGGGGAATGTCCCACCTTGGCTGCCTTCCTGGCTGGGTCAGGAAACACCAGGCCGGGTCACCTTATTTGCTTGAGTCGGGGGGACTTGACTCCCCCAACCCCAGGGCCCCAAACCAGTTGGCCTTCCTTTTGCCACTTTTCAGATTTCTGCTTTTGCTGTCGCTTGTGTAATTTCCAGGCTGTATAATTGCGCTTAGCAGGGAGGAGCAGGGGGAGATGGGCTCACACCATCTTGTCCACATTGGAAGTCCAGCCGGCACGGTGTTTTGGGGAAGCTTTCTATTAAACTCTACCACAGTTGGCTTTGCTCGCTTTCAATTGACTATGTTAGCGGCAGGAAGAACCCACCGGGGGGCTGTCACACCGTCTCGGGCTGGCCCTGACGTCCGAGGAGACTGAGGCCCTGGCGGGTGGTGGCGATGGTGGGGAAGGTCAGGTGGCAGGACTGGGGTGGCGGGGGAGCCACGCTGGCACCCGGCGGTCGCTGCGCACTTCCTGCGCATGGACCCTGCTCTGGGCACAGGAGAGCTGTCTTCTCCTTCCATCCTCACCCACGCCTCCCTGGGGTCGGCTCCTTCCGTACTCTCCACTTTACAGGTAGGGAACAGAGGCAGAGAGGTGACAGCAGGGCGTCGTCAGGCTGGCCTGCAGCCTGTGCTCTTGACTAGCGCACAGCCGGGATGACCGCTGCCCTCGGCAGTCACAGAAACGAGCTCACAGCCTTGTCACCACCCTGTGGCCAGGCCCTGCCCTGCCGTCCTGTCCATCCTTTTCGTCTGTGGAGCCAGACCTGGGAGCTTTCCCATCGGAGGGGTTCGGTGTCAGGTTAGAGCTGGAGCGTGGAGCCGAATGGCCAGGGGCCCGGTTCAGCTTTGCCACTGAACTGGTGTAGGGACTGTGCAGCCACGTCAGCACCGTGCAGGGCCTTAGGAAGCTGAAATGCCTGAATGTTGTTGCCCCCATTTCTCTCTTGGCAGGGGCGGGGGTCAGCCCTGCCTCAGCTCCTGTCAGGGGGTGACCCTGAGCTCTAACGGGGGAGCGGGGTGGGGGCCTTGCTCTTCGATGCTGGTCCCTGTGGATCCGCCCACCCACAGAGCAGCCTGAGGCCCCGCCCACCCTGGCGCTCTGACACACCCCCACCTCCAGGGAGGGCGGGAGGTGCCAAGACATTTCTTTTTCAAGAAATTTAAATGAAAATGTATGATTTTCAGGGTGAGCTGTCCCACCAGCAAACAGGGTTTCCGCAGCCCTACGACGACAGAGGTGGGATGAATAGTAAAGGGAAATTGTGTGCAATACCGCCTGACACAGACGAGGCATCCCGCTGGGGTCCCCGCTGGGCTCAGGGCTGGGTCTGGAGGAGGCACCACCTTTCCCATCCCTGCTGTCACCACCTGAGCCGCCCGGGTCCCCAGCCCACGCGCATCGGCCAGGAAAGACTCAGACAGGAGTGCGCACTGGTTCATGCCTTTATTGCTGAAGGAGGAACGCCCCCGAGCAGGAGACCCCAGGCGGGGCCCGGAGGGGCCTGGGTCCCAAGAGGGGTGACCTTGGTCCTGGTCCCTCCTGACACTGCTGATGGGGGAGGCGGGGGTGACGTCATCTGTCCCCAGAGAGGCCAAGGCTCCCGGGCCCTGAAATGGACACGGGGCTCTCCTGTGCTTCCTGGGGAACCTGCTGGACCCTCGCCAGCGCCCCCTCCCCGGGCTGGGCCTGGGGGTGCAGGACGGCCCCTCCTCGGGAGAGGGACCACCCCACCTCTCCCCTCAGGCGGAGTGTCTGTCACTGGTGCCCGCTTCCGGGGCCTCCACCTTGGCCCTCGGCCCTGCCCAGAGGGAGCAGGGGGAGGTCAGCATGCGAGTGAGGCCAGGACACAGGAAACGACCTCCCCAGAGGCCACCCCTCAAGAGTGGGCACGCGGCCAGCAGCTCCGCAGTCGCCAGGAGAGACCCCAGCTTCCAGCCATTCCCGCAGGGGGACCCCAGGGCCTGATGGGGGAGCCCGGGCCCCACCAAGACCCCCACCCTGTGCACGTGCCCAGGATGTGGGGCAGGGGGGTTACGTTACCTCCAGGGCGCCGGCAGGAGCTCGCCTAGACGCGGCACTGCTCTGTGGGGGAGGGAGAGCCGTGCGGGAGGGTCAGGACGGGACTGGACGCCCCCGGGGATAGAGGGGCCTGGCAGGGGGTGGGGAGGGATGGGCCCACCTCGGGGATGCTGCCCCTTCACCCCCTTCCTCCCGGCAGCCCTGGGGAGAATGGGGGTCCAGTAAGGGGGGAAGATGTTCCCCTGATTCTCACCCTGGGCAGGGCTAAGTTCACCCTTCCTCTGGCTCAGGTCCAGGTTGATCCGCATGTGCTCGGGCAGAGACTCCAGGACTCTTTCGAATTTCTCCAAGACCTCGGTGTCCACTGGCAGGGTCCTGGCTGTAGGGGAGGGGTCAGTCCCTGGCGGCACCCCCACTCCCCCCCACCTGAGAGCTCGGGGACCCTGAGCCCCCCACCGCCCAGGAGCGAGCACAGGAAGGAGGCACTGATGCGCTGGGGTCTGTAGAACTTGGCCTAGCCCTGCTTCCCAGGGTGGTCTGCAGGGCCCCGCCCCCCGCCCTCCAGAGCCCCGCCCCTTGCCCTCCCTTCCTCGAGCCCATCCCCCTCCTCCTCCTCCCAGGGCAGCGCTGGGGGTCTGCACGGTCACAGAGGAGAGGCACCCCCCCTCGCCCCTATCCTGGTCTCCCCCAGTCCCCCTGGGCTGACTGACTTGACCAGGAGCCTCCACTGCCCGCCATGGCCACCTTGGGAGCATCGCCCGTATATTTACTTTGGTCAGAAAATCTCCCTTTAAAGCTGGTTGCATAACTGAAAGTGCTCTGAAGTCGTTAAGAATCTCCTCCTATAAGACTGTTGATGAATATTAGCCACTTGTACCAGCTGGTCCGTGAGGCCCCTCCACGTAGGGAGAAACCCCCGAGCCTCCTGCGTCAGTCCCGCTGGCCTGTCCCGGACCTTGTCCCAAGCATCTCCTGCCCTGCACGTCACCCCACATCTGGCCGCCAGTGTCGGGCACCACGGCTGGGACCTTTGCTAGCATGACCTGTAGGGGCCAGCGAGGCAGCCCCTCTCCCCCTCCTCCCACCAGGGGCCAGGAAGGTGCGGGGGAGTCTTGAGCGTCCCTTATTCACAGCTTGACCAAAGGCCACGTCTCTGACGAGGAGTGGCCCCTCCGGACACGCCCCATGGGGTCAGCCACGTACACAGGCACTGGCACATGGCGCCATGCTCATCGGTGGGCGTGGGGGCCTCCACGCAGAAGATCATGTAGGTGGTGTAGTCTGTGTCCAGCACGGAAATCTTTCTTTCCCCGTGATCTGGAAAAGGGGCGGAAATGGAGCCTGAAATCTTGTCTGAGTCCCTCCACCATGTCCGTCGGGGCACCGGATCATCGCCTGGGAGCGCCCTTTCCCACGGCGGCCACCGGGCTCGGAATATCCGCTCCCGGACACCGAGGGGACGCCCTCCCTACTGGGTGCCAGAAGCCCACCGCCGGCAGCACAAGTTTTAGGGACCCCCAGTGGGGACTCTCCGAGCCGCACCGTCTGGGCGAGACCAGCCCGTCCGCACTCAGGCCGAGACTGGAAACAGCTCTTAAATGTCGGTGCTACAGTGAGGCCGCTCTCCATGCCTACTGCCCGCTTGGCCAAACTCTGCTCCCCTATGTCCTGGACGTGGCATTAGTTCACTCACTTACTAATCCACACCCCCAGGCACTAAATCCCAGGTAGCCCCCCTCGATAGGGCAGGCTCCCAGGTCTGTGAGCGATCAAAAGGATGCCAGGATTGGAGCCTCACTGGAGCCTGGGGTTATACGCGGACACCAAAGAGTGGAAGAAAGAAGGGACAATATTTCAAGAGGAAGGGCAGCGATGCCTCTGTCCTTCGGGGGGGAGAATGTGGAGACCCCGCACCCTCGGGGTCCTTGTCCTGGCTGGATTTGACGCAACATGACGGCGATGGAGGGAAGGCTCTTTGGAGGGTCCTGCCGATTTCCCAGGTAGACCTGAGGCCCTGCAGGTGAGGAATGAGAACCTCGGGCGTGGGGCTAGGTGGCTCCCCGCCCCCCTCTGCTGCTGGGCCCAGACGTGGCAGGGCAGCTTCTGGGGATGAGACTGTCCCCACCCCTCCCACTGCCTCTCAGAAAGAGGACGTGACAAACAACAGATTGTGGATTGGAGATGGGGCTGGTGGGCCCTGGGGGTGGGGCTGGATCTGGGGGCCCAGGGATGTGTCCCAGGGAGGCTGCCAGGGCTGGGGTGAGGGGGGTGAGGCCTGGAATATTCCAGAAGCAGGTTCCAGGTTGGAGAGGAAAATGCACAGTGTGCCTGCCCACAGGTCTGGTTTGTTTGGATATTTTTAAGGAGCCCCCGAGAAACGCGTGCCCGCCCTAACCCACCCCCGGGTGCACAGGACACATACCCGCTTCCTTCCATCTACACCAAGCAGGGGGTGCAGAAGGGGCAGGAAAGCATGGGGATCCCAGGCCTTGTCCCCCTGAGAGTACCTTCCGCAGGGTGGGAGAAGCAGGGCCTGGTGCACAGGACGAGGCCACACAAGCCCGACTCCTGCTGCCCAGATGGCGGGATGGCGAGTGTCTCAGAGCATCAGGTGACGCCCCGCATGTGCTGGGGTTACCCCACGGGAGCATGGGGCCCGGGCTGGGGGCACTCACCGTCGACCTTGAATACAGCAGGGTCCTCGGTCTTCTGAGCCAGGATGGTCTTCTCAACGCACTTTTGGTTCTCCCTGAAAAGCCAGATGGTGGTGGGGGTCATTCACAAACCCTGCAGAGGGACAGGAGCTGCGCTCCGGGAAGTGTCCTTAGGGCAGGAGGACACCTGGGCCGCCCAAAGCACCGTCAGTCACCAGGTGCTGGCCTGAGTGGGAGCGGCCCTCCTTGGACCCAAGCGGGTGACTCAGGAAGTTGACAATGGGGCAGACAGAGTCAGCCAGGAACCCCACAGGAGAGCTGGCTGGTGGCCGAAGGCATCTGGCAGCTCAGAACTGACCCTGTCTGCATGGGGCTTTGGACACAGTGTTTCCAAGAATACTGGTCTCATCATGGCCCAGAATTCGCCGACGCCCCGGCTCCCCCACTCTGGGGGCAGGTGGGGCTCATGGTGGAAACTGCCCAGGCCCTGAGGACCCAAGCCTGCAGCTGCCCAGTGGTCTCCACACGGGCCTCTCCTCACACTGACCCCGGGGCCGCTCTGTGTAGCCGCCTCTTGCCCCACAGCCCCTGGGCGGGGCTCCAAGGGCACCAAGAACCTCCAAGCCCTGTTTCCCTGTCCCTGGGGCCCCGGCCCCACCCACAGTGCAGCTGGGGCCCACCTGGAGCCCTGCCCGCAGCCCACCAGTCCTGGAGCTGCCCCCGCTGGCCCGCAGCACCGGGGAAGGGGTGGTGCCTTGTCACGGGGGGCGGAGCACACCTACCATTTCTGCAAGATGATTTCCAGGTCGCCCTGGGGGGTGGGCCTCAGTTCCTCCACGTTCACTCTCAGGGGGCCACTCTCGGCGTCCAGGAGGGAGATGTCGCTGGCCGCCATGGCCACGGAGTGCCACGTCCCCGCCACCTGGGGAGGGATCTTGAGCTGCACTCCAGGAAGGGGACCCTAGCCCCACAGTGGGCTCTCAGTCCCACCTCAACTGGGCCACGTCGAGTCTCCTATGTGCCCAGGTTTCTCAGGAAGCATGACGCACTAGGGTTCCAGGTGCACTTGGGGGTCACCAGCTCTGTGATGACACCTGAGTGGGGAGTTCTTGCATATTTGGAACACCCCCCATCTCTACCGAACCCCCAGCGCAGTCCTAAGTCAGCCCCCATCCAGGTGTGGCAACTTAGAGGACGACTCCACCCCGGGAGGGAGAGGGAAACAGGAGCGTCTGGGAACCAAGTGGCTGGAGAGAGACAAGTCCCTCCAACATCTGGGGGTTGAAGTGGTCCCCCAATGCTATGGCCTCATTTTGACCCGTGTTAGACTTCTGCGGTCCAGGCTTTCCTGCGCCCTCTCAGCCCCTGACCCCAGCCCCTGGGGCCCACCCCCATACCTCTCTTATGTCCAGACCCTCCACTTTATTGGGAATGTGGACAGCCTGGGCGCCACACACGAGGGCCAAGCCCAGGGCGAGCAGGAGACTCTTCATGGCTGCAGCCGTGGTTGCACTTCTGAGCTCTGGAGAGAAGGGAAGTCCGAGGCAGAGGGCTTGGGGCCTTATATAGGAGGAGGCCATGCAGTTCCCCGAATGCCCTGTGACTCATCCTTGGGGCCACGAAGACACTATCTTCCAGGATAGCCTGAGGCCTGCTTTCTGTGACAGTGTCACTGACTTCCATCCGAGGCCAAGCAGGAAGGTGCCCTGTGTCCCTGGGCCTGGATGGTTCCTGCTTGGCCCCAGGCAGGAAGGGTCTAGGGTGTGGGTCCAGGCTGGCCGCCAGTGTCAGGAACACTTCCTGGGTCGGGCTCTTGGACAAGGACAGGTCAGAGCCAGCACTGAGGACAGCTGTGTCCTGGAGGGTGGGCCCGTGGGCCGGCCGGGGTCTGGAGACCCCCATGCCAGCCATGACCCAGGGACATGCGCCAGGGGGTGGCCCTCTGCCCCACACCGGGGGCTCATATCACTACACTACTGACGGGTCCCCTGCACAGGCTGTCCCCGTGTGTGTGCACCCAGTTCACACAACCACCTGAGTGTGCACGCCCTGGGCTGCCGTGTGCTCCATGAGGGGGCGGCACAAGGACCCCCACCACCATCTTGCTCCCTTGTCGTCATCTGTGGGAAGGACCGGGGTGCCCACATGGTTCTGGTACAACCCCCGCGGCCCTTGTTCCCCTTCCCAGTGCCACCCCCTCAGGCCGGCTCTAGGTGTCCCAAGCATGGGCAGCTGCCTCCTTCACCCCCCGAGCCTGTCCAGGATCCAGCCCTGTTTCCATCTCTTCTGCTATGATTGGGACCTCTAGGAGTCTGCAGCCCCATCTTTGGGCAAGGCCTGTCTCAGGATCGCTGGAGCAGGTGTACACTGCCCCCAGGTGAGAGTCAGCCCCGAGAGGCAAGGAGCAGAGACTGAGTCAAGTGAGGCGGCCGAAGGCTTATGTGAGTGGGGAGGGGCAGCCCTGGGAGGTTCCTATTGGTGGATTAAAACAACGCACAGTCTGGATGGATGAAGGGATGGATGGGTGGGTGGATGGGTGGATGGATGGGTGGGTGGATGGATGGATGGATGGGTGGATGGATGGATGGATGGATGGGTGGGTGGATGGATGGATGGATGGGTGGATGGGTGGGTGGGTGGATGGATGGATGGATGAGTGGATGGGTGGGTGGATGGATGGATGGATGGGTGGGTGGATGGATGGATGGATGGGTGGATGGATGGATGGATGGATGGGTGGAAGCCTGGATGGATGGATGGGTGGCTGGATGGGTGGAAGCATGGATGGATGGATGGGTGGGTGGATGGATGGATGGATGGATGGATGGATGAGTGGATGGGTGGGTGGATGGATGGATGGATGGGTGGGTGGATGGATGGATGGATGGGTGGATGGGTGGGTGGATGGATGGGTGGATGGATGGATGGATGGATGGATGAGTGGATGGGTGGTAGATGGATGGGTGGATGGATGAGTGGATGGGTGGTAGATGGATGGATTGGTAGATGGATGGATGCATGGATGCATGGGGGTTACATGGAGGCATGGCTTCCTTAACTCATATTGGATGGGCCATTTAGCTTCTCATTCTCATGATCCCTGTGATTTTCCAAGGTGCTTTCATGTCCATTGTCACTTTTGCCTCTCATAGAGGTGACAGGAATGAGATACATAGTACCAAGTACATGACCTAAATATACCCGTCGTTAGTGGCCAAGGTTGGCCTTGAGCCAGGTCAGCCAGAAGCTGGCTCTGGGACAGAACATCACTTCCTCCTCCCAGGGCCTTCCTAGTGCTGGTGTGGGGCCATCCACCTGAGCCCAGGCTGAGCCCTGTGCTGTGCCTGCCAGGCTCTGCAGACCCCTCAGGAAGTTCCTCACAATGGGTCCTTGTGTCTCACTGGCTCGGTTGTTAGCTCCGTCTGGGACTTGCCAACAACCCCAAGTGAAGGTAGAGAGGCAGCTAAGTCATAATCAACCGAGTAAGGCAGGAAAGAGGTGAGCCCTAGTGCTCCGGGCTGCAGGTGGTAATTACGGCTTTGAGGTGGTGCTGATATATATATACCCACAGAGTCAAAGTGGGACTCGGAGTCCTGAACACACGTCCATGTTGTCCCCCCAGCTTCCCTCCCCCACCAGATGGACTCGACAGAGGACAATCCAGGCAAAGGGACACTTTCTGAGGCTGCAGCTCATGTGTTAGGGTGATCAAAATCAGAAGCTCCCCTCTTTATGAGCTAGGCTATTCCATGCTTACTTTTTACTGCAAGAAGGTGAGGAGTTGCAGTGCAACGCTTGAGTTAAAAGAGAAAATTGAAGAATATTAGGACAGCAAAAGGAAAACATAGCATATCAGAATCTGGGGGAACCAGACAACGCAGGAGAACCCACTGTCCTAAAAATAATTTCAATAAACAAAAAGAACGAAAAGGGATTAATTAGCCATAGCATGGGAAAATGAGGGGGAAAACACAAAATAAACATGAGAGAATAAGGAAGAAGTTGCAAATATAAAAGCAGAAATTACTGAATTAGAAAATAGAAGAATGATATACTTGGTGAAGTGGTAATTCTTCAAAGCTATCAATAAAATAGATATACCATTAGGTAACCTAATTAACAAAGGAAAAATACACAAAATAATAAATGCTATTGTGAGAATAACCACAAAAGGAGAAGAAAGTAAAAAACCATTAGAAAGAAAAAGGTTTACTTAATTAACCCCATGGGAAAAAAATGAAAATTTCCATGAAATAGGTAATTTTCTAGGAAAATGTAAGTTACTCAACCGGACAGTGAAAGAGTTATGTTAATGGACTAATTTCGTAGAAAAACTAGAAAAAATAAATTATTAACGAGTTATTTTCTCCCCCAAAAAACACCACTTCCAGGCAGTTTTACAGTGAAAATCTAGCACAGCTTTAAGGAACAGTTAGTTTGAAAGCTAGAAAATTGAGGAAACTTCCCATCATTTTTATGAAGTTAAGACTTTATTTTCAAACCCTGACAATTAAGTTATAGACCAATCTCATTTTTTAGTATCAATGTAAAAATACTAACTAAAATATTATCAAACAGAACCCAACAACACTTTTTTTTGTTTGTTTGTTTTGTTTTGTTTTGTTTTGCGGTAGGCGGGCCTCTCACTGTTGTGGCCTCTCCCGCTGCGGAGCACAGGCTCCGGACGCGCAGGCTCAGCGGCCATGGCTCATGGGCACAGCCGCTCCGCCGCACGTGGAATCTTCCCGGACCGGGGCACGAACCCGTGTCCCCTGCATCGGCAGGCGGACTCTCAACCACTGCGCCACCAGGGAAGCCCCAACAACACTTTTAAAGGGTGATACACAGATATTGATTCTAGGATTGTAAGAAGTTTTCATATTTGTAAATCTATTGATAAAAGTAATGATAGTAATAGATTATGAGAAAAATTGTAAGATGGTTTCTATTGAGACTATCAAGACTGATCAATTTCAAAGTTATTTTTAACAATAAATTTAATAATTATTACAAAAACTCATTATGAAAAAAAATTTACACTCCTGAGGACTCAACAAAAGACATAAACAAAGGAAAGATATAATTATGGATAGAGCATTCCAGAAAGATGTCAATTCTCCCTAAGTCAAGCTATAAATGCAATTCCATTAAAATATCAACCATATTTCTTACCGGACCATTTGATTCTAAAATTGACCATATAAATAAGAATAACGCGTAGGGACTTCCCTGGTGGCACAGTGGTTAAGAATCCGTCTGCCAAGGCAGCGGACACAGGTTTGAGCCCTGGTCCGGGAAGATCCCACGTACCACAGAGCACAGAGCCCGTGTGCCACAACTACTGAGCCTGAGCTTTAGAGCCCGTGAGCCACAACTACTGAGCCTGCATGCCACAACTGCTGAAGCCCGTGTGCCTAGAGCCCGTGCACCACAATGAAGAGCAGCCCCCGCTCGCCGCAACTAGAGAAAGCCCGAGCGCAGCCACGAAGACCCAATGCAGCCAAAAATAAATAAATAAATAAAATTTTTTTAAAAAAAGAAAAGAAAAATTGTGCAAGAATTCCTGTGGGTAAACTCCTGGGATTAGCTCTGCAGGTAAAGGGTTGCACCTGCAGAGCTTTGGGGTCCTGTGCACTGTTCTCCCAGACAGGAGTGTCCTTCCACGCTTCCCTCTAGAGGACCTGCTGGGCCTCTGCTTCCTCACACTGTCCCCAGGGCTGGCCGCCACCAGACTGGAAACCTGTCGGTGTGGTGTTGACAGCGCCATCTCCACGGCGTTTACATCTGCGTGTCCTCATTGGGAGGTCAAGCGTCTCTGACTTGTACCGACCGCGTGGGTGGCCTCTTGTTGGAACTGCACGTGTTTGTTCTCTGTCCCTTTTTAAAACATTGACTTTCAAGATCTGGGGGACCACAGGGGTGTCAAACCTTTCTCTGGTCCTGGGATGTGAGGAATGCTGTTCCAGTTTGTGGTTTGTCTTCCCAGCTTTCTACATGTTTCTTGTTTCTGTTTGGCCATGGGAAGAGCCAGGCGTTTCCCTTCTGTCTTCTGGCTCTGGGGCCATACTCAGAACAGGGGTCTCTACCCTGAGACTGCACACATATTTACAAAAAAGACTTCAATTTGTACATCCCATCTTTAATCCACCTGGCGTTTCCCTTTCATATCACAAAAATGCTATTTCAAATAAAAACAAAAATTAACCAGTCCCCACTTAAAATATGTAGACTACATAAAAAGATGCCTATAGCATGATTCCATTGACAGGAAACATCCAGACAGGTAAAGACACAGAGATAGAAAGCAGATTAGGGGCTGCGGGCTGGGAGAGGGAGGAATGGGGAGTGAGCGTTTTGGGTTCTTTTCTTTTTCTTTCTTTTTTTTTTTAGGTAAGAAGTAGCTATCTTTAGGGAGATGCACCCTCCATAGACAGAGTGTGGGCCATCTCAGAAAGCGAGAGGCCCTGGGAGATACACATTCTGTAGACAGAATGCGGTCCTTCTCAAAAGGCGAGAGCGGCCAGGGAGTGAGCGCTTTGGGTCAGGTTTTCCTTCTGCGAGTGAAACAGTCTGGCCCGAGACTGGGGGGAAGGATGCACGTGACTGTGAATGTACTCGATGCTCATGAAGTGTACGATTTAAAGTGTAAAAAACTAAATGCCATCATGTTAAGGCCTAAAAGAAAAGGCATCACAAATAATGAAAAAGTAAAAATTAAAAAAAGTAAAAATTAGAAAAGCAAAAACAGAACACAAATAACAGGGGAGGGGAAGGAAAGTTCTGGGTCTGGGGGAGCAGGTAGAAGGTGTGGGTCAGAGCCGGCTTGAGGGCGGAGCCAGAGCCGGTTTTCCCTGTAGGGCTGGCGGGTCCAGGGCTGGCTCTGGGTCTCCACAGGAGCAGGTGCAGGTGACCTTCCCAGGCCGTCTGGGGTCCTCGTTCGGGAGACTCTTTCATGTCGGCGCTCACCCCAGCACGTGCTGCCCTCGCGAGCCGCGAGGATGCCCCTCACTCAGGGAAACAGAGGGGTGTCCCCGTCGAAAAGCTCCTCACTGATCTCCCGAGTGGAGCCCTGAAAAGACAGTGACCGGCAGTGGCCCTGAGGACCCAAGAGTCCTGCCCGCCCGATGCACTTGCTGCTTCTGCCCACTGCACCCTCTGCTCCCACATCAGGCACCGACCTGTGTCTGCACAGACCTCTACCCGGGATGAAGTGAGACCCACCTCCAGGACTGGGGATAGACCTCGGGCAGAAGGGCGCCGCCCCAGCTCCGCACATCCCACCCAGTCACCTTGGCCTGGGGGGGTCAACACGACTGGCCCACCAGGCTTCTGGCTCCTCATCGGGGCAGGCAAACTTGACACGAACGCTCCCTTCCGTGTACACGGGGAGGGGACACAGGTGGGACCCCAGAGGCGGCCTGGTTGGGACCGGGCTGCCCTGGGCCTACCTGTGTCACCTAAGGGTGCCTCCAGGCAAATGGCCAGACGCGTCTGTGACCACGGCCTCAGGACATCAGGACGCAGCAGGAGGACACGTTGCTCATTCCAGCGAGCTGGCCAGGGGCTTCTCTAGAACGCGGTGCCTGGTGACCGGGTTCCCAGTTCTGTGGGGCTCTGTCGACGGGGGAGTGAGGTCACTTCCTGGGGTCCCCATACTCGGTCTTCCTGCTCAGACATGAGCTCCCCAAGGGCCCTTCTGGGCTGCTGACTGCTCACCCCCACCCCATGCTGTGTCCCTGCACGGGGACACCAACAGGGAGGCCTGGGTGCCGCCAGGACCCCAGCTCTGGGGACACAGCCGGGTTCAGACCCGGCTCCCCCTTGTCACCAGTGATGTGACCCTGGACAGGCTGTGTGCCTCTCAGGGCCTCAGCAGTCTCCCCACCTGCACAGTGCGGTCATTCTAACATCTACGTCCTAGAAACGTCACCAGGCGCAGACGCCTATGGACACCTACAGCGCCTGTAAAGCCCGTGGGCTGGGGTCACGCAGGGCTAATGTACAGACTTAGCAGTGGGAGGCCCACGGGAAGGGCCGGGGTAGCACAGAACACAGCTCGCACAGGCCTGCGTCTGCCCGGGGGTCTAGGGACAGTCGCTTCCCCTCCTATCTCTTTCTCAGTGCCCCCCGGGAGGGGTGAAAGTAATGACACTCTGACATCATCCCCCTCTAGCAACAAGCTTCCAGGTCCTCCTGTCATGTTTAAACTCAGGTCCCGGCGTCTCACCTCGGCCTGCGGGTGGGCCGCCCCACGACGGCTCCCAGCGTCCCTGCCTCTGCCACACATGCCTGTGTCATCCCTCCCCTGAGGGTGGATGGGCTGTGGGACTGGGTTCAAACTAACAGAATTGGGCAAAAGGGATGGGAGGTTGTTTCCAAGACTGGTTTATGAAAAGTCTGTGACTTTCTGCCTGGTTCCCTCCCTCCTGTGTCCATTCTCTCTCCCCGTCTCTGTCTCTCTGTCTCTGGTCCAATGTTCTAGAGAAGCAATCAGGTATTAACGGGCTGCCCTAAGAGGCTCCAGTGCAAAGAACCGACACTGGGTCCCGGCCCACAGACAGGAAAGACCCGAGCCCCCGTCCAGACTGAATCCCGCCAATAACCCGAGAATGGTCTCAGAGACAGACCCCTCCCTGACTGAGCCTCAGCTGAGACCACAGCCCAGCCTCCTGGGGGACCTCGGGGCAGAGGCTCCCAGCTGAGCTGAGCCTGCCTCCTGGTCACAGACACTGAGGGGGTCAGTGTTTGTCCTCGTACGCGCTACGTCAGGGGATGCTGTCGCATGGCACAGACACCGGGACGTCCTTCCGGCCCCGGGTCTGGCCCTGCCTCCCCCATCCCCCCACCTCCTCTCCTCCCAGCTCTCTGCAGCCACACTGGCTGCTGTCTCGCCTGCTCTCCGGCCAGATTCTCTTCTGCCTCCGAGTCTCTGCACCTTTGAGCTCCGCCCCAGCTCACTGTCACAGAGTGTGCAGGGCTGGCTGCTCTTGTCTTTCTGGTCCCGGCGTCAATGTCACCAGGGAGCCTTTTAGACCCCCAGGGGCTCCTGGCCCTCCTTCCAGGACCCTGACTCATTCCCTAGAGCACTTGCCCTTCTCTCCCACGTGAATTTGCTTTCCTGCTCTTGTCCATCTGCCCCTCCAGGCTGTGAGCTCCTGCAGGGCAGGGACCATCTGTCATGTCAGCACCGCCCCCAGGGCTAACAGGGCCCCTGCTCAGGGTGAGTGCAGGGGGGACGGTAGCTGAATGATCTATAGAGGGTCTCAGAGCCCCCTCCCGCCTCTGAGCAGCTCCCACTGTGGGCCTGGAGGCTAACAATAAAAGGTGCCTGTTGGGTCCGCGGCAGGGGGACGCCCAGAATGACCCCGGGTGTCCCTTCCCTGCTCCAGTTGCTCCATCCAGTAGAGTGCGCACGGCCCTCCCCCTGGTGGTCATCCCAGGAACTGCAGCCCCAGGCCCGAGACCAGAAAACTAACCACAGAACTTGTTGGGGGTCCTCAAGGCGGTGGTTCCACCACGGCCGAGAGGGCAAACGAGCAGGACCTGCCGGCTCCTGGGGGATGAGAGGGACCTCAGAGCCCCTCTTGCTTCCCTCTTTCCCTCCACTGTCCTCAGGTCCAGTTCACTCCGGAGGCCTCCTCATCCCAACCAGGGCCGTGACTCCACCCACTTCCAAATGCGGACCCCCAGGCGCCAGCAAGGAGGGTCTTGTCCCTGGTCCCCGACGAGTGGTCCAGTCTCTGCCACCTTCTGCACCCCAGGTCCCCAGTCCCCCAAGTCCCCAGGATGCCCCCTGCTCAGAAGGGCCTCAGGGGGTAGAAAGCATTTCCCAAGGACTCAGAGCAGAGTGGGTCAGGGATGGAGAACCAAGGCCCGCAGACGCCTCTGCAAGCTTATGGACCCTAGGGATCACCCCGTCTGTGCACCCACTTTACAGAGAAGTAGGCTGAAGCCTCCTCTCCTGCAGCCCCTCCACAGTAGGGGTAGGTCTCATCCTAGTGCCCGGTGCCCAGAATGGTGGACACAGGGCTCAGACCTTGTCTTCTCCAGGCAGCTCTAGCGATGGCCCAGGCCAGGCAGCCCCCTGGGCACCCCCTGCCATCAGCCTGGCATCTCTCGCCTCCCTATGCTAGGGCTGGGCATGTTGCTAGGGGGTCATTATCCCTGCCCCGTGGCAGAGCTGCCCCCAACCCCCTCCTTCTCACCCCTTGTTCCTCACCCGTGTGCACTCCCCTCTGACCCCCGGCAGGACAGTCAGTGTGTGAGTGTGTGTGTGTGTGTGTGTGTGTGTGTGCGCGCGCGCGCACGCTCTGGGGTGGCCCAGAGGAATGGACCCCACGTGGGAGGGGTGGGCAGGGGTCCTCCAGGATCTGAGGGCCTCTCATCCCAGTGCAAACCCCATGGAAGATTGAGGCTGGCCGGGGAGGCGGGAACCCTCCCTGCTCCTGTGGACTCTGCCCACCTCCTGGGCCCCGGAACAGTCCTGCCTCTCCCGGCCTCAGTTTCCCACTGTCCCATGAGTGTAACAGAGCGCTGCAATGCGCAGCCCTTAGCACTCCGCCATCGCTGTGCACAGTTACCCACCCCGTTACCAGGCAACGGTTACCGGGAGACCACGAACGCCGGTTAAAGCGGCGTTAAAGGTCCTGCTCAGCCATTGGTTAGCGCCGCAGTGGCCCCGCCCCCAAGCAAGCAACTGTCAAGAGCGACACTTAGCGGGGCACTGAGCCAGTGGTCGGGGGAGCGGTGGTCGTCAGGTGGAGAGTGAAGTAAGAAACAGATCCCGGCCTCCTCCCCGGGGCCCTCCAGCTCACGCGGCTCTGGGCTGGCAGGTCAGCTGGGGGGCCCAGCGAACAGGCTGGGGGTGCGTCCTGCAGGGCTCCAGAGCCCTCGCCAAGGTCGCCCACTGGGGGGTCCCAGGCCCTGAGGCGGCAGGGACCCTCTCCCCCATCCCTGCCTCTGCGACCTAATGGCAGAGGCAGTTTGCATGGGACACAGTCTGGGGGACCCGGCCCCCACCGTTTAGGCGGCCTGAGGGCCAGTTGGGTCCTGGGTGCCTGGCTCCCTCAGCGGTGACAGCTGGGCGGGGTCTGGGGACCCGGCCCTGAGGGAGCCGCCAACTGAGATCTGCCTCTTCAGCCGGGCCTGGGCACTGGCGGGAGGACCCAGACTGGGTGCTGGACGAACGCTCTGGGGCACGGTATCCTCCCACCCCGCAGGGACCCCCTTCTCTCGGCCGGGCCTGGACCTCAAAGAGTGAAAGTTGCGCCCTGGGACCTTCCCTTTTCCGAGAGTAACAGTTGTTTGGTGGAGATTTATAGGAGCACCATTACCTGACTCGGACCTGACCTCAAGAACAAGGGATCTGACACCAAGAAGTCTGCAGCAACCAAGCAGGCCGCTCCCTCACCTTTCCTATTAAAGGGCTTTGCTGACAGCTTTCAGGGAGTTTGGGGTTTTTAAGGCATGAGCCACCCGTCGCCTTGCATGGCCCTGCAATAAACCTTTCTCTGTTCCAAATTCTGGCGTTTTGGTATTGTTTGGCCTCGCTGTGCGTCGGGCACACGGACTTGCGTTTTGGTGATATGAGGAGTTGGGTATGAAACGGCATCCGTCCAGCCCAGCCCGGTGATGGTCCAGGCTCTCCGCCCTGGATGATTGGGGCGAGGATGAACTTGAGGCCACAGATGCCTCCCTCCTGCGGGGCGGTCTGACCTCACGTTCCCTGCGGGGCGCGCACACAGGCCCCCAGACCGCGCGAGCACGTGACCCGGCCCCACAGCGCGCAGGCGCAGCACCAACGGCTTCCCACGTGGCGGGCGCCGGTGTCCCAAACCCTACCAGCTGCTCTATGACCCCCGTGTCCTCAGCCCTTGGACCACCACATCCAGATAAGTGGGCTTCGGGACACACGGCTAGGTGGTTGGACATCTGGGGACACGCGGGTCACTGAATATACCCCCACCCGCTCTCCTCGTCTCCAACTCCATCCCAGGGTCCAGCTCAGGGTATGGCTGGGTCAGGGGGATCTGGAGGGGGCAGTAGACACCCAGTCCGGCGTCTCCTCTGCCCCCCCCCATTTGTCTCCTCACCGTACCCCGGATCCAAGGTCCAGCCTGTCCCTGGCTGCGGTCCTGGCTGGAGGAGGAGGGGCTGGCGGGGGCCCACCACCCCAATGGGCGAGTGTTGGGGTCACTTACTGTTATTAGGGAGCCCTCTGGGCACTCAGTGATTTCGCCCCACTTTGTAGGGGAGCAGCGGCCCCAGCACTGAAGGTCACTCAGCTCTGAGTGACCAAGTCCAGCCGCGAACAGGGGGCTCAGAATCATTGCTCTTCACCCTCACTGAGCCCGGGGTGACCAGGAGTGAGGAGGCTGCCTCAGTTTCCTCCTGCGCACAGCGGGGCCGTGGGGTCATCTGCCTCCTCCCAGGACTGGGCACGCGGCCTGGAGGGTCCACAGGTGGCCTCTTGTCCAAGTAGCCGTTCAGGAGGGTTCTGTACCCAGAGGCTGTGAGTGAGGAGACCAAGGGGACCAAGGGGACGCCCGCCCACCCAGCTCAGCATGGAGCTCTTGTACGTGTCGCTGTTATGTCCAGGCTGACATGTGGGCGGTAGCATCGCCCACCTGCTGGATGGAGCGAGACAGTGAGGGTCTATGTTGCAGATCCTGAGACACAGCCCTCGTGTGCCCGAGGCTGCACGGGCTTGCTGATGCTGAAGACGAGGTGCTGCTGGAGGTCGAGCCGATGCCAGAGATCTTTGGGGACCTCGGGGAGGTCAACTTCCTTGACTGTGGGCTGTGGCGCGATCTGCAGACTCTCTGACCCTGCAGAGCTCCCTGAGCCAGCATCCAGCTCCTGGGCTTCTTGGCTTTTCTGAGGGTGTGGAGTAGGGAACACTGGCCCCAGGAAGGGAAGGGCTGGGAAGGGCTGTCAGGGAGCACTGGGAAGGCCCCTTCTTTCTGGGTAAAGCTCATCTCCCCACTTCAGGCTGGTGTCCCCACTGCTGAGGTCAGGGCCCCACCTGAGCAGGTCACAGCGCCTGGAAGGGGAGCTGTCCCTGGTGCTGGAGTCTGTGTTGGGGCCTGGTGGCTGGAGGGCAGGGTCAGCTTTGCAGTGGTCACACCCACTAGGAGAGAGGGTGCTCCGGGGGAACCCATCGGTACAAATGGCTGTGACACACATTTGCGTGTGTCTTCATTGGGAGGTAAAGCATCTCTGACATATACTGACCATGTGTGTCTCCTCTCATTGGAATTGCATGTGTTTGTTCTTTGTCAGTTTAAAAAACATTGATTGGGGCTTCCCTGTGGCGCAGTGGTTAAGAATCCGCCTGCCAATGCAGGGGACATGGGTTCGAGCCCTGGTCTGGGAAGATCCCACGTTCCATGGAGCAACTAAGCCCGTGGGCCACAACTCCTGAGCCTCTGCTCTAGGGCCTATGAGCCACAACTACTGAGCCCATGTCCCACAGCTACTGAGGCCCGTGCGCCTAGAGCCCGTGCTCCACAAGGAAGAGTAGCCCCCGCTCGCCACAACTAGGGAAAGCCTGCATGCAGCAATGAAGACCCAACGCAGCCAAAAATAAGTAAGTAAATAAATAAAACAATAAAACAAAAAATTGATTTCTGAGCATTTTTTGGGCCACAGGGAGGTTAACTTTTTCTGGCTTTGGGTTTTGAGGAATGCTGTTCCAGTTTGTGGTTTGTTTTTCCAGCTTTCTACATTTTCTTGTTTCTATTTTGGCCACAGGAAGAGCCAAGCATTTCCTGTCTGTTTTCTGGCTTTGGTGTCATACTTAGAACAGGGTCTCTACCCTGACATTATGCATGTATTTACTAAAGGGCTTCATTTTATACATCTAATCTTTAATCCATCAGGGATTTCCCTTTCATACAACAAAAATACTGTTTAACACACAGAATACAAAAATTAAATACAACCTCTCAAAATATGTGTGCAGACACAAAAAGGTACCTAGCCTGTAGTTCCATTTATTTAATAAAATCCATAATAGTAAAAGAACAGAGAAGGAATGCAGATTAGGGGCTGCACTGGGCTGGGGGAGGGAGGAATGGGGAGTGAGTGCTTTCGGTCGGGGTTTCCTTTAGGAGAATGAAATATTCTGCAACTAAATAGTGGTGATGGTTGCACAGCATGGTGAATGTACTTAACGCCCATGAACTGTAACATTTAAAAGATCAAAACCTTAAATTGTATTTAATTAAAAACCTGAAATATAAGATGCCGTAAAAATGTAAAGCAAAAAATAAAATTAAAAAATAACCAGACACAGTAGCAGGGGAGGGGAAGGAAAGTCCTAGTGGGGTAGCAAGCTGAAGGTGTGGCTTGAAAACTGGCATGAAGGGTGGGTCCGGAGTGGGATCTCCCCACAAGGATGGTGAGTCCTCATCTGCTCTGGGTTGCCTGCAGGAGCAGGTGCAGGTGTCAGCTCTCCCTCAGGAGTGGTGGTACCTGTGCTGGCTTCAGGCTTCCATGAGGAGCAGGTGATGATTCTCCCTGCGGGGGTGCTGGGAGCTGTGTCTCCTGGTCTCTCTGCAGGGGCGCCGGGAGCTGTGTCTCCTGGTCTCCCTGCGGGGGCGCCGGGAGCTGTGTCTCCTGGTCTCCCTGCGGGGGCGCTGGGAGCTGTCTCCTGGTCTCCCTGCGGGGGCGCTGGGAGCTGTCTCTCCTGGTCTTCCTGCGGGGGCACTGGGAGCTGTGTCTCCTGGTCTCCCTGCGGGGGCGATGGGAGCTGTGTCTCCGGGTCTCCCTGCGGGGGCACTGGAAGCTGTGTCTCCTGGTCTCCCTGCGGGGTTGCTGGGAGCTGTGTCTCCTGGTCTCCCTGTGGGGGCGCTGGGAGCTGTCTCCTGGTCTCCCTGCGGGGGCGCTGGGAGCTGTCTCCTGGTCTCCCTGCGGGGGCGCTGGGAGCTGTCTCTCCTGGTCTTCCTGCGGGGGCACTGGGAGCTGTGTCTCCTGGTCTCCCTGCGGGGGCGATGGGAGCTGTGTCTCCTGGTCTCCCTGCGGGGGCGCTGGGAGCTGTCTCCTGGTCTCCCTGCGGGGGCGCTGGGAGCTGTGTCTCCTGGTCTCCCTGTGGGGGCGCTGGGAGCTGTCTCCTGGTCTCCCTGCGGGGGCGCGGGGAGCTGTGTCTCCTGGTCTCCCTGTGGGGGTGCTGTGAGCTGTGTCTCCTGCTCTCCCTGCGGGGGCGCTGGGAGCTGTGTCTCCTGGTCTCCCTGCAGGGGAGCTCGGAGCTGTGTCTCCTGGTCTCCGTGCGGGGGCGCCGGGAGCTGTCTCCTGGTTTCCCTGCGGGGGCGCTGGGAGCTCTGTCTCCTGGTCTCCCTGCGGGGGCGCTGGGAGCTGTATCTCCTGGTCTCCCTGCAGGGGCGCTGGGAGCTGTATGTCCTGGTCTCCCTGCGGGGGCGCTGGGAACTGTCTCCTGGTCTCCCTGCAGGAGCTGCTTCAGATGCTGGTCCTCACTCCAGAGCTGCTGGTGCAACTGACGTTGGTGTTGGCTGCAGCTCTGGAGCTGCTGGTGGAGGTGACACTTCAACTGCAGGTGGACATTCCTCAGGCTCTGGAGCTGCCTTTACTTCTGCACTCATTCTGCCCTTGCACCTGTCTCCTGTGAATGGACAGGAACTGGAGTTGGAGCCACCTCTAATTCGTGAGCTGATGCTGGAACTGTGGGAGGAGCAGAGAGCACCCACATGCCTGCCTTTCCATGGTCTTTTTACATATTCTACTTGTAAAAATGTATTTTTTGTATTCTATTTACACAATCTACATTTATATCTATTACAGTCAAATCAGTAGATTAATGGAGAACTGAGAGGACATATTTTTCAACATGTATTAGAAATGAGACAAACATTCCATATTGCTCAATGAGATAGAGATTACTTGTAACAGCACAAAACTGTAAATAATGTCAAATTAGGGGGGCAATTAAATAAACTAATTTATCCATACATTGAAATACCATGTGTTAGTTTTTTAAGAGAAGAATGGAATAAATCTACATATACAGACATGATTATTCACACTCTTTGTACAGTGAAAATGTCAGGTTTCAGAATGTGCCTTGAATCATGGTAACATTTAGGGAAAAATAACATCACATTACTGGATTCATTTTATGATGTATATTTTAGAATTTGGGTGTGATTTGGTATTGTTTAATTTTTGCATGTGTATTCTTTTTTTTTTTTTTTTTTGTGGTACGCGGGCCTCTCACTGTTGTGGCCTCTCCCGTTGCGGAGCACAGGCTCCGGACGCGCAGGCTCAGCGGCCATGACTCACGGGCCCAGCCGCTCTGCGGCACGTGGGATCTTCCCGGACCGGGGCACGAACCCGCGTCCCCTGCATCGGCAGGCAGACTCTCAACCACTGCGCCACCAGGGAAGCCCTGCATGTGTATTCTTAAATCAATTTGGTCTTGTATCAGTTAGCTTTTGCTGTGTAACAAACAACTCCAAAACAACTCCCAGTTGTTAAAGCAGTGGGTTGGCTGTCTGGTTGGTTCTTCTGCTGCTCTCGGCTTGGCTCATGCGTGAAGCTGTTTCAACCAGCAAGTCAGCTGAGATTTGGGCTCAGATGGGATGGCAGTGCCTCTCTATCCATGTGGCCTCTCATTCTGCAGGAAGCTAGCTCAGGGTTCTTCACATGATGGTCTCAGAGTTTCCAGTAACAAGAATGACCGAGGTCCAGTGCACGTACATTTTAAAGCCTCTGCGTTAAAGAAAGTTTGTTAATATTTTATTAGTCAAAGTAAATCACATGGTGTTTTAACAATACCTAGGATTTGTTTTATCAGGTGTAGCAATCCACACAGACATAAGAATGTCATGAAGGAAGATGATCTTATTACAGAGTGCCCTCAACACGGGAGGCTCCAATGCCATACAGGGCCCCACGGGGGAGCACTGAGGGGGGATGGGCAGAGAGAGGAGAAATCCAAGAGGGAGCCTTTATTGTGGTTTGGGGGGGGAAGGGGAGGAGGAACAATTTTGGAAAACACCCCAGCGTTCCATTCTTCCTAACAAGGTCTGCCCTCGGGACAAACTATTTAACAAGAGCCTCCCTGACTGGGGCTTAGTGAGAGCCTCCCTGACTGGGGGAGGGAAACACTGAAACAGCAGCTCCTGCCTTCCCAGCGGAGGAAGGGAAACACCCAACAACAACCCCTCTGGATTCCTCGTGGGAGAAGGGAAACAACCAACGCTAGCCATCCTGTCCCACCTGGGGAGCAGAGGAAAGTTCATCGTCTGGAGGCAAAGGGTCCCTGAAAGAGTGGGACCTGATCACAGACTCTAGAAGTCTGCTCCTCTCCTGACCCCTCACCACACGGCAGGCACTAAAGGCCTGTCACAGCATTTCCTTTTACCCAGAGTGCATCACGTCCAGCCAGCAAGAAACATTACAGGACATACGAAAATGAAAAACACAGTTTGAAGAGGCAGAGCAGGCATCAGACCCAGATACGGCAAGGATGTTGGAACTACCAGGCCAGGAACAACTATGCTTAAAGTACTAAGGGCTGTAAAGCCCCCAACCCCGACCAAACCCAAGGATATTGTGGCAACCCCTTAAAACCTACCCCAGGGTAAACTGGGGAGGACATCCTTGGAAGGAAAAGATGGTGGATGCTGATCACAAGAAGAAGGAACGCATCTTGGTCCAGCCAGCAGCGTGGGCACAAGTGCACACTTTTAATTTAATGCCTTGACCTTCCTAGACAAAGGAGAAGCATTCAATTTAAAATGTTTGTCTTGTAATAAGGTGACTGTTTTAGAGGCGGAAGAGGAATGGCATAGAGGGAATATTTTATGCTTTGATTCTCACAGTGGCTGCAGGTGTGAGAAGTGCCTCGGAGAGGGGACAGACCTTGAGTGACTCTTGTGATATAGTCACTGTAGTTTACCAGACCAGGACACTGAGGTTTGCTTAGGAAACACCGAGAACTGGGACAGAAATGGATTTTTTAAAGTAAGATATAGAATTTATGGATATTATTGAGATTTAAGTTTACTAAATTGGCCCTATATTTGCTGAATGCACATCTGTGCTAAAGCCGAATAGAAATGTTCAATGTCCAAGATAAAGCCTGGTAGGCGGCTCTCCATGGCACACGTAGCTGTAAGAGTTTCTCTCAAATAATTCGTCTTAGAGCTGGACCCCTCTGGTTTTTTGTTTGTTTCTTTTTTTTTTTGCGGTATGCGGGCCTCTCACTGTTGTGGCCTCTCCCGTTGCGGAGCACAGGCTCCGGACGCGCAGGCTCAGCGGCCATGGCTCACGGGCCCAGCCGCTCCACGGCATGTGGGATCTTCCCGGACCGGGGCACGAACCCACGTCCCCTGCATCGGCAGGCGGACTCTCAGCCACTGCGCCACCAGGGAAGCCCCCCCCCCTCTGGTTTTTACATTCTACTAGCGCATCACTCTCCCCAGGGAGTTATCTGCTGAGGCATTTTATATGGTTGTGTTGGATGAATAGATAAATGGGAAAGAACTGGCATCTTAACAATACACGAGAGGAAAAGACATAAATTAGAAACAAGAAGTTGGAACAGGGACTTCCCAGGTGGCGCAGTGGTTAAGAATCCGCCTGCCAATGCAGGCGACATGGGTTCGAGCCCTGGTCTGGGAAGATCTCACATGCCACGGAGTAAGTAAGCCCATGTGTCACAACTACTGAGCCTGTGCTCTAGAGCCCACGAGCCACAACTACTGAAGCCCACGTGCCTAGAGTCCGTGCTCTGCAATGAGAAGCCACTGCAGTGAGAAGCCCACGCGCTGCAACGAAGAGTAGCCCCTGCTCGCTGCAACTAGAGGAAGCCCACGCATAGCAACAAAGATCCAACGCAGCCAAAAATAAAAATACATTAAAAAAAAATTGGAACAAATATTTGTACCTCATGTCACAGGCAAAGTGGCTCGATCCCCTTATATAAAGAGCTCTTAGAAATTAAGAAAAAAAAGCAGTCATACAGAAAAAAATGTGCAAAAGCAGACATTTTGCAAAAAAAAAGTATGGCCTTAAAACAGATGAAAACATGCCCTGTCTTTTTCATAATACGACAAAATGATCAAATCCGTAAGTTAGAAAGGGCTGTAGAAATAGGAACTTTTATTCGTTGTTGATGGGAATTCAAGTTTCTTTCCAATGGAGGCAATTTGGCCATATCTGTCAAAATTACCAATATGTTTACCCTCTGACTCAGCAATTCCAGTTCAGGGAATTCATCCCGTAGAAACACCTGTACCCTTGATGTGTGTACATGTTATCCACTGCACCTGCCTCATAAGAGCAAAAGATTGGAAACATCTCAGTTCCCTCCAGTAGGGGACAGGATAAATGAATGATGACCATCCACACGATAAAATACAATGTAATTGAGGCAGAAAATAAGGAAACAGAGTGAAGGGAGGAAGATCTTGAGTGCTGATCTGGAAAAATCTCCCCTGGTCCTGACTGCTGGCAGGGCTGACCCTCACTGGACAGTCCCTCAGACGTCAGGCTGCCATTCTCAAGCACCTCGAGAAGTGCCTTGACCTGTGTGTCATTAATGCCCTGGTCTCTGTGGCTACTGGGGGTCAGAGCCCAGGATTTCTGGCCCAGCTCATCCACTGACCAGAAGGGGGACCCTAACCAGTCCCCTCACGGAACATTGTCTAGTTCCCCTAAAGAACTCAAACCCTGCTCTCCGGGATTTCAGCAGGAAGACATATAGTGGGGAGTTCTTCCTTGTGTGTCTCGGAGGATCTAGACCAACTTCATAGAGGAAACTTAGGAACAAATACCCTACACGAGTTTTATGGAGGGCAAAACTGGGGACAGTGAGGGCAATGGCTACATTGGGAAAATGTGCAGCATGGATGCTCTGACCGTGGATCCCACATCCCCTCCACCACAGTCCCCACCTGGCTTGGTGCTGAGCTGCTGGATAGGGATACCTGCAGGACCTGGTGCTCCCAGTTGAGCTGGGGCACGTGCCTGTGACCCGATTTCCTCATCTAACCCCTGCTGCAGTCAGCTCCGTGCGAGCAGGGACTGTGCTTGTTCACTGCTGTACACTCAGCCCTCCATCAGTGCCTGGTACATAGTAGACTCTTAATGAGTCATCTGATCCTCTCAACAGCCCTGTGAGACGAGTGCTGTTATTTACAGATGAGAGACCTGGAACACACACTCTTGGATTCATTCATTCAGCAGCTGTGTACTGCTCCCACTGTGTGTGGGCACCTGGAATACGATGGTGAACCCCAGACACCACCCCTCGGAGGTCACAGCCTAACAGGTGAGACAGCATCTCACCTGCAGCCTGTAAGTGGGGGCTATAAAGCTAGTCCATCTCTAGCACAAGATCTTGCAGGAGCGTGGAGCTAGAGCTAGCTCTGGAACCAGCTGCAGAGCGAGAGCCCCTTCCAGCTCCACACTTGGACCAGTCCAGGGTTAGAGCACCCCTGGCTTCCACTCCGGAGCTGAGCTACCTCCATCACAGTTCTCACACGACTGCCTGAGTTACCATCAGGCCCAACACTACAGACAAATCTGAAGACAACTCTAGTATTACCTACAGTGGGATTTTTCTTTCATCGGGGAGGTCCATGGAAAGGCAGTCAGGTCGGTGACCTGCTCCAGCACCAAGTCCATTACATCTGAAGAGCTAGATCCAGCTGCAGAAGCAGATACAAAACTGACGGCAGACCTCGAACTTGAGGCATTTCACCATGAGATCTGGTGCCACCTTCAGGAGCAGGAACCAACCTCATTATCTGTTCCAGCAGCAGCTCTGGAGCTACAGTCGGCTTCTGCGCCAGCTGCAGAAGGAGAGCTGGCACCACCAGGGGATCTCTCACCTCCTGTGGAGCTAGAGCAGGACCTTACACCAGCTAGAGAGCTTAGCTGGCCCAGCTCCAGAGCTAGAGCCCCCTCCGGCTCCAACATCTGGAAAGCGGGGGGGAGGGGGAGTGGTGGTGGGGGGATGAATTGGGAGATTGGGATTGACATATATACACTAATATGTATAAAATAGAGAACTAATAAGAACCTGCTGTATAAAAACATAAATAAAAAATTTTAAAAACCCATAAGCTGTGACGCAGAGTCCCCAGATGTCCAGGCAAACATCCAACATCTGGCCCAGAGCTAAAGCCACTTCCATCACCAGCTCTTGTGCCAAATCTGGCAACACTTCCAGAGTTACAGTCAGCCCCAGAACCAGAGCCGATTCTCTATCAGCTCGATCACTACTGCCTGAGACACAGCCCGTCCAGCCCCAGCTCGGCCCAGGCACCAGCTCCAGTGGTGAAGCCAGCGTGCGCGCCAGCCAGCTCCACCCCGGAGCTGCCCTTCGCCTCCCCTGTGAGGGCAGCATTTTTTCTCTTTTCTATGTTTTATGACTTTTATGTGTAATGTGTTTAAATTTAGATTCAATAAAATTTAACCTTTTATCACTTTAAGGTGTACAATTCAGAGGCGTGAGCTACATCCTCTATGCCGTGCACCATCACTGCTATCTAGTCCGAGAATGTTTCGGCACCCCAACAGGGACCCTGTACCCACGAAGCAGTCACTCCCCACCTTCTGACAACCAGGACTCTGCTCCTTGTCTCTGTGCATTTCCCCCTCCCTGGCACGTAGCTCCCAGCAGAGCACAGCTGACCTTCCCTCTGCCCCGCCCCACCAGAGATGAAGACCCACCTTCACCAAGGGGGTGTGGTCTCTCATAGAACCAGCTCAGTCCTCCCCACATGAAGCAGAAGGGACTCGAGATTACCAAGGGCACCCTCTCTTTGGTCCCTAGCACTGGCCAGTCACAGGGTGCCCTCCCAGGGTCTGGCTAGCTGGGTAGCTAAGCACCTATAGAATGGAGTGACAAAGGCTAGCTGGGCACTGTCTGCCTAAACGGCCAGCCCAGGTCGCCCCGGGAACAGTTCCACCAGGAACTTCTCCTGCTGCCCATGACACAAGTCAACAGGTTGATCTTACCTCCCAGAGGCCACTTGTAGTCTCAGGTGCCTTTGCTCCCTTGCAGGACTAGCTGACTTTTCAAGGAGAGCTGCCCGTGGGCACGGAGCGCTGTCCTCCACCCAGGCGCTGCCCTCTGGGCACCTCCCCCACACCTTCCCAGGGCCAGGTCACTGCCATCTGTACCAACACGCACCCCAGAGCACCGCTCACCCGGTGGGTGTGACCACTGCAAAGCCGGCCCTTCCATCCAGTCACTAGGTCCACGGCACAGACTTCAGGACCAGGGACAGCTCCCACTCCAAGTCCTGTGACCGTGGGGACACTGTCCTTGTGCTCAGCGTGCGTGTGACCAGCTCTTCCAACTCTGCAGTGGGTCACAGTAACATGAGCTGTGACCCACGTTTGTAGAGACGTGGATGGACCTAGAGACTGCCATACAGAGTGAAGGAAGTCAGAAAGAGAAAAACAAATAACGTGTATTAACGCATAGATGTGGAATCTAGAAAAATGGTACAGATGAACCGGTTTGCAAGGCAGAAATAGAGACACAGATGTAGAGAACAAGTGTATGGACACCAAGGGGGGAAAGCGGGGGGGTGGGGGAGTGGTGGTGGTGGGATGAATTGGGAGATTGGGATTGACATATGTACACTAATATGTATAAAATAGAGAACTAATAAGAACCTGCTGTATAAAAACATAAATAAAAATTTTAAAAACCCATAAGCTGTGACCCAGAGTCCCCACATGTCCAGGCAAACAAGGTAACTACCCTTCTCCCTAAGAGCCTTTCCCAGTCTCTTCCTTCCCAGGACAAGTTCTCCCCACTCCACACCACAAAAGGGGGCTGAAGCCCCCAGAGCTGGATGCTGGCATGGGGTGCCCTGCACAGTGCAGGGCATCTGCTGACCCTGCCATTCTCCAGGTGCTGGGAGTCAGCATCCCTCATCATCCCCAGAGACCTCGGGCGTCAGCTCGGCCTCCAGCAGCCCCTCGTCTTCAGCGTCCACCAGGCCTGTGACAGCCTAGGTCACACACGAGTAACACGTCCCAGGCTCTGCGACACAGCCCCTCGCTGTCACGCTCCGTCCGGCAGGTGGGCGGCGCTGCATCACCCCCGTCAGCCTGGACATGAGAACAGCGACACGTACAAGAGCTCCATGCTGAGCTGGGTGGGCGGGCGTCCCCTTGGTCCCCTCACTCACACTCTCTGGAAACAGACGTCACCTAAACGGCTACTTTGACAAGCAGCCGTCTCTGGACCCTCCGGGGAGCGTGCCCAGCCCTGGGAGGAGGCAGATGACCCCCACAGTCCTCACTGCACAAGGAGGAAACTGAGGCAGCCTCCTCATGCTGGTGGGTTATTGGAGACCCATGCTTGAGGGGGCATGAGTAACATGGCCACTATGCTCCCTCCAAATTTAGGCTGCTGTGGCCAATGGGACAGCCGATATCATGTCCCCAGATCCCTCCTAACTAGTGGTGACCCCAACTCCTAGCCTGGCACTCAGAGCCATGTGGTCTGGTCCAGACGCCCTCCCCAGCGTGCACCCCTCACCCCCATTCCAGCCTCCCTACAGCCTTTATCCGCCAGGGACCTCACCAAGCCCTCCCCCCTCAGAGCCCCTGCCTGCAGCGCCCCTCCCTGTAGCCCCCCATCCATGAGGGACTCACGTCCAAGCTGGGCTCAGAGGCCACAACCTTGGGATCCTGTGCAGCCACAGCCTTTGGGGTCAGATTGACCAGGGCTCAGCCCACAGCGGGGCCTCCTCACAGCCCCGTGACAGGCAAGCTCGTGTGGTGACTCTCAGTGCCTCAGTTTGCTCCATCCAAGATGGGGTCAGTGACCCTGACCTTGGGAATGGGTGCTGGGGATTAAAGCAGGGAGACGAAGGCACCCAAAGTGCTTGGACTCAGGAGGTGCCCTGGCTGTGGAGCCCAGCACAGGTCAAGGCCTCTGATGGTCAGGGCAGGCTCAGTGAGGGTGAAGAGCAATGATTCTGAGCCCCCCGTTCACGGCTGGACTTGGTCACTCAGAGCTGAGTGGCCTTCAGTGCTGGGGCCGCTGCTCCCCTACAAAGTGGGGCGAAATCACTGAGTGCCCGGAGGGCTCCCTAATAACAGTAAGTGACCCCAACACTCGCCCATTGGGGTGGTGAGCCCCTGCCAGCCCCTCCTCCTTCAGCCAGGACCGCAGCCAGGGACAGGCTGGACCTTGGATCCGGGGTACGGTGAGGAGACAAATGCGGGGTGGGGGCAGAGGAGACGCCGGACTGGGTGTCTACTGCCCCCTCCAGATCCCCCTGACCCAGCCATGCCCCGAGCTGGACCCTGGGATGGAGTTGGAGACGAGGAGAGCGGGTGGGGGTATATTCAGTGACCCGCGTGTCCCCAGATGTCCGACCCACCCAGCCCGGCGTCCTGAAGCCCACCTGCCGGGGGACGGTGGGCCTACGGCTCAGGGAACGCAGCGGGGGTGACGTAGAGCAGTTAGCAGGGGGTGGGACGCGGGATCCATGAGGGCACGTGTGCGCGCGCACACACACACACACACACACACACACACTCACACACTGACTGTCCTGCCGGGGGTCAGAGGGGAGTGCACACGGGTGAGGAACAAGGGGTGAGAAGGAGGGGGTTGGGGGCAGCTCTGCCACGGGGCAGGGATAATGACCCCCTAGCAACATGCCCAGCCCTAGCATAGGGAGGCGAGAGATGCCAGGCTGATGGCAGGGGGTGCCCAGGGGGCTGCCTGGCCTGGGCCATCGCTAGAGCTGCCTGGAGAAGACAAGGTCTGAGCCCTGTGTCCACCATTCTGGGCACCGGGCACTAGGATGAGACCTACCCCTACTGTGGAGGGGCTGCAGGAGAGGAGGCTTCAGCCTACTTCTCTGTAAAGTGGGTGCACAGACGGGGTGATCCCTAGGGTCCATAAGCTTGCAGAGGCGTCTGCGGGCCTTGGTTCTCCATCCCTGACCCACTCTGCTCTGAGTCCTTGGGAAATGCTTTCTACCCCCTGAGGCCCTTCTGAGCAGGGGGCATCCTGGGGACTTGGGGGACTGGGGACCTGGGGTGCAGAAGGTGGCAGAGACTGGACCACTCGTCGGGGACCAGGGACAAGACCCTCCTTGCTGGCGCCTGGGGGTCCGCATTTGGAAGTGGGTGGAGTCACGGCCCTGGTTGGGATGAGGAGGCCTCCGGAGTGAACTGGACCTGAGGACAGTGGAGGGAAAGAGGGAAGCAAGAGGGGCTCTGAGGTCCCTCTCATCCCCCAGGAGCCGGCAGGTCCTGCTCGTTTGCCCTCTCGGCCGTGGTGGAACCACCGCCTTGAGGACCCCCAACAAGTTCTGTGGTTAGTTTTCTGGTCTCGGGCCTGGGGCTGCAGTTCCTGGGATGACCACCAGGGGGAGGGCCGTGCGCACTCTACTGGATGGAGCAACTGGAGCAGGGAAGGGACACCCGGGGTCATTCTGGGCGTCCCCCTGCCGCGGACCCAACAGGCACCTTTTATTGTTAGCCTCCAGGCCCACAGTGGGAGCTGCTCAGAGGCGGGAGGGGGCTCTGAGACCCTCTATAGATCATTCAGCTACCGTCCCCCCTGCACTCACCCTGAGCAGGGGCCCTGTTAGCCCTGGGGGCGGTGCTGACATGACAGATGGTCCCTGCCCTGCAGGAGCTCACAGCCTGGAGGGGCAGATGGACAAGAGCAGGAAAGCAAATTCACGTGGGAGAGAAGGGCAAGTGCTCTAGGGAATGAGTCAGGGTCCTGGAAGGAGGGCCAGGAGCCCCTGGGGGTCTAAAAGTCTCCCTGGTGACATTGACGCCGGGACCAGAAAGACAAGAGCAGCCAGCCCTGCACACTCTGTGACAGTGAGCTGGGGCGGAGCTCAAAGGTGCAGAGACTCGGAGGCAGAAGAGAATCTGGCCGGAGAGCAGGCGAGACAGCAGCCAGTGTGGCTGCAGAGAGCTGGGAGGAGAGGAGGTGGGGGGATGGGGGAGGCAGGGCCAGACCCGGGGCCGGAAGGACGTCCCGGTGTCTGTGCCATGCGACAGCATCCCCTGACGTAGCGCGTACGAGGACAAACACTGACCCCCTCAGTGTCTGTGACCAGGAGGCAGGCTCAGCTCAGCTGGGAGCCTCTGCCCCGAGGTCCCCCAGGAGGCTGGGCTGTGGTCTCAGCTGAGGCTCAGTCAGGGAGGGGTCTGTCTCTGAGACCATTCTCGGGTTATTGGCGGGATTCAGTCTGGACGGGGGCTCGGGTCTTTCCTGTCTGTGGGCCGGGACCCAGTGTCGGTTCTTTGCACTGGAGCCTCTTAGGGCAGCCCGTTAATACCTGATTGCTTCTCTAGAACATTGGACCAGAGACAGAGAGACAGAGACGGGGAGAGAGAATGGACACAGGAGGGAGGGAACCAGGCAGAAAGTCACAGACTTTTCATAAACCAGTCTTGGAAACAACCTCCCATCCCTTTTGCCCAATTCTGTTAGTTTGAACCCAGTCCCACAGCCCATCCACCCTCAGGGGAGGGATGACACAGGCATGTGTGGCAGAGGCAGGGACGCTGGGAGCCGTCGTGGGGCGGCCCACCCGCAGGCCGAGGTGAGACGCCGGGACCTGAGTTTAAACATGACAGGAGGACCTGGAAGCTTGTTGCTAGAGGGGGATGATGTCAGAGTGTCATTACTTTCACCCCTCCCGGGGGGCACTGAGAAAGAGATAGGAGGGGAAGCGACTGTCCCTAGACCCCCGGGCAGACGCAGGCCTGTGCGAGCTGTGTTCTGTGCTACCCCGGCCCTTCCCGTGGGCCTCCCACTGCTAAGTCTGTACATTAGCCCTGCGTGACCCCAGCCCACGGGCTTTACAGGCGCTGTAGGTGTCCATAGGCGTCTGCGCCTGGTGACGTTTCTAGGACGTAGATGTTAGAATGACCGCACTGTGCAGGTGGGGAGACTGCTGAGGCCCTGAGAGGCACACAGCCTGTCCAGGGTCACATCACTGGTGACAAGGGGGAGCCGGGTCTGAACCCGGCTGTGTCCCCAGAGCTGGGGTCCTGGCGGCACCCAGGCCTCCCTGTTGGTGTCCCCGTGCAGGGACACAGCATGGGGTGGGGGTGAGCAGTCAGCAGCCCAGAAGGGCCCTTGGGGAGCTCATGTCTGAGCAGGAAGACCGAGTATGGGGACCCCAGGAAGTGACCTCACTCCCCCGTCGACAGAGCCCCACAGAACTGGGAACCCGGTCACCAGGCACCGCGTTCTAGAGAAGCCCCTGGCCAGCTCGCTGGAATGAGCAACGTGTCCTCCTGCTGCGTCCTGATGTCCTGAGGCCATGGTCACAGACGCGTCTGGCCATTTGCCTGGAGGCACCCTTAGGTGACACAGGTAGGCCCAGGGCAGCCCGGTCCCAACCAGGCCGCCTCTGGGGTCCCACCTGTGTCCCCTCCCCGTGTACACGGAAGGGAGCGTTCGTGTCAAGTTTGCCTGCCCCGATGAGGAGCCAGAAGCCTGGTGGGCCAGTCGTGTTGACCCCCCCAGGCCAAGGTGACTGGGTGGGATGTGCGGAGCTGGGGCGGCGCCCTTCTGCCCGAGGTCTATCCCCAGTCCTGGAGGTGGGTCTCACTTCATCCTGGGTAGAGGTGCAGAAACTCTCTGCTCTGGGAGGAGAAGTTCCAGTGGGCGGAAAAGCATCAGCTGTCCTCGCGGGACAATCCACGCAGGAGATCAGCTGGGATCTGTGGTCGTCGGGGACACACACTCCATTTTTCTGATCGAGGGCAAGTCGCCACACCACCATGAAGGGCCAGCACAGACAGGCTGGGAGTGAGGGCCCGGCAGTGGCCTGGGTGGCCGTCCACACCAGGTCCTGCGGGAGACACAGAGCTGGCTGAGGACCCACCACCCCTGCAGGGGGAACCGTCACCTGCACTGGCGCCTGTAGGAGACCTGAAGATGGCGGAGACCTACCAGGCCTACGGAGAGAGCCATCACCTGCACCTGTACCTGCTCCTCTAAGTAACCCAGAGCCAGCCTAGGACCGGCCACCCCTGCAGCTCTGGCGCTACCCTCAGTGCCGGTTCCCAACCCACTCCCCCACCAGAATTTTCCTTCTCCTCCCCCGTTATTGTCTGTTTTTTTTTTCCTAATCTGTTTTTTCATTTTACATTTTATCAATATATAGTGTCAGTTTTAGGTTTTAAATTTAAAAGAATAAAATCTAAGCTTTCACCATTTAAAATTTAACGATCTGTGAGCACTAAGTACATTCACAGTTGTGTGCAACCTTCACCACTCTCGAGGTGCAGAATATTTCATCCAAAGGAAACCCTGTACCAAAAGCACTCACTCCCCGTCCCTCCCTCCTCAGACCCTGACACCCCCTAATCTGGTTTCTCTCTCTCTTCCTTTACCTGTTCTTTTTTTTGATTTATTTTTTTGCGGTACGCGGGCCTCTCACTGCTGTGGCCTCTCCCTTTTGCGGAGCCCAGGCTCTGGACGCGCAGGCTCAGCGGCCATGGCTGACGGGCCCAGCCGCTCCGCGGCACGTGGGATCCTCCCAGACCGGGGCACGAACCCGCGTCCCCTGCATCGGCAGGCGGACTCGCAACCACTGCGCCACCAGGGAAGCCCTGTCATGATTTTTTAAAATAGTGAGTATATGATGTTTAAGAAATCTTCGCCTGTCCCAAGATCTTGAAAATATCCTAAGTTATATATTAGTAAGATTATTACTAATAAATTTAAGTTATATATTAGTAAGATTACTGCTTGAAATTTTCACACTTATATGTAAAATCCACCTGGTAGTGGTTTTTGTTTATGCTGTGAGGTAAGAGTAAAGATGAATTTTTCCAATATGGATAACAGGCGGACCCTGGGCCATTTATTATCTATACTTAAAAGTACCCTCTCCCACTGCTCTGAAACGCCTTCAACATAAAATGTCCACACGAGTGACTCTGTGTTGGACTTTATTTAAATGGAATCAAACAATGTACTCTTTCATTGTGGTAAAAAATCATAACATTTAATTTACCATTTTAATTGTAGAGATCAATAGTCTTAAGTGTGTTTACACTGTTGGGAAACAAGTCTCCAGAGCATTTAATCTTGCAAACCTGAAACACTGTGCCCTAAACAACACTCCCCCTTCTCCCCCGCCCCGAGCTCCTGGTAACCACCGTTCTAGCTTCCAGTTCCATGAATATGGCTCCTTTATGTACCTCCTAGAAGTGGCTTCAAAGAGTGTTTGTCTTCTGGGCACTGGGTTATTTCATTTAGCACAATGTCCTCAGGGTTCGTCTACGATGTGTGCATAGGTCGGGATTTCCGTCCTCTTTAAGGTTGAGTAATATTCCACTATACAGATATACCACATTCGCTTCATTCATTCATGTGTTGGTGGACATCTGGGATGCTTCTACCACTTGGCTGTTGTGAATAATGCCGCTGTGAACTTGGGTGTGCAAATTACTCTTCCAGACCCTGCTTTCAATTCTTCTGAATATATACACAGAGGTGGGACTGCTGGATCATATGGTAGTCGCATTTTTAGTTTTTTGAGATACCTCCGCACTGTTTTCCACAGTGGCTACACCATTTTACAGTCATATCCGCAGTGCACAGGTGTTCCAATTTCTCCATATCTTTGCCAACATTTTTCTTTCTTTTTATATTAATTAGCCGTCCAAATGAGGGTGAGATTATATCTGCTCGTGTCTTGGGTTTATATCTCTCTAATGATTAGTGATATTGAGCATATTTTCAAAGGCTTGTTGGCCACCTGTATATCATCTGTAGAGAAATGTCTATTCAGGTCCTTTGCCCATTTTTAATAAGGTTGTTTTTGTTATACACCGTAGGAGTATTTGTTTCTCCTGGATATTAACCCATTATTAGATACATGATTTGCAAATATTTCCTCCCACTCTGTGGGTTGCCGTTTCACCTGTTGTGCCCTTTGATGCACAATGGTTTTGACTTTGACGTGGTCCTCTTCGACTCTTTCGTTGTTGATGTTGTTTTCTGTGACTCTGCTGTCGTATCCAGGAAATCCTTATCGATCTAATGTCACGAAGCATTTCCCTTCCGTTTTCTTTTGGGAGTTTCACAACTTCTGGACTTTCACTTAGGACTTTAATCCGTTTTGAGTTAATTTTTGTATGGTATACTATAAAGATCCAACTTCATTTTCTGCATGTAGACATCCAGTTTTCCCAGCATCGTTTGTTGAAGAGACTGTCCTTTCCCCATTGTGTGCCTTGGTTCCCTTATCGAAGGTCACTTGAACGTATACACAAGGCTTCATCTACGGGACATCTGTGCTACCTTTCAGCCTATTTGCCTTTCTGCCAGTACCACATGGTCTTAATTAATGAAGATCTCTAATGTGTCTTGAAGTCAGGAAGTGTGTATTCTCCCGTGTTGTTCTTTTAAACGTTGTTTTGGCTACTCAGGTTCCCTTGAGCTTGCATATGAATTTTAGATAAATATTTCCATGTCTGAAAAAAAAGTCATGGGGATTGTTACGGGTTGTATTGAATCTGTAGATCATTTTGGTAGTATGAACAATATTGTCTTCCAGTCTGTGCACAGGTGTCTTTCCAATTATGGATCTTTAATTTCTTTCCACAATGTTATGTAATTCTCATTGTACAAGGCTTTCATCTCCTTGGTTGGGTTTATTCCTAAGTATTTTATTCTTTTTGATGCTATTGTAAATGGAATTGTTTTCTTAATTTCTTTTTTTGGATGGTTGTTAGTATATAGAAATGCCGCTAATTGTTGTGGGTTGAATTTGTGTCCTACAACTTTGCTGAATTACTTTATTAGTTCTACAGGGTTTTGTTTGGTGGAATCTTTAAGAGTTCCCACATATAAGAGCAGGTTATCTGTGCACAGATATGACTAACTTCTTCCTTTCCAATTTGGATGCCTTTTCTTTTTCTTGCTTAACTGCCCTTGCTGGGACCTTCCAATACTTTGTTCAATAGAAATGGCAAAAGCAGGTATCATTGCCTTGTTCTCGATTTTAGAGGAAAATATTCCAATCTTTCACCGTTCACTATTATATTAAATGTGGCTTTTTCAGAAATGGTCTTTATTACGTTGAGGTAGTTTCCTTCTATTCCTAGTTTGTTGAGTATTTTTATCATTAAAAGGTATTGAGGGCTTCCCTGGTGGCACAGTGGTTGAGAGTCCGCCTGCCGATGCAGGGGACGCGGGTTCGTGCCCCGGTCCGGGAAGATCCCCCATGCCGCGGAGCGGCCGGGCCCGTGAGCCATGGCCGCTGAGCCTGCGCGTCCGGAGCCTGTGCTCCGCAACGGGAGAGGCCACGTCAGTGAGAGGCCCGCGTACCGCAAAAAAAAAAAAAAAAAAAGGTATTGAATCTTGTCAAACCCCTTTTCCACATCAGTTGAGGTGATCATTTGGATTGTGTCCATCTGTGAACGTATTTTCAGCCATCCTCACAATGTACTCTTTTATGTCTGGTTTCCATCAACATGCTTGTAAGATTCATAAATGTCTGGATGCCTGAGTTGGAGATGGACTCCGCACTCTTCTGTTGTTCTGTGCGTCTGTCCTCACACCACCGCCTCACTGCCTTCATTACTGTACCCGAACACAAGTCTGGCTGTCTGGTGGTGTAACTGTGTTCTTCTTCGAGATTATCCTGAGTACTCTTGGTCTTTTGTATTCCGTATAAATTGTGAGATCATCTCATCAGTTTCCACAAAGAGATAACTGCTGAGCTATTTCATAGAAATTGTATTTCTAGTGATCAAACTGGGGAGAACTGACAACTTCACAATACACAGTTTGTGGGGAGACGCCGTAACTTTAGAAAAAGGTCGTGATAACCCACATGTCAGGCAAAGGGGCTAACAATGCCCGCATCTAAAGAGTTTCATGAAGTCGATAAAAAAAAGAGCAACGAATGTTGAAAAGTGGGCAAGAAACATAATCGGACACGGCGTTAAACACGTGAAAATATCCTCAATCTTAGTCATAATACGGCAAAATTGTCAAATCTAAATGTTCGAAAATACATTCTGAAGCTGTGTAGAATAGGAAATTGATTCATTGCTGGTGGGCGTATAAGTTATCTTCCAAGGGAGGCAGTTTGGTCACGTCTGTCAGAATTACAAATGCATTTACCCTCTGACTCAGCAATTCCAGTGCAGGGAATTCATCCCGTAGAAGCACCTCTACACTTGCCACGTGTACACGTTATTCACTGCACCTTCCTCACAGGAGCAAAAGATTGGAAACGTCCCAGTTCCCTCCAGTAGGAGAGGGGATAAATAACGAACATGCACACGATGAAATACGATGTAGCTGGGGAAGAAAATAGGAAGAAGAGTGAGGGGAGGAAGATCTTTAAGGAGCCATTTGGAGAGATGTCCCCCTGCTTTTGAGTGCAGGCGGTACTGACCCTCACTGGACAGTCCCTCAGACTCTGAGCTGCCTTTTTCAAGTACCTTGAGGAGTACATCTTGACCTGTGTGTCATCAATGCCCTGATCTTTATGTCCACTGGGGGTCAGAGCTGAAAGCTTCTGGCCCAGCTCTGCCACTGACCAAAAGGGGACCTCTAACCAGTCCCCTATAATAACATTGTCTAGTGTCCCTGGAAAACTCAACCCCCAGCCCTACGGGATTCCAGCGAGAAGACAGATAATGGGGAGTTCTTCCTTGTGCGTCTCAGAGGGTTAGGATCAACTTCATGGAGGAACCTAGGGACAAAGATATTCACAAGCCCATTTATGGATGGAAAAACTGGGGACAGTGAAGGGAGCAGTACATGAGCAGCGTAGATGCTCAGACCAAGGATCCCACATCCCCTCCGCCACAGTCCCTACCCAGGTCGGTCCTGAGCTGCTGGACAGGGACGCCTACAGAACCTGCTGCTCCCAACTGAGCTGGGACACTTGACCCGAATTCCTCATCTAACCCCTGCTCCAGTCAGCTCCGTGCTTGTTCAGTTCTGTATTATCAGGCCTCCAGAAGAGTGCCTGGTGTATAGTAGGCACTTAAAGCTTTAAGGATTCAATGTAATCCTTCCAACAGCACTGCGACGTAGCTGAGAACACTGAGGCATAAAGATGTCTTGTGTTCATTTACTCTTGCATGCATTTGGCACCTGTGCACTGCTCCCTGCTGTGTGCAGGCACCTGGAATATCATAGTATTTTATATCCTAGACACCATCCTGCCCTCGGAGCTCACAGCATAACAGGTGGGACAGCATCTCACCCACAGCCACTAAAAGGGGGGCTACAAAGCTAGAGCATCTCTAGCACAAGATCTTGCACCAGCTGTGGAGCTAGAGCTAGCTCTGGTACCAGCTATTGAGCTAGAGCTTGTGCCAGCTCCAGACTAGAGCAACATCCAGCTCAAACACTTGGACCAGCTCCAGAATAAGAGTGAGCTCTGGTTGTAACTCCAGAGCTAAGGCCATCTCCATCACCCAGTCTCCCACCAATTCTGGCACCATTGCCAGAGTTAGAGCCATCCCCAGTATTAGAGCCAATTCTAGAAGCAGCTCTAGCGCTACTGTGAAAGGCTGTGAGATATTTCTTCCTTTGGGAGGTCACATGGAAAGGCAGTCAGGTTGGTCATCTTTTCTCTTCCTGTTGCTTCAGTGCCATCTCAAAATCTAGAGCTGAGCTGGCTCCAGCACCAGGCCTATTACAATCTGAGATCTAGATCCAGCTGCAGAAGCAGCTACGGAACTAAAAGCAGCTCTAGAGCCAGAGTCATTTGTGTCATTGGCTGTAGCGCCACCTTCAGCAGCAGCCCTGGAGCCGGCACCTACTGCACAGTCATTAGAGCAGCAACTTGGAGCTACGGCCAGCTTGTGCACCAGGTCCAGGAGGAGAGCTAGTGCCATCGCAGGACTGCTTGCCACCTGCGTAACTAAAGCTAGGTCTGATACATGCAGCAAAGCTAGCGTCACCTCGACCTACAAAGCTAGAGCTACTGAAAGCACCACACTGTGCACCAACTGGGACTAATGTCAGCTCTGCCACCAGCTACAGAACTAAAGCCCCTTCCACCCAAACACTTGGACTCACCCTGTAGTGGAAGCCTTTACAGTTTCTGGTTCTTGCACCAAATCTGGAAACGGTGCCAGAGAGTAGAGTCAGCTCAGAACTAGAGCCAATTCTAGAAGCAGCTCCAGCAGCACGACCCGAGGCAGAGCCTGCTCCAACCCCAGCTGGGGCACAGCTCCTGGGCCAGGTCCACAGCCAGAGCCGGCAGCATCTCCAGCCTCAGCTGAAGCACCAGCTCCAGTGCCAGCGCCACCTCTGCAACACCTTCAGCACCAGCAACACCAGCTCTGGCAGCAGAGCTCACTCACCTCACCCACGAAGGCAGTTTTTTCTTACTTTTCTCTTTTATGTGATCTTTGGGTTTTTTTTTTTTTTTATATTTCATGTGTTAAAATTCAGAGTCAATTAAAATTAACCTTGTAATTGTTTTAAATCGTACAATTCAGCAGCATTAACTACATTCTCTGTTCTGTGCACCACTTTCTAGTTCCAGACATTTTCATCACCCCAATGGGAACCCTGTACCCATTAAGCAGTCACGGCCCAAGCCCCACTCTCTCAACCCCTGACAGCCACTAATCTGCTTCCTGTCTCTGTGCGTTTCCCTCCCCGTGCCCTGCAGCCCCCTCATGAGTTCAACTGCCCCTCCCATAACCCTCCCCCACAGAGGTGAAGACCCTTGGGAATGCCAACACGTTCTGTGCTATGAGCTCTACCGTTGACTCTGACTGTGTCCTGACAAAGATGACCTCCAGCAAAGGGGTGAAGGTCAGGCTTGGAGCCAAGTCAACCCTCCTCCACCTGAAGCAGAAGGGACTCGAGATTGCAAAGGGCATCTTCTAATTGGTCCTTAGCACTGGCCAGTCACATGGCTGCCCTCCCCAGCAACTGTCTGGCTAGATAACTAACCACTTACCGACTGGAGTGACAAAGGTCAGGTGGATACCTTCCCACTGACCTGCCAGCCCCGGCCACCCCCCAGGCCCAGTTTCACCCTGAACTTCTCCTGCTGCCGGCAGGCTGGCATGACCTCCAGTAGACCACATGTGGCCTCAGGTGCCTCCCGATCTCCGGGATCCAAAGGACAAGCTGACTTTGCCAAGGAGCGCTACCCATGGGCACTGAGCCCCGTGCGCCCCCCAGGCACTGCCCGCTGTGCACTTTCCTCACAAGTTCCTAGTACGGGTCGCTGCCACTTGTGACCACGAGTCCCACAGAGCACCCACTCACCCTGTGGATCTAGTCACTGCAAAGCCGGCCCCGCCACCCAGTCACAGGGTCCCCAGCCCAGAGTTCAGGACCAGGGACAGCTCCCGCCCAGCGACCTCTGCAGCAGGGCCTTTGCCCATGTGCTCACTGCACACTCGGCTAGCTCCTCCAACTTCAAAGCGGAGGAGATAACATGAGCTTTGACACAGAGTCCCCTGATGCCCAGGAAAAGAAGATCACTGCCCCTCCCCTTCTCCCTGACAGCCCTTCCCAGCCCCTCCGTTCCTGGTACCAGAGTTCCCCACTCTACACTCACAAAAGGGGCCAGGAAGCCCCAGCTCCTGAACAGAGCTTCTAGAAGCTCATGAGCTGCTCGCCAGCCTGGGGTGCCCTGCAGGGTCCAGAGAACGGCTGACCATGCTTCCCACCACAATTACAGAAAAGACCTGGTATCGGCTTGGTCCCCGGCATCACCTCCCGCTTTTGAGCCTCAACCACACACCCACAAACTCTCTGTCTCAGGGGTCTGCAAACACAGGTCCTCACTGCAGCTCTCCATCCAGCACGTGGGCATGGACATCAGCCTGCACATGGACAATGGCAACATGTACTAGAGCATCCTTGAGAGCTTGGCCACGCCCAGCCTGCGGGCGTTGAAGAGGATACAGACCTCTTCCGAATGGCTGCTTTGACAATGAGCCCAACTGGGCCTTCCTGGCAGCATGCCCATCCCTGAGAGAAGGGACGCCATAGCCCCACATAGTACACAGGAGCAAACTGGGGCAGGCCTCATCTAGAACCAGGACCAGCTCCAACAACAACTGCAAGAGTCAGAGGCAATGCCAGGTTCAGAGGACGAACCACTGGCTCTAGCATGAGCCCCAGTGTTAAAGCCCAGGGTGGCACCAGCTCTTGAAGCAGCTCCAGAGCTACAGCAGCTCTGGCACCACCACCAGGGGTAGAGACAGCTCCAGCATCCACTCTAGCACCGAAACTAGAGGTAGAAAAACCTCTGTACCAGTCTGAACACAAACTACAGAGATAGAGCCAGTTTTATTACGAACTCCTGTGAAAACTCCAGCGATAGTTCTAGCACCAGACCTAGAAATAGAACCAGCTCAAATCACAGTCCGCTCCAGAGCCAGCTCTAGCACTAGTTCCATGCTAGAGCCTGTGCAAGCCCCAGAGCCAACAGCGGCTGTAACAAGAGCTCTAGTTCCAACACCAAAGCTAGGAGTAGCTCAGGCACCAGCATTACCAGCATCCAGAGATAGGGACTGCTCTATCACCAGCTCTGGTGTCAGCTCCATTGCCAGCTCTAGAGCCGGAACCTGCTCCAACAGCAATTCCAGAGGTAGAGTATAAGTCTCAGAACTAAAACCAGCTCCAGATCTAGCTCTCGCACCACCTCCTGCCCTAGAGCCAGCCCTGGAACCCATTGCAGAGCTACGGCTGGTGCAGTCTACACAGCAAGAGTCAACACTAGCACCAGCTCTAGAGCTTCAGCCTGTGCCAGTCACCGACCCACAGTGACAGTAAGCTCTGTACCCACCTCCAGTAACGGCTCATAAAATACAGCCAGTGCCACCTCCAGAACCAGAGTCTTCCTGTCCTCACCTGTGAGGGCATCCTTTCTCTGCTTTTCTGTCTTTTTTTTTCTTTTCATAGACTTTATGGTTACCTGTACTTTATGTGTTAACTTTCATATAAAAGTTCATATTACATGTACCCCTACGTTCATGGCAGCACTATTCACAATAGCCAAGACATGGAAACAACCTAAATGTCCATCGACAGACGAATGGATAAAGAAGATGTGGTACATGTATACAATGGAATACTACTCAGCCATAAAAAGAATGAAATAATGCCATTTGCAGCAACATGGGTGGACCTAGAGATTGTCTTACTAAGTGAAGTAAGTCGGAAAGAGAAAAACACCATATGGTATCATTTCTACATGGAATCTAAAATATGGCACAAATTAACTTATCTACAGAACAGAAACAGACTCACAGACACAGAGGAAAGACTTGTGGTTGCCAAGGGGGAGGGGGGAGGGGGAGGATTGGGTTGGGAGTTGAGGATGAGCAGATGCGAGCTGTTATATGTAGAATGGATAAACAACAAGGTCTTATTTATAGCACAGGGAACCGTATTCAGTATCCTGGGATAAACCATAATGAAAAAGAATAAGTATATTTAGAGCAGAGACTAACACAACACCGTACGTGAACTACACTTCCATAAAAATAAATGAATAAGTTTATCTTTTCAAACATATTTAACCGTACGATTCGGTGGCATTAACTACATTTCATTTACTATGCTGTGCACCTTCACCACTATCTAGTTCCACGTTTTCCTCACCCCCAAAAGAAACCCCATACCCATGAAGCATTCCCTGCCTGTTCCCCACTCCCCCTACTCCATGGCAGCCCCGCCCCAGCAATGTATGTGGATTCCAATTTCCCAAAATTCTCTCCAACGTTTGTTATTTTCTGTTTTTCAATTCTAGCCATCCCAGTGGGTGTGACGCGGTGTCATTGTGGTGTTTGCATTTCCCTCATATCTAGTGATGTTGCACATCCTTCCATGTGCCTAATGGGCCATTTTTGTATCTTCTTCGGAGAAATGTCTATTACTTTTAATTAAGCTGTGTTTATGCCCTTGAGTATAGGAGTCTTTATATATATTCTGGATACAAGATCTTTATCAGATTTATTATTTTCAAATATTTTAATCCATTATATGGGTTTTCTTTATACGCTCGACATTGTCCTTTCACTCACAAAAGTTTTTCACTTTGATAAAGTCCAACTTAATCTGTTTTTTCTTTTGTCTCTCGTACAATTGGTATCATATTAAATATACCATTGCCGAATCCAAGGCTATGAAGTTTAGCTCTATGTTTTCTTCTAAGATGCTTTAGTTTTAGGTCTTAAATTTAGGTCATTGATCCATCTGGAGTTAATTTTTTGTATGATGCGAGGTAAGGCTCCAGCTTTACTGCGTGTGGGCATTCAGTTTCCTATCACCATTTGTCGAAGAGACTGTTTCTCTTTTATTGAATGATCTCGATATCCACATTCAAAACCAATTGCTTGGGTTCATTTCTTGATTCTTAATTCTATTTTATTGATATATGTCTTGTCTAGTTGCTTTTGCCAAATTTCCAATACAATATTGAAATGAAGAGCAAACGTGGGCATCACTGACTTACTCCGGTTCTTAGGGAGAAAGCCTTCAATCTTTCTCCACTGAGTAGAATGTACACGTGAGTTTTTCATAAACAGTCTATATCATGTGAAGGAAATGTTTTCTAGTTCCATTTTATTGAGATCACTTATTATAAAAAGGTTTGGGTTTCTTCAAATGCTTAAATGTTTTCTTTACATCAATTGAAATGATCATGTGTTTTTTCTGATGTGTTGTATGACACTGATTAATTTAACTGTGTTAAACAGCCCTTTGTTCCAGGGATAAATCATACTTGGTCATGATGACAGTCCTTTCAATATGCTGACAGATTTTGTTTGCCAGTATTTTACTGAGGATTTTTGTATCTCTATTCATAATGGATTTTGGCCTATAGACGTCTTTTCTTGTGATGTCTTTGGAATCAAGTTAATGCTGGCATCACAGTGAATTTAAGTGTTCCCTCCTCCTGTATTTTTGTTTGCTTGTTTTGTTTTGTCTTTAAGAGTTTGGGAAGAATTGGTGTTATATCTTTAAGTGTTTGAGACAAAACACCAATGAAGGCATCAGGTTCTGGGCTTTTCTTTGTTGGGACGTTCTTATCACTGCTTCAGTCTACTCACTTATTATAGGTCTACTCAGGTTTTCTATTTCTTCTTGAGTCAGTTTTGGTAGTTTGTGTGTTTCTAGGAATTCTTCCATCTCATCTAGTTTAAGCGACTTGTTCCATAAATTTGTCCCGTATGTGTCAAATTTTGTAAATCTTTAAAAGAAAGAACTGTTGGTTTCACTGACTTTCTCAAGTGCTCCTCTGTTCTGTTTATCTCTGCTCTAAGTTTCATTATTTCCTTTGTTCTGCTAACTTTAGGTTTACTTGGCTCTTCTTTGCCTAGCTAATCAAAGGTGTCTCCTCACCAGCCCCAAACAACAGCCGGTCACAGGGCCTCTCCCCAGGTCTGCATTGTTGGGTAGATAATTACAGACTGGAGTGGACCAGGCTACCAGGCACTCTCCACCCCAACTGGCAGTCCAGGCCACTCCCAGACTACAGTTTCACCCTGAATCTCTCCTGCCCCCATGCTTTGATGCCTGCCCAACGACAGGCTGACCTGGCCTCTCACAGACCACAGCCTTAGGTGTTCTCTGTGCTCTGGGAACAAGAGGACTTGTTGAATTTTGCAAAGGAACACTGCCCACGGGCACAGAGCCCTATCCGCCACCACCAGGCACTGCTTCTGTCCACTTCCCTCGCACCTTCCTACATTTGGGTCACTGGTACCTATGCCCACGGGCACCCAAGAGCATCCATCACCCAGTAGATCTGACAACAGCAAACCTGGTCTTTCAATCCAGCCACCAGTCCCCCAACATGGAGCCCAGGACCAGCAGAAGCTCCTATTCCAGGTTCTGGAATCAGCTAAGGAGATGCCCTGAACTCAACAGTTGGGACGTTGTTCACACACTCAGTGTGCACTCCAGCCCCAGGCAGAGAGGATCAACCTGAGCTTTTCCACGAGTCCCCTGGTGGCCAGGAGAGGATGACTGCCCCACCCCTTCTCCCTGACAGCCCTTCCCAGTTCCAGTGTATCTCAATGCATACCCAAAGGGGACGAAGCCGGGTTGGAGAAGCCCCAGTTCCTAGAAGCCCCTGAAGTTGGATGTTTCAATCCAGGCGGACTGTGGCCTCTCACCGTCTACCTGGAAAATAGGCCTCACCAGCCTCGCCGGACTCTGCTCCAGCACGAGAGAGGCACGTTGGCGAAAGCCTGGCAAAGTGCTCGATAGTGGGAGTGTCTGCCATCCCCCTCTTCGTTTTGACTACTATTGTCAACCGTGCGCTCTCAGCTAAATCAAAGCTCTCCTTTAAACTAAAGGTGACAAAGCACAAGCGCTCCAATCCTCTTGTCATCGGCAGGCGGACCCTCAACCACTGCGCCACCAGGGAAGCCCTAAACTTTTCTTTTTTAAGAGCAGTTTCAGGTTCATAGAAAAACTGAGTGGAAAGTACAAAGAGTTCCCATAGAAGCTCTTGATTCCACACACAAAACCTCGCCCACTACTGGCATCCTGAACCATAGAATATGATCAATGAACCTACACGGACACATCATTATCACCCAAAGCCCACAGTTTACATCAGGACTCACTCTCGGTGCTGTGCCTTCTATGGGCTTTGACAAATGTATAATGACACGTATCCACCATCACAGCATCATACAGAATTGTTTCACTGCCCTAAACATCCTCTGTGCTCTGCCTGTTCACCCCTCCATCTCCCCTTAACCCCTGGCAACCACTGATCTTTCTACTGTCTGCATAGTTTTGCCTTTTCCAGAATGTCATAAATAGCTGGAATCGTTCAGTCTGTAGCCTTTTCAGACTGGCTTCTTTCCCTTACTGTTATGTACTTAGGGTTCCCCCCTGTCTTTTTCTTAACTTGATAGCTCACTTCCTTTCAGGGCTGAATAATATACCACTGTGTGAATGAACCAACAGCTATTTATCCGTTCACCTACTGAAGGTCATCTTAGTTGCTAAGTTCTGGCAATTATAAATGAAGCTGTTATAAACATCCCTGCGTAGGATTTTGTATGGATATAAATTTTCACTTCATCTGGGTGAATCCTAAGGAGTATGACTGCTGGGTCATATGGGAAGAGTCTGTTTTGTTTTGTAAAAAACTGCCACACTGTCTTCCAACGTGGCTGCGCCGTTGTGCGTTCCCACCGGCGATGAGTGAGAGCTCCCGTTGCTCCACAGCCTCACAGCATTTGGTGTCGTCAGCGTTCTGCATTTTGGTCATTCTAATAGGTGTGTTAGTGATATCTGGTTGTTGTTTTTAATTTGCATTTCCCTAACGACATACGATGTTGAGCATCTTTTCATATGCTTATCTGCCATCTGAATCTCTTCTCTGGTGAGCTGTCCGTTATGTCTTTTGCCCATTCTGAATCAGGTTGCTCATTTTGTGATTGCCGAGTTTTAAGAGGATTTTGTTTTGTTTTGTTTTTTGTGTATTCTGGATAACGGTCCTTTATCAGATGTATCTTTTGCAAATATTTTCTCCCAGTCTGTGGCTTCCACAGAGCAGAAATTTTTAATGAAGTCTAGCTTATCAATTACTTCTTTCATGTATCATGCCTTTGATGTTGTACCTAAAAAGTCATCACCATACCCAAGATCATTTAACTTGTCTACTGTTACTTTCTAGGAGTGTTATCGTTTTGAATTTTATGTTTAGATCTATGATCCATTTTGAGATAATTCTTGTGTAAGATGTAAGGTCTGTGCATCTAGGTTCTTTTTTTGCAAGTGGATGTCCAGTTTTTCCTACACCATTTGCTGAAAAGACTATCTTTCTTCCATTGTATTTCTTTTGCTCCTTTTTCAAAGATTAGTCGACTATATTTTTGCGGCTGTATTTCTTTGCCCTCTATTATATTGATCTATTTGTCTATTCTTTTACCAATACCATGCTGTCTTGATTACTGCAGCCTTACTATAGTCTTGAAGTTGGGTGGTGTCAGTCCTCCAACTGTGTCCTTCTCTTTTAATATTGAGTGGCTATTCTGGGTCTTTTGCCTCTCCACATAAACTTCAGAATCAGTCTGTCAATGTCCAAAAACTAACTTGCTGGGAATGCACTGAATCTGTAGATCAAGTTGGGAAGAACTGACATCTTGACAACACTGAGTCTTCTGATCCATGAACACAGAATCTCTATTTATTTAGTTCTTCTTCGGTAACTTTCATCAGTGTTTTGATATATAGATCAAATATATAGTTTGTTAGACTTATACCTAATTACTTCATTTCGGGGGTGCTAACTGCTCACCTAAAGGAATAAGACAGCCAGTTATTTTACCAACAAAAAGGGCTTATTCAGGAGCAACAAAGAATTGTAATTCAGGACATGTAACTATGGTGAAGCACATGCAAGTCTGGTAAAGCAAAGGAGGAGAAATTTTATAGAGCAGAAGGGCACGTTGGAAAGGGCTACTATAAATAAAAAGTCCAATGGAGTAAACTGGGGTTTGAAGTATAGTGGCCTTTCAGTAGCTGAGTTGTGACAGTCTGACACTGAGCTATTGCCAGGCAAGGAGAAATTCTCTCTTCCCCCTGCCGGCAGTAGTGGTGTCACTTCCTGCCCGAGATGCAAGGTACATCTCTTCCTGTTGGCATCTGTATTGATGTTGAGTGATATGTGCATGACAGCTCCCTATTCTGGCCTCCCAACTCTATGTTAGTGAGGTTTCCCTTTACAGGCACACCTCCTCTTACTGCACTTCCCTTTATTGAACTTCATAGATACTGCATTTTTTACAAATTGAAGGTTGGTGGCAACCCTGCGTCAAGCACGTCTATTGGCACCATTTCTCCAACAGCATTTGCTTACTTCATGTCTCTGTGTCACATTTTGGTAATTCTCACAATATTTAAAAAACGTTCACTGTTACATTTGTTATGGTTTGTGATCAGTGATCTTTGATTTTACTACAACTCGCTGAAGGCTCAGATGATGGTTAGCATTTTTTAGCAATATAAAATTAAGGCTGTACATTTTTTTAGACATAATGATACTGCACATTTAATAATTGGCTACGGTATGGTGTAAACATAACTTTTACATGCACTGGGAAACTGTTTTTCACATAGTGTAAATGGCAATGTATTTTTTTGTTTGTTTTGCTTTGCTGGCCGTGTGGCATGTGGGAATCTTAGTTCCCCAACCAGGGATCGAAACCATGCTCCCTGCCGTGGAAGCACAGTCTTAACCACTGGACAGCCAGGGAAGTCCCAATGGTAATGTATTTTTAATTTCAAAGTCCACTTGTTCATAGGAACACTTGTTAGATAAGAAAGCAATTTGGTTTTTTACAATATTTATGTTGTATCCTGCAACCTTGATACAATCATTTGTTTCAGGTTTTTCTGTCAATTCTTCTGGACGCTTACATAGACGATCATGTCATTTGCAAAGACAGTTTGATTTCTTCCTTCCCAATGTGCATGTATTTTCTTTTTCTTGTCCTGTCGCATGTGCTAGGACTTAGCTCTATTATGACACTGAAAAGCAGTGATGAGGACATTCTTGCCTTGTTCCTGATCTTAGCAGGAAAACTTATGAGTTTTTCGCTGTTAAGTATGATGGTATCTGTACGTTTGGGGTAAATGTTTATCCAGTTGAAGTTTTTCTCTATTCCTAGTTGCTAAGACATAACCAGTGATCAGTCTGGCTTTAAACTACTTGTCTTATTTGTTAAAAAGTACTTTTCTTAATGCAACATAACATGACCTCTCATGAGTGACTTAGGGAAAATCTGGGATTTGTTATCTGGCTGGAGTTTAGCTGACGGTAGTAGAAATTTGGTTAGTACCAGGGGATGGGACCCTGGATATATTGGCACACAGCTGCAAAACAACTTATCTGGAGATGTGGTCACCTGAGACAAATATCTTTTGAAGGCGAGACTTTGAGAGACTAGCTGAACATACTTGAGAAATGAGAAGGGCTTGAGAAACTCCAGGACTGCAGGGTGGGGCGGCTCCTTTAACAGTGCTGGGTAGTCAACAGAAAGACAGGGATAGGCTCAACGTCCTCAATTTTTAGCTTAAGACATGGACTGAGAATCAGGGACTTCCTATTACTCTGTAGAAAAACCTCTCATATGGTTTTCAGCTGCAAGATTGAGTTACCTGAACACCCAAGTTTTAGCTAGCCCATCAGCAAATCCTACCAACAGGTGAATTCACAACCTTACCGGATCTCTCATGGAAAAGCTGGAGTACTGATCAGCCCTCAGAATTGAAATGGGGATATTTGGGGCAACGTTGGATGCCTCAGGTACCCTGAATACCCAACCTCACCAAGGCTCACTTTGAGAAATCAGTCCCTCCTCCCTTGGCTGATAAGGCTGTGCCTTGCTTGAACTCTTATCTGAGGAAGTTACCTCCAAGGAGAAGCCAGTCTCCTCAAACTCACTCCCATCTCACCTTGTCTCTGGACTGCTAAGTACGGTCGGATCTCAGCAGGCCCAAAGTGGCCAGTTACAAAGTCCAATTCAGAAGCAGCTTTGAACAGGTATCTGCTGCTTCACATTGGAAAAAAAATCAGGGAAGTATGTGGGAGCTGATTCTAGAAGTGCTTGGCCAAGAAAGGCAGGGTGCAGTTTCAGAGGGCGCTCCACCCTTAAGCAGGACTCAGAGTGGGCTAGCTAGGGAACTGGAAAGGATCCGATCATTTCCTTTGTTGCTTGACCAAAACCTGGAACCCACAGTGGCCCATGCTGAGGTAAGTGAACCTTCCAGAAATCCCTTGGAATGACACAGAGGTAAGAACTCTTTCTTCTAGGCTACTCTCTACCAGGAGCGAGGCAGGCTTGTTGGAAGGTCTTAACAATGTTACCTGCTCATCCACCCCACAGGTGGTCTGGGGAGGGCACAGAAGACTCATCCTTTGAGGAGGTACTAGAAAAGCACTGTGAACAGAGTAGAGAAGCACCACGGTGGCCCTTCCCTGAAGGCTGGATGGAATGCCACAGGAGATGCAGGGGTAGAACCACGCTCTTGGGCCAGCAGATCCTGGGACCTGAGGGTGGCAGGGAACACCTTACTTCCGCAGGCCATGCACGTGAGGTTCCCACAGTTGTCAGGCTAGTGCAATGGACTGGGTGCGCCAACCCACGGTGGGTCTGGAGACAGCTCTCTCTCTGCCCTCTGCACCCCGACGCAGGTCTGGTGAACAGAAGCTTCACTTGAGCTACTCAGTTGCATGTAGCCCCTCACTGAATTTCTAACCATGTGTTAGTTCAACTTCTGGAGCCCCTAAGTAGAAGGAAAGGTTGACTGGGAGCCTACTTCCCAGCCTCACCCAAAGGGGCCAGTGGCACAAAACTACCCTGGCCTTGCAAGACTGTTGGAACCCCAGTTCCTGGTGAACCACGGTTCCTGAGCACGTGTACTGGTTACAGCTATTTCCATCTGATTCACTATGCAACAGGAGGGGGACCTTCTGACTTGGAGACCCTTGCCATTTGGTTCTGAAAATATTTGACACTAGGCCCTTGGAAGTTTTCTCCCATGACTCTGCACTTCATCTTCTGTGCTTGAGGCGCACGACGCCCAAGCGGTGTGCATCGGGCCTTCTAGACCCATTCTGTAACGTTCTTAACCTCTTCTTCCCTGTTGTCCATATTCCATCGTCCACTATTGCCCCTGGCCGTGAGACGCTTCGGTCGCCACCAAAGTCACGTGCAGCATGTCCTTGCTTCTGTGCGTCATCGGCTCCCAGCCCTGGCCAGGGAGGGACACGAGTGGCCAAGCCCAGGGAGGCTGGAGCATTTTCAGTGTTTCGACTTGGATACAGGCTCTGTCTCCCAGCAGGTGAAGAATTCTCTGTATTTCCTCAGCCTTTCTGCGCTGTACCTCCTACTGTCCGGTGCTGCTTCTAGAAATGGGGTGCTCCTGATGCCACCTGCCACCAAAATGCATCACCTGCTCACCCCGCACACCAGCTACATGAAGCTGGGGACACAGCAGCACTCCAGGTCGGAGGGGCGAGCTTCCTGGACTTCCAGGCTGCACGGGGAGCACCCAGTGATACATCCACCAGGCCTTTCGAGATGCTCCCGCGATTTCCACAGGGGGTTTATACTCTCCCAACTCTGACTGCAACATACGGACAATAATTCGGGAGTAACTGCCGGGTGCAGAGAGTGGGACACCAGGGTCCTGGAATGAGGTGCCAGGTCAAGCGAGATGGCAGGAAATTGGGCTGCACGATGCAGTCACTCCCTAAGATGTATAACCAAGAACAGGTACACGTAAGCACACTTTTAAGGCTACCAAGTGCTTTTGGCACTGCCTTCGCTGTGGCCCACAGATATAATGCACAGCACTTTCATTACCTTTCAGTCCTAAACTTTCTCTAACATCCACTAGGGATTACTCTTTGAATCACAGGTAATTCAGAAGTGTGTTTTTAAACTTCCAAACAGGAAACTTTAACAATTACCTCTGAAGTTTTTAAATTGTTCTACGGCCAGATACGATGCCGACGCTTTGAAGTATGACTTGCTTTATGGACTAGGAGGTGGTCAGTTTTCACCACTGTTCCACGTGTGCTTGAGGTACACACTGTTTTGTTTTGTTTTTAAATTTTTGCTGCATCCCGAGGCATGTGGGATCTTAGTTCCCTGACCAGGGATCAAACCCGCACCCCCTGCATTGGAAGCAGAGTCCTAACCACCGGACTACCAGGGAAGTCCTGGTACACACTGTTTTTAGAGGCACTATTCTGTGTCCATCAGATCAAGCTTACAAACGCTCTCGCTGAAACCTTCCCTATGCATCTGATTTTGTCTGCTTGGTGTATCAATTCCTAACGGAGATGTTAAAAATCTCCCACTTTGGTTTGTGAATTGATTTCTCCTTGTAGCGGGTCAGTTTCTGCTAGACAGATTTGAAGCTGTTCCTGGTGCAGGACTGTTCTACCTTCCAGGTGACCTGCACCCCTTTCATTACGTGGCGACTTTCTTTTCTCTCTACTAGTGCCTTTTACCTTTAAATCTTCATCTTATAATACAGCCACACCAGCTTCCTTTTGGTTGCCATCTGTTTCTTTTTTTTTTTTTTTTTTGCGTGACGCAGGCCTCTCACTGCTGTGGCCTCTCCCGCTGCGGAGCACAGGCTCTGGACGCGCAGGCTCAGCGGCCATGGCTCACGGGCCCAGCCGCTCCGCGGCATATGGGATCTTCCCGGACCGGGGCACGAACCCGTGTCCCCTGCATCGGCAGGAGGACTCTCGACCACTGCGCCACCAGGGAAGGCCCCATCTGTTTCTTAACTGGAGTTTAGTCAAAAGAATTTTATTAACAGTTTTACTGAAATATAATCCACATGCCATAAGATTCATTGAGTTTTGTCCCGTGCATTCATCCCGGCTGCCTGCGGGCTTGGACTTAACTGTGCCTCTGACTGTGCACCCTCCATTGGCCTCGCTCGGTTCTAAGTTTTACTCTTTCTCTCCTGCCTCCCCCCAGATCGATAACTGTCCACCCCACTCCGCTGTGCTTCCTGCTAGTTCAGTTTCTACCTTTTACTGGTTACCTTAGGATTTTTAATGTGCATGTCTACCTTAAATTCTAGGTTTCACCCACCTTAGAAATTAACTTCGAATAACTCAATTCCAGGCAGCCTGAGGACGGCCCCGCCGTCTCCCAGTTACCGAGCCCGTCAACTCCACTCCAACGCAGGCTACAGGAGCTGGCTGGTTTTTGTCCCTTTCCAAGTGAGTTTGGGGCAGACACAGCAGTTCCCGCTCCTGTGAACATGGGGGAGGAAGAGGGCGCCAGGGAAGCCCCCCCTCAAGACGCCCCCTCCCTCCTCACTGCTCCCTCGCCCCCCACCCCGCAACTTTCAGGGAGCGTTCCGGCCTCACAAGAGGAGCCTAGAGCCTGGATTTGGGTCATCCCTCCCCTGGATCCAAAGGCTCTCAAGCACGCGGCGGCGTCCGCTCTCCGCTGGGACCCGGAGCCTGCGGCCACCCAGGTCGGCGCCGGGCATCCGGGCCCTCAGACCAGGCCGGCCCGCTCCAGGTCCTGGGGCAGGATGCGGCCCTTCTTGCGAGCCTTCTCCAGGCGCCGCTCGGCCCTGGCCGCCTTCTTCTTGTGCAGGTTCTGCCGCCGCCTGTCCTGCCGCTGCTGCATCTTCCCCAGCACGTGCGCCGTGCGCTTCTCCCACGCGCGCTGCCGCTGCGCCCGCCGCTTCTCCTTGCGCTTCAGGGCCTCCTGCAGCAGGTGCTCGTCGTCGCGGATCTTCACGCCCTCGGCCTTGTACAGCAGGTTGGTCCACTGCATCTTGGCCTCGAGCTCCCGGGCCTGGCCCGCGTCCTGGTCCCGCAGCTCCTCCAGCCGGGCCCGCCGCGCCTGCAGGCGCTCCAGCAGCTGCCGGTAGTTCCTGCCCGTCAGCGGCGTCAGGTTCCCCTTCAGCTTCTGCCTCTTCTCCTTCCTACGCTGGGCCTTGCTGCCCGGCTCCTCCTCGCTCACCTCCACCTCGGGGGAAGAGGGCGATGTGAGCTGCGCGCCGCTTCCCGCCCGCGTGGGGCCCGCGCACCGCGCCCACCTCCACCCGCCCGACGGCCGCGCAGCGCTCACCTTGTTGAAGAGCAGCCCCACCTGGGCCTGCGCCTCCTCGTGGGGCGCCTCGGGCGGCGGCTCGGCAGCCTCCACCCCCTCCAGGGCCTCGGCCGCCTTCTCCTTTGCTCTCAGTTCCCTCCGCTTCCTCTTCTTCCGGTCGCGCTCCTGCTTCCTCCGGCGTCTTTTCTCCAAAGCAGCTGGAGACAACTCCTTGGCGCTGCCCTGCGGCGCGAGAAGGTGCTCACTCATCAGGTTCTCCCAACCGCGGGGCCCCCAGCCTGGCACATGGAATCGGGGCAGGAAAATGGGCCGCCACGTGCAGCGTTCCACCTGGAGGTGACCTGGCACCCAAAGTGCACCCAAAACAAGGCCAAGGGGACCCCACGAGAACCGTGCCTTCCGGATCCCAGGCACCTACCATACCGGGGCACTTCCCAAACATGCTGCCTCTAAGTCTCCCCGGTGACCCAATAAGGGACATGTGGCCCTCCATCATTTCAGAGACAAGGACAGGGGGCTTAGCCAAGGCCACCACCCAGATCTTGGCATTGGGTCAGAACACTGCACCTGTGCAGACCACTGCACGATTCTGACCCCTGCGGGGCAGACAACAGTGCTCTGGACCACTGCAGGAAGGCAGGGCCCTTGGGCCTGTCCCGGGACAGTGCGGACAGAAGCCAGGGGACTGTCCCCACACAGCAGGAGGCTTGGGGGAGGGCCCCAGGAAAACGGGGGGCGGGGGGTGGTTGAGGTCCTGGAGCATCCGTCCCATGCCTGTCACCTCATCTCAGGCCCTGGCTTACCTCACAGGGCCGTCGTGCATTTAGACAGACAAACGTGCAGGAATTGCCGCCCAGTGTGGGTGTGTTAGCAAAGGCAGCTTTCCCTGAAGGAAGAGGCTGAGCCTCTCTCCAAGGCCGCAGGACAGAAGAGCCAGAAGCTCAGCATGGCCAGCAGGAGGGGGACCCTGGGGACCGAGCTCCCCAAGATGACAAGAACTACACCTGACCTCCTGCAGGACAGAGCTGCCGAGGCCCTGGCGGCACCCGCTGCAGGGGCGGGAACAGGGGTTGAGCCCCCCCACGCCTGCCCCGTCAGCCCCATAATAGCTGGCAGAGCTGGGGCTGACCTCAGCAAGCACCTGGGCGTCTTCTCTCCAGGCAGGGTGCGGAAAGCACCACAGGACCCAGAGGTCTCCTCCACCTACCTGGCCCCGCGCCTCCCGGATCTTCTCATGCAGGCGCTGCCGCAGAACGTCCAAGGCAAATAAAGAGCCAGGCTCACCGGCCAGGCCATCTGCAAAGAAGCAGTCAGAGGACCAAAAGGAGACTCCCCTACCCCCCGACCTTCCTGAGCCCTCCCCAAGGGCCCAGCTTCGAAGCCTGAGTCTCCATACACTGCCCCCCTCCAGTGACCACTCGTGGATCTGCAGGTCAGTTCCAGTAAATTCTACCCTACCTCTTCAAGCTGGACTGGCCTCCAGGACAGGACATCCTCACGAAGTGCGGCCCAAACCCATCTCCCACTTCTTCCACCTTCTGCAGCGCCCCCCAGACCCAGAGGCAGCTCTCACACCACTTCAGAGACGTGAGGGCAGTAAAGTTCTACAAGCCAAGCTGCTGCAGGACCTCAGTGGGACATGGCCTTGCCCCTCGCCATCCCAGTTACTACGCGGCCTGGAACTACTGTGCACTTCCTGAGATTCCCATCCACCCACAGGGGCCCCGTGATCTGTCCTCTGAAAACGCGCTCTTCAGGAAGTCTCACACGATCTGATCGTGCCGTTATGACCAGAGAGGCCCACTTTTGTATCTGTCCCAGATCCCAGTCGACCCTGCCCACCCCCCTCACCCGCAGGGGCCCCCGTCGAGCTGGGGGCCTCATCTTCCTTCTCCTTGGCTGCCACTGGCGTCCTGCCTTGAGACTTCTCTGCAGGGGCCTGGGCCTTGGGTTCTGCAGCCTTCTCCTCCCGCTCCCGGGATTTCTTCTGTGCTCTCTTCCTCTTCTTTTTGGGGGGCCTAGCAGCTTCTGAGACTTGAGTTTTGCCAGCTGAAACACAAAATGAGAAAGGGCTGCCACCCCAATCCCTGTGACCCATTCAATAGATAGGAAGGTCTTGCAGAGGCTTCGGTCCTAGAAGAATGCCAAAAGCCGATCAAGATGGGGGATATGGAGACCCTCATCCGTTGAGCTCAGAACCACAAACTTCCTAGAAAGCAGACCAGCCACACTCATCAAAACCCTGAAAAGCACCCACACGCTGCCCCAGCAGTCTGCTTGTGAGAACCCATTCTGGGTATGCAGAAAGATGTGGCCTCGGGGTGTTCACCGTTACGTCTTTTGAGCGAAAAACTAGGTAAACCTAGATATCCATCTACAACGACAGTGATGGCACCGCCACAAAACAAACTATGATGTACCCAACAAAAAACAATGGCACAGGCTTGCACTGTAACAGACTGGGAGAGAATTCCCTGGCAGTCCGGTGGTTAAGTACTCTGCGCTCTCACTGCCAAGGGCCTGGGTTCAATCCGTGGTCGGGGACCTAAGATCCCACACGTGTGTGTGTTGGGGAGGGCACAAAACGTTTACATTCTAAAAGGAAAATGAGAGTTGAGTACACAAAGTAGGAACCAAATTGTTTCAGTGAGAAACACTCAGAAAAAGTTTTAGAAAGACACAGGTCTAACTAGTAACTGAGTGGTGAAAAAATTCACTTAACTTCATTTTTCTACGATGAACACATTTTCCTTGTATCAAAAGAAAAGGTCGTTTTCTCTCTGGTAGGTCCACGGCAGACGTGCCCACTCTCCCCTCCTCTGCGCCAGGGCAAGCCAATTACTGTCGGTTTCACCTATTTGTGTACCTGCCTCCTGAGGGGGCACCTGTCGCCACTGCCGTGTAAACTCCCATTAGCAGGACCCATCTTCTTCCTTCCTTCTCCCCACACCACCACCAGGCCCATAATACTGGGCTGAAAAAGTACTTTTTTCATCATCACTCATACCTGTCTTCCCACCCGGCGTGGAGGGCTGGCTAAGCCTGTTCACGATGCCCAACGGCAGACCAACCATTCCACGGGGTCACCTCCTCCAAACCCCGGCCGAGCTTCCAGCCCGGAGGGCGCACAGCTAAATCCCCCAGACTCCCAGACGGATGCCCCCAACGAACAAGGGAAATGGCGTTGCCTTTAAGCATCCCTTACAACACTTCCCTCTAATACTTTACAGGCTTGTTTCACGCATCTACGTGCCTACTCCACCTGCAGGCTACTCAGGTGCGGTGTGGGGCACACACCGACCTCCGCCGCGGAGGGGAGTGGGGACGCTGGGGGGTGGAGGGGCGCCCCCTTCCGAAGCCCTCCCAGTCCCGGCCGGGGGCTGCGCTTTACCCGACTTGCGCTTCTGTGGCTCGGGGCTGGGCTGGGAGCAGATCTTCTTGGCCAGACTCTGGAGGTAGGCGTCCTTCGCAAGCAGAGAAGCCATGGCTGGAGGTTCGGGGGTCGGGCGGGGCTCGCTCCGGGGTCCTACTCGCGGGGAAGAGAGCGGGGTGCAGCGTCCCTCGCCGGCACCGGCAGCCACAGACACATACCCTGCCCCCGGCCGGCGCGACCCTTTCCCCTTCCGCTGCGCTCGCCGGAAACCAGCACGTGGGCAGGCGCGGCCAGCCGAGCGCCGAGCAGCCAGCGCGCGACGCTCGATTAACCAGGTGGCGCCAACGGAAGAGGCACCGGGGGGCGCAAAGCATTATGGGGCGGGGGCGGGGGCGGGGACCGCGCCTGGCACGCGGTAGGTGGTCGGTACCCATAACAGGGGGACGGGAAGAGATCCGCAGGAATTTAGTTCTCTGGGGGCTCAGACCCCAAGTGGAAGCTGGCGAGACCGCGTTCGTTCAGAAAGGACTGCGCGCCGGGCAGGTTCCAAGGCCCCGGGGTACAAGCAGCGTCATCAAGTTTATGTTTCAGTGGTGATTGGTAATAAATTCAGAGTGACGTGGCGGGTCGTGGGTTGGCATGTCCTCCGTACACTGGGACGGTGATCTCCCTCAGCACGCCGGTGACAGGGCTTGGGATTGATGTCCCGGCTCTTCTGGGGTGACACCCGCCCCCCGCTTCTCAGGTGAGCCTGGCTCCAGGCACTGGGCCTAGCGTTCCACCTGGGTTGAGTCCTGAACCTCCCACTTCACTTCCCAGCTCCATGACCATGAGCACAGCACTACAACCCCCTGCAAGCCCGTGGTCGCCCCTCTCTGAGATGCCAATAACGAGCACCGACTCGGGGTGCAACCAGACGCACGCCGCCTAGGCCACGTGGTATGCAACAATGGCAGCTTTTCATGCATTCACCAAACATTAGGGCCCTTCTAGGTCCTAGACAGCTCTTTCTAAGCAATGGAGATGCAGCCATGACTCCAAGCTGACAAAGCCCCTGCTTGCCCAGATCCCCCGTGAGAAGGCTGACCTGGAGCCCAATGTTGTCCAGGCAAAGCCCAGGGGCTGTTTTCCGACAGCCACCGAGACCAAGGGTGGTCCAAAACTGATTGGGGCTGAGCAAGAAAAGTAACCGACCAAAGCAAAAGGGTGGCGCTGGTTTTATTCAACAGTCTCATCACAAAAAGAACCAAAACGTGTGCAGCAGCGGAATTAGGAAGGACCCTGCCTGACTTCTGCAAGAGTGGGCAGCCCCCTTTCCCCACAGCCCTGCAGGGGCAGTCAGCTAGCGCAGGGAGCCTCAGGGCAAGGTAGCGGGCAGAGCTCTGCATGGGGGCCTGGCCTTGGCTAGTACTGTCCACTCTGAGCACTTGCGTCCTCCATTGTAAACACCACGCTCAGGTCAGGTCTCCCAAGGCTGGGCATCCCCCCTGCCCCGCCGTTAGGTCCTCAACAGGACAAACTATCCTGGAAACTTCCTTCCAGCCAGCCAGGAAGGTAGCAAATAAGAGGTGACGACAAGAGGAAGGATGGGCCCCCCTGGCATGGCTGGGGGTATTTGCTTTCCCCCAACACTCCTAGGTGGGCTGTCCCTGGGCTGACACGGTTCCGAAAGAGGCCACGGCGGCTCCCCAAGTGGGCCCCGAGGCTGAAGAGAGCTGAGGCTGTGGTGGGCCCAGAGGGGAACACTGCACTTCATTCCTAAGGTCTAGGGGCCCGGGGAGAGGAGCCCTGGGAGGCTCAGGCGTGCTCTGCAGGGCCGGGGCCACCGGCGTGGGAGTGGGCAGGGGCTGCAGCCTGCAGGGGGCCGGCACTGGGCTCCGGGGACGCCGGCAGAGGGACTGAGAGGCCGTCGGCGGAGTCTGTGTCGAGGTCCAGCCTCCAGTAAGCTTCACACAGAGGCAGACCATTAGCTTCGCAAAGACTTGAGCTTTTCCACCACCAGAAACCCAGGGAGAGACAGGAGCAGGTAGTGAGGGAAGCCAGGGAGGGAAAGCGAGACAGAAGCAGAGTTAAGGAAACAGACCACACCCCAGGCCGGCCTTCCCCTCCTCTCCTCGGTGCTGGCCCCTCCGTCAAGTGGCCCGGCTGAGGGCGAGGCGCGGGCGGCTGCCCCTGCCTCCGGGTCCTCCGGAGAATCCGAAAGGGCGCCTTCTGGGACCAGCCACCAGCAGGCTGTGACCTCGGCTGGTCCCTTCCACTGACCAACCGGTGTCCCTCCTGCCAAGTGGCATTCCTGGTCCCTGCCACCACCTCCTGTCCTGGCTCCAGCTGCCCTCCTCCCGCAGGGAGCTGCCAGCCTAGTCACACGCTCCCACCAGCTGCAGGAACCAGCGTCCAGAGCTCGCTATGGCCTCCTGGGTCCCGAGGCCCCTGAGGGCAGAGAGCCTGTCGTCCTTCTAGGTCTGGCCCTGGCTGGGACTCAGCCTCAATGGGGTGGCAGTTAGGAGCAGAGGCCCTGGTGTTGTGTGTGACCTCAAACAGGCCCCCGGCCCCTTGAACTCAGTCTCCTGTCTCTAATAAGGGGACAGCAGGGCCGGCCTCTCACGGCGAGGACGCAGGTGAAGGGCACGGCTCGTGAAGGTTGTCAACGGGGCGACTAGAGCATGTCCCGTCCCCACACTCGTCTCCATGGCTTTCTCCCGAATCCTGCCCTGCCTCTCGCTCCCTCCCTTGCTCCTGCCCTCAGCGTTCAGTCTCAGAAACCATCCTGGACACAGAGCGGAGTCTCAAGGAGAGTGGAGGGCAAGAGACCAAGAAAGAGCAAGTCGTGAGCAGAAAGCAGGGGAGTGAGCGTAGAGATGGGGGTGCAGGAGATGGGGGTGCAGGCAGCCGGGACGCACAGGGAGGACGGGGGACGGGCTGAGCGCTGGTGGCCGGGGAGATGGGGTGCAGGCAGCCGGGACGCACGGAGGACGGGGGACGGGCTGAGCGCTGGTGGCCGGGGAGATGGGGGTGCAGGCAGCCGGGACGCACAGGGAGGACAGGGGACGGGCTGAGCGCTGGTGGCCGGGGAGATGGGGGTGCAGGCAGCCGGGACGCACGGAGGACGGGGGACGGGCTGAGCGCTGGTGGCCGGGGAGATGGGGGTGCAGGCAGCCGGGACGCACAGGGAGGACAGGGGACGGGCTGAGCGCTGGTGGTCGGGGAGATGGGGGTGCAGGCAGCCGGGACACACAGGGAGGACGGGGCACGGGCTGAGCGCTGGTGGCCGGGGAGATGGGGGTGCAGGCAGCCGGGACGCACGGGGAGGACGGAGGACGGGCTGAGCGCTGGTGGCCGGGGAGATGGGGGTGCAGGCAGCCGGGACGCACGGGGAGGACGGAGGACGGGCTGAGCGCTGGTGGCCGGGGAGATGGGGGTGCAGGCAGCCGGGACGCACGGGGAGGACGGAGGACGGGCTGAGCGCTGGTGGCCGGGGAGATGGGGGTGCAGGCAGCCGGGACGCACGGGGAGGACGGAGGACGGGCTGAGCGCTGGTGGCCGGGGTTGGGGGCCGAGCAGGGAGGCGCTGACAGCCCGCGGGCCCAGCCTCAGCCGAGCCCCAGCCACTTACAGGCATTTACAGACGAGAGAGGAACTCAGCCTCTCGAGGCAACGGGAACAGCGGGAAGGGACCCCAGGCCGGACCAGAAACCCCTCTGGGTGAACCAGAGACTGCCGGGCCCAGAGCCGGGACGCGAGGAGCCTAGCTCTCAGACCCCCTGGGTTCCCCTGCGGCCCTGCCCCTCCGGCCCTCAGCCTCAAGAGGCGGCGCTGCCTTGCTGGCCTGCAGCTGCTCAGCCCAGGGGTGTGGCCCTTGGGGGCAGCAAGGGGACAAACACGGGGACATAGGGGACAAGCAGGGCTGTGAGCAACATCCCCAGCAGGGACCCACTTGGGACCCCTCTCTGAAGGCCTGGTACGTAGGAGGCACCTGCCGCATGTCTGCTGAGCCGTGGGCATCGGGGACTAGAGAAGGCCCCAGAACCCTCTGGAAGAGGCTAGACCGCTCCCTCTGGGCAGTGACACTCTGTCCCTTCCCGCAAAGGCCAAGATGGGCGGGGACCATGAGGGGTGGCACTGAGTCCAGCGCGGTGAAACCAAGCCCCAGACCACTGGCTCTGGGCGTCTGTGGCCCCAGCATGGCTGCCACGGGACAGAAAGGAGCGCTGAAAATCCATGACGGGAAGGACACGTTTGTCAGGCAAGGGCGAGAGGGGGTGTGGACTCCGTGTCTGCTGGACCGAGTGTCAATCTTTCCAAGCTAATGGGGACAGAGATGTGGGATCTTTCCAGCCTCAGTTTCCCCAAATGTAAATTACACCTGGACTCTGATTTCTCAGGCCCCCTCCAGGTCAAACCGCCTCAGGTCTCAGGATTCTAAGTGGCCACACGAGGGCTGGGGTGACAGGTCTTGCTCCTGCTGTATCCCTGGGGCTCAGCATGGGCCTGGCATATAGAAGGGCTGTGGTCTGTGAACAAGGCTGAGCTGAATGGGGGCTCAGTGGTCCAAGTTCCCAGGCCTGGCTTTCAAGGCCATCCTCTGCTTGGGTTTTCTCCTCCTCCTTCCCAGAAACCCCCACCCCTGACACACACGGTGGGTATTCAGTGACCCCCATATGGAACTACATCCCTGGGCAAGCACTGGAGTCCTGGACATGGGCCTGGGTGGCCAAGAGAGCTAGCCCCGCCTTGGCTGGAATGTTTAGGTATTGCTTAGATAGCTAAGAGGGACAGACAAGCCCCCAGACAGAAATGCTGGCTTGGCCCTCCCAACCCTCGCGGCTCTGTGATTTTCATCCCGATGCCCGGGCCCCGGTCGACGGCGTAGGTTGTCTGTAGATCAAACGCTCTGACCATGAGGTCTCCTCTGAAACCCAGGCAAAGGGCTCTGTCGCCAAGACCGGGAAGGATTTGGAAAAACAGGACCTTCGGGCTGCCAGGTGGGGCTGGGCCACCCCTGCTGGCCGGGCCCAGGTCCACAGGTCCGCTCTGCACGGGGTCCAGCCCTATTTGTACCTGGACGAGTAATACTCCTCCTCCAGCTCGTAGAGGTCTGTGGAGACCTCATCCCGCAGGGCGATGAGCTTCCGGTCACACTCCTCCTGCAGAGCTCGCAGCTGCTGGCTGCGCTCCTCGATGGCCTCATTCACCGACGGGAAGTCGTTGAGGATGAGGAACTGCTTGAGGTCGGACACCAGCTTCATCAGGGACTCACCGGCTCGGACCTACGTGGATGGGGGCGGGGCAGCACAGTGAGGGACTGACAGCAGCCTGCCTCCGTGTGCCTGGCGCTGGATAAGCAATGGCCTCAGCTGCCTCACCTGCCAAGTGGGACCACGGCACTAACATAGGGTCATTGTGAGAAGTGAGGAAACTAGAGCTTAAGCTATGGGGGGAGGGGGAGGGGAGGAGAGGGGGAGGGGAGGGAGGGAGGGGGAGGGGAGGGAGGGGAGGGGAGGGGGAGGGGAGGGGAGGGGGGAGGGGGAGGGGAGGGGGGGCAGGTGCCGTCAGCCCCCCAGTCCCCATGCGCCCCTGGCCTCTGCCTTCTGCTCCTGCTGGTACGATCACCAGGCTCACGTGCTATTCAAGCACACATTCTGCTTTTCAAAACCTCGAACCCCAGATCCAACTACACCCCATTCAACCTCCCGCCCTGCTCTTCCTCAGGTGCAGCACATCTGCCAGTGTGGGGGGGGATTCCTTTAGGACCTCGTCCTGTGCATTTTCATCCGGGGGCACAGACCTATGGAAATACCTGGTTGCCCTGCTTGTTCTGTGACATCGAAAGGGATCAAAATGCACGTCCCGTTTCATCTGGCCATTTGCTTCCCGCACTTGTAAAGAACCTTCAGCGAGGAAGGGGTGACCTCTTTCTAACCACCGCCCGGCACTCGACAGGATGGCCGTGGCCGGCTACCTGCCAGCCCCTTACGCGGCTGCCATGGGCAGCCCTCCTCTCGGGCGGAGTCTCCTGAGCAGTGGTTTGCTCCCCACCCAGGGAACCCCAGTGGGGACCATAAGGCTCCTGGAGCCCGGGCTGTCCCCTCCACCTGGTGACTCACGATGTTGGCGGCTCGCACGTGCATCTCGTAATTATCCTGCTCGCCCTGAGTGGCCCTCGACACCTGCGTCTCGTCCTCAATCTGGAGGGCAAACAAGAAAGCCTAGAATGGGCAGGCGCCCCGGCCCTCAGGCACCTGGCAGTGGCGGCATGACCGCACTCGCCACACCCTATGGCCTCTCGTGCCCTCTGCGCACCGGGCGCTGCCAACCAGACCTCAGGCCGCGTGCACCATCACCCCCTCTAGCTCTGTTCTAAGGAGATGACAGGCACCTTCACCAGGACCAGTGGATGCCTAAGTACACCAGCCGCTGTGCCAGGTGCGGGGAGGTGTTGAGCCTGTCTTTTTTGGGGTATGGAGTCCTGTTCAGCACAGACGGCGTCCCTAGCTCAGGTGCTCACTGACCTGCTAAATGGATCGATAAAACGACAATGTGTTTTTTCAAGTGACCGTTTGCCGAGTACTTCCTGGGTGCCAGGCACTGTGTTAGGCACTTGACCATCACCTTAGGAAACTCACAGAAGCCTGGACCGCCATCTCTGGTTGACAGGTGGGGAAACCTGAGGCCGGGACAGACCTGAGCACACTCAAGGTGTCTCGGGCAGCAAATGGCGGAGCCAGGAGTCCTGCCCCGCCCGTCGCCTGTTAGGCTGCTAACTGTCCCAACCCACCCACCAGGCCAGGGTCCGGGCAGGGGTCAGGGCACCCTAGGCGGTTAGGAGCCAGACTTCCCGGGTTCAAATCCCAGCCCTGCCAGTTATTAGCAGAATGACTTTGGGCAGGTTGGTAAACCTGAGCCTCAGTTTCCCCCTGTGAAAAGGGAGAGGACAACAATGGTACCTGCCCCGTAGAGTTCTTGTGAAGATTAAATGGGACGGGACACAAAGGGCCCTCTCGGCTTGGCCTGACACGTGGTGAGCACTAAATAAACTCTAGCTTTCATCGTCACTCTCAATGCTCAAACAAGCCTTACAGGTCTGCAGCGGTCATGCAGAGATCCTGCCCCAATCTGGTCAGCGGGCTTGCCTGACCGGAACCAGACACTGACCACTCTACCCACCTGGGAGGCCTTCCCCGGCTTCTCTCCCTGACCGCGTGCGCTCGCAATAACCCCCATGGTAACCGCTTTACACAGATAAACTCCTCCAGTCATCACAAGGACCCTACGATGCAGGGGAAACTGAGGCACTGAGAAGTCAAGACCTCATCCAAGCCCTTGCTGCTAGTTAAGTGATGCTGGACGTTGGATCCCGGCAATGTGACTGGAGTCCCCTACAACTGCCTCACCAGGACCTGTAATTGGCCAGTTTATTTATCTGTTGACCTGTTTGTTATTGTCAGTCCCCTTGCGGCTCTCCCAAATGTTCTCCCCATGGGGACAAGGGTTCACTGGTATATCGCCATCACCTGGCCCGGAGCAGCCATGTTGAGTGGGTGCTGTTGCAAGCAGACACCCTGGCTCCGTTCACCACTGTCCACAATCTCTAGACCCTGCTACTTCCCTTGGTCTCAGAAGGGGCAGCACACCGGCGGCCCCCACCCACCTTGGCGGTCTTGATGATTTCGGTGAAGTTGTCCATGATGGACTTGACATCATCCTTGAGCCGCTTATTGTAAGACTGCAGCAGCGTCTCCTTGCTTTGCGGCAGGGCTCTCTGCTGGGCCATGGCGGGGCCTCGGGCACGGCAGGGGGCACCTGGGACCCAGAGTCTGGTGTGAGCGAGCGAACCCCAGCCTCCCACCCTCCAGGCCCCCGCCTCGGCAGGACCCGCAGCTCTCCGGGGATTCCCTGTCTGCCAAACACACTCGTCCAAGCATCCGCACACAGTGCACTGCGGCGTCTCCTCCGGCCCGCGCCCCTTCCCCGGAACCCCGACGACACCCTGATGGGCTCCGGCGCAGCCTTCTCAGAGGCCAGGCCCACGCACGTCCCCCACCTGCCCTGGCCAGCCGCTTCCCCGCCAGCACTTCTGCCCTACTCCTCACCCGAGGAGCCGCTCGGATCCTACCCCACCTCCTCCAAACGCACTCGGCCTTCACCCCCAATCCGCCGCCCTCGTCTCCACGCCGGGACCCCCGGGGGCCGCCCCACGGGACCTCTTGGGCTCCTGAGCTCCGGGGTCTCTGCTGGGATCACCCTCCCGCCCCGCGCCAGGTGCCTCCGGGCTGCGCGTGCTCCGGTCCGGGTGGCCCCCCGACCGAACTCGCGGTTCTTAAGCCACTTTGGAGTAAATCGCACGAGAAGATCGCCGACACCGCCGCCACGCCGCCCCAACGCTCACACCTGGTCCGCAGAGCCGGGGACCGGCGGGTACCTGGCCAGGGCGGGCTGAGGACGAGCGCGCGCCCTTCCGGAGAAGTCCCGGCTCCCCGGCGCCTCTCCGCGCCCCTTTCCAAGCAGCTCAGACCCGTCGTCCGGCTCTAGGCACCGCCCGCCGGGCGGGAGAAAGTTCTGTCGCTTTAAATCCGAAATCCCGCACAGGCTTTAGTTCTCGCGATCTCCGAGGTCGCATACATATTACCCACAATTCCCTTTCCTTTCTTTCTCCGCCAACCGTTCAAGATGGTGAGTGTTCTTGGTGCCAGCGATGCTGGCTTTCGGATCCGGGCTCTATCCGCTGCCATCCTTCTCGAGGCGTGACTGCGCAGGGATCCCTCCACGACCCAGCGCGAGAGGAGCCCCGCGGGGCCTCGCCTAGAGGCACTGGGGCCGCATAGACTCCTCGGCAGCCGGGCCTGGGGAGGAGGAGGATCCGGGGTGCGCAGCGCCGCCATGCGGGGCTCGTGGCTGACGGGGCCGAGGCCCTCCAGCGCCCCGGGGGCTCTTCCGTCCCGGGGGCCGCCTGGGGTCTTGGGCAGGGGGTTTTCAGTCTGTCTGCCTCTGCTCTTTGGAGCCCGCCGCACTCCGAAAGGGGCCGCGGGGCTGTCGAGGCTCGTGCAGATGATGTGAAAGAATATTTGCTATCTGAGTGATGGTGAGGACGTCCCTAACCACCAAGATCGCTGATGCACGAGCGGGGGGGCGGTCGCCGGGCTCGCCGCGCCTGCGGCTGGGGCCAGGTTTGCTCACGGGGATGCTTGGGGCCGGCTCGGGACCCACCCGTCTTCAGAGAGACTGTTGGGGAGGCGGCGGTTGAACTGGGTGTTTCCTTTTGCCCAGCCGAAGGGAAAGAAGGCCAAGGGTAAGAAGGTGGCCCCGGCCCCTGCCGTGGTGAAGAAGCAGGAGGCGAAGAAGGTGGTCAACCCCTTGTTCGAGAAAAGGCCCAAGAATTTTGGCATTGGTGAGTAAGAGACGGGAAATGTTGAAAACGCTGTTTAAACGGTATCCCCCAACGGAGAAAAGCGGCTGATTGAACAGAAGGTTATGTTTTGGTCTTGCTAGAATTCAGTGAGTTTGGAGTCGAGGCTACCTGGATGGGGATTCTCGCGTTTTCGCCGCTTTCTAGCTGTAACCCGGCTCGGTTCTTAATCGCTCCCTCTGAGAGGGGGCAGTGACGGCGCATCCTTCGTGGCCGTGCTGTAAGGTCCTGAGCGTGTGGCAGTGTGGAGCCCAGATACTGGCTTTGGGATTCACGAAACCAGCTCTGCCAGAGCAGAGGCGGTGGGACTGCGGTACTGACACGCGCCTTGGCTGCCTGTTGAACGAGGAGTGGAGTCGCTAGTGTCCCCCGTGATCCTAGGTGTCGGCGTGCAGGTGATGCGAAATGTTTGCTGAGACGTGGTGATGCCACTTTAAAGCACCGAGATCGCTGATGCGCCTGCGCCCTTCTGAGTGGCCCTAAACACGAACTGGACGGGGAGTTTGAGCCTCACGGTGTTGCCCTTTACTTCTCAGGACAGGACATCCAGCCCAAAAGGGACCTCACCCGCTTTGTCAAATGGCCCCGCTACATCCGCCTGCAGCGGCAAAGGGCTATCCTCTATAAGCGGCTGAAAGTACCTCCCGCCATCAACCAATTCACCCAGGCCTTGGACCGCCAAACAGGTGAGGTCCTGTGGCAGAAGCGCAGCGTGGGGAAGGGATTTCTTGGGCACGGTTGCCACCTTTACTTGGACACTGGTAGAGCTGAGGCCTGTAAAGGGGCTGTGGGTATCTTGAGTACGTTAGTTTATTAAAACGTAGGATTCCTTGTCTAGTGTCCAGAACGTGATATACTGAAGAGATGACATCTACGATCTGAGGTCTCTTGAAGTGCACTTGTGTTCAGGACAGCGACTTAGCATTTGTACGGTTACGTGATGTAATCTTTTAAACTATCGACCTGGACTGGCCGTCTTTTTTTCAGCTACTCAGCTGCTTAAGCTGGCCCACAAGTACAGACCAGAGACAAAGCAAGCGAAGAAGCAGAGGTTGCTGGCCCGAGCGGAGAAGAAAGCTGCGGGCAAAGGGGATGTCCCCACCAAGAGGCCACCTGTCCTCCGAGCAGGTGAGTGGGCCCCTCCCTGAAGAGGCTGAACGGTGGGGCCGGCTCTTGGCGATGATGCATGAACTTCTTCACCTGGAATCGCTGTGAAGAGTAAAATCCGAGCTTTTTAACCCTGAGTCACGGCGGGGCCCCCGGTGCAAGTGCTGTTGTGCCCAGCAGCCCCACCCCTCCGCCACACAGACCGCTTGTACGTTCTAGGGGTTAACACCGTCACCACCTTGGTGGAGAACAAGAAGGCTCAGCTGGTGGTGATCGCACATGACGTGGATCCCATCGAGGTACGTGTGACTTGTTCTCAAGCGTTGACTGCTGGACTGAGATTGGTTGGGTCCTTGTTTGTACCAGGAAGACAGCTCAAAGCTAAATACTCGGTCTGGCAGAGGCCCTAGCAGGGTGGAGAGCACTGTCAGCTTTCCGTCTGAGGAGTCCTGACGGGAGCCCTCTCGTGGCTGTTGCAGTGATGTGACACTCTCACTGAATTACACCTTGAAGTGCAAGTGTAGGAGCTTTTTAACCCTGAGCAATTGCTACCACGTTAGCTTTTAAGTTACTGCTTTTGCTCAAGATACTCTCTAGAGCTAATGCTGTCTTCCAGCTGGTGGTTTTCCTGCCTGCCCTGTGCCGTAAGATGGGGGTTCCCTACTGCATCATCAAGGGCAAGGCCAGGCTGGGGCGTCTGGTCCACAGGAAGACCTGCACCACAGTGGCCTTCACACAAGTCAACTCGTAAGTGTGCAGTGTAGCCCAGAATTCCCAAGAATCACTAGGGGACGGCCTTCCCCCGCCCCCAAGTTCGCTTAATTTCTCGAGATCTTAGCCTAAAGACCAACCTTAAAATACTTTTTTCGGACTTCCCTGGTGGCGCAGTGGTTGAGAGTCCGCCTGCCGACACAGGGGACGCGGGTTCGTGCCCCGGTCCGGGAAGATCCCACATGCCGCGGAGCGGCTGGGCCCGTGAGCCATGGCCGCTGAGCCTGCGCGTCCGGAGCCTGTGCTCCGCAACGGGAGGGGCCACAGCAGTGAGAGGCCTGCCTGTCGCAAAAAAAAAAAAAAACACCTTTTTTCTGAACCTTTGCCGATGATGGTTATGAATTTCTTCACCTGAGTAAACCATGTTGTCATGTTGTCATCTGAGGCAGAAGGTTTGTGTTGGAGCTAAAAAGGAAGCCGCTGCTGCTTTCTGGAAGGGTAACTGAGAGGCCAGTGACCCCCATTTTCCTCTCTGCCTTGTTAGGGAAGACAAAGGTGCTCTGGCGAAGCTGGTGGAAGCCATCAGGACCAATTACAACGACAGATACGATGAGGTAGGTAGCGCACTCACACAGAATACTGTCTTCTGGTAAAAGCTGCGTCTTTAGTCAGAAACTACCTGGCTCTCGGCTTTTTCTGAGCAGTTGTATTTGCCAGTCAACTTGGAACAACCCAATAGAAGTGCGTGAAATGACCCGCCGAGCTGACTGCCTGTCTTCTTGTTACAGATCCGCCGTCACTGGGGAGGCAACATCCTGGGTCCCAAATCAGTGGCTCGCATCGCCAAGCTGGAAAAGGCAAAGGCCAAAGAACTGGCCACCAAACTGGGCTAAGTGTACACTATTGACTTTTCTGTACATAAAAATAATAATAATAAAAAAAACCCTCTTGTTCAGCCAGTGTTGGGCATTTTGGGCTAAAAGGTTGGGGCAGTGGCAAGTGAATCCTGCGTCCTTATCCCTCATAGGGCAGCACTTGTGTGTTGGTCCAGTTTTGAAAAGGCCAAGCAGTACTTGAATACCTTGAATACGCTGAACCAAGCCCGGATCTTAGATCGACTAGTTCATTTGGGCGGAAGGAGGGCGCTACACGTGCGGTGTAGAGATTTATTTATACCAGTAACATGTTATCCGCCTAATGTCGAGTCTCTTGAAATGGCTTCAGCTGTTCAGGGACAGGGCTACATCCGCCAGCCTTGTCACACACCAGGAGTCCGGCTTAGGAATTTCTTAAACCACAGGTAGGAGGTGGCCGCGCAGAGTCCGTACCTTGGGTTGAAAGAAAGTGAGCGCTGTCGGGGCTGAAGGGAGGGTGGGGCGAGCAGGAGTGGGCGGAGCCCGGGCTCACCAGGTGATGATGTACTGCAGGTGCTCGTTCCTCAGGGCCACTCTGGTCTGCCCTCCAATGGGTCCTCCCGGGACTGTGCTCTCTGCGGGGACAGTGGGCTGTGTCCTCACGGGGGCCTGTGCTACCAGCTGCTTGGCACTTAGTGGCCAGTCAGCCGGCCCCCTCGTGTCGCCCTCCTCTTAGCGCCTGTCGGGCACACTCCCGCTCCAACACTCCAACAGGAGCGCTGGGGCGGAAGTGCCGGGGAGCTGTCCAGGGTCAAGAGGAAGCTAGAACAGGGCCTGCTGACAACGTACTGAAGTCGGCATCTATGAAGATGGGCTCCGCGCCTGTGAGCCGGGCCATGGCCTCCAGGTCCCGGTAGTGCCAGTGGTTCCTCGCGGGATTATTCTCGGGAACAAAGGGCTTCCTGGTCTCCGACAGCCTCACCATCCCGACTAGGTCCACTTCTCCCTCAACCTGCCCAGGAAGGTGTGAGATGCTCTGTGGGGCCCTGCATGGAGCCTGCATTGGTTCCTACAGGGGGACGGGTTCACGCCCCTTACCTGGCCTTTGCGCCGCGTATCTGGATTCACTTTCTTCCTGGGCACAAACCCTCTATTTACCAGGATGGTGACTCTAGAGTAGTAAGAGTGCGCTGTTTCAGGTAAGGGACGGTTTTTGAATAAAGGTGGTCACTAATGGTCACTCTGGCACCTCCCTCCCGGACCACAGCACGGGTAAGGGTTTATGGGTTAGTAGAGCTAGCTGGAGGGGGGAGGGGTGCCTCCGACCCTGAGTGCTGTAGGTTCGCTGCCTCCGTGCCACCAGCAGCGGCAGCCTCTGCTTGCTGTGTGCTTCACCTGCCGCACCGCCCCGCCGCCTCCAACTGCTGCCTCGCGTGTCTGCCCAGAATCTCCCATCCTAACCAGGGGCGTCCCCGAGCCGCAGCGTCGGGGCCCATCCCAGACCTAAGACCAGAAAGCTGGGGGCTGACAAGGGACCTGGGGTTTCATTTGTATGTTACCGTTGGGAAGCTGCTCTACTTACCGGCCTTGCACTTGCAGAGCCCCCAAAGTGTACATGTCACCTTCCCCTGGGATACTCCGCCCATCTCCTCACTCACTATTTGACCCAAAGAGCCCAGGGAAGCCTTCCTCGAGTCGACTCCCTCCCTGCAGGGCTGGGTGTTCCTCTCTCGTGAGTTCCTCTGCCGGCCCCTCAGGCTGCACCCTAAGCAGTAAACGTGTGGGCCACGCATGGACGGCTTCTCCAGAGGCCTGTTTCGTTCACCTCTCCTTCCTTCAGAGCTCAACAGGCAGGCGTTGTTCAGTCGTAAGTTAATTGGCTTAATGTCAGAATTACACATTTCAAACTCCCAAGGAGTCGAGCTTATCTGGGTTTCTTGGATTCCCCAGGGCTGGGGGCTGAGAAGGAGATGGGAAGGACCGCATCTGCCAGGCCGGTCAGCTCCCCTGCGTCCCACTCACCCCAGGGCAGTGCAGTGGAAGGGAGTGACCACGTAGGCACCGCTCTCAGCCGCCGACGAGAGCCGGCCGGCCTCCCGGGCCTCCCGGGCAGGGTCCACCAGGGTCCGTGGCATCATGTACAGCTCTTTAGAGTGGTCAAAGTGCCCCCTGACCTTCACTGGCCGGTACTCCAGGTTCTTCAGTTCCATCGGGCTACAGGAGAGGGGAGGAGCTGAGACCAAGCAAGGTTTGGCAGGAAGACAGACCCTCTCAAGAGTCTGCAAACCACGAAGCCCACCGTGGCCATGTAGAAGGGGACACACCGCCACAGTGGGGTCTGCGTGATGCGCCCTCCAAAGGGGGAAGCTGATCCTTTTGATGCCACATGGGAACATGGATCTGTGCTGCCCAACAGTCCATGTTTTCAAGAAAAGCTTAAAGCTGTGGCCTCCCGTGTGAACACGATAAAATACGTGGGCCAAAACCGTCATCTGCAAGCTGAATGTGACCCACTTGTTTGCTTCTCTGTCTGGAAAGCTTTGTGATTTTAGCTGGCACTCTTAGGACAGTGCCTTTTTTTTGGCTGTGCCGCACAGCTTGTGGGATCTCAGTTCCCTGACCAGGGATGGAACCAGGGCCCCCTGCGGTGGAAGCCTGGGGTTCTAACCACTGGACCACCAGGGTATTCCTAGGACAGTGCTTTTAAATGAGGGGAGAAGGCAGTCGACTGCCTGCGTGTTTTCTCACAGTACCATTCTCATGTCCAGACTTGACATGTGCGTGCCCTCCCCTCCAGCTAGGAATTACTGCTGCAGAAAGCCGTCAGCACTGTGCGGGGGTCCCTCAGCTACACTGGGCCTGGAAAAGGCGCGAAACCCAGGTTCAAAGATCTGTCTGTGTACGTTATGTCAGGCAGCTTCACAAGGGCAGTCGGGTGTCAACAGGAAGACTAGCAGGACCACTGATTTTGAGGGCTCCCATCAGGGTCGGGAAGGGTGGCAGCAGCCAGGCCCCACTGCTGACCTCACCTGAGCCCCAGCCCCGGGGCTCGGGGAGGAGGCCTCACACACTCACTCTGCGGGCAGCGGGATGGGCTCGGCCATAACTCTAGACTCTAGTTCTGCGATCAGCTGTAGCTTCCACTTCCGGCGCTGGACCTACGGACACAGGGCATAAGCCCGAGCAGGTGGCAGCAGAGTCAAGGGCTCAGAGCCAGGAGCGCGAGAAGTCAGGCTTTACCTGCCACGTCCCCAGGCCAAAGGCAGTCACAGGTATGAGAAGCAGAAACCACTGGAGGAAGGAGTCGTCTTCCGTTTTTGTGGCAGTTGCTTCGGCTGAAGAGCTGCCACACCTGCTGGGCCTCCAGACCAACCCTAGTAGATGTCACAACACGGGCATGGGGCCGGAAGCCCTGGAACAAAGAACTGGAGCAGACAACTCCTTGAAGCTGCCATGACTACCGGAGAGAACGTGATACAGGAAGAGGGCCCAGGCCACCACGTGCAGTCGGGAGCCCACCAGCAGCACATGCGTCCAGCCCAGCTCCTAACCCAGTGCCCAGCGCATGACACCCACTCAGTGGACATTCACCCACTGAATGAGATCCAGGGCTTAGTCCTGGCTCTGCCACCAACCATGACCCTGGGTGATTCATGGAACCACCTCTCGCCTTTTGGGCAAGAATATGCTGAGATGTATCCTGTCACGAAGGTGCACGGGTACAGGCTACTGTGCCCCGCAGGCGGAATGTGATACACTCTGGAGAGTGGTTTACAGAACTCAGAACAGCTGTTCTTTTGCATCGTTCATAAATTTAAAGTTGGCAGAACAAACACAGGAAGTACATTTAGGCTCTCAGAGGGTGAGTCCCATCAACGGAAAGCATTGCGGGTCTGGAGGACGGTAAAAAGGCAGGCCTGGAGCAGGCTTGCAACGTGCCTTTACAGCGTGCACGGCACTCTACAGACAAGTACCCTTAGCTGTGCCTTGGAGGCAACATGCAAACTGTGGTGATTAGCTAGGCTTTCCTTTAGGAGCCCACACAGTTTCCGTCCTGGGTTGGCCCCGCATCAGCCCGAGGAGCCGTGGGGCGGTTATGGCACGTCTCGGGACGAGCGTGTCCGGCGGCAGCGCGGACGACAGCGCCCGCCAGAGCCCGCGCGCACCCAGGGCCCGACTCAGAGGCTCGGGCGCAGTGCTCGGGCGGCAGTTCCAGGGCTTATCGTGACGCCACGCGCCCGGGCAAAGCGGAGGCACGGACGGACGGGGCGGCTTTCCCAGATGCCGAGGGCATCCCTGGACGAGTCCTCACCTGGGCGCGAGATGACCCCAAGGGCGCTCCTCCGGACGGCGCGGGCCGGGGCCTGCGGAGACGCGAGGGGCCGGCTGAGCTCGTTCAGCCCGGGCACGCGCCCCCAGCCCGGCCACGCCGCTCCGCTCACCGGCCCCGTGCCCGCCGCCCGCAGCAGCGACCCCAGCCCCCGCGCCGCCGCCATCTCCCCGCCCGAGCACGCGCTTCCGGGATCTGGAGGCGTCTGCTTCCGGGGCGCCGCCCGGCCCCGCCCCCGGCCCACGTGGTTCGAGCGACGTTCGGCCTCCAGCTCCGCGCGCGCCGAGCCATGGTCGAGCCGCCGGCCGACGTATGCGCCTTCCTGCGGGAGCATCCGAGCCTGCGGCTGGAGCCCGGCGCCCGCAAGGTGGGCGGGGAGCACAGGACCCCCCGCGACGGACCCCGGGCCCTCAGACCGCCCAGACCCCCTGACCGCCCCGCCTTCCCGCCCGCAGGTGAGGTGCGCTCTGACGGGCCACGAGCTGCCCTGCCGCCTGCCGGAGCTCCAGGTCTACACCCGCGGCAAGAAGTACCGGCGGCTGGTCCGCGCCTCCCCGGCCTTCGACTACGCCGAGTTCGAGCCGCACATTGTGCCCAGCACCAAGAACCCGTACGTGGCTGGGCCGGGCCGGGGCGGGCCCGACACTGCCCCGGAGGCCTAGGGTGGGACAGTTCCTAGTGCTGAGTCTGGCCGGAGCTGGGTAGACTCCAAAGTCCCGACCCCTCCCCGCTGGGTGAGCGCTCCTCAAAGACGCGGCCTGTTCTGCAGCGCCCACCTTCCCGTGAGATAGGAGACCTGAGATCAGGTGGGCGTCCTGGAGCTGTGAGTCACCTGGGATCTCAAGCGAGGCCCGTCCCCCGTGCAGGTTTGCATTTTTGTAAACGTGAGGTCTGTCACCTGGGCCTGGCTGCTTCAAGAGGATTGGAGCGCTTGTGCTTGGTCACCTGAGGTTCTGAACGCGGTCGTTTCCCTATCTTTAGTTTAAAGGAGAGCTTTGATTTAGCTGAGAGCGCACGGTTGACAATAGTAGTCAAAACGAAGCGGGGCTTGGCAGACGCTCCCACTGTCGAGCACTTTGCCAGGCTTTCGCCGACGTGCCTCTCTCGTGCTGGAGCAGAGTCCGGCGAGGCTGGTGAGGCCTGTATTCCAGGGAGACGGTGAGAGGCCGCAGTCCGCCTGGATGAGTGCTTCTCCAACCCGGCTGCGGACTGCAGTTGCTTGGGAGCTTTTAAGAATCCTGATGCCGCAGCCACGTGGTAGACCTCCCCTGTCAGTCTGTCGGGTGGAGAACCATGGGTCTGGATCCTTGCTTGTGAACTGTCCCCTTAGGCACCAGCTGTTCTGCAAACTCACCCTGCGGCACATCAACAAGTCCCCAGAGCACGTGCTGAGGCACAGCCAGGGCCGGCGGTACCAGAGGGCGCTGCAGAAATGTAAGTAGCCGAGGCGGAACACGGGTGTCTGGGTGCTTGCCTGCCCTCCCCCAGGACCAGCACCCCTAGAACGCAGATGCGGCAGCCCGGGCATCCTTTGGTGGTACTTGGTGGATGCAGTGGTTCGGGTCCCAGTACAGTGAGGGGAGAGGGACGACGGTAGAGACGGTGCAGAGCCAGAGGCAGACTCCGAAGTGATGCAGGTTGTGTTAAGTGCTGTGAAGGAGACAGTGCCAAGCAAGGCAGGTGGACCTGTCTTATGCAGGGTTTCTCTTTAGACTGAGATTTGAGGGACTGCGGGGGGTGGGGGCGGGGAGGCGGGGAGAGTGCTTCGCTTGGCTAGGGGGGTGTCTGGAGGACGGCCATTGTGCCACCAGGCAAAGTGGGGTTCTAGGCGGGTGGGGACGAGACCACAGTGGGTCTTGGCAGCCGTGGAGTGGGGATGCCCTGGAAGGGTTAAAGCAGGGACTGGCCTGATCTGTTTGTGTCTCAGGATCACATGTTGCTGCCAGGGGAGAGGGGAGGGGAGGGGAGGGGAGTGGCGGGGCTACCCGGTTGCTGTGCAGTCACCTAGGTGAAGATGCCGGTGGCTGGGGTCACCAGGTGCTGGCAGGGCAGATGGAAGGATGTGGGAGGTTTCTAACGGTTTTGTGGGTAGAATCAGTGGACGGGGGCAGTGAGGGAGAGGGGGAAACCGGCTGTGCTTCCCAGGGTCCTGGTGTGACAGCTGGTGGCTGATGACGTCACGAGGGGGGGAGAGTGGAGTCTGAAGAATGGCTTTCTGGGGAAGAGCACAGGTTCCTCCGAACGTTACAAGTGGAGGTGCATCAGGGAGGGTGGCTGTTGAGAACACGGACCAGCCCTCAGATGATGCAGATCAGTGGCACAGACACGGCGTCTGCATCCCGTGGAGCTGGGTGACAGGGCCGGGCCTGAGCTCAGAGGAGCCCCGTGCGGTCGTGTCTGAGGCAGAGAGGAGTCGCAGGGACGAAGCGGGAGCCTCGTCAGACGGCCCCGGAGGGCAGGTGCGGACGGAAGAGAGCCGAGATCTGACGGAGGCAGCCGAGGTGGCGAGGTGGCGACAGAGCCAGGCCAGAGCGGGCCAGGAGGCCCGAGCCTCCCCGCGAGCGAGCGAGGCGGGGGCAGGGGGAGCGGCTGGGCGGGCCTGGGGACGGGAAGGAAGGTGAAGGAGGACGAGCCCGGAGGCCTTGCTTCCCGGTGAAGAGGTGAGGCTGCGAGCGCGGCGCTGGGGGGCCTGCGGAGGCAGGACACGGGGTCCCCGGGCACCTTGCTTCCCGCAGCCGCGCTCAGCTGCTCGGCGAGGGCGGGAAGGGGCTGCGTTTCCCCACGAGTAGGGAGCGCTTCCGATGCCGGGCCGGGGCGCCTGGCCACGCGCAGGCTCCGCTCTGCTGGTGACGGGGCCGCTGTGCGGCCGTGGAGGGGGCGGCAGAGGGGCAGCCGGGGATGGGGCCCCGCAGGTGGGCGGTGACGAGAGAGCCGGGGCCCAGCAGGGCCCGTCCACCCCGTGAGTGACGATGGCCGGAGATGGGGGACAGTGAGAGCCGATGGAGGGCGAGCTCCAGCAGCCGGCTGCCCCGAGTCCTCGGTGCAGGAGGGGCCGGTGTGGCTCCAGCGAGGCTTCTCTGTGGAGGCCTCGTCCCCGCCCTCTGCTCTGAGCCAAGAGTCGGCAAGGGCCAGGCACCACCTTCCGCTGAGCCCTGCCATCCAGCGGGGGTCCTGGCCGCTGTGCCTGAGGGGACTTCAGTCTCCGGGGGACAGGCTGGCCCGGCTTCCTGTGCGCGCTCGGCGCCCTCCCAGCCGTGGCCGGCTGGAGCCAGAGAACAGATGCTCCAGGCGCGTCCTAGTCGGGGAGGAGGGAAGAGGGAGGCCTTCGCCACCCTCCTGCCCCGGGCCCGCGTCCCCACGCGCCCCCCTGCTCTCCCGGAAGGAACCCGGCTGGCGGCGCTCGCCTTCCTCTGCCGATCTTACCTGTGGGGGGAGGGTTCTGGGGCCCTGGCAGAGCTCAGCTCTGTTCCCGGAGGGCTGTGGGGAGACGAGGCGGGAACCGGGCAGCGTGCGCGTCTGTCTCCCAGATGAGGAGTGCCAGAAGCAGCGCGTGGAGTTCGTGCCCGCCTGTGCCGGCGGCAGGTGTAGGAGGGGAGCCCGGCAGGACAGTGGCGGGCCGCCCCGCCCTAGAGAAGCTTTCTGGGAACCCGCGTCCAGCGATGACGGCGCCGCCCCAAGTGACAGTGACGACAGCATGACAGACCTGTACCCACGTAAGCCGGGACGCGCCCCCTCTCCCTGCCTATCATCTGGATTCGGGTTGCGACCGTCCGCTCCGTTTCTGTCAGCCGTGAGCAGCTCCCTCCCGCCGTGTGTCCTCCGGTCCTGGGCCCGGCTGACCCCCGGCACGGGTGGTGGACTCGACCTAAAACGGCCCAAACCTCTGCTCCTTCCAGCCGAGCTGTTCACCAAAAAGGACCTGGGAGGGACCGAGCACGGGGACAGCACCGATGGCTTTCTGACAGGGGATGAGGACGAGAAGCCAAGACGCCGCAGAGAGACGGGCCCTGGGGACAGCGAGGCCGTGGGCCGGGAGCGGGTCCCCAAGCGTGGGAAGGTGGGGTGCCACCCCCAGGGCTGCCGGCGTGACAGCGGCTGCTTCTAGCTATGGTTTCAGCTTCTTTAAAAAAACACCTTTCTCACAACCGAAATCTCAAGCTAACGAGGCTGCTCTAATGGGGGCGGGGGGCTGCTTCCTGGTTTGCTGCCCAGGAGTTTCCACTAAAGCCTCTTCCTCTCTGCGGGCCGGGATTGCGGGGGCCGGGCTTACAGCACCCCTGCGTCAGATCAGAACGCCTCCACTGATCGGGATTCTCTGTTTGTGCCGCAGAAGCAGTCCGGCTCGTTGAAAAAGAAGTCCAAGAGTCATCACCGCAAACCTAAGAGCTTCAGCTCTTTCAAACAGTCAGGTTAACGGAAAGTTGCTGGAGAAAACGCATCTTGAGAGCCTTTCGAGAACCCTCCCAGCATGCACGCCATGTTCCTCTTCGAGGTGCCCGCCGCGCATCCTCCCAACTGGTGGGACGTCCATCCACTCCTCGTTTGCTGCCCCAGAAGGCAGGGCCGGGGGGTCTGACCCGCGGATGTCAGGGTCTCACCCCCACCCCCAGGAAGCAGCAGGGACCCCGGAGGGGGCACCGAGGAGAGCCCTGGCCAGTCCCCACCTGGCTGGACGACACCAGAGGATCACACTGCATACGACAAATGCCACTATTTATTTTGACGTGTCTCCAAAAATCAAAATGTTTTCAAACACAACTAAGATATAAAATACAGCATAAAATGAGATTCATAACTATCTCCCCCATAAAGCAAAAAAATTTTCAGAAATCGTTGCGCCAGAACCAGTTGGTAGATCCTGTTTTTCTCTTCTCCCCGAGTAGGCATCGACCCCCGGCCCAAGCACTAGCCCACACAGGGCCAGGGGAGGCGGGACTGGTGGCCACGACGCCACCTGGCCACCAGGGTCAATCTGAGTTTTTACAAACCAGAAAGGTCTTCCTAGCAGGGAGCCAAAGAAGACCCGTACCCTGCCAAAAACTGTCACGGAGCAACTGTGACCTGGCCGAGAGCGCCATTCATCAGGGCCACCATGCTGGGGTAACGGGGAGGGGGGCGTGTAGATCAAGACGCCACCCTGCCCAGGTTGCGACACTGAGTCAGAACACCCCCTTGGTGTGGGAGCATCCCAGTGACTGAAGTAGAAAAGCCCTCTGAACTTATAAATACTCGGGGAGTAGGGCCACCGGGGGAGGGATTGGGAGCATCTTGGGTTGAGCCTCTGCAGTGGCGGGGACACAGGACGGTGCTGGAAAGGTGAAAGCGCACTGGTGGGTAAGAGCCGGCCTCCCCCCTGCCCTGGGAAGCTGACCAGGGGCTTCGCTGGGGCGGGGCGGGTTGCTCCCCACCTCACCCTGGCTCTGGCCTGGAAGGTAGACGTGGATCTGGGTTCAGGACTGGCCCCAGCAGCCCTGGGGAGGCCCTCAGGCTTGCACCCCTAGCTGAGCAAACCGGAGAAGGTGAGATTGGCCCCAAGGCAAGGCTTGCGAGAGGCCTCCAAGGAGGGGAGTTCGCCAGCCTCACCACGTCGGTCTGACCCTGACTCCCCGTGGGAGGCACAGAGGCATTGCTAGGAGGCGGACGAGTGGAGAACGGCAAGAAGCACTCAGCCCCAGGAAGAGAAACAGTATAAGGCAATGTTAGGAAACTTGAAATACAGGCTCGAGGTCCAATCGGTAAGGCATCACAAATCGTAAAAAGTAATTTGGGCTGCATTCAGCATAGCAAATAGACAATCTGAGCAAGCCGCAGCCTCGTGAAGATGGGGGAGTGGTGGCCACACGGCCTGGGGAGCCCCGGGAGAGGGGGGGAGACGAGCGGGCAGCGCCGGCCTGGCTCTGGCTGTGGCCCTGGGGCAGCTCAGTGTGAGGTAACGGGTCTGAGCGCCCCGCTCTGGCCCGGCCCCGCTGTGGCAGCTGCCCCCCCACCGAGCTGGGCACGCATGCGGCTGAGGCCCGCGTGCTGCCGGCCCGGGGGGCGGGTCCCTGCGGGCTCCGGGCAGCCTCCCCGTGGGCCACCGTCCGCACCTTGAGCCACTACCGCTCCCAGGGCGTCGCCCCATAAAAACGGCACCAATTCGAGTCGAGGCCCTGATGAACGCCTCTCACCGCACCTTCGCTGTCCCTCCAACGCTGCCTTATGCTTTGGGTCTGGGGTTCTCTATATGCTCTCGCTGTCCCTATAAAGTATCACAATGCAGGGCAGAAACAACGGGGAAGGCACTGGTGCGAGTCTGAACCAGTGTGTTGATGCTGGGCTGGGCCACCCCAAATCATCGAGTAGTTTTAGCTAAAAACGTAAACTTTAAAAAAAAATAAGAGGGAGACTGCTTTGAATGATACACAAATGTATCTGCTCACAGTACAGCTTGAAGGTCCCCCACCCCAAAAAAGAAACCGAAAAAAAACCAGGACTGAGAGGCCACAGCCAAGCAAGCTGCTCACTCCACGAAGCCGCGGCCGGCCTCGGGGAGGGAGGTGCTGACCACGGGCCGGCCGGCTCTGCATGGTCAGACACCAGGTTGTGGGGTCCAGAGCAGATTTAGCCATCAATTATCAGGTGTCCGCAAATAAAGTTCTCAAAACATCTGTGCCTTTACCAAGGGAGGGGAGGGAAGAGGATACAGAAATGCTGGCAGTTACGGCGAATCCACCCCGAACCAGTCCTCGACGGCCACGGGTCCCAGCCAGGCGGGGAGGGGTCTGTTACCACTCTTTCTTCTTCTCGTCCATGGACACGCCCCCGGGGCCCAGGGCCACCACCAGGAGCAAGCCTCCGATCACCGACATGGTCTGGAAGAAGTCGTACTTGAGGAAGTCGTGCATGGGCTTGTAGACGGGAATGGTCCAGAAAGCGTTGAAATACACGTTGATGGCAAACAGCCACACGACGAGAGTCAAAGCGGCCAGCTTGGTTTTAAAGCCGATGGCCACCAAAATCATCAGAGCCGTGCCCACGATGTTCTGGAGAATCTGCACGGGTTGGAAGGTAAGCAATGGAAATAAAACAGGCAGGTTCCAGCTGCCCGTGGGCCAGGGTGGAGTGACTCAGGGCGTGCCGAGAGCCGGCATTACAAGCAGGGAAGAAAATCATGTCTCCTGCGATGGGGGCAGCAACGAAAGCAACGCTTTGAAAATTGAGAAAGGTTTGGGGAAGGGTAGGTCTCCAAAGAACAGGCTGGGATTTACCGGGACCTGCCCCAGTCTGAGCCCGGTGGACCTGCCAGTCACAGCCACAGTCCCCGGCGCTGCTTAGAGCCAAACGCTCCCCCCCTCCCCAGCACCAGGAGCCCCTCCTGGGGACCCCACCCGGCCGGGGCCCCCCAGCTCTGTAAGCTACTGGGGGACAAGGACAAAGCCTTCGACTCTGCAGCCCCAAGAAAAAGGACACGGTCAAGGCAGGAGTGTGAGGAAGGAAAGAGAAACAGGAGCCTGTGCCACCAGGAACCTTCACCAGCAGCCTGGACGGACCCTTCAGCGAGGTCAGGGAGATTCGGGACCTAAGTTGTTGGAAAGGCAGCTTCTCGGTGCATAAGAGCTTGGCAGCGCTGTTTCCTTCAACAGGACCATCCCAGTGGCCCCTCAGCTATGCTTCGTGCACAGCTGGGAAGAGAGGGTGCAGCAACCCTTCTAGAAGGACAGGGACCCGACCAGGAACACTCACCGAGAAGAAGCTGGCGTCGAAGTGAAGGAGGGTCATGAACATCAGGACCAGCAAGACCCGGCCTCCGAGCTGCATGTACTGTCTGGGGGAGCTCTCGCGCACGGTGGGGACGCCCGCGAACATGCTCTTCCCTTCGGAACGGGACTCCGCCAGGAGAAGCAACAAGCCTCCTCCCAGGGCCAGGTTCCTGAGGAACGGACACGCCACGCTAGTCGCTCAGGCTCAGCAGGCTCCGTGAGCGCCCGGCGGACCACATCGGGAGACGCCGGCAGGAGCAGGGACTCCAGTGACACCCACGGACAGGGAAGCCCCACGCGACCGGAGACACGGATGCCTCCGCGCCACCCTCGGGATGGCCTGGCCTGGGCTCTCCTGCTGACCAGCTGGGTCCCTGGGAGCCAGTACTTCACTTGGGCCCTCGTCGCCCTCATGAGATACGGGGTGGGGAGGGATGACCTCATTCTCACCTCTGTCCTGGGGGCTGTGGGTGGGGAAGGAAAAGGCTTCACCAACGTCCGCTACAGATTCTAAGAAGCATGGTTTGGACCCAAAGAAACTTACTTCAACCAACAGTTACTGAGTTTAGAAACACGAGGAAAGTGCACTAAGTCGCCAGCCAGAAGGCACCTACCTCATGAGAAACTTCAAGTCCCATAAAATGCTGTAGGCAATCGTCTAAGGAGAACAGAGAAGAGAGAGAAACTTGAGTCTCGGCATTTTCAGACAGATCTGTATTTCTACAGAATGAACAGCGTCAGGCAGTTCTTCCAGTGTAGGTGAGAATCTAAATACAGGACACAAAGAACCCTCTCAGGACCCCGATGGCCCCAAGCTCAGCGTCTCTCCGGGCAGCGGTGGCCCCGGATCCAACAAGCCCTTGCCTCCTCAGGGCGGGGCCCAGGACGTTCTGGAGAACGCAGCGGCTCTGAGACACCAGTCTGCAGTAGATGTGTGGGACACATCTCACGTGAGTAGCTAGGTGCTCTTCTTTATGAAGTAAGACGCTAACGACACAGTGTCCTGGCTGCAGCCGACCCCGTGACTTGTCCCCTTGTCACAGGGAACTCAGGAAAGTGGCAAAAGGTGGATGCCCGGAGTTCGGCCCCTTCCCAGGGCGCTCGGCCCCTTCCCAGGGCGCTCGGCTGTCTGGCTCTCCTGAGTTTCCACGGCTGGCATGGAGGAAACTCCAGCAATTTCTCAGAAGAGAAAAGGAGTTCCAGGCAGACACACAGAGGGTTGAGAGGGGAGTGAGCCTGAGTCCTCACAAACGCCTTTTCGCCAGCAGCTCTGCTCTACCCAGAGCGAGCGAGACCCCAGCCACGTGCCGTTTACCTGCAGCGCGATGATGCCGAAGAGCCCGAAGCAGGCGTACTGCACGCAGTTCCTGCTCAGCACCAGGACGCAGCCGGCTGCAGAGGAGAAGGGCGAGGCTCAGGGGACCGCGGCCACCTCACCTGGCCCTCCGGCGCGGCGGGAGCCCGACCGCCCGCCCCCAAGCAAAATGCATCTTCTGGGGGGATTCACGGTAGGTATGGGCCACACACACGCGTCCACTGGCCTTTACTCATCAAAAACACGGGTCCGGAAAGTGGGTCCCTTGCTTACAGAGTCACTCACTGTCCATCAGAAAGAAGCTCAACTGTGGGGCTTCGGGACAGGCTGGCAAGTGCAAGTCCCGTCCTTGCCCCCTAACATGCGAGAGGGAGCGCTGCCGCCGCAGGACGGCCAGCAGGGGCGGGAGGCAGACCCGAGGCCGACACAGCTGCACTGGCGTCTGGTGCGCCCCCTTCTCCGTTTACCTGTTGGTCCTTTCCACACACCCTGGGTTTGGGGTGCCTCAGCTCCTCGCTGGCCCACCCAGGTGCCCCCATCTCCAGCACCTCCCGCTCTGGGCACTGATCACAGGGCCTCAAAGCGACGCAGCCAGGACCCGACACAGAGCACGCACCCGCGCGCCGGCAGGCCCAACTGCCGGGCCCGGGCTGCCGGCCTGGCGCGAGGAGCCGCAGACGCACAGGCCCCCGAGCGCCGGCGCCACTCACTCAGCTGTCCGAGCAGGTTGAGGAGCACGAAGGAGGAGGCCAGCAGGTAGCCACAGCTCCAGGTGGTGTCGATGTAGTCCCGCTGCTCGCCCCACTGGAGCCACATGCGGACGCCGTCCTCCAGGAAGGTGCTGGTCAGGCAGAGGCGTGCCACGTGCGGCAGGTACTGCTTGGTGACGCGCAGGAACTGCGGGCCGCGGAAAGCCGAGGGTCAGGGGCCCGGCGCCCGCTCCCAGCACCGCCCAGGCCTCCGCCCAAAGGCGATGCCCCGGGCCCGACCCGACCTCCTCCGCCACCTCAGCCGACGCGTGTGTGGCAACTACAGTCGGCACGCGTGGACTGCCACAGGACACAGGGCGTGGGCAAGGCAGACCCGCCCAGCGACAGAGTGGACTGGCCCTCGGAGGTGACCCGCCGAGGGTGTCTCCACCGCGGCACTACTGCCTCCGCACCAGCTCGCTCTCTGTCGTGGGGCGTCCTGCGCCGAGGGCTGCGAGCAGCCTCCCCGGCCTCTCTGCCCACCAGCTGCCATGAGCGGCCCCGCTCCGACCGCGACAGCCCGACACCTCCAGACACGGCCGCCTGCCCCCTGCCAGCCGCGCCACTTAAGATGGGTGATTAGGACACAAAGAGGCGAGGCGAGACTGAGGTACAAATGTCATTCGGGTGAACCGCACGCGCTTTCTCTTACCAGGCATTCGAAGCTGAGGTACAAAGGGAAAGAAACCCTATGACACACGCTAACACAGCAGGAACTCGGGAGAAAGATCGGAGACCCACCCACACGAGTGCCATGTCAGGAGCCAGAGTCTAAAGGGCAGCGGTGAGTCTGACTCCTCGAAGGGACACAGCTGAACGTCACAGCCCCTATTAGGCCGACTAGACCTGGCGGTGCCATAAACAGAGGTGTATATGGGAGCGTTCCTTCGTTTCTGGTGTTCTGAAGAGCTGCGTACAAGTCCTAGGAAGCACTAAAGCTGTCCAACAGGGTGAACGAGCCTCGGGCTGCTTAGGCCAGCCCTTAGTTCGTCAGCTCTGGCTCGGTCTGCACAGAGAAGCCTCCCCTCCTCCGGGGACCTGGGCCACAGCAGCCTGGCCTGGCCGGCCTGGGAGCGGAGGAGAGAGAGGTGACAAGCCAGGTGTCCACTCTCCTCCAGTCCTGGAGCTTGAGCCCCGAGGTGACGCGTTTGCTCAGCCCCTGACCCCCACGGAAGCGGTGCCGGAGGCACAGTGAGGGGAAGACAGACGCGCAGACAGGCAAGCACGCAGGTACGGGCACAGAAGCACGGGTGGAGACCGGAGCTCAGGGTTCTCATCCTGGCTCTGATACCCACCAGCCAGCACACTGTGGACTGGAGACGGACTGAGTTACTTTGGGGGGAGGGGGAGTGGTCTCTACCATCCTTCTAAAAGTGAGGACAGCTGTGTCCATGGTGGCGAAGATTCTTTCCAACTTTGATGAGCAGGGGAGAAAAAGAAAGGGAAAGGACCCTGTTTAAAAAAAAAAAAGAGGTCCCAAATACTCCTATATGAATTCCGGAGTCCACACAGAGAAGAAACACGTCAGATCGGGGGCTGCGGGGACAGCTGATGCCACATGCCCTCCCGTTTCCGCCTCATGGCCCGAATGATTTCGAAATGCCCAGCAACGGTGTAATCACCCAGCCCGTCAAGACACAAAGAGCACCCCCTCAGCTCTGATGCCCTGGCCCTCGTGTCAAGGCCCAGCCCAGAAGCCCGGGCGACGACACTGGCCTCACCTCGGTGTGGAAACCGGGGAGAAGCCACGGCGAGGCCGGCAGAGCCCCGCCGGAAGGCTGTGCAGACTCGGACTCCTGGGCGGGGGAGCGCGCCCCCTGCGCCGCAGCCACAAGACGAGACAGAGGCAGTGTTTAAAGCCTCCGTGACGCATCTTAATTTGAGTGTCTGGGTCAAGAGGATTAAAGAGCGGCCCAGAGAAGGTTCCCTTCGGACATGTCATCCACTCCTCCCTCTGCATGCAGACACGCCACGGAGACAGACGTCTCTCTGCTTTGGAAAAGCACAGCAAAAGTTCAGGCATCTGTGCTCTGAACTAAGCACGAAGCACCTGATTTTCAAAGTCATACGTGACCTAGGTTTAGGGCTGACGGTTTTATAAGTCAGGCCGATCCGGAGCCTCTCTTAACCAGCCACGCGCTAATGGGCACCTGTTTGCACTGAACAGGAAAGAAAAACACTAGGTGTGATATAACATGAGACCAGACCCAATTTTAATCTTATTGCCTACACACATCTTGGTCTCAACGTGTGGCCCCCGAACCCACGTCATGCTGCTTTAGACAGTGTCCTCTCGGCACAGCAGAAGAGCCCCCGAAGCAGGCACCCAGAAGCCACCTGGCCGGTGCGCGTGCTAAGCCGGCCTCCCGCTCACACAAAGGGCCCGAAGGCCGGGGGCTGCCTGCTGCCCGCGCACCCGCGGGGCGGTCAGCCATTCTCTCCACTGGGGTAGCTACACCCGACCTGGGACATAACCCTGGGAATACGGCGATCGTGTCCCACAAAGCACGGGAAAACCTACTTTGTCTTAGTATTCAGGACAAAAGGGACCTGAGGAAAGCAGTCTGCAATTCTTATTTCATGAGAACTTAGAGGCGGAGGAAAGAGGCAGTCAGACTTCCTTGATCACCGAGGACCGGGGCTGCCCTTCTCAAGGGCCAGCTCAAGCCTGCACGTCCCAGATTAGAACCAGCGGCCAGGTGACTTTCCGCACATCAGGCTGAGTCAGGGCTGGTACTGGAGCTCAGTGCCTCACACATGTGCGTCCACCGAGACCCCCGAACCCCCAGTAAGTCTCCCTGAGCACTGCTCTGTAGGGTCACACAGCACCTCGAGGTCCAGGAAGAGATGTCATCCGGCCCTGAGCTGGAGAGATGGCCTGGCTTTCTTTACTAAAAACCCACGTGGGACAAAGCACCTACCAATAGGAAGGCAGCTCCAGGCTGCACCTGACCTTCCGGGAGCAAGCCTCACCAACCACAGCCCCCGCCCGCACGCCTCCACCCCACTGCCCAGAAGAGGCGGGGCGGCTTTTCTGAACCTCCTGTCTAAGACCGGTGAGCAGGGAGAGTGAGTCAGCCAGCTCCCCTCTGCCCTCTCCCCACGCCTTTTCGGCATAAGGCAGGAAGCCCTTGCTGGGGAGGGGGTGACAGAGCAAAGGAACAAGAGGAAAACACTCAGCAGCCACCCACCACTGTCACCAGAACCTACCACACTGACGGTCATCCACGCACTGTTAATCCGGAGTCCTGAGGCCTGGGGGCTGTGTATGCCCAGTTCAGTGTCCTGCCAAGGCCATCCTAGCTCTCCGGCGATTGACCAGAGGCCAAGGGGAGCTCCTGGGGGTGACAGCTTCCAGGACTGGCTCTGTCCTGCCAGAGGACAGGTAAAAACACCAAAGGCCAGGGACCTCCCTGGTGGCACAATGGTTAAGAATCTGCCTGCCAACGCAGGGGACACGGGTTCGATCCCTGGCCCAGGAGGATCCCACATGCCACGGAACAACCAAGCCCGTGCGCCGCAACTACTGAGCCTGCGCTCTAGAGCCCGCGAGCCACAACTACTGAGCCCGCGTGCCACAACTACTGAAGCCCGGGCGCCTACAGCCCGTGCTCCGCAACAAGAGAAGCCACTGCAATTAGAAGCCCGCGCACCTCAACAGAGTAGCCCCTCCCTGCTCGCCGCAACTAGAGAAAGCCCATGCGCAGCAACGAAGACCCAATGCAGCCGAAAATAAGTAAATAAATAAATAAATTTATTTAAAAAAAAAAATACCAAAGGCCACACTGGAGAGCAAGGCCTCATGCAGCTTATCTGTCACCTTGGTGATGAACCACCAGGTAGAACCCATTAAGTGCTAATACTCATATTTACTGGTGCAAATGTGCTTGCAAGTTACAGTCTGCAGACTGGCAGCGAGCTCCAGCTGCAGGGCACGTGCATGATTCTGGACTGCCGAGTTCATTAGTCTCTGGCACCTCTAGACCAGTGTCAGATGGCTTCCGAATGCCCAGCTCCCGCACAGAGCACTCTCGGTACCTTCTCCAGCAGGAGGACGCTGTCCCTGGCCACGCAGGGCAGGGAGCCTGATGCCAAAGAGGCAGCTCGGGCACAGCCTGCCAGCGGGAAGTAACCAGACCACTCACGCTGCGCTCGCGCCTCTGCGGACCCGAAGGCAAGGTCGCAGGACGGCCAAGCCACGCGTGGACCCAACATACTGACCCAACATGTGCTGCGCGAGACCACACAGACCTCCCTCTCCGCGTCTAAAGGTGGAAACGCTATGGCCAAGCTCCGGGATCCAGGGACGGCAGAAGTCGTATATACGGAGGACCTGGCCCAGTGCGGGTGTATCAAAGGTTCGGGATTACTGTCATAACTCTCAGAGGACACACGGCCCTTTTGAGGTCCCGTTCACGGCAGCCCAGACTTTCTGGCCACATCCTGTCACTTAATTTTTGCTTTTGTTTTCTGAAGACAAGATTAGAAAAGACAGATATGTCATATTATATGATCAGTGACTTTGATGCCTTTTCCCCAGTCCCTTCAAATTAGATCATTTTCATCTTAAAAGCCGGACTCGCAGCACCTTTATTGTTTTAGTACTATGTGGGTAAATGTTAAAAACAAAAGCGCCGCCCCGGATTTTGTCCACAGGAAGCCACTGCTTTGGCTCTGCACCCCACTATCTGTCCACCTCCTCCTCTCGCACCAAGCCTGCCGCCAGAAGAGGCTCCTAACTCTGGCTGTGACAGATGCCGAGCCCCGCCCTCCTGAGCCACCCAGAGGGGTCCATGCTGTTTCTCCGTTTTTTAAGGCAGCGCGCGCCCTCTTACGACGCTAGTGCTTTGTGTGGTTCCCTTCATTTGTACCCGGAGAGGAACACCAGGCTATAGAAGCACGTTGTGTGTGGTACTAGCCTTGAGGTCAGAGACTGGGCTTCTCCCAGGGCCATGGCCCCAGGCCAGTCCAGGAGCCTCAGCAGGTCCGGCCTCCCTTTCCATAGTAAACTGGTGCAGGCCAACCCTGTGCGCCCCTCAAGGGCCTTTCTGGTTCCAAGATTCTGCTTCTCTCATTGAAGGCAAACAAAATGGAGAAAAAGAAGAAAGGATTACGTAAAAAGAGTCTGGTGGGGTTTTTTTGTTTTTGTTTTGGCAGTAGGAGGGTTTATCATTTGATAGTTGGCAGCAACTTGACTGGAGACATTTTATCTAGATTCGGTTATGAAATTCACTTGCAAAACCAGGGTTTTTCCGGGCTGCAGAGTGAGTGTACAAGGCTCTCATGACTCCGTTGGCTAAAAAGAGCCATCGCCTTAGGTAGTTGCTACTTGGGGGAACAAAATTGGGTCACTACGGTTATGGCAATGAAAACCGACAAACTAAGCAAGCCTCCTTGGTTTTTGAGAGCTTTCGATATGAATTGTTTTTGAGAGGGATTCAATTTTTGGATTGTGTCTGTAAACACAAAATCATGACCTTAGGAAAAACTGTTTCTTCAAGTCGCTATGTGTCATCCCCAAAATGGTTTTTAAAGTATCAGCTCACAGGAAAGTAGCGCATAGGAGAACCCGACTGGGAGACCACGCAAGAGAGGTATCACCCCTCAAGGGAAACAACAGGAAATCTTGTTCACCAATAACTGATCAGAAAGTGCACACACACACGCACACACACACACACACACACACACACCCTCCAAGAAGCCCAGCTTCAGAGTATGATGAATTAATACCACCCCCATAAAAATAAAAAATTTAACCTCACTACTCTTAACTCTGGCAAAGCCACACACACATTAAGTGAACCAAAGAAAGAATGACAGTTGGGCCAGACATGGATCTTCCGGCAGAGATGGGGCTGTTCGTCTGTAGACATAACGGGATACTTTTAGAAGTAAAACGTACACGACTGAATAATCACCACCATGTTCTTTGGACCAAGCTTGGTAGAGAGAGAGGGTGGAAGCTGTGTCCTTTCCCCTTTCCAGGATCTGGTTCTGTCCATCTAGTTTTTGAACACCTTTAATGGTGACTCAAGGGCCTGTTTCAAGGGCTTCCCTGTAGCTCGGAAGGCCACCTGTACACCCTTGGAAGGGGAAAAACAGGAAGGTAGGCTTCCCCTCCTCCCAGGTTTGTGTACAGACAGATAGATAACCATTCATTTCAGTCTCAGGTCAGAGTCCAAACAGGGAAGGAAAACGCAGGGAAGGGTCAAAGGGACCCCAGGAACCCAACACATCTGGGAAAGAGAAAACAAGTACTGTGGCTTTCTGCAGTGGGGTGCATACCAGGGCGCCCCCTTTCCTCTGGGAGGACCTCAGGCCTCCTGCCTGACCAACCCCCGTTCAGGATCAGCTCCCCAGCCCGCCCCCGAAGAGCGCCCAGTAAAAGGAAAAGCGTGCAGGGACCACCCGACAGTGTAGAATGCAGAGGACGCGCCCCACGCACCCCGGGGCCTCGGGCCCCTTCTCCGGAGCCGGGGAGGCAGCCGCTGACACCCCTCGGCTTCTAGGATGGCCCGGGCCGGGCTGGGGAGAACGGGCCCACCGAGCTGGGCGCCGAAGCAGGGGCCCGGGAACACACCCAGAACCCGGGTGGGGGGGCGGTGCAAGGGCAGGCTGGGCCCGGAGGCCGGGTTTGGGGGTGCCCCCGGCCGGGACGGGCGGCGAGCCCAGGAGGGAGGGCCCTGGTTGGGGGAGGGGGCGCGATCCCTCCGGTGGGATCGGGAGTGAGGGCACGGCCCAGGCCTCGGGGCGGCCCTGCGGGCCGGGGGCCGGCTCTGGGGGCGGCCGGGGTCTCGGGGCCGGGCCCGGGGGGTGCAGGCGGGCCGGGCGGGGTCCCCGGGGGGAATCCAGGAGAGGGGGCCGAGGGGGGCCGGGGGAGGAGGCTCCGGGCGAGAGGCCCGGGGGAGGGGCCGAGCCCGCAGGCCGCACCTGGTCTGCGAAGTCCTCGGCCGTGCCCATCAGGTCGTTCTGGCCCATGGCGGCGGCAGGAGGCTCGGCTAGCTCGCTCGCTCGCTCCCTCGGCGCTCGGCCCGTCGGCGCCCGCGCCCGCGCCCACTGCGGCCTCCACAGGAAGTGCCGGCGGCCGGCCTCGCTCCTCGTCCGCGGGTCCAGCGGCTGCCACGTAGGCCAAGCCTTAAAGGGGCCGCGCCGCGGGGCCCGCCCCGGCCGCGCCTTAAAGGGGCCGCGCGCCGCCCGCCGCGCTCAGGCCCCGCCCACCGCACTTGAGGCCCCGCCCTCCCCGCTCGAGGCTCCGCCCTCCCCGCTCGAGGCTCCGCCCGCTCCTCCCTGAGGGCCGGCCTGCTGGAGACGCGCGGGTGCCCCAGCGGACACTGTGACACTGTTCAGGCAGGGAGGGTCCCCGGATCAGGCCAGCACTCGGGGCTGAAGGGCGCCCCCAGGGTGGGGGATGGGCGCTCACCGGACGCGGTCCAGACTGAGCATGCTCAGTTCAGGGTCCGACTCGGCTGGGGCTAGCGGTGCGCCCCGGCGCCCAGTGGTGGGACAGGGAGGCCGGGAGTCTCCCCGCAAGACACAATGGAAAAGTACCAGGTGCCGAGTTGTCCGCTGGTGGGGAGGCGGGGGCGACGAGGGGCCGACGGTCAGGCGCGAGCCCAGGACCTGGATCTCCTGCCGCCACCCCCGGCCTCCTACCGGTTTAACGGTCACCAGGGGCCAGGTCCGACCCCAGGGAGGCAAGGGGCCCGTGTTGCGGCCAGTATCTGCCTCTAGCTCATAGGGTGACCTCCGGTACCTCCAGACGTGACCTCCGGGGTGCCCTTTGCCCCTCTGGGCCTGGGTTTCCCCCTTTCTAAAATGGTGGATGAAATTAAGGCCTCTCCAGTCTGAATATGGGAGGATGGAGGACACCTTCATCCTTTTCACCCATGGGTTCATGTGCTTCGGCCCATAGAGACAGGACACCCTAGAACGTTCAAAATTCATAATCAGACGCCCCCAAACTCCTAAAACACCCCATCAGTAGTCCCTCGCTGGGGGGTACTTGGGCCTTTTCCAGGGCTTGTGAAAATGTTTAGGACGTGAAAAATTCACAGAACAAAAGGAAAGCCGCAAATGAATGTTTAAATACATAAGATGTCAATTTTTTTAACTGTTAGTCAGTCTCTGTAAAAAATTCATCAATTTGACGATAATCGGTCGGTTAGAGTTTTCTCACTTTGTGAGAATCCCCCTTTGTGTGGGAGACTGTGGGGTGTCAGCCAGTGGTAAAGCCGGAGAGCTTCTGGGTGACCAGAGAATTTTAAAAGTAGTTACTTTTAAAGGGGGGGGGAAGACTTGATCCGAAGACAGGGGTGCATTTTACTGTTTAATTTGCCCCCTAAGAATGCTTAGGTGTGCATTCTTACACTAGCGTAAGCGGCTCAGTACAACACCCCTGTTACTCCCTGAGCAGGATTCAGGCTGCCACACGGGCTTGATTACAGAATCCTGAAACTTTTCTGAACTCTGAGAATCCTTAGACACGGGGCTCCACCCCCTATGTGCCCTCCTCGGCATCCTGTCCCCTTCTCCCCACCTCTGATGACTGTAATCCCATCATCCACGCTCACCTATCCCTCAGCCTCCTTGCGCAGAGTTCTGGCATGGCGGCCATCTCTCTGCAGGTCTGGCTCGATTCGCCAGCTCTGGAGTCAGACCCCAGAGTTCCAGTCGACTCCCAGCCCTCTCAGTTATTAGTGTTGTAGCCTCAGGCAAGGACCCTGCTCCCTGTGCCTCAGTTTCCTCCAGTGTAAACAAGGAGATAGCAACAGCGCCGACTGCATGGGTGGCTGTAAAGTGCTTGGCATGTGCCAGGCACACACATGGCTGTGACTATGATTGCACCAATTATGGACCAGTTACTTTCTTGTTTGGATGCCCAGTTTGGAGGTGGATGCTGGAAGCTGGGATCCTAGGGGGCTAGAGAGAATGAAGAAACCCTCTGTCCCAGGGAGGTGCTGGTGCTTGGATGCCTTGCAGGTCCTCACCACAGACTGGAGAAGGGGTGTGGGGTGGTGGACAGAGCTCCAGAATCGACCTCAAAGAGATGGGCTCGGGTTCTGCCTTCACAGGCCTCCAAAGCATTCTGGGCCGTTTCCTTGTTTGCCAGCCCACGAGGGAAATTAGTTAGGAGGACCGGAAAAGACACTGGAGGTGGGCACACGCTTTGGAAAGTGAAAAGACGTGTACGCTTTCCTGAAAGCTTCTCTTTTGCTGGTAGATTTTGGACTGGCTGAATCCTGGGGCCTTGGGGGTGAACCTTCTGGTGGAGGAGACAAAAACCAAAGTAAAGCACGTGATAAAGCAGGTAAGAGGCCATGCCTGTGGCACCCAGTGGGGCTGGCTCCCCAAACGCGTTAGAGAAAGGCGATGTGACAGCGGGTTCCTCTCCGCCAGCAGTCACGAAGGAAGATCCAGCGGGCTGGGGCGGGGGGGCGGATAGATGGGGCTGGGGGCGTGACATGAGGCTCCTCGGGCTTCCCCGCCGACTCACCTCTCTCACCTTGATGGAGAAGGAATGCTCACGTTCACTCCACCAGCAACCATACCCACCATTTACGCGGACATCGTGCCTGGCATCAGCATCATTTTTCATCTCCCGCCACCTCAGCAAAGCGGGACTGATGACCCCGCTTTACAGCCAAAGATAGGGAGGCTGGAGGGGGTGGCCAGGGACTTGCCCAAGGTCACACAGGTTTAAGGACAGAACGCTGACCCCGGGCCCTTCCTTCACCTCCTCACCAGGGCTGGCACGGCCGGGTGGAGTGCACACCTGCAGGAGGACAGCCCTTAGCGTGTGCAAGACCAGGTAGTCCAGATGAATGGAGGGTCTAGGGAAGAGCTTTGTTGGTGGCCGCTGCGGGCGCCCTTCCACCCAGCCAGGCCTCCTGTCCGTGCAGCAGCTCAGCCCCGAGGCAGCAGGGCTGGAAGTCCTTACCGGCCTCCTGCTCCATTGCTGGCTGGCTGTGGGGTTGCCCTGTTGTCTCACGGGCCCATGGGGCAGGGTGGATGACTGCTTTCACCATCAAGGAGCTTTATTCTTTTTTCTGAATTTTATTTTATTTATTTTTTTATACAGCAGGTTATTAGTTATCCATTTTATACATATTAGTGTATATGTCAATCCCAAGGAGCTTTTTTAAAAGTCAGTCAATATTTCTAAACAAAATGGAGGAGGGGGGTTGTATATCCTTTCAGGGTTGTTTGGTAAGCATTTATAAAATTCTTGGTTTTTTACAAGAATGGTGCTGGGACTTCCCTGGTGGCCCAGTGGCCAAGACTCTGCACTCCCAGTGCAGGGGCCCCGGGTTTGATCCCTGGTCAGGGAACTAGATCCCACATGCTGCAACTAAAGATCTCGCACGCGGCAATGAAGATCCCGCGTGCCGCAACTAAGATCCCAATAAATAAATATTTAAAAAAAGAATGGGGCTTCCCTGGTGGCACAGTGGTTGAGAGTCCGCCCGCTGATGCAGGGGACACGGGTTCGTGCCCCGGTCCAGGAGGATCCCACGTGCCGCGGAGCGGCTGGGCCTGTGAGCCATGGCCGCTGAGCCTGCACGTCCAGAGCCTGTGCTCCGCGACAGGAGAAGCCGCAACAGTGAGAGGCCCGCGTACCGCAAAAAACAAAACAAAACAAGACAAAAGAATGGTGCTGAACTTGATAATGTGCTTTTCCCCACTGAGTGTATGGCAAATGCTGTTGGTACTGCTGACGCATCTTCCTCCTTCCCTGGCTCTGGTGGCCGTATGGACCCCCCTGCTTGATGCACCATGACTGACCCAACCCATCCACTCAGGGCGATAAGGGCTTAGCTTGTTCTCGATTTTTCACTCTGTATAAGCAACTCTGATAAACAACCTTATAGCTAATTTTTCTGAGGATCCATGATTTCCTTGGGATAAATTCCTAGGGGTGGGATTTCTAGGTCAAAATAGGTGGTAATTTGAAGGCTTTCAGTATGTTTTTGGCCAAAATGACTTCAGCGCGAGCCCCTGGAACAGAAGGAAGGGATGCATGGTGCCGCTGCGTCTGGGGTCTTTACGTGGATTGGGGAATCACCCAGTAACTGCATTTTCATCTACGGTCACCCTAGTTACAAGAGTTTTTCATTTGTAAATCTTACGAGCAAAAGTTCTGGGTAAGGATCTGGTAAGATGCGGTGACAGTATGAACCCACAGTCTTTGCCACCAAGTGTGTTGCAGACTCAAAGTTCGGTGCTGCCCTGACCACCACCCTCCCCCCCTCTCCACGCGTTCCCCACCGCCCGCATTCAGTGACAGGGACAAGCCTCCCAACGCGGATGAGGAACACAGTGACGGGGCCGATACTCCGCGAGCCAGAGCAGAGCTCTTTGGCTCTGGGGGCAACACATTGTTTTCTCCCCTGCTTTCAAGATGGTCTGAAAACGGATCCTCTAACGATTCCTTGGAGTTTACTTTATGTGATCCTAAACTTATCCTTGCAATAGGGGCAAAGGTGATCTCATGGCTCAGAGGATTTTTGGATCCCTTCCTTAGGAACATCTCCAGGCCCTATCTGGTGGCATGTGATGGGGCATGAATATAGGCGCCTGGCAGCCCTGGTGAATAATGATGGTGATGGTGATGGTGATGGTGCTGATGATGGTGATGATGGTGATGGTGCTGATGATGGTGATGGTGGTGATGATGGTGATGATGGTGATGATGGTGATGGTGGTGATGATGGTGATGGTGGTGGTGCTGATGATGGTGATGATGGTGATGGTGGTGATGGTGGTGATGATGGTGATGGTGGTGGTGATGGTGATGGTGCTGATGATGGTGAATAATGATGGTGCTGATGGTGGTGCTGATGATGGTGATGATGGTGATGGTGGTGATGATGGTGATGATGGTGATGATGGTGATGGTGGTGATGATGGTGATGATGGTGATGGTGCTGAT